>NC_000068.7:135339349-135939349 GCF_000001635.26 Mus musculus | reverse complement strand
ACAAGTACTATATGACACTTTCTCATAACTAGAACTTACATTTTTTTAAAAAGATCTTCTATATCTGTCCGAGGACAAATCTTTTGTGTCAGTTCATAGAACTTTTCATAAGTAAATGCAGCAGGTTCAATTTCATCATTCTGTGGAGAATAAAAGAACGACAGGCATTTAAAAAACAAACAAACATCTTTCTCCTGGGAGACTTGAGATGGACATTTAGGACAACCACAGCATGTGAAGTTAGGCTTCCCTGGTTGTCACCATGGAATGGGTGATACATGGGACACTTGGTGATACCTGCCTGCAGCACAGCTTTCTCTGGGAAACCCCTCATTGACCAAGTACACAGACATTTTTCTATCTCTCCTTGAGGAAGGAAAGGAAGTGCTCCTATAGAGGATATGGGATAATCAGGCCGAATATTTAAGTACATTTATTTTGTGAATATTTAGAGGATCACAAGGGATCCTCTAAAGGTACTGGAACAACCAATAATTTACCCATCACACTGCAATGCAATTTACAAACAAGACTTTTAAACAGAGTCAGAGGCGTAAGTCTTGCTTGCAGTGTAAAAACTAATTTTAATGACTTGAATACGAAGTGTCATGAGTATAAATGTGTGGGAGGGAGAGGAATCCTTCACGAAATTGTGCAAGGCTTTCTGGAGAAACTGAATTTCTTAGTCAATAATTCATGCTGCTGCTCTGCTTGGTAAGGCAGCACGGCTGGGTGTTCTAAACAGGTTCCATAAACTGTACAGAGGACAGCTGCCCGTCCTTTCTTTTTCTTAGCTTAATAAAGTTGACAAAGATCAGTTTGAAGTGAACTAGCTGGATTTTAAAACACTTCTCAAGTGATTGACGAACGGAAAGAAAGAAAGTGATCTGCCCTCCGTGTGACTGACAAACTGAGGTCAGCTTAACCGTCACCTGGCTTAGCACATATGCCTGCACAGACAACCAACCATGAAAACAGATTCAGAAATGTGTTTAAGTTAGTCAATACCTTTCCACTGGGAAGACCTAGTTCCTTGAGGGCTTGAAAGATCACCTTTTCTGTTTTCCCTGATGCGAAGGTTCTAGTGATACTGGCGCAGAAGAGAAAGAAAGAAAAAACAAACCGAGTTAGTGCTCATCTTGCTTTCTCTGACGCAGCAATACAAAATACCTTAGGGATACAATGGGTTCAGGGGAAGGAAAAGAATAAAGCTACCTTGTGTTTGATGGGGCTTTTCAATTCCCAAGCTTCCCTCTGCTTACCAGGGTCAACTCTGTCACTGATGAGACTCAATTCTAACATAAGAGGTCCCATTATGTGCTTGTGACCAAGTGGGTGTTGGACAAATGTAATGATACATTCGAATCCTAAGAGACGGTGTTCTTAAGAAAAAGTTACGTGGCTGGTGGTGCAGTGGTTCTACAGGTGTCTGTGAGTGAGGCCCACACTTAAGGAAAACAGTAGTAGCCCTGTAGATGCCAGATTGGCTAGGCCTGTGACTCGTCTTCTGGCTTGCATGGTTCCACAGTGACTCAGTACAAGACATATTTTAACTGTTTTCATCTAAGCACGCTTGAGACACCCTGCCATGCTAGCTAGCTAAAAGTCTGGGACTTTACTGTAAACGTGATGGGGGAAGGACCCAGTTAGTTACTTCATCAGAAACTTGGTACTTCCTAGGACATGGTATTTCTCAATAGCTTTTTAACTAGGTAGTATAGGGAGCATGGATGCTAGTCAAGTTTGTAATGCCTTAATGGTCAAACTTCCTTATGTAAAAGAAAGAGAGACATCCCCCACCCCATGATAAATGTGTGGAAGATACTTAGAATGAAAATTACTGAGTGGGAGAGATCAGAGGATATTTGGTATCCAGACAGCATGCACATGGCTCTCAGCCTTGCTTTGTCTACGCAGGTGGCTTTATGCACTCCCTGGTTAGAAGCCCTGGTTGTGAGTTCCTATGATTATTGAAAGGCTGAACTCCGATGGGGGTGGGTAGACTTGACTTGAAGACTAGGGTGACTTTCACCTGTGAAGTGTGGCTTTTCAATGGAGCTTTAGCATCTCGCACGCTACCTTCACATATGCCTCAGCATTTCTGTTCAGTCAATGTAAGCACCAACAGCCAGTTTCTCTTGGTGAGTGTGAGGAGCTGCAGGATACAGCTTAGCAAAACAGACTTGAGCTGCAGGATCCAGCTTATCAAAATAGACCCGGAGGAAGGAGATTTACATAAACACATTATGATGCGTCCATTTAAACCATTATTGTTTTATAGTCAGTCCATGAAGATGCCAGGAAGCATAATCAAGTGTTCTTGAGACGGTTCTACTTATGGATAAGTGAGCCCGACAGCGGCGCCTAGGTGTGTAGTCAGACTAAGTACATGGATAATGGGATTCTAGAATAGAAGGTGTTATGACTATATTTTCTCAAGTCTTTAGAGTCCAGTTCAACTTTTAAACACTGACTTGGGGTAGATGCCATTTAGCAATTTCAATGTAAGGACAAATGGCAGTGTGTCTTTCTTGACAAAATGATGCAATGAGGAAATACATGTGGTGCCACAGCAAAGTTAAGAACCTGTCATCAGGAGGAAAAACTCTCCACAGCAATGACTCAAGGCTGATGGGTTAGACAGGCCTGGTTCTAACATGAAAACTAATCACCATGGCCACGAACGAGGCAGCAGGTATGGAGCCTGAGCCATCCTCCTATATCAGAACCAAGGCACCATGGGAAGTGAGGCAAGGAAGGAAGGCGTGTGGTGAGCGCTGGGCTGTGTGCCAAGAAACAGGATGAAGAACAAGAAGATCAGGGAGCAAGGAGATGGGGGAGAGAGGTGCTGACTTCTCAGACATGAGTAGGGTTCGGCAGCACAGCCTCAAGGCACATTTGCTCATTGTACGTAAAAAGAGAAGAACCTCAGAATGGAAAATAGCCACAAGGGCATTTATCAGACTATTTCCCTGGAGTAATGTCTGTTTCCTTTGCTCCAGACACCTTTCCAAATCATTACTGAGTCTGAAAAATTCATCTACTGTGATATGGAGGCTAGAGAGGGAATATGCATTCTTTGGTTTCCACAACGGTGCACTTTAACCAGCATTCCGAGAGCAGTGTGCTGATAAAGGGACTGTGACATTATTATAACCTCTATATAAGTGGTTTTCAACTTTCCTAATGATGTGACCCTTTAATACAGTTCCTCATGCTGTGGTGAACCCCCACCATAAAGTCATTTTTGATGCTACTTCATAACTGGAATTTTGCTACAGTTATAAATCATAATATAAAGTTTTTTAGAGATGGAGGTTTGCTAAAGGGTTGCAACACAAAGGTTAAGAACCATATATAATAAGCCCTATATAATAATATATATAACAAGCCCTATATAATAATATAATAATATAATTATATATATATATATATATATATATATATATATATATATATATATATAAAATTCTGTGGCCAAAGGCATCTGCTTAATGCTTTAAGGTACAAGGTGCTAAGTGAGGTTTCACTTTTGTTTTTGTTTTTTGAGACAGGGTCTACAGCCTAGAACCCTACAACCTTGCTGTTCTGGGGTTTTGAGTGTGTACAATCAAACCTGGATTTATGGAAACCAAGGACTTGGATACACTAGGCAATCTCTCTACCAACTAAGCTACACTCCAAGTTTCTCAATGAGATTTTATTCATTCAAAACAAACTGTCACTCCTTCCCTTAAAGAAATGTACAAAAGCAAGCACACTGAAGTTGTACTCAGTCTTATCACAGAGCTGGCTAAATACTGTATCCCACGCTACCCTGCAAACGACTAGAGAATATGAGTCTAGAATGCAAGGGAGTTCATCTTTTTGCCCATAACTGTTCTTCAATGTTTCTGAGAGTTTTGAACACCGACTGCTGACACAGTCACAGGAGACTCCTAAAGTGAAGGACCAGGGTACCACCCTTTGTAGGGTCCTGCAGCTTCAGGACCTGAATAGATAGATGGGTCATGCAGACCAGGTTGCCAGTATTATTATACAGAGGCTCTTGGTCTCCACTTTAGTAGCCTCTCCAGTTACTGCTCAAAGCCATTCAGATCTCCATCACCCAACTCTCTAGCTCTAGGTAGTACTCCATGTTACAGGGAATGTGAGACAGACAAGTTACTTTCAGAGAATGGTCTAAGTGGGAGGATGAACTGCAGCAAGCTGGTGAATTTGAGGGAAAGGCGGAATGTGTAAGATCATATAGATAAAGAAAGAGAGAAGAGGGAGGGAAGGAGTGAGGCTGCCTTCATCAATCATTCCTGCAATTTCCTGGGTATTATATTTAGGTTTAACGTTTAAGAGCAGAAGCCTTTCACAAGTTACGCAATGACTATGAAGCTGGATCCCCTTTTAACACAATGTGCACTATATTAATAGTTTCCATTTTAAACCCCTAAAATGTTGGTGAAAAAATGACATTTTTAAAAGTGTTTACCCTTCACATCCATTAAAACATTCAGAACAATTTCTACCTAACTCTTGGCAGACTATCTACCGGGAGAGTTATTCCCCTTTTGTTGGCTTGGCATCAATACTACAGCAATTCTAACAAGCTGCCCCATGTCACAGATGTCTTGTGTTAAGGACCTATTAATAATGGCATGCACGCACACACAAAACCCATGTCAATGGCAAAATATCTAGAGCATTTCAAGCACAGTTGTAATGATTTTGTATGTGAACATGCTATATGGGGACCCACAGAACCTCAACAGGCCTCCAACCCTGAGGGATGATAGCACGGTGGGTGGAAGGCAGGCTACTGAAACCAGAACTACTGGCTAGAAGCACTTGGATCATAATCTTGTATCCCACTCGGTCCACTTTCCAAATCTTATGGAAAAAAAAATGAAGCATAATGCACAGAGTTCCCCCTCTGCACTGCCGTATGTACCCTCTGTTCCCCACACCAACAAATGTACTCTGAGTCTGGGCACACACTGTCTCTATGACAAGGATGGTTTGGATACATTGAAATAATTGCCTTGCTCCTGCTCAAGTGAAGGGAGGTTTTCAATTAGTTAAGGATCCTTCTGAAATGTCTTTCATAAAAACTACCAGTCAGGACACACACAGGGTTTTGGGTGTTTTTGTTTTTTTATAAACTTCTATACTATACTTAAACCTGACTTGTTAGAAAAAAATATTATTGAAAACCTCCGCTCACTTGAGCAGTAACGAGGCAGCAAAGAACCCTACATGCGGAGTTTTTAAAAGTCACAACAACTGCCTGCGATCTTTAACCTGGTCGATAATCATGAAAGGTTGAATAAAAAGGGACACTGCACAGGGTCATCCTCATGCCATCAGTGTAGTCCAGTTTCTCATTAATAAGAATCCTAGACATGTCACCTGGGTACTTAGGTTCAGGATCCCCATGATCTATGGAATGGACCAAAATGATGGTGTCTAGGATGATTCTGTCCTGTGTGACAATGTGAGTGGGGGTATGGGGACATTTGCACAGGGGCACAGATTAGTAGCTTGGTGTAGAATGGAGTATGTGAGCAGAGAAGTAGGATAAGAAACCTGGAAAGGGCCAGGAGTAACCTGAATGCCTCGGCTAAATGGCATCCATGCATTCAAATGATCTGCACTTGTGACTTGTTTGTCTTGTGCGCTAAAGGTAGGTCAGTCTAGGACAGCTCTCTTCTATATTTTGGTGTTTTGCAAGTCTGTGTCTTTACTGAAGTTCATCTCCAGAGACAACATCAACATGGAATTGAGTTGAGAAACCTGGGCAAAGGGGCTTGGTATACAGGGAGTCTGCATTTGCTTCAGGTTAAGGGCACATAACGTCTGGCTTCATGTGGACAGATGATGTCCTGAGTCTGAGCCAAGCTTCTTTGATGTCTGTGAATGCATACACAAACATCAAACAATATGATTCTGGAGAGTTTCGTCAAGAATTCCCATAGCTACCCTCACAAGTCCTTCCAGCTACACACAGACCAGTAGCAAACCCTAAACTGTGAAAGGAAGTGAGAAGCAGAGAAGATGTGTGAGGACTCCTCCCAGGGTGAACCATGTCAGGACTATTAAAGAGCACATGGGAAGAATCCGTCTGGCTTATGCCTTCTTCCCTTTGGGTTCCATATGCCTTTTGTTCTCTGTCATTGTTAACGCTAGGAGGTGAGGGATGAAATTCCTCTGATATGGAATCTAACTGAACTTCACCGTGCTGGTATTAGGGGCCTCTGGGAGGTGGTTTTATGGTGAGGGGTGGGGAGCTCTTGGGAATAGGATTATAAAAATGTCCTTGAGACGGTTCTCTAGCCCTCTAACCTCTCATGAGGGCACAACTGGAAGAAAGCAGTCTGCAGTCTGTAAGGCCCGTGACGGCACTCTGTTCATGCATTCTCAGCTTCCCCAACTGTGAGAAATGAACTTCTCTCATGTTCAGTCAATGTAAGCACCCACAACCAGCTTCTCTTGGTGAGTGTGAGAAGGAGCCAAACACTATGCAGCATATTGCAGCAGCAGCTGAATTTAGGGAAAGCTCCACCTTCTCGGGGGACTGCATAAGCAGCAACCTTGAATGGGGAAGTGCTGGCCAGAGGCATAGACCTGCCAGAAGATCAGTGTACTGGGGTCCAGCTCGAAAGGAGGGAGGTAGTTGTTGCTCAGGTAAAGGGGCTGGAGGGGGGAAGACACAATATAAATCATGAAAGCCAGGTGATTCACTGATGAAAATCTAGTGCTACAATTTTCAGACATTTTTTTCAGACATTCTTTACCACAGCAATGCATCCTATTCTGAGGGAGGTACAACTTTACTTCCATGGGTGATTTTTACGAAATAGCAGAGTCTAGACTTCTGGAAATATCTTGAAGGCAAGGATCATATGTGATTATGTCATAGCCGGGTGGGCCTTTGACTTGGTGTGGCAGGGAGGATCTTTGGTTCAGTGTGGCAGCCTGGGCATTTGGTTTGGTCTGGAAGGCTCTGTTTGGCTTGATGCGGTGAAGGTGACACAGAGAATCACGTGTCTCACTTACCTCCTCACTGGGATTTTACCAGTTGTGTTGGTCAGAAAGGCCAGTTTCATCCAGCTGGAAAACAAGAGCAACACAGCCTCAGAACCCACCAGCAGATCCACCAGCACCTGCTCCAGATCACCGAGAACCCCAGAGAAAAGCTTCTTCAGACAGAACACCTATTCTAACAGCCCCATCATTACGGGATGAATTTAGGGCCCTCAGATTTTAATATGCCCAGTAACATTTGATTTTAAGACGAGTAACCTACTATTTTAATGTGTCCTGGTAACATTTACTACATATTTACAGTAAAATAGCTACAGCTGAAATTCAAATTTAACCGAGAGGCCTATGTTTTAAAATCTGATACCATTAGGGGAATTAGAACTTGGATATTTGCACTGAGCAAAACATGGCACCTGTCCATGGTTGTGTTGGTTTTGCTCTTCTGAAAACACTCAGGTGGCAAGAAATGCAGCTTAGGCTAAGGCCAAAGGGGATTCACTACTCCCGGCTTCCAAGGTTTGGATGGAGAATGAGTGGAAGCCCGCCTTCATTTTCAATCCCCAGTGAGGGTCTCAGAATGTTGGGTAACTCTGCCTTCCCCAGGGTCTCAGGACGTGAGGAGCTTCAATGCCTCAGAACACTCCAGAACACACTGGAATCAAGATTGTTCTCAGCTAATGAGTCTTATTCCTACTACTTCTAGGCACTAACAGTCTAACAACTTACAAATTATCATGGCTTTGGGAAAGTTTCTATCTTAAGTTCCAGAAGCACAATGGGACAAAAGGAGCGAAGGAGGCAGAATGGGCAGGGAGCTGGCTTAAGCAAACTTGTGTTTCAAGTGGTCTTTACATGCCCTCATACAATATATTCCACCCTTGGTAGCACATGGGCTGGCTCTGCTACCCTATTGGAATTTGTCATGGCAACAGGAGTATAATCTCCCAGGCATGGAGGCTTCGATTTAGTAGAGACGCATCCTCTGGACAAGTAAGCAGGTCTGCACCCCTGCTAAGCAGCCTGTGGGTGGGTAAACAGTGGCTCCATTGCCCAAAGATCTGGTGTCTGCATATTGGCCATTCAAGTATAAGTAGGATCCCTTGAAGCTACCAGCACCCAAAGTCACAGTGTGCAACATTCACAAGGTTATCTCTGAGAAAGAGAACGCAATGACTCTGAGGAAGGAAGTGTTGCTGCACAGCAAATAGGAATCTACAAGCCTTCATAACTTCCTTCCACCGAGGATGCCAGACACTGGGTGAGGTGCTTTCTGATTTCATCCATATGGTAATCTGGTTCACAAATGGGGACTAAGTGGCTAAAGATTTGCCCAATGTGGCAAAGCTGGGGTTTACAACCTAGAGTTCATATAGTTAAGTACCTGCTGACTACTCAGGAAGTGCCTAAGGACTGGCCTGTTGGCCCACTGAGCAGGGTGAAGAATCACTGGATCGCTCTCTTGGTGCTAGGGCCTCATTTTCAGACGTGGAAGTTTATCTCCACAAGGTTATTTGCATCTTCATCATATTCTTATCTTGGTACCTCATAGCTATGTGCCATTTGTTGTCACTACGAAGCCACAGACAATTTTGCAGCCAAGCACAATTACAGACCACTGCTTTTCTGTGATTTCTCCATGAAAACTAATTATTTGACCCAGTAATGTATCTGAGCATGATGACAATCTATCAGTGTAGTAAGCCACTTGGAACTCCAGGAACAGTGACCTGCAGTAAGATTTTCAGGAGTTGACTGAACCATTGACTGAAATTTCGAAAGAAATGTCAAAGAACCCTGACCGCACATTCAAGGAAGCAGTATTCTTGGGGGGGGGGGGGCAGGACTTTCTGTTTTACTTATGCAATGGATGCTTTTCCAAATGCTTCTCTTGGCTATATCCCTAAATTGTCAGTTTCATGCAGTGGAGACCTGAGGTGCCCTAGAACTTATCCTACAGGTGAGGCATGCAAGCTATCCATCAGAAAATGGAGTTTAGGAGACAATAAAAGAAAAGAAAACAACAACAACAACAAAAAGAATGCTTGATACCTGTGCTACCAACCTTTTGTCTGCTACAGATCTCATGACAAGAATATCACATATGCCTTGCTATGTATTTAAGTGGTTTAAATACAGGTGGGAGTTGGTCAACTTCCAAAGCCAGGGGTACAGAAGGAAAGGTGGACACTGGCCTGATGGATGTGATACAGTTCTTCCCTCCTAGCCAGAAAGCTTACTAAATAACTCCTTTGAAGAAAAGGCAAGACAAACAGAACTCACTGTTTCTTGAGGCATGTCATCGGACTGACGTTGTTTGCCCTGAAGTTGTGAATGATCGATCTCAGGCCTTCTACCCATTGCTGGAAAAGGAAGAAAAAGAAAGAAAAAGTCCACAGTGAGCAGTCCTCTGTAGCCAGGTACAGGCTTTTTCATTATTATTATTATTATTATTATTATTATTATTATTATTACTATAATACAGCCTGTCTCCTCTGTGGAATAAAACTACAGACTCTTCTTTTATCCCCCCTTGCTGCACAGGCATCTATATTTTACACGGTTGTATTTTATTCTGCAGGTTTCATTTTTCCCATTAAGTTAAATGTGGCATGACAATGCCATGAAAGACTGGCTGGCTTCCTAAGCTTCCCACTTGCAGCCTGTTTCAATATAAGCCTTATTATTTTAGTTGTTCAGCCTTCTCTAAGTCATGCTGTACAAGTACATGCCGATACGTTTACCTATTCCAGTTTAGAGGACAAATGTGACAAGGCCCTTCACTGCAGTGTCAGGATGCTGCTCCATCTGGCCTGCTTACATAGTTTACCTGTTTGTCTTTTCCAGCAAAGCCTTAAAAAGTCAAAGATTCGTTGCCTGCTGCCACGGTACCCAGAGCAAGCAGGGATGTGTTCACAGAACTTCTGTATAAGGACCTGAACCTCAGCTGCAGTTCATACCACCACTCCACGGGTTTACAAGGAAAAGTGAGGACAGATTACGCATGACAGGAAAGAACTTTGGGTCTGTAAAAGGGCATTTTTCTAGAAAAGGCTAGCCCATGAACCAAAGCCAACACTGCTCTTGGATCCAATGTCTGATGCTAATGAATGCCACAAAGGAATGACACATTGGCGACATGCTGTGCAGCAAACTGGAGCTTGGGAATAAACAGAGCTAAGGCTCCTCCCCGGCCCACTCTACCTCCTTAAGTTTGCAGCTACTGCCAAGGGGAGGAAGACATTTTGGAATGGGTAGTCACATAAATGTGAATGTCACTGTCGTTGATCATAGGATTCCTTAAATTCAAATTGAATAAGTCTAAAATTGGATGTCTCAGTTGACATTCAAGTGCCCCACAAAAAGCCATGACGAGGACTCGAGGCCCTGTCCTGAGAGTGCCCAGGAGAAGCACTGTTGTCATCACAGAAGCTCCTGGTGCACAGCACTGCCCCAAAACACCAGGCTTCACGTTACCAGATGAGGGATTTCATGTCTGAAAGCCCTGAGCTGATAACTGCATTATAGCAGTGTGGTTTGGGTCTTGTTATTTGATGTCTTCTCCTGTTAATTTCGGTAAAGACACACAGGACATAAATGGTTCTGTCTCAGGAGCTTTAGCTAATCCTCAATACCTTGCACTCATCATCCCCATCTGTGCCTCTCCCGCTGACCCTCGCTAGTCAGTTTCCTGGGTCTATGTTTTAAACGATGTTAAGTATCTCGCACAAGAATAATCACACAGGATTTTCCATGTTCTGACTGGCTATTTCTCTCGGCATTATGCTTTCATTTAATGTGCCAAATTCTGCTTTTACAAGGCAGAATTCAATTGTATGTGCATGCCACGGTCATCCATCCGTTCTTCTCTCCATGGATACCTGAGCTTCTTTGTCTTGAATACTGTAAATAACTGATATGAATTACTTGGCATAAATGCCCACAGGCAAGGGTCACAGGACGACACGAGGAGCCTTTCAACTTTTTAAAGAAAATGCCATACTGCTTTCTGTGATAGCTACATCATCTTACATTTCTCCCAACAGTGCATGAGGGTGCTAACTTCTACATCCTCACTAGTGCCGTTCTGTTGGGTGTGAAGCTAATGGCTTTTATTGCCCTGGAGAGTCCCAGACGTTGCTGACAGCTTTCTGATGGAAGACGGAAGAACTCTCAGGAGGCACCTTTCCTTTTGCAGCTAGCAAAGGCCGTTTTCTGAGAACTGCAAATAGCATCAAAAGCTTCAACAAACAGGTAAGGTCTGGACACAGAGAGAGAATCAAGAAACGAAACAGGAGCTTTAAAGAATTGCTTCTTTTCTCATTACCAGACCTCTCTTCCTCTGTCGGGCTAAATATGGACTTGGCTCCCCGGAGATTATTGAATATCCTGTAACTGGCCTAACAAACCACAGGCCCACACAGTTTCCCAGGAGCAGACAGAAAAAGCACAAATAATTTGGATGGCATTAACTGGGAGTATTTTTCTCAACCTGAAGGCTTGAGATCTGTTCCAAAACATAGAACAAAGTCCACAGTTTCCTAGGGCACAGAAGTGGCCGGTACAGAGAAACAACGTTTTTTGATCACACTAATTTAGTTGTTTCTAGAAATAACCACCAGATACTGGGGGAGGGGAGGTATTGAGGAGGCTTAAACTGCCTTCATCATCATCATCTTCTTCTTCTTCTTCTTCTTCTTCTTCTTCTTCTTCTTCTTCTTCTTCTTCTTCTTCTTCTTCTTCTTCTTCTTCTTCTTCTTCGCCTCCTCCTCCTCCTCCTCCTCCTCCTCCTTCTTCTTCTTCTTCTCCTCCCCCTCCTACTCCTCTTCTTCTTTTTTAATAGAATTGGGGAAGACTCTTATTTATCAGAATGGAAAGGTGATGACCTTTGATATCACCACTCATGACAGAACTCACGCATCGCAAATGTCACCACCATCCTCAGGGATAGCTTAGCCCTGAGTGGGAGGCTGTGACGTGTTCTTTTTATGAAGATGAAAGCAGGTCTGAGGGCCTTGCCCAGAGTCACAGAGCCCGTCTTGGGTCAGGTCCCCATGTTGGGATGTTTTCACCCAATCGCTTGCTCCCTGTCTCTCTGTCAGGGAAGGCAAGGTCCTTTAGACCTCCTCCATGTCCATGCCATGACTCAGGCCAAACACATAGTATGCGTGCCAGTAACTACAGGAAATATTAATGCCTGACGTGTTTTGTTGCTCTTTTCAAACATTAAGGAGATGAGATGCCAGCAGGTGTCAGTAGAGTCCCAGAATTTCTCTGGAAAGTTTCTCCAGGTATGAGCTACAGGCCTTTGCTTATTTCCAGATTAACAGGTTTTAAAGTGGTGACTTAAAAATACACCTGTTTGAATTGCTGTAGGTAAGCTTGAATACTTTAATAGCATGTCACCCTTAGAGGTGTATCTTTGAGCTATTGGATAACAGACATGCCTTGGTGGGGTCTCAGAGTTGCTTGCGGTGGGCACACGCAGCAGGGGTACCAGGTAACTTCACCATGACAGGAAAAACAGCACCTGAATACAGAGAGGTGTGGCTTCCGTAAAGTCTCACCCTTCTTTTATATTTTAGTTTTATTTACTTTATTTGTGCTGAATATTGAAGACAAAGCCTTGACCATACTAACTACACATATTAGCACTGATAACCACTTTGTTCTCTTACTCTATAATCCTTTCTATACTTTATAGATTGATTTGACCTTTTCCAGTATCCCTTCTCAGGAAAATAAAATCCTTGAGGAGTCTTGTGTAGGATTGTCTGGGCATGTGGAAAGCTAAGAGGTGCCTGGGGACACTGGGTCTGGCTTCTAGCACTTCTTGACCTGATTTTCTTCATGCAGACACCGAGTTATCAAGCATCCTGCTCCTGGCAAATGTCTGGGCCTTCCTCATTATGTGTCTCCTTGCTGTAGAACACTAGAAAACACTGTCACAAACAAAAGGAACCCCTCCTCATTAAGATAATGCAGAAACACACAATTATAACAAAACTAGACTAAACCCACATGAACTGAAACTCAGTTGCTATAGCAACAATTTTCCTTTAGAACAATGCTTCTCAACCCTCCTGATGCTGTAGGTCCTCATGCTGTGATGACCCCCAACCATAAAACTATTCCGTTGCTACTTCATACTCTTACCAATTGTAATGTAAATGTCTGTGTTCTCTGATGGTCTTACGTAGGCAACCCTGTGAAAGGGTTGTTTGACCCCCCCCCCCAGGGTCATGACACATAGGCTGAGAACCACTGCTTTATCACTACAAGCTCGAGGTCAGAGGGATCCACAGAGCTCCAGCTCAGCCAGGGCTGTGGTTTAGCTTCCTCTTTCCTTTTCCATGTCCTAGATCCCAGTCCAGCTCTTTCTACGACATTAGCCCAAATCGCCTTATTCATCTGAGGAGACCACTCACAGAATTTCTCTTCATTCTTCTGTCCCTGCTTCAAGCACTGTGGAAGTCTTCCCAAGGAAATACACCCAACAGTAGCACAGACCTGCTAGGTAAAGTATGCCAGGAGTGCTAGCCTGGGTTAGACCTTAAAAGCCCCCACCCCTCCTTTTCCTCCCTCTCTCCTTTCCTCCTTCTTGCTCCTTCCCTCTCCTTCCATCCCTTCTTTCTGGAATATCAGCAAGATAACCTGGAAATTATTTAAATCTAAGTGATCATGTCCAACCTCCTGACTCAGTTTGCAGGTATGGAGACTCAGAGGATGGAGAACAGAAATCTGTTTCTTTTTAATTTTTTGGGAGAGGGTGTGTAGCCTATGGTTTCATAAATGGGAGGTGAGGGCTTTACCACTGAACTATAACCTCAGCAATCTCTCTCTCTCTCTCTCTTCTCCCTCCCTCTCTCTCTCTCTCTCTCTCTCTCTCTCTCTCTCTCTCTCTCTCTCTCACACACACACACACACACACACACACACACACACACACACACAGACATATGATTCCTGGCCAAGGGGCAGCAATATTTCCAGGGAACTTGTTAGAAATAGAGTCTTAGGTGTCTTCCCCTGGATTAGACTTTACATCTGCCGTGTGAGCCTGTGCAGATTCATTTGAAAGGTGTGATGCACCTAAAAGAGTGCATCTCCCAAAATACAAGCAAGTGAGGTGTTTGGTGAGTACCCACATTCTGGCTCAGAGATGCTGACTCTCTGATCCCGTGATGCTATTTGAGAGATCCTGAAACTTGTAAGAGTAGGAGCCAAGCAGTCAGGGAGCTACATCTTAGTTTGGGCTTCTCTCTGTTCATCTTTCTCCTGCTCCTTGCAACCATGAGATGAAGAACCTCCTCTGTCATGTGCTCCTGCCATGGTGTTCTACCCAAGCATCTTAGTTACTTCTCTATTGCTGCCGTAAAATGCCTTGACAAGAGCAACGTAAGAGAGAAAGAGTGTATTCTGACTCAAAACTGTCTTCCATCCTGGTGCGGAGGTCAAGGTAGGATGAGATTGAAGAAGCTGGCCCGGTCATCCCGATAAGAGGCTGAGGGGAAGCCGGGCATGGTGGTGCACGCCTTTAATCCCAGCACTCGGGAGGCAGAGGCAGGCGGATTTCTGAGTTCGAGGCCAGCCTGGTCTACAAAGTGAGTTCCAGGACAGCCAGGGCTATACAGAGAAACCCTATCTTGAAAAACAAAAAACAAACAAACAAAACAACAACAACAACAACAACAACAACAACAACAACAAAACAAACCAACCCCACCCACCCCACCCCCCAAAAAAAGAGGCTGAGGGGAATGAATGTTGCTAAGGGTGAGTTCATTTTCTCTATTTTATTCAGCCATGGATCCCCTGCCTATGGAATGCTCCTACCCACAATTAAGATGGAACCCTGATTTTAATTAATGTTATCAAGATAACTATCCATGGGCATGCTCAGAAGCTCAGCTTGCAAATTCTACATTCTATGACACTCTAGATTCTATGACATCATAGGGCCCATAAAAACAATGGACTGAACCTTCTAAAATCTCAAGACAATTAAGTTTCCTCATGTGTTTCACAGTCATGAATGGGAAGACTAGTGAATATACAAGTAATTTTGAAGCAGATTTCCCCAGCTAGTAATTTAAGAATTTACTAGGTCCTTTTCAGAAATGCCCTATCCTGAACCAAAAGAATCAGTAATTCTATGAGTCAGTCCCCATTATTCAGCATTTTAACCCTGAAGGTAACTTTAATGCAAGAATCACTCACCAGTGAGAGAACAAGACAATTGAAGGAGATGTGATCACTGCAGAATGAACCTGCATCAGGAAACCGGTGTCTTCTCCATTGATAACTAGGGCCCTGTTTTATTTTCATTGTAATTTATTCTCCTTATGCATAATTTATATATAATAAATAACAGGTTTTTAAATCAAGTCTTCCAAATGAGGAATAACCACTCTCATAGTGAGCTCTGCACATTGGGACATTTCTATATTTTAAATCTTCATTCCTTGGTTCTTTAAGTACCACTCAAGTACCCATATGTCCCACTACATTGCTGAAACAGGTTATGGAGTTTCAGTTATTACTAAGGCTGTGCAAGCAGTCACTGGCAGCTTGACAGAGAAGACACAACACAAACAGGGAACCCATGGAGATGTGGGTTTCCAGGATCTAGGCAGCAGCAGGAGGCCTAGAGAAGCCTGTCACAACAACAGCATCTCCTGCTCGAAGGAGGCTTTTGCACAAAATCAAGACAACAAAATCAAGGCTTACTATGGAATGCCTACTAGAATACTGGATACAGAAAGCAGACAGAAGTACCCTTCTCAGGACAGTAGTAATAACAAGACTATAACTTGGGTCACTGACTCCAGACCAATGATTCTCCTGTCACCATAGCCCTCAGCACAGGACTAAGTAAGGTGCAAGAACGAAGAAACTGTAGAGAGTGGAGGTTAAGAGAAAATAGGAGCTGGCTACCAAAGTTTATATACCAAATAACAGACTGTATTATGATCTAAATACTTTATATTCATGTATGAAATTATCAAGCAATATAATAATAATAACAATTTAAATAATAAATAAATAATGATAAAATTAAAATAAGTCATGTCAACTACTTTCTCTTGATCCTACATGAAGAAATTCTGGCACTCAGCATATCTCCCAAGGGGTTGGCACCCCCGCATGCAAACAGGCAGATGACGATAGTGCCAAAGGTGAGAACAAACCAGGCAAGGAAATGTGAAAGTCACCACCAACAATGCATGTGTAAAGGAGAGTAAGAAAACGGGGTCGGGCTATGATGGGGTTGAGAAAGGACAGCAAAAAAGCCTGAGACAGTGGAATTCACAAATAGTAAACTACAGAGACCAGTGACCAGGAAGCTATAAGGGATCTGCCTGCAACTCAAGAGAAGAAACACAACCCAGTGAGAATCACAGAGGCCTTTGGGAAACGGCTGACATTCTCACAATGTGTCCAAGTTTGGAAGCAGAGATGGGGGAATGGAAAAGTGACCAGGCCCTTTTCCTTGACATGGCCTGAAAGTCTCCAAGCCACACATGTTCTTCATTCTGTTCTCTTTCCAGGGAGAAGCTGGAGAGAGTTAGAGACGGAATGGACTCCTAGAACTAGTTCGGAGCATGGAGAATGGTACCTGGTAGGATGCAGGCTGCCGGCTAGGCACACGGTGGCTGTGTTTGACAGAGCTGGTAAGGCTTGGGTTGGGTTTAGATACTGTTGGCCACAGTTAGCGCCATCCAGACAGTCAAAACAGGCTGTCAGTCTTGCTGGTTATGTTGACAACGCTAGATGGTTAGGTCAAAAAGGACCTCTAAACAGTCCCTAGAGAGGAGAGGACAAAGTGCTGTTCTGGGTTATAACTCAGGCAAGTGTCACTTCAGATGCCATCTGTCCAGTGGTATTACTCAGGGTGTTTTGTTTTGTTTTGTTTTTTGCTTTGCCTAAGCCTGATTTCAAAGATATCTTGTAACAGGTCCTTTTGAATCTATAGAATCTTACTCCACTTTCCCCATTTCTGTCCACAGACTGTTACATATTGAACAGAAGAAAGAAAACCTGGGCCTTATACTCGCTCTACTTCCTGACATAAATAAATAACATCTATTAATACACTTCAAAGTCCATGGCACACCTATATCCTTACAAAGCCCAAAAGGCATTTGAAAAAATTCAAGTAATCCCATTTATTTCAGCAAACTGGCATTCATATGGGATGCTCTAAAATATTCGAAGAATTTTAAAACTTTAATAAAACCAAGAATATCAATCTTTGGATGTCAGAAACCACCAATTTGGTTAGAGTCAGATTTTTCTTAATTGTTTATTCTACAGCATACTGATGATGAAGAATAAGGAAGTATCTAGTGAATTCAAAGCCAAACATCAACATGTATGTAGGTATGTATGTATGCATGCATGTATGTATGTATGTACGCATCTATGTATTGAAGCCTGCAACCATAGTACCAAAGCTCCCATTCTTCCGCATAATATACCAAATAACACAGTTTGGAAAATTATCTCAGACCAAACTAAGTATTATTTTGACCTGCAAAGCATGCTATGTTACCAAACTCAGTCAGGGGTCCTCTGGCTGACTGACTCTGTCCAGGCAGCATCGACCTGTTTAGTTCAAACAAGTCAGATCTATAGAGAAGCCTATAAACACTATCAACATAAGAGGGATTAGAAGTGACATAAACTTCTGAGAAAAGTCTTGTTATCTGAGGTGCTATCTTTTAAGGAAAGCTTCCTACCATAAATTCATCCAGTGGAAGAGACTAGAGGGCACCCTGACAGTCAATAGGATATTCACAGTGTCAATAAATAGATGAATGCCAAGACTTCATCAATGTTTTGGTAGTGCTACAGTAACATCGGGCCGAATGATGCCTCCATGACGTCACTGTTCTGTCTGCAGAGCAGCATTTCTGAAATACTAACTTGGTATTCGTCCAAAAGGAAGAAGCACTGTGGAAAATAAGTAAATCCCCACCCTTCTCCTTGCTGAGCTTCAATGAGAATGGAGTAGCTCCGAATGTGCGGTCTCTTGCTTGACTTGGGCGCAGATCAACAGTGTTGAGATGGTAGCTTTCTTGAAGCACATACATCCCACAGAATAGCAACCTCATTAAAGTTATTCATTTAAACGCTATGTGAAAACCGTATTATGTTACAGGTAAAGGAGCTGGTCACACTTTTGTCTTTATATTGGTAAGAAAAATTCATAGCTGTGAGCTGCAGCACAGCAGTGTTAGAACTCGAGATCTGGAGCCCAGCCTGGCACGACGGGTGTATAATGTCACTGAGGGTATGACCTTGGCAAGTTCATCTCTCGAGCCCATATCTCCTCTAGATAAGGAAGACCATCATTAATAGTCTTCCAGTTGAGCTGTTGTGACATTAAATAATACGCACAACAGCACAACACTTTGAACAGAGTCTAATACACGTCGAAAATGCTTGGTTTATTTCATCTTACATCATTCAGGTGACAAACACTCCATCACACTGAGGAAAGTCAGATTAGGGATTCAAGTGTTCCAGGAACCTGGAAGCAGGAACTGATGCAGAAGTCAATCACGGAGGAACACAGCTTCCTGGCTTGCTCCCTTAGCTTGCTCAGGGGAGGTACCACCCAGTGGGTTCAGCATTCCTACAGCAATCATCAATCAAGAAAACGTACAAGAGTCTTGCTCACAGGCCAATCTGATGGGGGACTTTTCTCAGTTGACTTTCCTTCTACTAAAAAGACTCTAGCTTCTGTCAAGTTAACACAAAATTAGCCAGTACATATGGAATGAGGTATCTTAGGGATGAGTCCGTATATTAAACATAAAGTTCATTTGTGTTTTATATATACTTTATTCCCATATCCTGTAATTTTGTAAGTTGTGTAATTTTTCACAATATTTTTCCTGCACCTACACTGTGACTATTACCTGTGACACCAGGTCCCATCTTTCTTTCATGCTTGTACTACAGACACTGGGGAGCACTTCAGATTTGGAATTCTGAAAGTAAGGATGTTCAGTTTGTATTATTACTAAGAGTCAGCACAACTTCTGAAAGGTATAATAGTTTCAGCTTCCAGGACCATATGTGTTCTTGGTAGCGCGCAAATGCATGCATGAACACCCATACATACATGGCAGGCGCGCGCGCGCACACACACACACACACACACACACACACACACACACACACACACACAATGTTCCCAATAGCTGGTTTTGCTAGCAGTAAAAACTGGAGCTCTATGGAAAATGAAGAAGTAATTTAAGGCTAGTGACATTTTTCCTTCCAGGAGCCGTGGAGATTATTTTAACTCTCCTGCTGGAGGGAATGAAAATCAGGGCAAAATACGTGCTCTGGGCAGGTTTAGATTCTGCTCCTCAACCAGTACATTCCAGAAACACAATGGTGGGAGGGCACCAGCCAGGAACAGTATGGCCCTCGTTGTCACCACAGATCCTCAAAGGGAAGTGCTTCGGATGCTGGACATTTTCCAAAGAAAAGGAAGCTAAAACTCCAAGGAAGCCTACCTCAGTGATCACAGAAACTTGATGACATTCGAGTCCAGGACCGAGTTTTAAAGACCAGCAAATGAATGTGGTGAAACTCCTAGTGATAGAATGTGATACACTATGCTGATAAACAGCAGGAGGCCAACTGATAACAGGATGAGCTCAGGTTGCAGGCAGGGATGGTGGTGGAAGGATGGGTTTCCTTTCCGGATGGCGATGTGTTATAGAACTATACGGTAGGGGTGGTTATACAACGCTACAGAGTCATAAAGAACACTCAATTTGTTCATTTTGAAGCAGTTTTATAGAAAGCAAATTTCATAGCAATTTTTACGAGATGACACAGGAACTGGAAAACTCATTTTAAGGGACTGCTGGTTTTGTTTGACTGTATTCTTCTGTACTTCCTATGCAGAATGCGGTGGTAACTCCAGTTTGAGATTTCTAATCACAGAAGATATACCTAAGCCAGGCGACTAGCTCAATATTATCACAGACTGATTGACAACCAACAGTAGCAACTCTATGCTGATATTTAAGTGAGTTGGTGTATGGGACTCATGCCTCACAGCTGATGAGTGCAAGCTGAGATAATGCAATTTAGGGACCCTGGGTGCCTTCAGACTGCCACGTCATGAGACACAGCTCATTGTGAAGCCACTCTTGAACTTCTCATGCAGATACTCCATATGAATAAAATGTCCTTTCCTTTACTCTGACAACCTGGCAGCTAGCTCTCTGGATCCATCCAAATGTTACCCAGAGGGCCTGGTCTCCCACCATTTGGACAGCTCCTTCCGGTGGACAGTGTTTGGTTTGTTTGTGGTGCATTGCACTAAACAATTTTCCTTTACATTTGTCTATATTTTCATATATGCTTTTTGCCTGGTTTTCTTATTCTGTTTCTCTAGCTCTGTATTATAGTAAGCCAGCTAATCCTGGGACCATTTTATTTCATTTTGCCTGTCATTTGATTAGGTGATGAAAAGATTGCTTCCCTTGTAAAAACTATACTCACTGAGGGTACAGGGAAAATTGCATTACATTTATTGATTCAGGGCAACCTCTTTTCTCTAGTGGCAACCGGGGACCAATCTGGACTCAACATTCCAATGCCTCACAAAACTTTCTCCCTGTGTACAGCTCACATGAGTAGAGAACCACTGAGACTTTCATGCTCTCCCGTAGGACCACTCATACCTTAGTGTCCACAGGAAGCACCTGAGCATCTTGGCACAATGATTTTTTTTTTTTTTGCCTTGGTGACTCTGACACTGGCTCCTGCTGTACCCTGACCATACTTTGACCCCCATGGTCTTACCATACAATAATCTCCTGAGAAGGTAAAGCATCCAAGGCATTCTTTGCTGAGCACAAGTCATGACCTTTCAGCACCTCCATAGACTCTTCAGTATGCAATGAGGCTTGGCACTCAAAGCTAGCTACGATCCTTGCCAAACAGAGAAACGTAAACGCTCACTCCAGTCTTCCCATGGGATCTAACACTTTGGCACGAAAATGCCAACTGCTAGTTTTGGAAGCATGAAACTCTCGAGCACACACACACACACACACACACACACACACACACACACACACACACACAGAGAGAGAGAGAGAGAGAGAGAGACTCCTCTCACATCCTTCCCCCTGAAACACAGACACACAGACACACACAGACACACACACACAGATGCATAGCATAAACACACACCTTCTCCCACACACAGATACATGCATACACCCTACACACACATGCACACAGATCCACACACATCCTCTATGCTCGTTATGTTTGAGCCTCACTGTGAGGCAAGGTAACGAAGAGACTTAATGAATATTGAGGGTGGGGAGAGAGGTTCAGATGCACCAGCCAGCTGCCTAAGGCGGCAAGCACAGCTCACCCCAGCAGGCGAATGCCCCTTCTCCTAGATCTCCATAGGACGGTGGGATATTAAGGCTACTGGTGGACCGTTTTCCCATAGCCACACTTTCCAGGGTGCAGCACAATCATGTGGAGGGCAAATCGGATCACCAGAACATGGGTTGCTGATTGAGAAGGCCCAAGGTTGGGCCTGGACATGACTTTGAAGCTCTGTGGGAGGTGCGAGGGCTCTGGGAGCCGCTAGCCTATACTCTGAAAATTGAGACCATTGTAATGTTTGGGGGTCTAGCTCAGTGGTAGAACATTTGCCTAGAATACACAAGACCCTGGGCATATCATACCCAAACTAACACAAACTACTGTATGAAAGGATTTTAAAATGGGGTCCTGTGAAGCCAGTGTGAGCTTTCTAGAGTCACAGACCCTGGTTTACCCCAGGTGCCTTTCTTTGCTCTGCCTTGGTGAACTCATGTTCAGGCTGGGAGGGCAGGGAGCTGCATTTGTCTACTTGTATGCTCTAGTTACCTTAACACTTGTGGGCTTGAAAATTGGTGACTTGGGTTTAGGTCTACCTGTTGAAACTTTCCTAGGTTCTTTATCTAGATTTCTCACTATCAGGCAAGAAGGGGCCCGAGAACTGGCACCTCTAGAAGACCCTGGCTGAAGCTCAGTCTGATCCCTTGAAGTTCCTCAGTGCTTGGCCATCCACGCAGGAACTCCACTGAGGTCTTTGAGGTCATGGAGGATGTTAGCAGAGCCAACAGAAGGAAGCGAGATCTGCTTTTGTTTTCCCAGTGAAACAAAGAGTAAATCCCTTCCTTCTCCAGGAACCTCTGTAGTTAGTCAACATAATCCAAGTGCAAGCAAGGAGCCTTTAACATTCAACTCAGTTTCTTAAAATGATACTGTATTGCCTGCAATAAATCACACACCCTATTATCATTTTTGAACCCCAAAAAAGAACACATTACTTTTCATAACTTAATTTCTGCAGTAATTAGTCTAGTGCCTATTTGGTAACTTAGTCACAAAGTATAATTTACGAAGTTCTCCCAATATTGACAACCTGAAGAAAGTATAATGAGCGGGATGGAAATTGCCTGAACTCAGTTCCAATCTCTGCATTTTGAACCTCACAATAACAGCTTATTTCTATAATCAAAGGAAAATTCGAGTTGCTATAAAATAGCAGATTTATGTGTGGAAGCATTGAATGTGGGATGTGCTTGAGCCTGGCGCACAGCACAGTGACTGGGGTTGCACTGTGCAGCACCAGCTGTAACTGACATCTGAACTCCTATTTGCTGGAGATGGAAACCCTCCTGAGCTAGCTGCCTTCTGAGAATCAAACAAAGAAACAAAAACAAACCAGAGTTGGTTTTCTAAGTAAATAAGATGTAAGCGTGCTAACTAAGTAATTTGCATAGCCTATGATAAAATAATAAGCAGAGGGATGAAGATGGTTCAGGGAGGAGGAATCAGGGAGGAAGAATAAAAAGCTTAATTACAGTTTCTTGGAAAAAGGGCCAAAGCTTTCAGCATGAGGTTGCTTCTTCTCAAGTGTTTCTAGCTACAGGACAGAGAAGACACACCTTTTACCCAGCAGCACCCTGGGGTTGGGATAAAGGTGGCAGCAACTTGTTAGCATTTCTTTTTTAACAGAGGGCTTTTCAGGAGAGGAAAGGAAAGCGACATTTTTCTAAGTGGAGGGACAGGAAGTATTGAGGTAAGCAGGCTACGGTGATCCTGATTGGGAGGAAGCCAAGAGAACAGCATCGAAACCTCCCGTCCTGTCATGGACTCTCAGTGGCAGCAATCTCATTACATCCTGAAAAATGACTCTAAAAATAACACCCCGGGATTATAGATCATTCCGTTCCCCTTGGACTGCCATCAAATCACATTTTCTCAGCCTGCTTGTCAAGTACCGTTTTCCCTAGCTCCTCCTCAGCGAGTCTGTATAAAATCGAAGTGTACAACACCGAGCTGATACAGTGGCACCCCCTTACCCTTATTTCACTGTCAATGATATTAGTGGCTCATGTCTGAAAATATTAAATGAAAATGGATGAAGCAAGCTACTCATAAGTTATAACTTGCACACCCTCTGGTAGCAGAATCAAATCCCATATTGTCCTGCTCTAAACAACTGGGATGTACCGCCCTCTTGTTGGGCACTCAGCGCTACCTCATTATCAGATGGGCTGTGCTCAAATAAGTCCCTATTTTACTTAATAATGTCCTCATGCATAACTGTACTGATGTTGGCAATTCTATCACAATCTATTGTTCACAATTCACTATGTATTGCGACTTCCTTTAACATAAATTAAACCTAATCAGATGTATTTACAGGAAGAAGAAACAATGGAGAAGTGCATGCGGAGCTTGGTACCATTTGTGGTTTTAGGAATTCACTGTGGGATACTGGAACCCATTTCCCAAAAATTAGGGCAAGACTACTGTCATCTTAACCAGCTGGGTTAGGATATATTAGCCTGGCCAGCATAGCTGTCTTCAGTAAGCATGCGTTTATTGAGCACTTTCAAAAGGCTGGAAACTGTTCTGGAAAGAAGAACGAATGGGGAAGGGCTGAAGTGTGTTGAGAGGACAGGAGCTGCAGTAGGTAGTGAATAGTCCAGTAGGGATGGAAAGAGAACCAGGGAAAAAAAACAGGGAAACAAACAAACAAACAACAAACGTAAAACCTTCCTTTATAACAGGGGAAAGAGCAAACGGCCAGCATATCCACAGAGATCTGACAGAAACATGGCTGAGGAAAACGGAGGTGAAGGCAGGCAGGGAAGCAGATGAGGCTGGATTTCATAGAGACTTGGAGGCCTTAGAGCATCCCACGTGATGAAAGCCCCTGATCTGAAGAGGCTTATCTTCAGCTGCTATTCTGAGAATGGACTATAAGGGGCAAGGTCAAGATGAAGACATGAGAGGGGAGGAGGTGGGGGGGGGAAGGAGGGGAGGGCAGGGGAGGGGTGGGGAAGGGTGGGGAGGGGAGGGGAGGGGAGGGGAGGAGAAGAACAGGAGAGAAGAGGAGATATAGTTTTGGTCAGGACCACAGCACACAACAGTGGCAGTAAGAAGCAATTGTGCTCTGGATATACTGCAGAGACGAAAGTTGAATAATATAAGGGATGGTTGGGGGTGTGACAGGGAGGTGTGGGTGGTCTTGGCAGAGCGGCTGAGAGGAGGACAGCAGGTGAAAAGTTTGGCCACCACCTTATTCAGGATACCATATAAGGGAGGAGAAGTGGAGTCAAGCACAAGCCTAAATCAGTGGCGAGTGGCAAGGCTAGGCTGTTTACATGGCAGAGAGCAGCTGGAGACCGCACAAGCTGAGCTTCCAGGATGTCTTATATAAGACTTGCATCTCTGGAAAAAACACAGCCACATTTTCACAGTCAAATGACTAGAAAACACTTTATAAGGATTTGCAACCTGAACTTGGAGAAAGTTGAATCATCTGGGCTTTACTGACTCACCAAACAGCCATGTAAAATGAGGCATGTACACACACACACACACACAGACACACACACATATTGCAGACACTCTTTGAAAACAATTTGAAGGACTCGCTCAGAGTCAGAAAATTTCTCTTGAGTTAAATTCGGTCCTTCTGGAGTCTGGATGAATAGAAAGTTGGCTTCGCCTAAATGTTTGGAGAAGTGAGTTTTTCAGAACAATCAGACTGTTCTGTAGCATAATAGTCTAGGAGTTCGGAGGAGATTCAAGCACTTCAATAATCAAATGCAGTGCTGGAAACTCTCTTCCTGTTTCCCTCCTTGGTCAGAGAAAGAAATGTGGAATGCTCCTAAGACATTCAAAGCCCTTGGATACCCAGACACTAAACTCAATCTCCAGGCCACATGTTGATATAGATAGTAAATTCTTTTGCCCCAAATTTGGAGGCTTACAACAAAAGACTTCTATTAATTTTCAAACCTGTGCATGTCGGTTATAATAAAACATTACATAAACAAATGAAAGCCTAGTGAAAAGAAAAAGGCCTGCTGCTAGTAGAGTTGGATATTCTAGAGCAATCCTTTTAAAGGTAGGCTGCTATTTGTTTCCTCCAGATGCTGTCCATGTGCTAGTCTGCACAGCACTAGACAAGCGATAGGTTAAGGGAAGTCACAGAGCTATGAAATGTGGGCTTAATAGCAGCCCGTTCCTTAATGGCTGGGGTATATATAACAAGCTCCATGACATCCCACCAACAGATGACATGTAATGTCTGCAGCTCAGCCATTGAGAGAACGGCCAGAAAGCAAAGCACAAGTAGTTTCTTTCAGCCAAAGCACTCAAGATCTCTACAGATTAATATAAAAACCACTTCTTTGCTGTTACTGGCTTTTGTAATGAACTCACCATGAACATCTTCCATATGGGCTAATTGGGCCATTAGCATATCTTGTGATCCCATAATTCAGGGGTCCTTGGTTCCACTCATATGTGACTGGTATCACTGAGTCACATCCACCTCTCCACCTCAGACATGACAGATAAACTGTGAAACTCCAAAGACCAGTCAGGAAGACAGACCAAAGCCCAGGCTTAAACTTGGGCTATCTGCCTTCTCTCCTGCATAGCCTTAAGCTACTCTGCTTTTCTCATTGACCTGAGTTAATTGATGGACTCTTCCATCTTTTTTACCTAACCCAATCACTCATTTCTCGGTTTGTATAATCTGTTAGGGATGCATCTATCCAAGATTAGGAATAAAAATGGGAATGTAGGAGATACTGTCAATACTGAAGTCGATAAAGGTTCTGGTGTTGACTAATATAAGCTTTTAAGTATTGATAACAAGATATGAGCATCATTACCCATTCACATGCATATTCACTGAAAAATTCAGGGAAAAATTAATACTCATAGTTGGGGAAAATATGGTATTTAATGCTGTCAGCAAGCACTCATTAACCAGAAGGACATTAACTAACTAACACTCTTCAGTCTGGATAATGAGATTTATTATTTGTATTTTATACCAGTAGAGAAATATTAAAAAAATAACAGTTTCTTCTAAGTAACAGTTCCAAGAAGCTAAAATATTTTCCCCCTAAAAACAGTAGGATTAAATATCTGTGAGTTTGAACTGAAAATCAGAACAAAATTAGAGTCTTTATTTTCTAGGAAATAAAACTTTTTTTAAAACGTGTCTGCTACTTAAAGAAAAACAGTTAAGTTTTGTCTTTGAGGATGTACTGCCCACCTTATCCCTCCTCTGCATAGAACTTCCTCATTTTTGTATGTCCCAAAAGGAGATTCTTAAACACAATGGACCAAGATCGACAGCAATCAAATTATGGGAAACAAGCACCTGAGATTTGCTGATTTGAGACATTGTCCCAGGACCTTACTAGCTTAGGTCTTAGAGCGATGTAGCCAGTATTGAGGAGCAAAGGCAGACAGCGTGAGGTTAAGCCTGGGCTTTGGTCTATGTTCCCATGTGGTCTTTGGTATTCCACAGTCTATTTGTCATGTCCGAGAGATAAGATGGTAGGAGGCTCATCCTGATCTCTCCCACCCCACCCCTCCAGCTTACATTCTGACTTTGGGATCATCATAGCTAACAGGGGGATGAAATGCATCGTGCGTTTTCAAAGCAGCAAGTCCAGCAACCCTCACAATCGTACAGCAGGTACTTTTTATGCAAGTCTCATTTCACAGAAGAAAAAAATAAGTGAGACACAGAAGAGTAAATATGGTGTCTATGTTCCCAGTTGGCTGAGAAGGAAAAGTACGGATTTCTGCTCAGCTAATTGGAGCCCGAGTGCAGATTCTGGAGTTAGAAGGAATCACAGTGGTTTTTGTTGTTGTTGTTGTTTTTGTTTGTTTGTTTGTTTTTCTGTCAGGAATTGATGTCACAAAACAACAAAGTTTACAATATTTTTTGCAAAATTTCAAGTAGCCAAACATGTGTATGTGACAAGCAAGTCATTCTCTTCACAGTTAGCCAGAACGGATCCCCAAGAGTCAAGGTTGCTATGGCAAACGGCAAGCAGAAAGACCTTTGCAGCAAATATGCAAAGCTATTTGTCTAGATCAAGGTCAATAATCCATTCAAATTAGGCTCCTGTCTGAGCAGAGAAATAAAAACTTGAGAGGCCTGTAAAAGCTGTTCTCCCAAACTGAGATGACACAGAACAAAAGCACAAAACCTACAAAGCCACTTCCACAAGGACAGAGCAAAGGCTGTCCTTGGAGGGCCCATGCCTTCTTCCAAAGGCACAAAGCAAGAGCCTCTGAGACACACACACACACACACACACACACACACACACACACACACACACACTAGTCACTTGGAAGCTGTTTTTTACCAATGCAGGCTCTGCATCAGTGCCTCTGTGGGTCTGGGACACGTGCGCAAGGACATCCCTGGTAAGGCCAGTGCTTCTAGAATGAGGGCCATGCCATGCAAGTGATGGTGAGTAAGCCCCGTGGTCCCAGAATGAGCAACACTCAATTCTGCCTCTTGTTAGACCCAGAGTCCATGACTGTGATGGTCCTTTGCTTCCCCACCTGATCTTAGCTGGTGACTATCCTTCCTATACAACTCAGCATCTCTACCTTTCTCATTAAATCTATGCTGTGTTTCTAATTATGAGATTAATGGAAAATGAAAGACCTCTCCTTTCCCAAACCCAGGTCTCTATGATAGAAAAGACTTGGTCTCTTTCATATAGATTACATATGTTTGGAAGTCAAGTTGGGAAGATTTTTGCATCAAAATCTCTTTAGGGACTACCTTGCTAGGGCAATGGTTTCTTACTACGTAATGGGCATCATGATATAAGATGGGTCTTAACTCAATGCTTCAAACAGCTTACTGAGGAAAAGAGATTGAGATTTTTAAGCAACCGAGTTTACACTGTTCAATAGGGTAGACAGCGGCTACTTTGCACTTTTAATTTGACATGTTTGATGTAAAAATACACACTAGATGTCAAACACCATGAACAAGTGAATGTAAACTATGTCATTAGTAAATTTTATGCTTATAGCATACTAAAACAACAATGGTTAGAATATATTGGGTTAAATAACCATATTTTACAGAAATAGTTATAGCCATGTTGGTCTCTGGCACTGAGGGTAGAACCCAGGATATTGAACACGCTTGTCACAGTATATACTACTGAGCCACTCATTACCGTTTTATGTTTTTATTTCATTTTTTTTTATACTAGAACTTCATGCATACCATGCTTGCTCTCTCGCACACAGCTACACCTAAGCCATATTCATGGTTTACGTTGTTTCTGGTGGGCAGGACTGACCAAGGTATTTGATACTCAGAGTGTGCTTCTCTGAGCTTAACTGAAAAGGAATCTCTTGTCTCTTAACTCAGACCTACTGATCACAGGAACTCCTGGGCACATTCAAGTTATGGGAGGCCTGGGCTAGTTTTCTGAAAACACATCATGCCAGGCAGGGCTGACTTCTGTGTGTGATGGGTAATGAAAGCATTTGGGATGCTGAATTTTCTACAGAAATATTCCAGCAGAGCAGTGAACTTTTAAACGATTAAAATGCGTGTACAATTCTCAACTTCATATTTAAAATTATATTAAACATTAAACAACTGTGCGCGCGCGGCGCACACACACACACCATACACTTATTGGGGAGGGAGGCCATTGAGATGTTACCTTAGTTACTTCTGGATTTTCAGCCACCATGTAAGTGAAGCCGATATTCACCAGATCCGTGCCGCTGCAGACACACAATATCCGCCCTTCCAGATCATTTTCAGATTTTCCAACAGCTTCGAGAGCAGCCAGGATTTTGGGATCCTGTAGATGTATAAAAATAGGAAAAAATATGGTAGGTTGCAGAGTGTGGAGAAAAATGCGGTGAAAAGAAACCACACTTCATGCAAAAAATATACCTAAAGGGAAATGGTCCCTGCTGCATTAAAACCCCCCAGGGAACTAGCACTATTATAAAACCTGGAGGGCTGAAGTCCCCAGCATTACAGTGCACAAAAACTGCATCAGAAGAGCATCATACTTTTCTTCTTCTTCTTCTTCTTCTTCTTCTTCTTCTTCTTCTTCTTCTTCTTCTTCTTCTTCTTCTTCTTCTTCCTCCTCCTCCTCCTCCTTCTCCTCCTCCTCCTCCTCCTCCTCCTTCTTCTCCTTCTTCCTCCGCTTCCGCTGCTCCTGCTTCTTCTTCCTCTTCCCTCCTCCCCCTTCTCCTCTTCCTTCTCCTTCTTCTTTCTTCTTCAAGAAAACTTGGCTCAATAGTCTTTTGTATACATCTTTTAAAAATAAATCTCAATTATTTGTTTGATGGCACGTATGTCTATGATTGTTTGTGCCAAGTGCTCAGATAGGTGAAAGTCATCATGAGGGCTCTGGGACTTTATCAGGCTGGGGTCCACTAGAAGAACAGCCAGTGCTCTTCATTGCTGAACCACATGTCCCGCCTCCTTGTCTGAATTTTTTGATTGTCACTCTCAGAAAAGTTCAGCTTTGGTGATGTTCAGGAAAGACTGTACTGGTGTTTGCTTGTGTCCATGAATATCCCACGGAGCCTGTTACAACAGAACACAGGCTTGGGCTTCCTTACCAGGAATGAGACCACCACCACCACAGTCACTAGCATAGGCTACTCTGAGGAAATGAAGTTAAGACTCACATGCAGCTTGGATACAAAGAACAAGCACTTGCATTTCTATAATGTTTGCATCCTCACATGGAAGGAAAGCTGTGAAAGTTTACCCTGATTCCCACATAAAATACCACGCTTGTTTTCCAGAGGAAATTCCAATAAGTAGTTACACAGGAAACATAGCTAACATGAAAGAGGCCAACTGACAAGTAAAAATTAACAAACAAACAATCAGGAATAGAACTTTGTTTGGGAAATCTGAAACCACACAAGGCAGTTACAGTGAGGGAAATAAATTCTGTGGTTGAACATTCTATGAAGAGAAACCTTTTAAATTCCGCACAGCACTCTGTAGACCGCTTCTTCTTCAAGCACACCAATCTCTGACGATCCCTGATTTCTGTGCTCCAGGTGCCTTCCCTCTCAGAGTTCAGCCAGGATTTTTGTGTGCACTAGTGTTTTGAGTGCACAGATGAAGCAGTATGGGTGCCTCAGCCATGTAAACCCACACAGTCATCAGTTAAACATGAAGAGCAAAGGGTTAAAACATTGCTAATATAACTGAAATCCAAATAATGTAACCCAAGTCACCTAAGAGTTATAGATGAAAAATATACTCTTGTAAATCTATGTTTAAAAGAACAGCAGGGCCAGCAATATGGCTCTGAGGGTAAAAGTGTTTGCTACACAAGCATGATGACTTGAGTTGTATTCCCAGAACCCATGTCAAGTTGGACAGACAGAACCAATTCCACAGGAACGTGGATAGCACATGCACACTCACGTCATCCCAACACACACAGACACTCATGCACGCATGCACTTACACATTATAAATAAAATAAAATTGAAGAACACCACCAATTGCATTTACCTTTGGTATGGCTGCTTGGCGAATACTGTTGATGAGGGAACATTCTAGCACTTGTCCTTCCTGCAGAGAGAGCATACACCCCGGCAATGAACTTCAATTCTGCCAGCCTGGTGGCCCAGAGTATTAACAAACATTTCTAAAGATAAAATCAACGCTGTTCATACAAATAGCAAAATGCAAAGCAAATAACAGTAATGATGTCTAATGATCAGAAAGAAAAGACTCAAAACTATTTCATATTTGTATACACATAAATATGAATACATATATATGAGTGTAATTCTAAATGATTAGTAAAATGTTTATAAAGTATTACTGCATTTATATGCATAATAATGCCTTGCATCATTAAATATCTGCATATATAAAACATTAAGTAGGAATAACGCCAGTTTTTATACACTGCCAACTCCACCTGTCTTGGTTCATCTCCAGTGTTCACTAAGTGTGCGCTGCGCTGCACATCAGATCATGTTTGTCTCAGCTTGAACATTACGTTCTAGAAAATATTGCTAACTCTCAAGATTAAACCAGACCTGTTTTGTCCAAGCTTTTATAACAATGTAACTTCCTTTTCCCAATGACTTGTAGCTCTTTTAAAAAATGCAAGCTTTGTTCCTCCAGTTGAATCTCTGAGAGCTAAACTGTATAATGTCTTCAGTTCCAAGGGTATCCCCAAGGAGTGGGACGGGAAATCATGCAGTGAAGAATCTCAAGGGAAGGAGGAAGCGTGGTCTGCATGCCCTCAAGAGGAGCTTGGTCCACCTATTGGGAAGGGAAGTGGCTTGACCTGGACAGCAGGCAGGACAAGCTGCTGTCTTATGCCATACCTTGCCTTCACTCTTCCACGTCAGGAAGAAGCCGAATTCATCTACTTTGAAGAGGCAGTTGGGCTCAAACACAAAAGATTCCTGTTAAAAAGAAGTGGGAGGGTATTCATAACTTACAACATGGTATCCAATCACAGGACCACAAGCAGGCACCTTTTGTATCTGCATCCTAACAACTCCATTTCTGATAATACTGTTGAACATTTCTTTTTTGTTTGGTTGATTGGCTTGGTTTGGTTTGGTTGGTTTTTTTGGGTTTTGTTTGTTTGTTTGTTTGTTTGTTTGTTTTGAGACAGGTTTCACTGTGTAGCCCTGGCTGTCCTGAAACTCACTCTGTAGTCCAAGACAGCCTCAAACCCACAGAGATCCACCTGCCTCTGCCCAAGTGCTGAGATTAAAGGACACCACGGCCTGGCCCCTTGAACATTTTTATTAAGAACACAGTGTGTTCTTTCTGTATACTGAAAGGTTTACCTCTTTAACAGAGAACATTCCTCTGGAACAGGTTTGAAATTAATGACACCGCTGTCTTGGATTTATATAGAAGAGTTCTGTGGAGGGCTTGTGATAGGAGCTCCTGGAAGGTAACTAAGTGTCACCTGCTTGCCCACCATACAGGACACACTGCTGCCTGGAATTGGTCCATACCTACACTAGCATCAGTGACATGTTCTCATGAGCCCCCCGGGGCTTCTGCTGCAACTGCATTGTGTCCCACTACTGTGGACTCTGCCTCCAGAAACTCAATGAAAACCACAGAATGAAAGCTTCCCTCGAGAAGAAGTGTTCTACAAACTCAAGCACCGCATTAGAGCCACCTATGCCCAAGGGATTCCTGGTCCACTACATTTAGGAGTACCATGAAAATTCTGTCAGTGAGAGAAAAGGGATGCTTAGGAAATGAACTCAGATGCAATGTGCCCTATGTTTGTATAATACCAAGACATGGCTCTGTGCTTCAACAAATTTAGGCATTCTTCACATGATCTAAAGATGTCTTCCTAGCTCATCACAAAGCTAACAATTAGGAACCTGTCCTCCCCCATAGATAAAAGCACCAGTAAGTAAATAGCAATTACAAGATTAACATGTTAAGAAAGGTATTTCAGATTCTTAGTTTCATCCATCCAAAATTATCTTTCTAAATTCTAGGAAAAAAAGCAATATTCATCACAATAAATCTGATGTCAAGAGAAGGCCACCACAGGTGGCAGAATCCAGGGGCATGGTATCCCTGAACAAAGATGGACTTCAGTTTGGTTAGATTCCTGGCGAAGAACCACCACAAACATTCAACTCCATACCAGGTACTGGGAAATTCATAACAGTACTGAGAACTGGAGACAGAGCAGTGAATATAACAGAGGCGAAGGTGAGGGAAGACCTCTGCCTTTGGGGACAAAATACAGCTGCACCATTAAGTATTTACTTCCTCCTAAATTTGTCTCGGAATCCTAACTAATCAAAGTATGTATGCAAGGTACACAGCTCAGAGACACAACTCACTGAGTTGCAGCACGCAGTATTGTCACCATGGTGACCAACTATAAACAAATTGTATGAAGGTAGTATGTGTGTGATTTGGCCTCTGTGTGGTTGACAGTTCCTTTCTTCTTGAAATACCTTCTCTCATCACACGCTGACCAAGCCCCAGTCCTCTAATGCCATTTCCTGCCTTTTCCTTACACACCCAAACTCCGTATGCCCTTCATGACTTGGTTCTTGGATGTCTCATTTCCATCATGCACCTAGGTTTCTGTAAAATGCCATGGCATCAATACTGACAAATTAGTGCTGCCTCCCACATTTAAAATAGCAGCCTAATGACCTGTGGGATCCAGATCAGACATTTAACTCCCCAGTTGTCATCCCGGGATGTTTCAAAATGAACTGAACGTGTCCGGGTGGGACTTCTTAAGTTCCCTCTCTCCTCTCTCAGCTTCTCTACCATCACAGACTGTCCTTACTTCAAGAAACGTGACTGGTGCATCTAACTTTTCACTCTGCCAACTCACTCACTGAGACTGAGAGTCATCCTTGCCTTTTCCTTCCTTGTGGTTTCTCCTCTTGTTCACTAAGTTTGCTTTCATCGCACTGATGTGTTATGCCCACTAACTCCACCTCTACCATCACGACCTTGTCACCACTGCTGTGGACTGTTCTCCATTCCATGGTTTACCCCACAGCAGCCAGACTGAGTCTTTAAGTTTTAGCCAGTTCTATAAATAAATCCTAAACTAATAAGTTCCCATTATATTTAGGGTAAAATTTCACCTACAGTGGTCTAAAGGATCCGGGTCCTTCCTTCTGTTGTACTTAACTTACCGGCTTCCTGATCTCGACTCTTTTTGCTCATTAGCAACAGACCTGCTTTTCTTAAAGTCTCAAGGCCTTTGCACTTCTAGCTCCACCTTTTCAGTGTCTCTCTCATCCCCTTGGTGTCTGTGGCTCTTCACTTTCCAGTTCTCACCTTAATGACTGATCCATCCTCTCTTCTCTTCAGAGGCTCTCAAATCTCCATACTATGCTTTTCTGTACCAGTCACAACAACCTGCTTACTTCCTTTCTGGCACCAAACACGGTCTGTGTTTTGTCATCTTCGGATTGACTGACTCACGCTCTAGAATGTCACATTCATGAGAGACCTTAAAATGGCCTTGCGCATCTCTGGCTTTCTTGCACTTGAAGTATTTATTTCAAAATCAACTTAAAACTAATTCATTCATGAAAGGATAAGTGGACAAATAAATTTTTCAAATAAAATATTTTCCAACAGAAAAAACAAAACAAAAAATACCAACAACAACAAAAAACAAACTTTTTCATACTGAAGGGATGGCACCAGGCCAGATCCATCAGTTCTTCTGGAACTTCAGGTAGAGAAGGTGACACATAAGGCAACATGTTAAAGTGAGCTGTGTGGAAGAAGGGACATCTTTTCCTAATTCATACGTACTCAATTCAAAACTTGGGATGGCTCAGAAGGACTGACTGGGAAGCCCAGTTTGCATAGGGCCACCATTTGAATGCCCCTGTAAAGAAGTTACTTCTCGCACAGCAGGATGGCATAATCGAAGCTACTCAGGAGCTAAGACAAAAAGATCACAAATTCAATTCCTGCCTGTACAACTTAGCAAGACAAGACTAAACAAAACAACAGTTAACTACGGATCAGGATCTGTAGAATAGCAAGCACTTAACTAGCACTGGGTTCAATTCCTGTGACCTTAAAAGTGAAAAACAAAACAAACAAAGAAGAAAGACAGGAAAGCAAAGGAGAGAGAGGAGAGGGAGAAGGAGAAGGGGAGGGAGGGAGAAGAAGGAGAAGCAGCAGCAGCTACTTTCTTCCAAACTTATTCCAAACCAAGATAATAAAACTGATCAAGAAGAAACAAGGTACAGTAGAATGGTAAAACAGAGAGCGTGAAAGGCAGAAACCCACAGAGACAGGTAGGTGCTGGATGATCCCCAACAATTAGACAACAAAACCTATTTGCCTCTGGGGTCCTCAGCAACTAAAAAAAGATAAAGAGATATTTACAAATGGCCTATCTGGTTCATGAGATAATTCCTTATTTGTTATCGTGAGAAGTAATGGCCAGAGTAGATATTTTCCAGGGACCTTATGGAGAAGCCCTGACTGATTCTAAAGGCACAGTACATAAAAGCCCACAATGAGCTCCTTGACATAGCCGAGAAGTTTCCTCACCAGACCCATCCAATCTACTCTGGACAGTTCAGAACTCAAGTCTGAGAACAAAGTGACAGCCAGCTGAAAGGACGTATAATAACCCTACTTAGGTTTCTGCCAACAAAATAAACACTGAGCCCCTCTAGAAGTAAATACACACAATCTATTCTTTTTCTCCAACATTAGTTTTCAATTTCACATGTGCACTTTCAAACTAGAACTCAGGCTGTGGCAGCCTAGCCAGACCGACATAATGATATCCGAGACCCATAGTCAGGTACGCTGTCTACCATCCGGGGAACTGTGGAGGAGATTGTAAAAGGAAGCCAGACTTTGTGTCCTTTGAAAATCTGTTTTTCCAGTTAACAGTAGTTGAATCTGCTAGTAAGAAAACAAACCATAAGAGAACTTCTTCCTGGAAGCAGTGTTTTCAGCTCTCGGAGAGAAGCTAACCTTGACGTTCAAAGGCCTGGTTGGCTGTCAGGCCCCACTCTTACTTTAGGCTACAGAGAGTGCAGACGAAAAAGGGTCCGGAATTCTTGTGGAAATTCTGAACAAGTGGCAGACAGAGGCCACTTTTCTTGAGAGGGGCAGAAGCATCACTCTCGCTGGCTGCCCTGCTGGCAGAGTCTATTTCTGTCCCTCAGATCCCTGCTCAGAAAGCAGCGTGCCACTCAGGGCTTCTGGAGACACCTACCATCTCATCAACCCTGGACTGCCTGATTAAGCTGGATGCCATTTTTTAGTGTATGCTATCTTCACAGAATTCAATAGTGTAGCCTGAGAAAATATTCAAATTGATTTAGCTTAGTAATATTTCTCCATTCTTCCTATTTCAAAAGGTACTCTGTCAAATAAAATTTAATCTCCTTTTTTCTTGAAAGGAATTACAGAAAACTCAGCCAGCTGAATAAAAAGGAGAGTGGGTGCATGGGTACCTAGATAACAGGAGTGTGTGGGGGGATGGGTGGGTGTGCATGTGCCTTGTGTGTATGGTTACACATGTATGTATGTTTGCATGCATGTGAGATTCAACAGTTGATGCCTGGAGTTTACATTGACTGTTTATATATAGTGAGGCAGGGGTTTCTGCTGAACCCAGAGTCTGCTAATTTCTCTAGTCTAGCTAGCCAGCTTACCTTGGAGATGCCCCATTTCTGCTTTTCAAGAGTGGGTGCTGATGAATCAAAACCCTTGGGTAGCAAACCCTTTCCCCACTGAGACATCTCCCTAGTCCTATAACTTTGATTTCAAAGTAGACTATAGTATGTCTTTCTTTCCTGCCCTCCTTTACATCAGCTATCCAGGTGAACCGCTGGTGTCTATCTATGTTTATACTGTGGGCTTTGCAACACAAACTAGGGACGAGTAAAGCCTTGCCTCCATCTATGGCCAGCTTTTCTGGATTGGCTCATGTGGAATTTGATTCCACTTTATTGACACAGGAATGGTGTAGGACTCCCCTTTTCTGTTTGTGACTGTTTGGGAAGATTCCGATATGGAGAAGAGAACGGTGTGGGGGCTTTTGCCTTACATGATGCTTTCACACCTTTTGAGGATGAGGGCTGTGGGGATTTGAATGAGAGTGTCCCCTATAGGTTTAGATGTTTGACTATTGGGTCTCCAGCTGGTAGCAGTGTTTGGAGAGGTTTAGGAAGTGGCCTTGCTGGAGGAAGGATTTCCCTGAGGTTTCAAAGCCATGAGCTATTCTCAAGTCTGTCTGTCTGTCTCTCTCTGTCTGTCTCTCTGTCTGTCTGTCTCTCTCTGTCTCTCTCTCTGTCTCTCTCTGTCTCTCTCTCTCTCTCCTCTTGTTTCCAGTTCCAGATGTGAGCTCTCAACCTGCTAATCCAGTCACCATGCCTACAGCTTCTGTCATGAAAGACTCAAATTCCACTGGAACCACAGGCCCAGATAAACTAAGTTGCCTTTGCCATGGTGCTTTAGCAGAGCAATAGAAAAGCAACTAACACAAAGACATTCAAATGAGGTGGCACTCTACAGTGGCTTGAAGACTCCAAGCTCCTCTCTGCAGACAGCTGCTCAAGCATCTTGGTAGCCATATTGATTAATCTTCGCAAGCTCAAGCTTTCCTCTCTATCCGAAAGTAAACGGACACTAACCTCAAGGGACATTCAAAGAATGAAAGGGAATAGGAGTTGGCACAAGGTGAATGCCGAATCAACAAATAGCCATGAACAGGAGAGAACAGATACAAATGAATTTATGGTTTTGCGTCACACAAATCAGAAGCACTACTCCAGTTAAAATGAACAAGAGCTTTGCTGGGTTTTAGTAGATTTACCACGACGACGCAAATGTGACATATGATGACTGTGAGCCACCCAGAACAGTGAAGCTCTTGAAATGTGGTGGGCAGTAGAGGATCACAATGTGTATCATGATTGTAATGACAATACCAACATGAGATTAGTGGCTACCAGCACAGGCAGTACATGTTCTCCAAGGGGGGACAATGTTCACAGTAGAGGAATTTCTTCAATGAGCCAATGAGTTACAAACCTGAGATTTGAGCCAATATCTCTGATACTAAATCTGTGCTGCTTTTATTCGCTCAGCACAGAATAGAAATGCATTGTGTATATGTACTACATTCTCTTTATCTGTTTATCAGATGGTAGCTACCGAGGGCACTTCCCTTTCCTGCATATTGTAATGAACGTGGGTGTGTAATTACCTCTGTACGGGGATATAGGTTCCATTGGTTATATGCCTAGGAGTGGGCAGCTGGGTCACATGGGAGTTCTACTTTTTTGACAAACCTTCAGATTGACTTTCTAAAGTGGTGGCTTTGGTTTATTCTTCCACCAACAGTGTGCAGGGTCTCCTCTTCCCACATCCTCACCAGCATTTGTTACCATTTGATTTTGTGATGAGGGCCAATCTGACTGGGGTGACATAAAATCTTAAGATAGTCTGAATCTACAGTTCCCTGACGGCTAAGGCCACTGAATGTGTTTAAGCGTATTTGCTAAACATCTGCATTTCTTTTTTTTTCTTTTTTTGAGACCTCCCTGTTCAGTTTCATAGCCTAATTTTTCTTAATTTTCTTGATGTTTATGTTTTTATTAGTTCTTTGTATAGTGTAGATACTTATTGTGGTGGTTCGAATTAAAATTGTCCCCATAGGTCCATAGGGGGTGACACTATTAGGAGGTATGGCCTTGTTGGAATAGGTGTGATCAATCTTATTGGAGGAGGTGTGCTCTTGATGGAGTAAGGTGGCCTTGTGGGAGAAGGTGTGGCTTTGTAAAACAAAACAAAACAAAACAAAACAAACAAACAAACAAACAAACAAAAAAACTATGTGTCTTAGTCAGGGTTTCTATTCCTGTACAAACATCATGACCAAGAAGCAAGTTGGGGAGGAAAGGGTTTATTCGGCTTACACTTCCATACTGCTGTTCATCACCAAGGAAGTCAGGACTGGAACTCAAGCAGGTCAGAAAGCAGGAGCCGATGCAGAGGCCATGGAGGGATGTTCCTTACTGGCTTGCTTCCCCTGGCTTGCTCAGCCTACTCTCTTATAGAACTAAGACTACCAGCCCAGAGATGGCCCCACCCACAAGGGGCCTGAAACCCTTGATCACTAATTGAGAAAATGCCTTACAGTTGTATCTCATGGAGGCATTTCCTCTACTGAAGCTCCTTTCTCTGTGATAACTCCAGCTGTGTCAAGTTGACACAAACTAGCCAGTACCCTATATCAATGCGTCATAAGGGGCTGGGCTTTTTGCTCTCAGAAGCTCAAGCTCGGGCTCAGTGGCTCAGAGTCACAGGAAGACCTGCTGCCTGCAGATCCAGACGTAGAACTCTCAACTCCACCTTCACCACATCTGCTTGAGTCCCATGCTCCCCACCCGATCCCCACAATGACAAAAATGGACTAACTCTCTGAAACTGTAAGGCAGTCCCAACTTAAATGTTTTCCTTTATAAGAGTTGCTGCGGTCATGGAGTCTCTTCACAGCGATAGAAATCCTAAGACATGAATCCTCTTGTCAAATGTATGAATGGCAAATCCCCCTTTCTGTGGGCTGCCTCCTACTCAATTGACAGTTCCCTTTGTTGTAGAGAGCCTTTTGGTTTCATGTTATCTCATTTGTGGACTGATGTGCCACTGGAGTGCTGTTCAGAATGTCCTTACATGTGTCTCCCTATAAAAGTAGACTGCTTACATTTTTCTCTGGCAGTTTCTAAGTGTGAGGTCTCACATGGAGATTCTTGATCCACTTGGAGTTGAGCTTTGTGCATGGTGAGAGATAAGAACCTAGTTTCATTTTTCTACAGATTGTCCTAGCACCATTTATTGAAGGTGCTGCCTTTTTTCTAATGTGTATTTTTGATATCTTTGTAGGACTGGCTTTTAAGGAAGGAACATCCATTCAGACACTAGAACTGGAGAGAAGGCCCCAGTGACCTGCTGCTTTCCTTCAATGCAATGGACACGGTGACCTATGACCATTCCTTTTCCCTGTGTTCTGGCAACAGGACACCTGAGGGACACCTGCAACTCATCTCTTCCAACTTAGGACATTTGTTGCTCACACCAGATGTCCTTAATATAGCATATTTTCCTATGTTGATATTTACCCAATAATTCAAAGTCATGCCTCTATTTTAGCTAGCAGTATGTAAAGTATGTATTTTTACATTATAGCTTCCTTTAGATAGCAACAGAAATATAAAAGCACAAAATACCTTATGATCACTAGAATCAGCTTTATGATCAGATGAGTATAATCCAAACATGGTGATTAGAAATGCATTTCTTAGCCGGGTATGGTGGTATACCCCTTTAGTCCCGGCACTCGGGAGGCAGAGACAGGCGGATTTCTGAGTTCGAGGCCAGGATGGTCTACAAAGTGAGTTCCAGGACAGCCAGAGATACACAGAGAAACCCTGTCTCAAAAAACCAAAAAACCAAAAAAAAAAAAAAAAAGAAGAAAGAAATGCATTTCTTCATTACTGAAAATAGAGAATAATATCAACTACAGTGTACCTCTAGGTACTAGAGAATTTGACACATAAGCTAAACCAAAGCCAGGCATGCTGACACATAGCAGTAATAACAGTGGTTGGAAGGCTAAGGCAGGGGGATTGAGACTTGGAGGAAAGTCTGGGCTATCTAATGAGACTCCATCTTACTAAAATAAAACAAAATCACAATGCAATGTGAACACAGTAAATACTTATCAATTGTTACTATAAGACATTAACAATTCTTAGCATTCCTAATAAAGACTATGTATTACCAATTTAAAAAATATATAAAAACAATCAACCCTATTTTACAGATGAGAACATTGATCCTAATTGAAGTCTGGCTAGCTGCTGAAGAAGAAACAGATACTAGAAGGAGAGGCAGAGTTATATCTGTGTTTTAACCTTTTGAGTTACAAAGAACAACATTCTTGGTATGTACATAGTTCCTCTGACCTGGTATACAAATCTGTGCATAATGTAAACCCCAAATTTATAAATTATTGTTGAATTAGCCTCACTGAAAATTAATTTTTCATGTCATGATCAGCTTGAGTTTGTGCTTTTCCGCCCTAGACGTCTCTCCTCCCAAGGCAGTCTCTGCCCACATTCATGTCATGCAGTGGCTGGCACAGAGACTAAGTATTCAAACACAATGTGTATTTGTTCCCTCTAGGTTAGACGTGGCCACGGCTCTGAACTGTCAGCACTGTGACTGCCCACATAAGATCCTAGTGAGATCTGCCTAATGGCAGTTTCTTGTGGAGGCAGTAGGCAGGCTCAAGGGGAGGAAGCTCATACAGCTTGCACAAGGTCCTCAGAAGGTTCTAGTGCTCCTTGTGGTAACAACAAAGGTAAAGGGCTGACTGGGGTGGGACTTTTGGAGACTGCAGCTGCTCCTACATTTCCAGGAGACTTCCCAGTGATGGAGTTGGCTCTGGGTGACCCATGCTCTCATATGTAACCAGGATAGAATTTTTCTTTAGTCTTGCTAGTACCTTCCCTGCTCGAAATAAATTGCTCCTCACCTCTATCCATGAAAAATTGCTCAACGCAGTTTGAGTTGGCTTCTCTTTCACTGATGGTTAGGGACAGTGAACTGGAGAGATTCGTCCTGGTAAGGAGCCTGTGCCCTGTGCCTGACATGGAGATCACAATCAGGACAGGAGGGCAAGCCTGTGAGTTACTGAGCAGGTATTAAAGATGAGAGACTTCTTGTTTATCCAGCCTCCCATATCTCATAGAAAGAGAAATGACAATCTCTTAAGAAACAACTGCGAGCCTTTGAAGTGCTCATTTCAGCTGGGACTGAGATATGGAGGATGTTCTAATCTAGTGTCAAGTGGAAGATGTAATCTGCTTCTTTCATTTTTACCCCTACCTCAGAAATGAGCATGGCCTCTGCTTAGACATCAGGGAAGGCTACTGAAACCCAGCAAGGATAGCAAACCACCTTTCCTGATTTTTCAAGTTGTATTTTTTGCAGATATGAAATTGGTCTGATGCTGTTTAACAAGGTGTCATGGTCTGGATATATATGTTCCCCCTGACACATTCATATATTGTATTCCTGTCTTAAAGTGATGGTCACTGGAAATGTAAATTCTGGGTAGACAAACGGGTCAGGAAACATAAAATAGGCCCCCAAGAGGCCCTTTACCTTTCTTCCTTGCACATCTATATATAGTGACAAGATTGTTAGGAGGTACCTATCTGCCTGGGCTTTTATCTTTGACTTTTCAGCTGCAGGGAATGTAAAAAATATACAGTGTGTGGCATTTTTGTTATAGCAGTCTAAAGAGACTAAGACACAAGTCTCAGCACAGTCCTCACCTTTGTGGGACAGGGGTGACCTCAACGAGATCAGAACCAGTCAGGGAAGGGAACTCTCAGTTCAGTTACTTGCAAGGGACACACTGTTCTCAAAGGTTTATTTTGGGCTCATAAATTGCAGTAGTTTTCTGACTTCTCCTTTACCCCAGAATAAAGATGTTTCACCTCTGTGGCTTAATTTATAAGGTTAGTCAATTGGAGAAACTAACATCTCCCTTTCTGTTTCCCTCTGTCCTTTCCCCACAGTGACTCTGATGAAAATACTTTACTTCTAGGTAAATGGGTGCTCAGTTTCCGTGAGGGTTCAGTGCTATCATGGAAGGCCCCTGTGGGTAGACCCTGATTCTCACAGAAGCAGCATAAAGAAATGACTGCTGAAGCACTCAGCAATTACATCTCCACACACAGAAGACAGAACACCAAGAAAACATGTCTTCAGGCAAAGTAAGAAGTTACCCAAGGTAACTATCAACAGGGAACTTGTTAGTCAAGAAAGTTATCTGCATAACTAAGAGAAGAAAACCCGAAGGGGACTGCCTATTCTTTTTTTTGGGGAGGGGGGTGTCAAGACAGGGTTTCTCTGTATAGCCCTGGCTGTCCTGGAACTTACTCTGTAGACCAGGCTGGCCTCTAACTCAGAAATCCACCTGTCTCTGCCTCCCAAGTGCTGGGATTAAAGGCGTGTGCCACCACCGCCCGGCTGGGGACTGTCTATTCTAAGCTCTGTGTCAAATAAGTAGGATTTATAATAAATATCTCTATCAATATCAGAGAAACGTGGCCTGTTTCCACCTCTCCTGCCCCCTCAAATTCTACAAACAACAGATTTATTTCCTAGTTTTATTTCAAATACAAGAGAAAACTGATGAGCCCTTTCTTATGGTAAGCACCTCTAATTAAAATGATTTGTTCCAGAATAATACATTATACCAAGTAATTAAAAATAGTGACAAGAAATGTTTGTGTCTGAAAAAGTGACCATAACAAAGATCATTTTCAACTCTTGCTTTGTGGGTACAAAAGAATACTAAAAGGCTTATGAAAAGACTGGACTTTTTATGTGCCTTTCCCTGCATGTATGCATTTCTTCTTAATGGCATGGCCAATGCCGTGGACTCTGAAACTGCTTTTTGCAGCAGTTCCATAGGAATTCTTGCTCTTTCTTTTTTGAAGTAGCTCCCATTGGGTCTTAAATTACCCAGTCTCTGCTAGAGCCTGGGACCAATGCTGGCTCCATGCCTCATCTTTATGTGCAAGGGACTTGCAGCCAGAGAGATCTCATGGTGAGCAGTGAACCTTGGAACATAGCGGCATGTTCCTGGTGTCTCAGTATGTGCCTTCCTGACAGGAGAAGGGGTGCCGAGTCCTTTAGACCACCAAGACCGAGACACCATATGAACTGTGCTAGAGGGAAAACCTAACTGAATGTCTGTGTCAGAGGAAGTTGGGAGAGGGCGGCGGAGTCGAGAGATGGCAGCAGAACATTCTGGGCCAGGGTCCAGCAAGAACACTCCTAAGAAGAGGAGAGAAAATACAAGACTGGAGAGAGAAAGAGAGACAGAGACAGAGAGACACACACACAGAGACATAGATGAGACAGAGAGATACAGAGAGACACAGAGAGAGAACAACACACAGAGAGACGGAATATGAAGGAATAAATATGAATGAGAATATAGGCAGAGTGTAAATGCCTACAAGTCAGAATGTGCTTGCCATGCTCTGTGAACAGTAAAATGGTGGGCCATGTGGACAACTTACACATCACAAAAAGGACTTAGAAAATGATTTGTAATTAGGTGTGAAGTTCCTGAAGGTGTGATTTACCTTCTAAAATGAGCCATCTTTATTTGTGTCTTATAAAGGCAAAGCTAGGAAGGCATTTTTCACTTCTATTTTTGAACTAAGGGGACTTGTGCATAGTGAGTTTAACATAGATTCAAGGTCACATCTCTGCGTAGCACAGCTAAACTAGGCCCCGCTTCTGTGCATCAATAAACACACCTCTTAACTCTGTATTTTAAGCCTTGCAAAGAACTCTTTGGGAAAAAACTTAATTCTAAATAACATTTCATGTGAAAACCTTTTCTCTTTTGCAAATGCTATCCTGGCCACTTTGCTCTGCTGAGCACTGCCAGCCCAGGACACCCCTGAAATGTCCTCCCTTTGGAGTATGTGTAAGAGGATGCACCAAGCACGAGACAGTGCAGGGCCTTGCAGAGTTGTCCTCAGTGGAGATCCCTTAGTGAAGAGGATGAAACTCAACCCCCTGGAGGTGTCTCTGCCCAACTAAACCCTCTGCACACTGTTTAGCAAAGTGTGATTTCGTGTAGTTACTTATTGTCTGTGGCTTTCAGAGAAAGAAACCTAGAAATCACATCCCTCTTAATGATTTATTAAAATTGCTGTTAATTATTAAAAAGATGGGCTTACTTGCTGAAAAGATATTAAGTTTACTTCCATCAACTAAAAGGAAACATTATGCTCATTTTATCTACCTTCCCCTCCCCAAACAATTAGCAACTGAAAAATCCCTGGTTGAGGCCTCTCTATCATGATGGCTTGTTTTATTGATCAGTCGGGAGCTGGTTGATGTTACTAAGGGCACTGAGGGGTGATTACATAAAAAGAAAAATTTCTTTCTGTCCTTATTTTCTTGAAAAAATTGGATTATAAACCTGGCAGCATTACTATTATGGCCTAGAATACTTAAGAGCAAATGGTGAATAAAAGAGTTAAACGGGTCTTTGGGGGCTGTATGTGGCTCAAGGGTAAAGTATCTGCTTGGTCAGGATGAGACCCAAGGTTCACAAAAAGTAGGTATAAACACCCCATGTACACACAAACAGATCTTTGATTCTAGCTTGCATTATTGAATTTTAGAAAGACTGCTTTTAATTATATAGTTTATACTCGTACTTATCATCCAACACAGTTCTGTGCTAGCAGCCTTTCTGTGTCATAAAGGATGTAGCTGTGACTCATGCGTATTCTCTGCACCAATAGCCAGTTCGGGACTATGGATAACACTCTTACTCAGTGTTGGCTCAAAGGTATGCCTCATTTCTTTCTTACAAACCCTAGAAAATAATCTGTTAGCCATCACAACCTCACACCCACCTGAGGTCCTCAAGGCTGATGTCACATGCTATGTGCGCACAGCTCCTGGCACATAGAAAGGCTCCATGTGATCTATATTGTCCAAGCTAGGAAGAAGTCTCAGCTGTAACCCTACTGCTGGGGAAGGGCTGAGACAGGCACTTTGGAAGCTCACTGACCTGATTGGCCAGCCTAGTCAACAGGCAAAATTTCAGGCTAAGGGAGAGACCCTCTCGAGAGATAAGGCTGGAGGACAATTAAAGAAAGACACCCATCGTCTCACTCTGGTATATAACACATGCAGGCTTGTGCGAGTGCACACACACACACACACACACACACGCTAACAAATACATATAAGGCATGAATAAAACACATACACCAAAATAAACAAACAAGCAAACATATGGATGTCTTTCTCCCCCCACCCCCACCCCCCTCCCAGTAGGTTATAGGCACATGGACTGAGTCTGGCTTTTTGCATGGCTTCTGTGTGTGCCTAGGAAAAGAAGTTTGTTGGTTTCCAATAAATTTCTCTTCTTTTATCATGACTTCCTGCTTCAGGGAGATTAGCAGTAAAGAGCTTTAGAAGCCTCTAATTTTTGCCTTTCTAGTTAGTCTACAATCCTTCATCTTGCCGTTGCCTAGGGTTCACAAGTGTGAGCTACACCTGCCCTTAGAGTCACGTGGACAGCTCTTGAAACACAGACTGCTGGGAGAAGTCCTCTGAATTTCTCATCCAAGGTCTATGGAGAGAGGAGTTTAACTACTCAAAGTCCCTGCTTTGCAGACCACAAAACGGGGCTGAAAATTAAAGGGGTTGTTAGGAGGCTGCAACGTTTGGATCCAGTGCGGAGTAACTGCTCCACATGGTCCACATTCCTACTGAAAGCACTAAAAGAGAAAATATTCCCGATGGCTGACACATTGACTTGATTGAACTAGAGGCTGCCCAGAGAATTGATAAACTATCTCTTTGATGTATGGATGCAGAGGGCAGGCCGAGGAGAGACCAGTCTTTGTGCTCATGGATTGACTAAGATGGTCTGGTCTCTCTAGTATATGGGCATTCCAGAGCCTGTGGAGGACCCGCAGGTCAGATGTGGGAAGGGCCTGCTCTTTCTCCCCTGCTCTCAGTTGCTGGTACTCTGACTCTCAGACTTTCAGTTGTGGAAGGGTCCACACACATTGGCTTTCTGCTCTCAGGCCTCTGGCTTTTAGACAGGCTTCCAATCTGTCGCATTTGTAACAGAGTCAAAAGCTCACAGACTTCTCAGCTTCTAGACTCACTTCCGGATTTAGGAGCCAATCCCTCGAAATGAATCTCTCCCTATGGATGACATAGATTCTATCAATTCTTCTGTTAGAGAACCCAATATGACCAACACAGTACCTTCTCTAAAATCTCCAACAAGGGACAGTAACAAAAATCATTCCTTCTAATTTTTAGAAACAGAATTAATTCACCCCAAATCACATGGGAAATAAATTCAATCTTAATACAGGATTTAGAGTTCCTTTAAAAAGTGCTGTCTATTTCGCTAACTGTTCGGCTCCTACCTGAATGGGTGCCAACGCATTGACAGCGTACATGGAATGAGCAAGAGAATCAAGCCAGGGTGGACTCTGAACCTCCCCTCCAGTCTGGAGATCCACAAGAGAGCACTCATCTCTATAATTAAGAGCATGCCCTGGCTATCATTAGCCTATTCACCTGTAGCACAGATATATGGCCTGATCTAACTAATACCAAGCTCTTCCTATTTATATTAAAGGCTGAAAAGGACCCAGAGAGAATCTAGCTCTGTAATTTTGCCATTAGAGTTTTAATTAAATTCTTTAGCACAGCACAGTGACACGTGCGAGGCCCGGGGAGCTGAGCTATACCCTTATGCTTTAATCGCATTGACTCACTGTTTACAGACACTCTTCCTGTTTTGTTTCCACAAGCTCTGTGTAAACTGAAGTCATCCTAGACTTCTTTCACACTTTCCTAATGGATGCTTCCCTCATCTTTTCATAAGCAGGCTGTCCTTGTACCCAGCAAGTGCGGCATGGATCAAGCCTTAGGAATTCTCCCAGCATTGACTTTCAAATTATTTCATGGGTGAGGTGCTCCTGTTACCCGGAAGGAATACAATTACCTTCCATCTCTAAGAATATCTAGCTGGGCGGTGGTGGTGCACGCCTATAGTCCCAGCACATGGGAGGCAGAGGCAGGTGGATCTCTATGAGTTTGAGGTCAGTGTGGTCCTCAAAAAGAGTTCCAGGGCAATGAGGACTATTACACAGAGAAACCGTGTCAAAAAAGGAAGAGGAGAGAGGAGCTACAAGACAAAGAAGAACAAGAAGAAGAGCAAACTCAAAAAAAAAAAAAAAAAAAAAAAACCAAAGAAACAAAGAAAACAGAAGTAATTGAGAAGACTGTGCAAAGGAAAAACAAAAAACGAGGGGCTTTGCTCTGCAGCAAAAGCTAACAGTAAGAAAAGGAAGAGAAAGTGTTGCGTTCAAAATGTACCAAAGACATGCAGAGTTAGGTGTAAGGATGTGAAGGGAAACCACCCCAGTATTATCATCAAAGCTAACGTGTGACTCATCTCTGTTGTCCTTGGTCCTATCTTGCCTGCCACTTCTTTCTGAAAGCACCACGTCATGGGAACACAGCCGTTACTTCCTGTGTGTTGCATGGACACTTCTGTGCTGACAGGCCAAGGTACAGCAGTTGTGAGAGCATGTCTCCCCACACCTAAAACATCCATTGTGTGTTTGTTTAACGAAAAGGTATGCTGCGTGGACTGCACACTGTAGAGAGCACGTGGAGAAACGGAGGTTGATGTAAAGGGGTCACGGTCCTTCACCGTCCCTGCCATCCTTTGCTATCCATGTTGTATTCTCTCATCTCCCGTGCTGAGGCAGGGCAGTCTGTGACTTGCTGTGGTTTGTAGAATGTGCTACCATTGTCCTTAAGAACCACACTGCCCTGCCGCTTCCAAGGGAATTAGAGGTTGGGTGAGATACAGGCATGCCTATTTGCAGCATCCTCTCCCACAGAAACGACCACTTGTACTGTTTTGTTTTGTTGTTGTTTAATTTAACCTAATTTTATTCATGCTTGGGTCCTTTTGATGGGGACTTGATCATTTAGCAAAATTACAGAAACAATAAAAAATTCTTATGTGCAATGTTTAAAGTATAATAATGAGCTCTTTTAATTCATTTCAGTGCACATGCATCCATCTAACATGATAATTTGCTAATTTTTCTTTATAGGTAGACCAATCACCTTCAAAATAAAAATCCTTATAAATACAAAGTACTTCACTTAAAGACACACTTGGAATGTGAGGACCAGGTGACAACATCCATTCAGCCAGGTGATCAACAAACCATACCACCACATAGGAGATGTGGAGTTGAAAGTTGATATTTGAAACTAAGTTCAATTTTATAATTAAATATGAAAACACATGACTTGATAAAGATGTAATAGAGTAATACCTCCTTACAAAGACTGTATGTTCTAATGAACATTTGTAAGTGGTGAATGGGCCTTATTAAATAGTTTAGGGCTGGAGGGATGGCTTCATGGTTAAAAGTAAGCACTGCTCTTGCATAGGATCTTCAACACCTACAGCAGGCTGCCCATACCCACCTGTCAATCCAGCTCCAGGTATCTGGCGCCCTCTTCTGCTCTCAGAGGGCACATGCACTCACATGAACACACATATTCAGAGACATCATCCATACCCATGATTAAAAACAAAAACAAATCTTAGAAGAAAGAATAGCTTTGCTTGGTAAACACTGGTTCCACAGCAGTATATGCTGGGAAGTACTAGGGATAGGCTGTGTCTAGCCACATTTCCACCACTTTAAGATAGGCCACACAGATGCAGAGAATTCAGTAGGATACACTTTCTATACTAAGAGATAGATACATAAGAAAGCTTGAAGATACCGGAGAAGCTAGAGAAAGCACCCAAGGAGCTGAAGGGGTCTGCAACCCTATAGGTGGAACAACAATATGATCTAACCAGTACCCTCAGAGCTCGTGTCTCCAGCCTAGTCGGCCATCATTGGGAAGAGAGGCCCTTGGTATTGCAAACTTTATATGCCCCAGTACAGGGGAATGCCAGGGTCAAGAAGCAGGAGTGAATGGGTAGGGGAGCAGGGCGGGGGGGGGGGTATATAGGGAACTTTCGGGATAGCATTTGAAATTTGAAATATATATAAAGAAAATATCTAATTAAAAATGTGCTAAAAAAAAGAAAGCTTGAAGATACTAATGAATGAAAAAAATTAGAACAGACTATACTAGCCATTTCATGTAATTATTGGCAGTTTCACTGAGTAAGTTCGTTTCTATAAAACATATTGTTCTGGGAGAATATTTTTATAACTCTGAGTGAATCTCTTTTTTCCTTAACTGCTTGGTTTTGTTTTGGTAATAATGTGTGCAAATCCGTGGTTTGTGTGTAAATGTTTACTGTCTTGGGTCACTAATCCATGTAGTGGTATGCTAAACAGAAAAAAATGATGAGATTAATATCAATAACCCAGACTGTTTTTAAAACTCCCTTACTTTTACACTCGTAACACCTCCCTTCCTTCCCTTTCAGACTTCATCAACATACCTGAGGAGGCAAACCAGACACACTGCCATCCTGAGGACAGTGATTCTACCTCAGAGAAACCATCTCTGTTCATTTCTGCAGTTTTACATGCCCTCTTCCTTCCAATGCTAGGATCCCGGAACATGTAACACCATTCTGCCCTAGCTCTCTCATTTGATATTATTATACACATTCATTATCCTGCCCCAATCCTGAGTGTCTCCTCCCATCTCTGGCTCATATACAACTAGACCTTGGGGACTTGAAAGAGGGGCTGGAAACTCTAGGTCTTGAAATCACTCTTATAATCTCACCTACGAGTAAAGAGGTTCCCATGCAGCAAGAGCTGTGCTGCACAACCCAGAGTTGCCCTGGGCGTCCGTCAATCAACCTCTCACACTGAGAAAGGCAACTGATCGAGCCAAAGGAGTGGGAAGCTAAGAGGTTGGTTAGTAGGAGTCTGCAGAGTGTCGGCAAGGCACGATCAGGAACAGCCCTTACCTGTGTGTGCCCTTTGCGGTGCTCACCGACCGCTTGCCTGAACATTTTTCTCGGAACACAAGAAAACTAACAGTGTGTCAGTGTGGTAGAATCTTCTAGATGAAGAGCTACATACGCATACTGGGTGCCTATCCTGCAGGACTAGGGCCCTCTGGGGTCCATTTGTTGTTTGTGTTTCAGGTGAAACCAGTGACCTGGCAGATGGAGCTGTTCAAGGTCTTAACTTGTAAATGTCAGGGTTATGGCTCTTACCAAATCTATTGTGTTCATGGCCGCTTATTTGCCAGAACTTTCCAAACCACAGGAGTCTTTCTTTAACTATCACATGCTTGGATGACAAGGAGCCAGCTCCGTGGGCAGGGAAGGCCAGATAACATTATCAATGCTGTTATTTTAAAGGCTGTTCTGAGGAAGGACCTGGGTGTTTTTACAAGAGTCTGGCAGACATTAGCACTTGCATTTCTGAGTCGTTTCAGAGTTTGTGCCAAATGACGTAATGCCCAAATGCCTGGCACAACCTTTATTATAGGAGGCAGAAGTCAAGTGAATGGGAAGACAGGAAACATGGTTGAAGGAAGATTGGCACAAAAATCTAAATCACTGGATAAAGAACCATTTCTTTTCAGACCTTCTTCCTTCACATTCCCTATTTTCTACCACAGTGATGATCAAAACATTGTCTGAGTTCAAAGGATGTGGCAATGTCAGAATGTCAAGCCCTAGAGCCTGATATGGTAGCACACGTTTATAGCTCTCACTTCCTTGGGGTACTGAGAACAGATGTAACAACAGGTGTTGAGTCAGGTGTAACAACAGGTGTTGAGTCAGGTGTAACAACAGGTGTTCAGTCAGGTGTAACAACAGGTGTTGAGACAGGCAACAGGTGTTGACTCCGGTGCAACAACTTCTAAGCAGAACATTGAGGCCAGACCAGGACAACTTAGCATGGACATGTCTCAAAACACACAGACACAGAGAGACACACAGACACACAGACACAGAGACACACAGACACACAGACACACACACAATCTGAGGATATAGAGGGGGCAGAGGAAGGACAAGGATTCAAACTTACCTTCCTTGAAGTCCTGGTGCTCCCAAACCTGTAGGGTCCTCTGTTATGGTTTAGAATTTGAATATCTCCATGGTAACACTAATGAGTACTGATGGAACTTTAAGAGGTGGGTCTTGACGGGATGCCTTTGGGTCGCTGGGGTGTGCCAGCTCTAACAGGTGCTCCTTATCACTGCCATTTTAGGCCCAAACTTTAGGGTTCACCTGACCTGGCACTGGACCCTCGAAAATTGGAACTAAAGTGAATTGTGTCCTCCCTGCTTCCTCTTCCTGCCTCCCTTCCTTCATCACTCTAGTGGTGTGACAGACAGAACCCAGAGCTGTAAGCTAATGTCTACCACACTGTTCCATTACTGCTTGCCAACCTAGCAAGTTTTGAGATGGGATCATGCTCATAGCACAGGTTGGCCTAGTACTTGCTATATAGCCTTAGTCTCCCGAGAGTGTGAATTAGAGAGTGGGCAGTTTACCAGTTATCAGTTCATTATATGGACATTTTATAATGTTGGAACACTGACTAATATCACACATTATAAACAATTCTTTAAACAGCTACCAAAAGAGCTGTCTCCAAAACATAAATCAGAGCATGTCAGTCTACGTTGAAAATAATCTTGCACACAGCAATGAGGATGAAGTAGAAGCTCTCGACCTAGTTCCACACCATTGTTCTCATACTTGAGTGTGCAGTGGCGTTCTATGAGGGCTTTGTTAAAATCTAAGTGGTCCATCCCCACAGCCTCTTTTAAGGAGGCATGCTGAGTGGGCTCAAAGCTTTGTTGGTTCTGAGGATGCTGAGTGGGCTCAAAGCTGTGATGGTACTGAGGATGCTAATCTGGAACCCTCATTTGGCAACCTCTGCTCTACAGAATGAAACTGCCCAGTACCTTTCTAACTGCTCTCCCCTTCTTGACTCCCAGTTTGGTCCTGATCCAACTTTGGTCCTGATCTTTAATATTCTGACTGGAGTCAGCCTTATGACTTCGAATCTACAGGATTCATGTCTTAGAAGGCTCTTGACCAACCTGGCCCCATCTTATCAATCACGTCCTATCATGGTCACCTCCTGAATCAGGTTGCCCTTCTTACCTAGCTCATACCACCCCCCCCCTCCTGTACTCCCGAGGGCCCATCTCTGCTATCACTTCCTTCAGAACTACAGTTAACATTTCTGGACATTTACTTGCTTATTTTGGCCCATCCATTTACCGTCCATCTTCTGTCACTACAATATCAAGTCAACAAAGCCAGAGACCTCTTCTTGTAGCCTGCATTATCTTTCTTGTAGCCTGCATTATCTGGGTTTTGCAGATGGTAGCCAGCACGGTGGGTTAAATAAACCTATCCTGTTTTTGTAAAACTGGCAATGCCTTTTCGAAACGGCCCTTTATGTCTTTTCTAACCCATTCTAAATCTGATCTAAGAAAATGCTTTCTCTTTTCTTCTCTCAGAACCTTGTCATGATAGCAGATGTGACATCACGGCACCTCTGCTAGATCAAAGTACATTTCTGGATCAGTTAAGGGTCACGTGTACTATCGGGGGTTTTGTTTTTGTTTTTGTTTTTAACTTTAATAAGGTGTAGTGGAGGACTGTTGTGGCCAAATGAGCTACAAAATAATTCACACACTACTCAGAATGTCGGATATATTCATGCAAACATACTATATCATACTTAGAATAGTTTAATCCTGAACACAAATCTTTTCCCCAAACATGTGGCTTTTAACCTTCCTGACAATCTATAGCATCAACAACTTTCTCTGAAATCATCATCCGGTAACCACATCAGCATTTCTAAAGATTTACTGTGTAAGGGCACGGTCCTCAGCCTTAGCTGCATGTCAGATTCTCCTACACGGACTTTCTCTTAAATGCTGTAAATGTCAGAGACCAAGCCAGTGGGAAATTGATGGGAATCTTAGGAGAGAGCAGGGATCAGCCTGTGGGAGGCTCTGTGGGTAGCTGTGTTGTGTGGCCAGGCAGGCGGGGAGCTTTTGAGGACTGGCTGTGTTCCAACCTCCAGTCGTCTCCTGATGTTTAGATTCACTTCCACTCCTCCTCCTAGCAAGGAGCTAGGTGAGAGGCCAACCAGATCCTCTTTTAAAAGTCTAAAATGGGTATTTGGCATATAGTAGGTCTTCGTGAAAACCTTTTCAACCTCTGCTGGTGCAGTCAGTGCCACCCACTGCAAGGGCCTTGCAGAGAAGGTCCTAGCGGCCTGTTCTTAAACCCACCAAGACACCAGTGATCACCCCAGGAGGGAAGACAGCAGGAGGAAAATGCACTTGCTCATTTTCTAAGCTATTTTTACCGCTTTCTTCAATTTCCTTTCTGTTGAACTTGTTTTTGACTAAATTCTGTGGATTCTACTTTGTGAAAAATGTTTTCTTTTAAGAAACCACATATAGAACTTTTGTCCTTGTCTACAGTTTTCTCCCACCTTAGGCATAAAAACACCCTAAGACCCTAAGCCCACCCATAAAGGTCCCCTCCCCTTGCCTGCCTATGTTTTTTGCTAGTTTGCATCATAACCATCCAGAGTCCCATGTCAGTTATCTCAGCCCCCTTTGACACCCCATCTCCCTCACCACTCTCACCTCACAAATTCAAAGAGCCCATGGTTTGTTATTCCCATACTCAAAATCTCCAGTTTCTCCATGTGTCTAACCAACTGTCCCATTAATCCTTCGACCTCCTTCAACCCTTCCAGATTGCAGATTGAGTCAGACTCGGGGAATCCAGCCATGGCAATTCCATTCACTTACCAGGCCCTTCCTATTGACCACCAAAAGAACATGAAATGCTCCCTGGGGCCATTAGGATCTAATGAGAGTCCTGGGCTAGAAGTTAATCTCACCCTGAGTCGCAAGCCACAGTATTCTCTACCTCCACTGGATAAGCAGTCTCCAGTCACATCCGCCAGCCTTTGCACAACTTATTAGCACCAGCCTTCATTTTAGCTGTGCTTCGATTGGTTGGCTGAGCCAATAGTCAGGTCTCAGCCTGGGTGAAGCTTCCTCTTTGATGTCTCTCGTTCAGTCTTCTAGAGCCATTACTCCTTCCTCTTATCCCACGTGATTACTTCTTACTGCTGTTCTTCTTACAGTGAAGGAGGAGGGGCCTGAAGTCATTTTGGGGAACAAAGTGACATTCACACTTTGTTTTTAAAAGTCAAAGTTATGATATTGACTGGAGCTTGAAGAATAGAGACTCACACCAAAAGTGCTAGTAGCTGAACAAATCATGCCCTAGACAACTTTATAATCTTCAGCCTCATAGAACAAAATCAGAGAAATTTCATTTCATTCAAAGTGTTTAAGACTTTTTCTTAATATACTCCAACATAGAAAATGTATTATTCTTCACTTTCCTATTGGCTGCCTTTGGCCCCTTTTACATTCAAAACTCAGACTTAAATTCTATTTTATGCATTGGCAATCATCAACCTTAACTCCCCCGAGCATATAAGCCTGAATCCTCCAGCCCCTTCTACTTCCCCACATCTGTTGGAATCTCACTGACAATTTCTGTTTGTTTGTGTGTTTGTTTGTTATTGCTGTTGTCCTGTTCCACTTGTAGTAATTAAACAGTGCCTTCAGTTTGATTCTGAAAGTTGAGCAACTAGCAAGCACTAGCATGGTGACCATCTCTGTTAGGACCCTTCAGTGTAAACGCCGGCTGTTCCTTAGCTAGTTCTTACTCTGGAACCCACTGCCCTGACCCTGCAGGCACAAGCTAAACTAGATAAAGTTTGGAAGTAAAATGAAGAATGACGACTTTTGTTGTTTTTCACTGTCGAATGGGCACTATTTAAGGGCCTTCCCTCAAATGATTGACTTTTATAAAAGGATTTGCCACAATTCGGTCAGCTGTCTACTATTCTATCAATTACAAATACAGGGATTTGTTTGTATGATTGTTTGTTTTAAATAAAAAATTCACATGATCTGGATCTAGTAGTAAAAGACCCCATGATTAGCCGTTCCACCCTGTAACTGTCCTTTGGGGGGAGTTATATGTTTAAACCAAAATAGTTCCTTTGGGAATCTTTTGAAAAGGTTTTGCTCTGTGGGCTTCCAGGACATTTCCTAAATTGAATGCTTTGCTCCACAAGGAAGCCTGGCCCCCTTGTCTGTGCCTTCCCTTTCTTCTGCCTCTGGCCCTTGCAACTGCTGCTTCAGTTCGCCTGGCCTGGCAGCAGCTGTTGCTACAAGCTGCCTCCCCTTCTGTGCATGTCGAAGGGGTTTGGAGGCAATATGCAAACCAAACCTGTTCAGGGCCCAACAGACAAAAAAAAAAGCAAAATGGTGTCCGTCATGACAACTTTGCACCTTACCAAATGCAACTCTGTGCTATCACACCTTCCCAGAATCCAAGAGAGATGGGCCATCGCCAGCTTGCCCTGGCAAGCTGGTTTCTGAACTTTTCCTCATGTGAAAATGTGACCTGAAGCAGTGTTACGGTAAGCAACCACTTTTTCATCCTTACAAGGAAGTAACTGGAATGCCCAATGCTTTTGTCTTTTCTGTTGCTGCTTTCTTTGGCCCTTTTTGGTCTGCAAAGGCAGCCTTTCCTACAAGGCTCAGTGCCTTTGAAACATGGAATGAAGTGTTGCTTGACTCTACAGTTAAACTACAGCCAGGCCAAGAACACAGCTCAGTGGGGGAGCACTTGCCAAGGCTGAGGGAGAAATACAGAGAGGAAAAGGGAGAGATTAAAACAGTGAAGATAGGGAGACCAACAGGAGCAACTAACCTGGACCCGTGGGAGCTCCCAGAGACTGACCCAACAACCAAAGAACTAGCACAGGCTAGACCTAGTCCCCCTATCCCCTAACAAATGTAGCAGACATACAGCTTGGTCTTCATGTGGGTTCCCCAACAACTGGAGTGGGGCTGCCCCTGAATCTGTTTCCTGACTGTGAATCCCTGTTCCCCTAACTGGGCTGCCTTGTCTGGCCTCAGTGGGAGAGGATGTGCCTAGTCCTGCAGAGACTTGATGTGCCAGGATAGGGGGATACGCAGGAGAGGGGATTCCCCCTTCCCAGAGGTGAAGGGAAAGGGGATAATCAGGGGAGGATTGTAGGACCCAGGGCTAGGAGGAGAGGTGGGCTGGATATTGAATACATAAGTTGATGGGGGGGGGGGGAATAAAACAGTGAAGAGCCTTAATCTAGACCAGTGTGATTTTTGTCTATTGACACCAGCATAACAAAGACAGATTAAGGAAGTTTGGGTGTTTGGATATGGGGAAGGGACTAGGCTCTGGCAAGAGACTGACTGCTCTCATTTAAACCCCTGTTCTGGATGTTCCTAGGAAGAAGTGGCTGTAAAGAATTAGGGGACTCAGATGCAGGGAACTAAGGGATTTCTTGGCTGTGAAACAGGAGCAAGGTGTTTTCAAATCTGGTTGTAGATTGAGATAACTGCATATATAGGCCAATGATAGTCATGCACCCTAAGAAGGTAGTTATGTAAGTTGAAATTAACTAAAATACAATAACACTCAGCTCTTGAATCCCATTAGACACACAGCAAGCCTGGGATATCCATGCTGGGTTAGTAGCTGCTGTCATGGCTTCTGAGCAGATTCGGCACACAGGTTCAGTAGAAGAATGCCCGCTTAAGGCAGCAGACAAGGAGCAGAGGGAATGGCAAGGCTCTTCCCGTGGTAACTCCGCTCATTTAAGCAGGGATCTGGGCTACAAGCTAATGCGAGGTGAAAGGGCACAGAAGTCTGTAAGGAGGGGTTACTTCCAGATGTGAGGAGACCAGACCTTCATCTCCTTGGTTGACATGGGGAATTTTATCTTTTGAAGTAATTGAGAAACATATATGTAAAAGATGAAGAGAGCAAACTGAACAAAGACTCTAGAAGAATAACTACATTATATCAAGGGTGTGTGTGTGTGTGGGGGGGGGGTGAATCAGAGGAAAAGGGCAACTGACACCAAGCTTGACAGCCTCAGTTTAATCCTTGGCCCCCAAAAGTTTCCAGGAGAGAACCAAATCCAGCAAGTTGTCCTCTGACCTCTACACAAGTGCACATGCCCCCCGCCCCCCCACACACATAAACAAATGGTTAAAATAATTTAAAGGCAGGCATGCACCTGGGTGGCAGACTGGGGCAAAAGAGAAGGGTTTGGGCAAGGGAACTTCCTCCCGAGGGCTGTGGGTTCTACTGTGAAGTGCTGTCACCCTCATCTGCTGCTGCCACAGCTTTAGTCAGTCATTTGCAAACACACAATACTCATGTGTTGCTGAGATTGGGTGTGAGACGGGGTTTTAGAAGCAAAGTAGTGTGGAGTGGCATCGGAAGGAACTGGAGGTTGGAAATGGGGAGGTACCTTCTAGAAAGTGGGAGAGAGCACTGAGGGATGGTGAGAGATACATACAACCCAGAAGCCCATGGAAAGGAGTGCTGTGAAAGACAAGGAGACATCTGAGCTGTGCGCATCTGCAAAGCACTGCTGCCCTTCTCTTCTGAAAGAGGAGTTCTTTAGGCACTTAATATTAAACATTTTTTTTGTCAACAAAATATATTTTGTACGTAAGTAACTTATAAGTCAAATTAGGAAGGAATACAGGGGGTTTTGTTTTGTTTTCAAAACAGGGTTTCTCTCTGCGTGCAGACCAGGCTCATAGATCAGGCTAACCTTGAACTCTCACAGAAATTGCTTGCTTCTGCCTCCCAAGTGCTGGGAATAAAGGGGTATGCTACCTTTAATCTTTTAATAGAACCACTAGGTAGATATTTTAATAGAAGTATAATGACAATAGAATTGGATGTTATTACAAATGCTATTGCAAAGTGAACCTTTGAAATTTCCGTAGCCTCAAAAAACAAAAACAAAAAACAACAACAAAAAAACCTCTTTAGGAATACAGATACATAAAAACAATGCATCAATGCAATATATATATATTGACAATTATTTGGGGGGGGTAAACCCCTTAGTAGTTATTTAACATTTTTTCCCTGACCATGTGGAAGTTAATCTATTGTTGCAGATGTGACAGCTGTTATCTGGAGCAGAAACCATGCATGCTCCTTCACACGTCAGCCCCTATGTTATGATGTTGCTAGACGCCTGGCTTTCCTTTTCTTTAGTTCTCCTACTTCCCACCAGCAGTCAGCTGTCACGTCTCAGGGTTGTTTATGTACAAACTGGAGAAGGAAGCCTTTTCCGGTTACACTTTTTACAAGTGTGCACTTTAATGGCCATGGCTCCAAAATACTGCATCTTATAGAATTGGAAAATGGTAAGAAAAATTGGCTGCCATCCAGCCTGAAACATGATTTGGCTTCCTGGTTTGATGTGTTCTTAGGAAAGCGCTCTGTTTACTCTATAAAGTTGAAATTCTTTGTTTTGTCTCTCACTGCGCTTCCCCATGAAATCACAGTGAGGACAATGAAGCCTGGCTGGTCTGAGTTTCACATGTGTTTGGTGTTTCTTCCCTCCAGGCTGGGGGAGTGTGCATGCCTAGAGAAGCAGAAGAAACTAGGATTTTCTAAATAGGAGTGAGTTGTTATGATTCAGAAGCCAAGAAGGCCATCACAAGGGTCAAAGGGGCACAAAAGCTTCAGCTCCTCCATCCTCGAACCTCGTGGCACTTTGTTTCCCAAGACAAATGCTTTTGCTTACCTAGCACTAAGAAAGATAAAACTCTGCTAGATATCACATTGGGTCTCTTTCGGGTGACCTCTCTGATTTATGGGAAAACAAGTAATATTTTTAAGCTATCTTACAGATTATCTGAGGCTGGAAAATCGCCTTAGAAATCTGAAAATCATTCGGGTCACTCGAGCAGTCAAGAAGTGTGATGTCTCACACTAGCCCACACTACAGAACCTTGGTACTGATGGGGTTGGAACAACATACTGCTCCAAAATACGACCCCTTGCCATTTGACACGGTGGTAGACTTTGGAAAGTCAGTCTCAACTTCCAATACTTCCCCTCTCCCACTTTTCCAGAAGCAGGCTACACAAATGTATGTGACATGGCATAAAGAGAGGCCCTGCGAAAAGAGTTTCCTGATCGAGGAAGATGGAGGGACACGGGAGAATAGAAACTGTCAGGGCTTGCTTGCTGAACCCTTCAGTTTACTAGCATTCCCTCAACCACAGCCGCTTGCTAATCTCACTCCACCATGAGTGTCTACTCCCCACAGAGCATACGAACACTTCCCATGATCTCCAACTCTCCATCTGCATCTTCCCTAGGCTCCTAGCCTTGTTTCAAACACATTACATAAACCCTTAGGATTTTTTCCCTACTGCCTATCAGTGAGAGAGAACAGACAGTAAATTCTGTCACCCGCGTTGCCATCCTGGTCAGTGGTAGCCAACCTAGATCAGGTGATCAGAAGGAAGCCTTGAATAGAACAGTTAGGCCCTGGCTTTCTATGCCACATTGTGTGATGTAAATATAGCCATTTACATGACTTACTCTCTGTACAAAAGAGTTGAAACTATAAGCTGTTTAGATGATATGTATTTCATATTGTTTACCCTAATAATTTGAGTCTGTAGAAACTCTGATTGCATGTGAGCTTCAAGGACTATCATCTTATTCTAATCTCAATTATCAAGGAAAAAATGTTGGGGTAAATTTCAGTTATAGGTCACATGTTCAGCCCTTTTGAGGCTCCAGGCTGAAGCACTAGCTCCAAAGAAGAAAGGAAGAAAATAATAACCAGCCAGACATGGTTTTATGCAATGCTAAGCATTACAATGAGCTTGACAGTGAAGTGCATTGTACTGGTACCTGGGAAGAGAAAAATAAGTAAAGCCTAGCCCGTGGGCTCTGGGAATGCAGACTACTTTTCAAAAGGTAGAAACATGATTAAAAAGTGTGATGGAGGTAAACCCCACGAAGGAAGACTTCCGGTGGCACAAGAGAGTTATGGACTACTGCAGAGGTCAAGGAGATGCCTGACCAGGGAAGATTCCTCATCTGAGTCCTGAAGGCTGAGCAGGAGCTTGCTCATTAAACCCCGGGAACAAGTGTACCTCAGGAGGAGAAAAGAGTCCACGAGAGATTGGCTATGATTACCATGGAGGGTGCATGAGAAAAACTAGTGGGAGATAAAATTGTGGAAGCAGAGAAGAGATGAATTATGGAAAGCTTGGGTTTTAAAAATGTATTCCATGATCTCAACTACAAGGGAGAAATAAAACACAAAATGAAACAAAATAAAAAGGCTAGAAGAAAACTGCCAGGCAATCTAGCTTCTGGTGGTAGGATATTGCTTTGATTCATCTTACAGTACAAAACACTTACTCCTTTTGTGGTCAAGTTACAAACATGCGAATACTATCACTTTAACACCCGAAGTCAAGGTAAGAAACAATGATGGCATTTTGGTTCATCATTTGCTCTTTCAATTTGATTTCTTGGAAATGTGACTCTTATAACAAGATACATGCTGCGAAGAGCAAGTCAAGTTAGCCAGCACAACCAAGTTCCTGGGCAAAGGCAGTCTCTACTTAAGGACACTCTCAGCCTCAGGGGGCTGCATATCCGCCCCAACACTCCTTGGTTCTAAAGGAATCATCTCCAGCTGTAAGAGAATTCATTTTAGCTTTCCCTGTGCCTTAGAGAAAAGTCCACTTTCATCCTAAACCTTTCCCCAGGTCATCTCCAATTCAAGTCTTCAAGGTAAGGCTCACCCTTCCATCCCTTCTAGCTCATTGATGGCTCAATTCCTGGCTCTACAGAAAGCCTGGAGCCACCGATATTTTGCAAAGGTGTGAACAAAAAGCCACAGAAGCAGAGGTGTGCAAAGCTTTGGTCATAACAGTCTGCACAAATGAAACAAGCAAATAAACTAGCACCAAGCCCAAGCACTGCTACACACGGAGAATAGAAAGGTTTACGAGGAAAGCTTGCCAAAAGCACGGCATTAACCCAAACTGTTCCTACATGAGCCCTATCTGTAAAATCACAATGATAGCAAACACCTTATAAGGAGCTCATCGGTGAATGAAATACAACATATGGAATGAAATAAGGCACTCATTGAGAAGTCAGCCTGTCACAAGGCGGTCACTTAATAAATGACACCCAGCATTGCTATCATTTTATCGGGCACGTGGTGATCATTCAACAACTCACTGACAGTATATTATCATTCTACCCCATTCTTCACCCTCTGCCATTGCAATTTTATAAGCCTCAAAGATGTTACTTGTGTGAAAGAACATTCAGCACTCTGATCAAAATTAGATAACTTTTTAGAGTGTTTTGAGAGGGGAAAAAAGTTAACGGCACTGTTACCTCTTCGTATCTGTCAAAAACTGCTCCTTCTTGCAAGAAAGAGGGCACTTCCTTCTGCCAGTTAAATTCGTAAGGTTTGGCCATGATGGTATTCAAGACCTGGAGAAGAACAAATGTCTTATTAGTGTACAAAATTAAGGTGCAAGTGATTATCAGAGCTCAGACATTTTATGTTGATATTCTTTAAACATGTGAGAGAAGTCCATAGAGGTCCGTAGGTCATCTTCCTTCTTATGTCTTCCCATCATCGGACCCCAAAACTTTTCCTCTTTGTCTCTAAACCTGGAGAAACACTTCATATACTGTGTAATATCTGCAGAGAGAAATAGGCCCATGGATCACCTCAGCAAGCACACACAGGAAGCCGCTGTCAGCATGACATACCAAAAACCAATATCACTATGGTGCGGTAAGACTCAGAAATGTTGTATGCTTAGCATGTGTGAGGCCTTGTGTTCAACCCCTATAACCACAGACAGGCAAATTAACTTTTAAATAAAACACAATATGGCAAGGCAGAAACAGTGGCACACTTAGAATTCGCACTACTTGAATTGCTGAGATGGGAGTTCAAGGCCATCCATGACAACAAAGAAAGACCCTGGCTATGGAGAAAAGGAAGAGGAAGGAGAGGGCTTGGAAGAAACTCAAAAGGATCCAATATAGTAACTTCATGGGTTTGCCAAAGTGTATGTAAAGAGGCATGGAGTTCTCTGTAGTATATCATGTGTTCTAGGATGTTCTAACTCATGTCAACTACCCCTTGTACTTTTTACCTTTGGCTTAACTTTGAAAGGAATAGCAGAGACATCTAAAATAAAATGTTCATATCAAACATGAAAAGAGAGTTTCTAACCATCTATGTTGTCTTTCACTGGTTTAACTCTGATTCTGCCAGGATTGACACAAGTACTCAGACTTAAGCACTCAGAAGGGGGTTGGATTTCTGCCTTTCTACCTTCTTCACTACTGAAATATTCATGTCCCACCTGAGTACTCCTTCCATCCACATGGCCTACGTACACCTAGGCCTCTGGGGACTGTGGCACCTGAAGGAACACAGGGACTAAAGGATCATAGCCTCTCAGCAATGATGGTGGAAGCCATGTCTGGCTTAATGTTGTTTAGAGATCTAGGGATCAAACCAAGGAATAAGGCATTTTGGGAAAATGGCAGAAAAGTATCCCAAATTTGTTGGATTTTAAGTTGGAGGGAGTGCTGTTCTCTGAAATACTTCCTGGAGCACTAGGGGCAGCAACCAAATTACTTTATATGAATGACACAGTGAAGACAAAGACCATAGCACCAGAAAATGTTGACCCAATCAACTGATTTTTAAAATAAGAAGCAAATAAAGGTATGCTTAATAATTCAACTCAGTTTAGAGAAACTCAGAGTATTAATGAAGTTACCTCTTGAAAGATGGGAAGGGGACTGCCATCTTTTTGTAATCACCTCAAATTGCCCAAGCAGCTAAAAGATTATGGTCCATGCCAAAGTTCTTCCATTTAAATTCACAGCTTGCCTTGGAAGTCCTTACCTACTTAAACCGGAAGCTTTAAACTTTCTCCTTTCCCTCCTCCACCTGCTAGAAAGGCATTACCTCACTACAGAGGACCCAAGGGAAAGGAACCACCTGAGGAGGATGGGGATTTCAAGGGAATGACCATCAAAGAGCTGAGACAATGAGGCAGCCTTTCCAGTGTACACACATAGAGCAGCTACTGGAAGGCAGCCAGCGGGTTTTACATGGGCCCATTGTCTGCGTCTTACACAACTGGACAGATTGTTTTACACGGGTAACCAGAGGACACTCTTCCAAGACTGCAGAGAACATGGGAGGGAAGAGCCAGGAGGGGAGTCCTGGATGGGCTCCTTCATCCGAGATGGCAGAAAGCGCCATCTAAATAAAGAAGATGTTGAGAAACCTGCAACCAGGAGGACCCAAAGAAGCTAAATAGTCAAGGGTGTGTGCACCAGCCAAGAAGATGCCCTGACAACCACACAGCACAGCATAACCCCTAAAACTCAAGACAAAAAAACACCCAAAATTATCTTTCAGAGATAAGAAATTGCCATGGAATTTCCAGTAACCAAAGTGAGTTAATTGCTTGAACCTCTAAAGAACCTGTGATGTTTGTAAAACAGACTACGGCCACCCTGAACTCTCAAATGCCTTGTTTTACTTCAAGCTAGAATCCAATTTGACACTGACATGTCATTAGTAATAATCTCTCCATTTGCTAAAAGTATCTCCATCTTCATCAAGCCATTAAATAGCCTTTTCAAAAAAACACCAAAACCAAAAAAACAAAACAAAAAAACCACCTATGGAGTGCAGGCCTAAGAATGGCAAAGAGCAGCAGTGTCGAAAGTTGAGGATAAGAGTATTCCTGTATACTTTGGGGGAAAAAGAATTTTGTAATTAACTTTTATGCCCTTGAAAGGCCCCTCACCAATGGCAATTTTACCAAGGATTGATTCTAACTCAATGTATGCAAAGCCTGTGGACAAAAATACTATTGTGCCATTTACGGTAGAAAAACATTGGCTGTCTGTGGTCCTTAACTAAGCAATCACTTAAATACACTACACATTTACATACTCTTATACTTATTAAAATCAGGCTGGAAAGGAAGGGCTGTTTGCCTAACAGTGGCCAAGCGGAAGGGTTCCTAAAACATATCCAGAGCTTTTGTCAAGCAAATATAAATACTCCCAACATGTGGTCAGGCAAATAGAAGAACAGTCTGATCCCAACTGTTCCACGCTATCAGAGTTTGGATGTTAAAGGTCCCTAAAAAGCTTGTGTGGGGGAGGCTTTCTCCCTAAGCTTTGATCCCCAGGCCTCTGACTTTATTCATGGATTTACAGACTCATAGCTCACTGGATTGGAAGGGGTTCTACTAGACAACTTATCTGCTTCTCTAGGCTTCTTTGCTCTTCCCCACGGAGTGCTCCCTGCCCCACCACAGACTCACAGCCCTTGGCCAAATGATGCTGGACTAAAGGTTTTAGTGAAACTGTAAGCTAAAATAAATCTTTCTGGCTTTAACTTCCTTCCTTCCTTCCTTCCTTCCTTCCTTCCTTCCTTCCTTCCTTCCTTCCTTCCTCCCTCCCTCCCTCCCTCCCTCCCTCCCTCCCTCCCTCCCTCCCTCCCTCTCTTTTACCACAGGAATGAAAGCAGTTAACACAGTACACACACACACACACACACACACACACACACACACACACACACAAGCACTACTTAAGAGTTGGTGATGAAACTTTTAGTGATAAAAAATACTTCCTTCTATTTTAAAATACAGAAAAGTATACTAACCACAGGTTTTATGTTTAGGAAACAACATTCTCTAAACTGAAAGAAAGATGACATTTAACAAATTATTTCTTTTCATAAAAATCTGTTCTTAAAGTTTCTGTATTTTCCACCAGAGCTCTTGGCAAGAACAAACAGTAAGAAATGACAAGCAAGGCTGTAAACTGTTTCCTCTCCACTTCTAGGCTTTCATTTCTTCACTGTCTACAGGAAGCCTCTCACACACAGGCTGGAAGGACTTGTCATTCAGCACCTAGCAACGGCTTCCTCAGTGCTGAAACCTGCATTAACATTTCACAAAGCTATGTTCTAATTTAAAAAAAATATTCCTTCAAAATTTTATACATGTGCACAAGAAAATATGATCATATCTACCGGATCCCTCCCCCTCCAACTCTTTGAAGATTTTCCCCAACACTTCCCCACAGAGATTCCATGTCCCCTCCCTCCCTATTCTCTTTTTAATAAGCCATCAAGTCCAATTAGTGCTACCAATATGTGCAACGTGTAGGGCTACTCACCCTTGTCATGGGGACCCTTGTCAGTGACCATATCCTCAAAGAATGATTCTTCTTTGCCCAGAAGCTACCAACTACCAATATTTCCTCAGGAGCTAGAGGGACCCCAGGAGTACGACCCTTAACCAATTGATGCCAAAGCTCTGGGTGGCTAGATCTTCTACGGGTCTTATATGCACAATCACCTGTATATAAGAGTTAATCGCTACAGTGGTTATTTCGTGTTCAGAAGACGACATTTAACAACAGCCCTTCCCATCCCTTAGTTAGTACATTCTTTTGCTTCCATAACGTTCCCTCAGCTTTGTGGGGAAAAGGGCTGGTTGGTTGATTGGAATGTCGCCTTTAGGGCTGAACTCACAGAGTCACTTATTCTTCACTTTGACCCGCTCTGCACTGACTGACAGCCACTGCAGGAGGAAGCTCCTCCAGCTGGGGCTGAGGGGCTCTGCTACTCTTGCTTTTGGAAATAAAACAGATTGCGGTGGTGTCAGAATTGATCTGTCATGGATTCTCGATTCGTACTTCAAAACCTATGGCTTCTGCCACGTTGAATCCAGATGAAGTGCAATTGATGCAAAGTAATCTCTTAGAGTTCCCAAACACACAGCCCACAGAAGTAAAATGAGAACAGAAGGGGGGAAAAGCCAGTATTTATCTCCATCTCTTGCAGCTCAAAACTGATCAGAGTTATGGTCAAAGTGTGACTCTATTTATGGGATAATTTAAAAATTTGATGAAAATACAATTTTCAAAAACTGTCTCTATAAAGGCATTAGGTGAACCTTATGACCATACTACAGGCTTCGTTACATCAGGACTTTCCAACATGAGTGGAAACCATGCTGAGTTATCTGGGGCATTAGAGAACAGCAGGATCTGAATACAGTAAACAGCCGATGGTTTATTACAGGAGTGACACAGGAATAGCATTCTTTGCCCAAAACAAGTCTCATGACTGACACTCCTACAGCATAAGACAGATTATGCTCAAGTAATAATCAATTTATTTAGTAAGTATTATATGATATGAAATTCTCAGAAATAAAGACTCATAGAAATGGGACAAAATTATGTTTTATACACAGCTTTCCTATTAATTGGACAGCCATATAAGAAACTGTAATAGCTGAGTAATGGGATACAATCTCACATTCATCAAACTTTGTTTGTTCACATGCTTCTTGTCATCTCTGTGTCTTCCTCCCTTTCCTATGGATATGAGGGTCTCTCATAGACAAAGAAAAAAGTCAGAAAGTGATCATCCTGCATTTCAGCTTAATAGACTCTGTATGCCAGGACACCAAGTGTTAGAGTGGCATGTTCTGAGCCCAGCAATATAATATAATTCAGTTTGTGATGACCGGTTTTCAAAGAAACAGAGTACAACAAAAGTGTAACTGTTCCCAGAAGAAGCTGATGCATTCCCCCGTATTGCTTGGATGTTGGTTGTTAAGACAGCAACATTTCTCATGCATGCCATCTGAGTACATAGCTAGGCCTCCCAAATCCTCTTAAGCAGGTTCAATGACTGAAACTGTATTAGAGTAGCTGTTCCTGACTGAGGATTTCTCCTCTCGTTATCCACTGTTAATCACTTCTTGCCTGGAAGCTCCGTCCCTCTGAAAGATGCACGTGATCACTTACGTTGGAGAGCCATAGTGCTGAGGGAGAATGCTCTCTGCAGAGGTCAGGAGTACTCATGCCATACCATTGCACACTTCCTTCTCTGGTTTGTACTCCAAAATACATATTAGGCCCATATCTGGCTTAATAGTATTTTTATACTGCAGAAATAATATTGTCATTTGTATATAAATCCCTTTTATATTAATACATTGCAGAAGATGAAGAAATTTGTATTTAATGTGACACAAGGAAAGACGTAAGAACAGTTAGAATGCCCACACACAGTCATGCACATACATGCTGGTATACATGGCAGTCCCCTTGGAGTGTAATAGAGTCCTATCACTTGGTGCCATCGTATCGACAGGACACCACATATTACTCATATGTTTGTGGTGATATTAGTGGAAACAAACTTATTATAATGCCAGTCATGTAAAAGCATAGACAAAATTATCTTCAGTGCACAAAACTTAATAATGAAAGAAGAAGGAGGGCTGGAGAGATAGCTCAGCGGTTAAGAGCACTGACTGTTCTTCCAGGGGTCCTGAGTTCAATTCCCAGCAACCACATGGTGGCTCACAACCATCTGTAATGGGATCCGATGCGCTCTTCTAGCATGTGTCTGATGACAGCTGCAGTGTGTGTATGTGTGTGTGTGTGTGTGTGTGTGTGTGTGTATATATATATATATATATTAAATAAAACTTTAAAAAAGAAGGAGGAACTTTCTATCTTATGGATTTACTACATGATACTTTTTTAATTCTTAGATTTGGTGTATACCTACCATTAAAATCATCAAAACAGTTTCTCCCTTACTAGTAGCTGTAAGCCATACAGAACGTTGGGCCCTCCTTGCTCTCACAGTGGGGTTTTCTATTAAGTTGTGAGGAAACATAAAGCAAAATGCCCATGCACTTGGAGAACCTTCAGTTTGGGGAAGAGGCTACAAGCATAGTATATAAAAGTCCTTCTGGTCCTTGTTTCCAGATATTCTAACCTGAAATTTTTGGTGGGAGAGGAAGTTGTCCTTGTAAAGATAACTGACATCAAGGGAGAGTTAATAAGAAAACCAGCTTCGGTTACCATTCGCCTCTGCTCCAGTTTCTTCCCATCAAACTGGCAGAAGTTGGTTCTGCATACTCAAAGTGGGGATTCAAACTAGAATCCTATGGGCAAAGTTCAAAGCGGGCTCAGGCTCTCTTGGCTTCTCTTACATCAGTGCTTCTCAGAGGTGGGCACTGTCATGTTTGATCGTCACTGTCAACATAACTGAATTTGTAATCACACTGGAAACATCTGGGTATGTCTTTGAGAATGTTTCTGGAGAGATTTCACTGAGGAGGGAATACGTGACATGAACTTGGTCAGTGCCAGACTGACCAAAACGGGGAAAAAGTCCTACATATTACCTGTTCTCTACTTCCTGGTCTGCTGAGATCTGAGGAATGCCTGCCACATGATTCTGCTTCTGCAACTCCACAGTATCTTCCTCTCTCACCGTGATGGACGTTATGTTCCCAAGCCATGAACCAAAATAAATTCTTCCTTCCAGGAAACTAACACCATACAGTAATCACCAGTGGTGATCACAGATGTATAACTGCAGGCTCCACTCATCTTTTCTAAATGAGAATCTTGGGGGGAGGGGCTCAAGAAGCCAAGGCATATCCAGTTAGGAGGGTGGCTCTGATATAAACTAGAGATTGAGAACAACTGATCGAGTCTTTATCTGACTAACGGAAGAGGTGGTCCAGAGGAGAGAGAAACCAGACGGGCATCAGGGATGAAAGTGAAGGTAAGGAACAGAATCTGTCAATAATGTACCTCTTCCCAGCCTGAGAAAGCAGAGACATGGAGACTGAGTACAGGCAGCTGCTTTGCTGTCAACACCAGTAGTCAATACTGAGGGCCTGAAGTTACTGGGTAATCCCTTTAAGCATTTCTTCCAAGCTTCGTTTTTTAAGGGTTAGGTCTGGAAAAGGAGCTGTGACCTTTAGTTTTAATTGTTGCCTTGACACACTCCAGCATGACCCAGGGAAATCCTTGCTGTCCGACTGTGCAGATTAGTTATGTAGGCATAACTATGGGAGAATTCTCTTGACTCTGCTAATTGAGGTGCTAATCGCCAGTTACAATTCCAGAAGCAGACTCATATCGCCTCCTGAACGTTCACTGGCAGTCTACAAGTGTCCCTTTCTCTATAGAGCTCCATTGCCACACACCATATTGCAACATGTTAATCTGAACTTCATCTACAGTGAACTGTAATGATCTGCATTTGCTGTTATAATGTCAATATCCTGGATATCAAAAACGACGAACGAGTATCTTTCCTTTTGGACAAACTCTCAACCAACCCTAAAGATGAACTAGTATAGTAAATTAGTATTTGCTAAGTGAAACTTAGGCAACTTTTCTCCGTGTCCCTGCTCTTCCCTCCAGCGTCTCCAAATGTCCCAGTGCTCCTTTCTCAAAGGACAAACCCCACTGCTTGCCTGGGATGCAGTCTGCAGAACAAGTTGCCATTCCCTATGTTGCTCTGCGGCCGGTTGGGCTTATCAATAATGTCTAGGTGGGATGTCTCCCTCACAATTTTCTAGGCCCCACACCTCAGCCCACTCCCTCAAGTGTGTACAGTTCACAGTGGCACCTGAGTCCTGGTGAAAGACAATGACACCCTGACCTTATCTGAGTGGGATGCGTGGCTTTGTTAACCCCTTTAAGAGGTAACCTCAGAGGCCTCTTATGTCTACCCCTCCCCAGCCTTGCCATCCATTTGCCCTTGGACTAGCTCTCACCCACTTAGATAAAAATGTCACCAACATAAATCAAACTTCTCAAAAGGAAAAAAAAACTACTTTACAGGCTCAACTTTTGCTTTAATTATCAGAGTATTTCAAAGGAGAGGTTTTTATTTTATCTTGCCTTGAATAATCTTCCTGAAGGTTGCCTCAGGCATGAATACGTGTTAAGTCTGAAGACGACAAGACAAGATTGCATAACACGGGGAAGAATCTGTGGATGGGGCGGGCCCCAGTTCAAAGACTCAAAGGATCCTTTCTTTTAAAAACTATTTTCTTATTAAAATAAACACACACACACACAATGAACTATTAAATTTAATCAAGATTCCTTGTAGTTAAACACTGGCTAAGCTGTTTTATAAATAGGCCACTGCTATTTATTACACAGGAGTCATAGGATGAGAATAAAGCTGAGGTCCATGCATGACCATGCATAATGGAACCGAGTCCAGACCATATATGGAGAAACTACAATATATATATACAAAATACATATGAAAATAACAGTTGTGCCATGCTCATAGCCCCAAAGGTATTATTCTAAGGCCGGAAAATCAGTCTCAGTTAAAGACATACAGCATAAATAAACCTCAATCACACAGGAGAGCACTTTGTGTGTTCAAAATGGTGTCATTTCAAACCTTCAAATGTTTTACATTAAACTCAATGATGGAGCTGATAAAAGCAAATCAGGAGAGTGAGAAGAAAGTACATGGCACGTAAGTGTTTAGGGAAGTTGTTTCTACTTTACAACTTTCAAATTAAAATTATTTTATTTAGTTACTTGGGGGGAGGTGTGTGTGAGCCCCTCCTTTCTCCCACCTCCCTATGGATCAAGATGTAGCTCTCCATTACTGCTCCAGTATCAATCAGCCTACATAATGTCCTGCTTCCCACCATGATGATAATAGACTAAACATCTAAAACTGTAAGCCATCCCCTATTAAATGCTTTATTTCCTAAGAGTTGCCTTGTTCATGGCTCATGGTGTCTCTTCACAGGAACAGAGCAGTCACTAAGCCAGGGTTCTGCAGTGTCCTTCAGGAGCACAGGGAGGTGGCTCTAATCCTGTATACCTTCCTCTTTAACTCTTAGAGAAAACCTCCAGGGACATAATAGAATCACTTCACAAATTTATTCGATGCTTTTGTCTATGAAGCATAAAAGTATCTTGATTTTTGTCATCTCTTCAGATTTGACTTCTTTGTGAAGATCCCCATTTACATACACATCAAAAGCTGCACGTTTTACTCTTGGTAACGACCCTTGCACTAACTGGGTTTCTACACAAGACAAGCAGATAGCATATGAACTAGTGGGAAACTCTTTTTCCCTGACATGAGAATGGGCATAAAACTAGAAGTAGGGGCTGTGGCTGTGGCTAAGGCTGTAAGATACAGTGCTAGCCTAGGGTGCAGAAGGTCCTGGGTTCAAAGCTCAGAGTCAGAAATAGCAGTGAAGCTCCAGGTGTACACAGCACATGCTGCCTGTGGCTTCATCTGATAGTCTGGCAGGGTGACGGGGTCTTCTTCGTTCACTTCAGTCACAGAGGCGCCCATATTTACATCATGAGATAAACATTCCAATGTTCCATTAGAAAAGTGAACAAGAGATAGCCATATCTCACAGTTCTATAAGCAATGTGTCTACAGATTTAAAAGTGGCCCTAACTATAATTACATATTAAGCTGTTTCCACAATGAATATGAAGCCTCCTATAGAATAAACAAAGTGGCAATCACAAATAAGTGACCGTAAGTCTAGCTCGGCTCCATCCTAACCAGCTGCTGGATGCAGAGGAAGCACTGAATCTCCTTAAGGTTAAACATGTCTCCTTGTTTGTACAGCATACATCATATGTTTTCTGGACTCTTCTAGCTTAGTTGGACTGAGCATTATTTAAGCTATAATGTAAGTAGATTAAAGTCTATATGGGTAGATGTTATGTAAAACGCAGCATAGCCATCCTGGAATATATTTCTTTCCCACAACAAATGCCATACTAAGATGGGTCCAAGTAAGACATCAGACAATGTGTTACCATTGTGCATTGAAGAGCAAAGGGCAGCACAGTGACAAGGTGGCATTCCCAGGACAGCCCTCCAGTATCAAAGCACACTTACAAGATGCCAAAAGCTTTCCCAATCCGTGGAAGGTCAACAGCCTTCAAATAATTGTCCCTTTCATAAGATGTGTGCTGTTACGGGATTGTTTTAAAGTGTGCTTGCTTCCCCGGCTTGTGTAGGAACTGAAAAACATCCTTCGTTCTAACAAGGCCCAGAGGCAACAGGAAGATACCAGAGGTCAGTCACATGGGAGGTCATTCCCAAGAGTTTGCAGCCTATACTATTTTAGTAAATGTCTCTGACATTTAATTCAAGCCAGCCTGGGAAAAGAGAGCAGAAATAGGGGTTTCTTTAACTAAGTTCGCTGCCCCCTGTAAGACATGGGCCTGGTTTCCTCAAGTGTCTGTACTAATAAGCAATGTTCCTGGAAACCGCTTTGGTCTTTGTGTCATCTGTGATCAATTACTTTGTTTCTTCGGGGGTCGGGGGGAAGAGTCTAAACCAACAGATGTTAAAATGCCACTCGGCTGCAGGCAAGGAGGATGGAGATGCAGTGTGCAAGACAAGCTCGCTTCCTGCAGGTCCAAAGAGAGGAGGGGCTCAAACAGCACTGGGCTCCTCCTGAGTGCTGAGACTGTAACCACCGCTCACCCTGTCCACTACGCTTGAAGCTCTCCCTAATGCGCACACTGAATGCAGACAGAAAGCTTTATCTTACTAAGATTTCTCACCAGCTCCATTCCAGTCACAAACGGTGGAAAATAAACCTCAGAAAATTCCATGTCCCTTAGAACTGGAATTCAAACCTGGGGTGGCTTCTTTAACTGCAGCCTCCATTCTCAATAGCAATCTTCCTAAATATAATAAAGCACTGGGAAGGAATGGCCTTCGAAAGGCACGAGCAAAGGTGACTGATCCCTGCGGTCATTTTTAAGCTGTTTAATAACATGTAGCTCAACTAAAGACTGTCACTGAAGGGTAAGTCTGGATGACCATACCCGCTGGTTTCCTACCTGAGGATAGATTCTTTCAACTTCCAAATCAAAAACAGACAACAGAAAATATTTTACATGATCCATGGGAAAAGGCAGTTTCTTTTATTTTAAATGTACTTATAAAATAACTGTTCATTTGTGAGACTCATTTTTAATGCCTTCCTTTTAGAATTTTCTAAATATTATAAAGAAACATTTACTGGGGACTATCTGTAGTGGAATTCTGTTGTAATAAAATTAATATAGTTGTCTACACTTAATGCTGGAGAAGCACAACAGGATTCAGGCATTACACGTGTTTTAATTTCAATTGTTCTCTTTCCAAGACTAAAGGAATGACATCCAATTCGACCATACATGAATAAATCAGGTCTTGTGGGTAATATATCAACTGCCATTTAATGTTTGTGATACTAAAGTTTTCAAAAGAAGGCTTGTAATTAATATATATTTTTGACCAGGAATGCTGCATCTCCTTATAGCCAAATTTGTTTCAAGGGTTGCATTTGAGACTGTCATTTCCTAACTGTCTTAAAACACGGGACCTACCTCAAATATTCTGTTCAGAAGGCATCTCAGCCTTGAGCCTTCAAACTCTATAATTATCTTGGCTATAATTTTCCTTAAGCTTCCAGAATCTAACTCTCACCTTCCATTCTATCCCACAGATCCTAGTTCTGCAGGAAGTGCTGCCCCAGGTCCTGCCCTTCATCTTTTCTTCCTTCCGTGGAGATCAAGTGCCATCACCATTCTTGACCCCCTTTTAGAACTTCAACCCCTTCTATTCAGCTGCTTCTTGAGCCATCTTCACCAGCCTTCTTCTGGGAGGTCAAGTATCCAAACATGCCGGAGCTGAGCTCACTACTAAGAAAAGGCTTTTTGGAAGAATATATACAACTGCTAACATCTTGAAAGAGTACTTACAATTGTTAACATCTACTAACAGCAAGCAATGCCAAGATCCTCATGGATGCTGCTCTGTTTTAGATTAATGTGTTGTTCCTAAGGACATGGGCTAAAGGCTTGGTCCTTGACCCATCAACTTCCGGCTAGTGGTATGGTCTTCAAGAGGCATACCCTGGTGTGAGGTCTTCAAGTTATTGGGGGCATTCTCTTGAAGAGGCCACTGGTACCCAACCTCTTCTTCTTTCCCTCTTTCATTCCAAGTCAATAGTTGAGTGGTTCTCTCCTGTCATCTAATTATATACTAACAAAATCTCAAGGTGACATAGCTGACTGGTCAGGAAACAGCCTACAAAAAATTATGAGCCCAAACCTTTTCTTTTTATTACCTAATTATTTCAGGTGCTTGTTAAAATAACAAAAAGCAAAGGAACTTGGCCTTTTCCTATGATAAACAGGTAAGCTGTGGGTGAACTTCAACTTTAATGAGCTAATGGTGAAGAGGTGGTTGCTTAAATCTTAATCAGTTTTCAGAAGTGCTTGATCAAAGGGTATGACAATCTCAGCCAACCACCAGATGCCATCATTTAAATATTCTGTGACCGTGTGTGCTACAATCTTCAGAAGCCTGTCAACAGAAGAGTGGTCTGATGACAATGGACCATTTATGTCACACAAGGTAAGACTATATGACAGCAGAGTCCAAATGAGCTCTCCCAGTAATGGAGCAAGATCTGAAGCTGAAAACCCGAGGCAATGGAAGAAAGGAGAAGCTTATCACACCACTAGCCTGACTTCTCAGGCCCAGTCAGGGGACTTCTTTAAGAACTTCGAGGAGGGAACAATATGGTCATTTTGTTTTCAGTCAAGAGTAAGAATCACAGATAAAAACCAATGATCTCAGGAGCACATAATTAATTGCATTTATTCATCTATTATTTTGTTTATTTTTACTTTTCAGTGCCAGGGCTGAAACCTATTGTCTTGCATATGGTAAGTACTCTATCATATAGGTTATATGCCTAGCCAGGAATACAGACTATAAATTATCAGGAAACTAAGAATTATTTCACAATGAAGTGAGCAGTTTCATAGAGTAGATACTACAATCCACTTAAGGACGCAGAAGGTCACTTTCCTTCTTACAGGTGACCAAAGGCTTCTCTGCTGGACGAGTGACATGATTTATCTGTTCCTCTGTTGTCCTTCAGAAAATAACACTGGGTTGGTACAAGCCACTATGACACTCCAGGCTCTTTACAAATTCCTGTGAATCAAAGTCTAACCATTCCTTCACCACAGATATGCAGTGAACCATGTCCTGATGTTTATTCTGGAAAGAGTTTTGGTGAGAGCTCAGGGTGAGTAGTTAGCTGCAGAATGGCTGGCTGTTACGGAATGCTGCCCCGTTTTTCCATCTGTAGATAGTCTTGACGTATCTTTTGGGGTTAAATCATTTTGGATTGAAAGGGACCTGAAACATTCAAGCCATGAGGAAGAGCACAGAAGACACTTGACAAACTATGACTATACCTCCTAAGCCTTGTTCTACCCTAAACTAGAAATGATGGGAAATATAGTGAGAAGTTAAAGCTACTAGCTGCAGGCTTTGGACATTTTTAGCCATCTCTGTGCCAATATCTGGAAGACAAAGGAACTCTTGATTTCAGGATTCTAGCCAACATCAATTTTGGGAAGTCACAGCTTGTGTGCCAAATAGTAATCATTTTGTTTTCTAAACTGAATACAATATCCTGAATTAATACTTGTCACAAACCTTCACATGCAGCTGCTTCAGGCCCCTGTGCCCAAAATGTCTTAAAATTAAAAAGCTAAAACAAACTAATGGAGTTTCCTATCTTGTCAACTCATTTCTAAAGCGTGAAGCCTGTCAGAACCAAGACAATAGTCTCTTTAACCACAGTCAAATGAGCTGGCCCACAAGGAAAATACAACTTAAAAAAAAAAAAAAAAAACACTTGCCTTTCCCCCAGCTCAAAAATATGAAAATTAGTGCTGTTTAGCATAAAGGAAAGATAGGTATAACATAAACCACAAAATGCAGATCAATACTGTGTACTGTCACCTCAAGAAAGTCCCCATGTCTCTGGTAGCTTATATCACAAAGTAATTTTGTGAAGGCTTTATGTAAAGGTCACTGTTGCATTTCTATAATATTAAAATCTAAGTTAGCATACAGAGATACCCCAAGAGCCTGAAGTTATTAAGATTTCTGTATGACTCAACTAAGTTTTCTTCAGATATTGCAACCATTTCACATCAGATAAGCGATGAGAGATAAAACTGGGGCTCATAAAAGTCAAGTCAGGAAAACAGCTTCACTGCCTATTAGTTCTAAAAGAATAACTTAAAAAAATACCCTACAACTGTGAGGAGCTTATCAAAACAGTCCATTCCCTTCACAAAGGAATGAGATCAAACATAGCTTAAGGTTTTAGTAGATAGCACAATGAGCTCGTGTTCTTGAGATAAAGTCTTGCACAAGTGCCAAAAATACCTTTGCTTTTCTTCATAACCCTTCCTGTTTCCTGCGACCCTCGTGGGCCAGCTGAATGATGACTTGGGCACAGCTGTGTGTTGTATGTGAGCCCATGAGCCTGGGTTTGCCAACTTAAGTTTTGTAAGTCATGAATTCTAGGATAAATGTAGAGTATGTCCAATATGACTGGGGGATTGAAGCCTGTTGTCTGGCAGTGTGTGAAAGTATTGTCATGTGTTTTTCTTTGTTGGTTTTCTTCTCCCTATATAAAAACATCTTAAGTTCATTTAATTTTTTTGTGTTGTGTGTGTGTTGCTTTTATATGTATGTTCACCGTGTCCCCTGGAACTGGAGTTATGGATGGTTGTGAATATCGTGGGTTCTGGGAACTGAACCTGGGTCCTCTGTAAGAGCTACATGTGCTCTTAACTACTGAGCCGTCTCTACAGCTAGGAAATCGCCATTGATATGCATGCGTTGGAATATTATGATCCTTGATTATAGAAAGGAACTGCCTCAAGTTCACGGAGAACTCGTAATCCAAACATCACCAATAACGACACCATTCTTTAACTTACAAAAAGGAGACCTGGTAAGAGCTTTCTTAAAGCTTACTTTACAGCCAGATATGCAGAGGCTTAGCTTACAGCCAGATATCCAGAAAGAACAACACAGAAGTCTTTTTGGTTAGGTGCCAAAAGGTCTCAGGAGATGTTCTGTTAATAAACAGATCCACTCAGAAGTTGACTCATGCCACACTTCAGGCCCTCTACCTCTGATTATTCTCTGCAGCATCTTGACAGTGCTCTAGAATGTTTTGTCCTTGAAATCATGACTAAATATAACCTTGCTGGTAAGGTTTTCAGCTCTCTTACTCCCATTGCATTTTGTGGGTTTATGTTTTAAAGCAGATGTAATAACTCCAGACACATTCTCAGCCTATTATGAAGACATGTGTTGTAGACATCTCAAGGCTTACATGGCTGCCCACAGAACTGGCACTTCTTGGTACAAGAGGCAAGTCCTAAATTATGCTTAGACAAAATTTGCAGATGCCTCCAGCCTAAAAATAGGGATGATCAGATGCAACTCCAGAAGCCAACAAGCTTTTCCTAATGGCTACCTTCCACACTTAAAACTGCCTTCCCCATATGCCACAGAAACAAAGTGATGAACAATGACCTGACTCTTCAGCACAAGTTTTACAAAGCATTGTTGTAGATTCCTGTCTTCTGAGCAACATGGCTGACATTCTCAACTGTTTGCCTGGGCCAACCCACAAGACATCATCTTGGGTTGACCTGCTTTTGATTTGTTTGTTTTTTTTGTTTGTTTATTTGTTTTTACTAATCTTCCCTCAGAGAAGGAGAGAATCAGGAAGGTGATTGGACCCTCACCTGAGATTTTGGCTACACTCTCCCGTACTTCCCAAACCTGAATGCAATTTTGACTAATTTCACATGGGCTCTGGAAGCTGTGGAAGCCTTACTATGGGCTAAGACACACAAATGGGCATAATTAACTTAAGGAACACCTTCTATGCCATCACCCAGTGAGAGTCATGCGTTTCTGGTGTAGCACCTTTAAGGCCAGTCACCCATGTTCCTATGAGCAATCCTTTATTCATACTCTGTGAGTATGCCTGATAAACTTGTCAGTTCCCCAGAGTTAACACTAACCAATCATACTTTGGATTGTTTGGGGAATATCATAAAGAAGGGGTTAGACAGAAGATAGATATTGTTTACATCTCCCCAGGGAAGAAATTTTCACAATAGGTGTGAAGGTTTGTAAATAGAAACATTCTACAATATATGTATTTCTAGCAAATTTTTTTGTTTTGTTTTGTAGATTGTTTTGTTTTTTGTTTTGTTTTTCTGAGATGTATTTGTTTGTTTGTTTGTTTGTTTGTTTGTTTAACAGCCCTGGTTGTCCTGGTTGTCCTGGAACTCACTTTGTAGACCAGGCTGGCCTCCAGCTGATGGAAATCTGTATGCCTCTGCCTCCATAGTGCTGAGATTAGAGGCATGTACTATTTTCAACATTTTTAAATTATCGACAGATTACCTAATTGTAGGAATATACATTATTGAATATAAGTAGGGGAAATTGAAGTAAGTAGGGGAAATATCTACTTTAAACTACAGGATAATTTCAAAAGCCTGCCACTGCAGTGAGTTATACATGGAACCTCATAATTCTAGGATATACGATTCTCTAGCCACACTTGATCTAGTCTTTGGGCCCCTAGTAAGAGGAATGGATTAGGAGAAATATTTCCCAGTGCTCTTCTGGAATCTAAAGGTAAAAGCCCTTTGTTGTTTATGCTGTTTTCAAGCGTTGGCCAGGGAAAACTCATTAGTGGGTCACACAGAGCAGCGGCTGTCTTCTGTTACTCCACATGTGCAGACAAACTGGGAACTCCAGAAGCCATTTCTCTATTGCCGCAATATGCACATATCAAAATAAAGCAATTTATTAAACTAAAGGTTCTAAGGTTTAGATTCTAAACAGTGCTCTACATTGCTTCTGAATTCTAGCACTAAGAAGACGATATTATTCCAAAGAGGCAAGAATATAGCTGTATTTCCTGAGAGCCACAAAAAGCCAAAACCTGATAATTTAGTTTTGTCTTCAATTCAACAATACACACCAGAGACTAACAACACTCACAAAAATACCCACATCAGAAATAACTAAATTATCTTGAAATAAATATCTTCAGGGTAAGTCTGACTGGCTCTTTAGAGTAATGGCATTATGAAAATTATATATTTTTCAGACACTGAAATTTTCTAAATCATATATATTTATCACAATATGTTATATTTTTATATTTTTCAAAGTTACTCCTACCACACCTGCCCTGGAAGCTTCTTTTTCTCAATGGCTTTCTTAGAAGCAAATAGATTGGTAAAAGGGAAGCAATGATAGGGTAGGTTGCTTTACTGCACTGAAAACCCAACCACTGCCTTCTCCATCTTCTTTCCCAAGCAGAGCAGCATCAAACCAAGGCATGTTAATTTAAATAAGTACTTATTGTCTTTTAGTGTAACACAGTTACCGAGTTTTACCCAAAGAAACTAGGCACGGTGATTTCTACCTGACCTAAAATTAATCTTTCCGAGACCTTAAATGATATGAAAACAACGCACAGTGAAGGATCTGCTTTGACAAGTGTATTAACCTAGTGGATGGCAAGAGGTAGAGAAAAGGCTACGTGATGGACCCCATTGGTCTTGTATCTGTTTCTTGTGGAAATATGCACATCTGCACATACCAGAGCATCACTGTTCGGCAGTAAAGAGTCTCACAGGGTCAATCTCGGAAGTAGGTTCCCTCCGTGAGGAAGCAAGGTAAGCAGTGTAGCATTGGAAGACAGAGGGGTACAGACAGGCCATAGGACAGAGGCACATTTGCCTGTCTTTCCCACCCCCTTCTCTGGAAGCCCAAATGCTGCTGATCACTAGTCCGGTTCTTTAGGTTCTTTATTCCTGACTTATGATTCTTCTTGTGCATTGGAATCTAAGCCTATACTATAGGTTAACTAGCTTCTTTCTAGTCTATCATCTTTTCCTTATTGCTCTCCATCATTAGGGTGTTACCCATTTGGCCTTTCCCTGGTGCCTTGGGAAGGCTAGTCACCATGGTGCTAAAGCTTTCATATACTATCCACTAAGGGCAGACAGTTTTTCTGTACATGGTTTACTCGCTATCTCAGGGGATAGTTTAAATGTTACCATATCTGCTAACTCCTCTCTGGCCACCCATTAAGGAACATCAGAGCATCACCACTGACAAGTCTCTTTCTTGCCTGCTCTGTTTTTCTATTTAACACACATCTTCAGTATGTTTTTATGAATATTCGACTTGTCCCTCAACTAGGATAGCAACTTTACAAATTTTGCTTTCCATTTGCATTTGCCACCCATATGCATGGGGCACAAAGCTGACACTCCATATTGTCTTTAGTGGAATCAATGAACATCTGCTTCTGATCTTTCTACAAAGAAGGAATTAATAAGGGAGTGACTCTGTGACAGTGACCTAAGGTGTTGGTGACCCAGACCAAAACAAAACAAAACAACAACAACAACAAAAACAATTAAATGGAACATTAAAATATACAGTAGAAAAGAACAATATAAAACACGAGAGTTAAATATAGAGTCGTCCTCATCTTTCAGATACTCATTTCTTAATTCTTTTACTGTCCCTGTTAGTCAGGATAATGTGCAGTTTCCCAGAGAGGATTAGACATAGATCCCATGATCAGAATGATAGATGTTGGAAATCATGAGATGTGGGTGGACAGCATCTCAAATGAGCCAACATTTTATAGGCATTTGAAGGTGAGATGACCCTTACCAGGGAAGACCATTCATCTAGTCCTGGAAGGAGAAAGACCTGAAGTAATATAATAAGATGTGGTTAAGGTTTGGTAGATTAGAAGTGTTACCCTTTTCTTCCTGAGAGTTGCAATCACTTCATATACACAGGCCCTGGCCTAGTCCCCATCTATTGGAAGACTGGCCTCAAATCACACAGCGGTCAAGGATGGAAACGCATGGTATCTGAATTTGGCCAATGCTCAGAGGCCTGAATGTATTCTACTGAGGTTAAAGAAGTGAGATATAACTGTCATTTGAAGCAAATGAAATCCCTAAGTACATAGAAGGCTTTGTGGACCATTCTCCTTTCATCCAGCAGTTGTAGGAAGTGAACTTTACTTGTTTCATTCAGAGGGCAAGATGTGCCCCCCACCCTGCATGAATGGCAGTATATTACTAAAAGAGACACTCTTTTGCATGTCTCTGCAGCTTCTCCCATCAAAAGAGGGAGACTATTTCTCTCCATGGCATTACACATGTGCTCAGGCATATGCCCTGTGCTTAGATACACACCTTCTGTTTGGAACACTGCAGGCTGTGGGAAACGATAGCCTCACTCACTCAATCATCACAACTATGGCCCCCAAATCTGTGAACAAGGCCACCTCTTGTCATCTGTTCCTCGATGAACTGGGTCTGAACAGCCAAATCACCTGACCAATAAACCAAGTTATGAGAGAAAAGAAAACCAGGACTGTTTTATAAGTCCATACAACTTCAGAGTAATTTGTAATGCAGGAAACGAGAAATAATATATCTTCACAAACAAGGAAGGAAAAATGAGAAAGAGATTTCTGCAGCCTCTAGAGGTTGAAGGCCTGTGGGGCAGTGGACTGTGCCACCAGACAGAAGAACTGGTAAGGTAGTAGCAAGTTCAGAACCCCAATAACTCTTAGAAGTGAGAAGAACAGGAGTTTGAACTAGTTCCCGACCAGGTTCCTGTCCTGGAGGACATGACCTCTCTACCCCACTAAGAGGACCATGACAACCGGTCAGATAGCATAAAAACTTGATGAAAAAAAAAAAAACTTTATAAAAGGTTTTGCTGGGTATGTTGGCACACGCCTTTAATCCCAGCACTTGGGAGGCAGAGGCAGGCGGATTTCTGAGTTCGAGGCCAGCCTGGTCTAAAGAGTGAGTTCCAGGACAGCCAGGGCTACACAGAGAAACCCTGTCTCAGAAAAAAAAAAAGAAAAAAAAGGTTTTATTTTTGAGTTTTCCATGCTAATGAGGTATCTAGATAGGCCCCAAGTGTTTAGCCAATGAGCTTCCCTTCATCAAGGACAGTCATGGGAGGAGGCCATGGGAGGAGGCCTTTGTCATTCAGAGCCTCACCCAAGTCTCGCCCCTCTTCCAACTGATCCTTACTCCTAGCCTAGCCTGCCTTAGGTCCCTGGAGTTTGAGAACTACAGCCTCCATCCCACCTCAGTGCCCACTGTTTCTCACCTGGAAAAACTCCGAGAGCTGGGACCCCATCTCAGACTGCATTTCACCTTCCCTAAGCTGTAAAGCAGAAATGACCAACAACAAAAGCCCATTCTCAGTACGTTGCACAGAATGATATTGTTAAGGAATACAAACGAGATCCAAGCTGGCTATGGTAAAACATCCCTGTAATTCCAGTACTTGTATTCAGGAGACTCAGCCAGGAGGATGAGAAGTCAAAGGCCATTCTTGCATATAGAGAGAGCATAAGGCTAGATTGGACTGCATAAAACCCTACTGCAAGACAAAATAAAGAAGATCCAGGAAAGGAGAAAGGATCTCCAGGGACTGAAGAGGATGGGCAGTTAGAAACTAGCAAATGATCCTGGGTAGAAATTTGAGAACATAAAATAATAGGATTAATCATCTATCAGTGAATTTTTTTCAAGGAAGCATATAAAACTATAACATCGCCTTCTGGATGACACTAATTACTATGAGCAAACACATGTACTCTTTAGTATGAGCAGCCTGACAAGAAAAAGATCGTGGCTTATTTGTCTGTGACCCTCCCCCCTTCTCTATTCTCTAAACCCAGTCCCTAGCAGTAATAGGCACTTAGCAGACAACCAGAGACTATCTACAAAAGGAGTACATAATCGAATGAGCAATGACACGGAGGCCATTATTCCTCAGGGAAACAAAGCTACATGTCTATGTTTTAGTCTCGATTCCGTTTGATGTCAGGGTTTGCTTTTTCCCAAATTATTCTTATTAATGGATTCTCTTCCCTTCCAAGCAATGAGTATGGCCATGTGATTCTGAAAGTGACTAAGGCTCTGAGTGAGGGCATCTGGCTTCTATAACAGTATTGTGTAGCAGGGACTGTCTAACAGCCATTTACAACATCCAGCTGCATTTTATGTTTAATTTGAGTGTCTGGTCCTGTTGGTAAATCACTTGCTATATCAATAACACAATCATGAAAAAAGATGTTCAAAGTGCAGTGTTAAAGCTTCAATGCTACTTTTTTCTTATTAAAGAAAGAGCACGCTAGTATGTATATGTGTGTTGTGTGTTGTGTAGTGTGTGTGTGTGTGTGTGTGTGTGTGTGGTGTATGAGGATTAAGAGTACATGTATGGCATTGTGTATGTGTGTTGGTCAGAACACAACTCTGTGGAGTCGATTCTATCCTTTCACCTTTATACAGGTTTATGAAATCAAACTCAGGTCTTTAAGCTTGCATAATCAGATAGCAATGTCTTTACCCACAGAGCTCTCTGCCAGCTCACTTTTTTCTAATTAAACCAAGTCAGAAGGAAAAGACATGCATTTGCTATATACAATTTTCTAGGAAGCCTAGCTTTTAAGTCATCCTCAATTCAATTAAGAAAAGCATTCACATCTACATTTCACACTACTTAGACAATCAGTCTAAACATAAGAGCCTATACTTTCTGAGGAAAATGTAGACAATAAAATATGTGATAAACATAAGAGTAAAACATGTTAGTGTTCAGTTTTACTTGAACATCTATTTAGCATCATGGTTCAACTGAATTACTTAGAAGTTCTCCTAGACCATACCATCCTATCCTTTATAACTAATGAGCCATGGGCTATTGTGAATATGGTAATATAACCAGCCTAACAGATATGGCTCAAAGCTTAAAGAACCACTAATCCAAAATGTTATTTTACATGTATAGAATGTGGTAATTTTCAGATTCATGGCAATGCTTGTTAAGGGTTAAAACCGACTTCAAATAGTAAGTTGTGCAGTGTTCTCTCTCCTCTAACCTGAAGAAAGCTGCCTTGTGACTAAGTTGCATTTGAGAGAGGAAACTTAGGCCTAAAGCAATTCCCAAATTTAAACAAGATATCCTTGTCCTGGAGTCAGCATATGAGTGTTATGACACTTTACTTTTGCTACAAAATTTAACAGTTCTTTTAAAAAGCAAAGTTCCTGAGAAAGTCTGAGACATGATTTAATATGGGAAATTAATTCTGGGGAAACTTTCAAAACAGCATCTATTATGTAATATGTGGTATGCCTCTTTAAAAAACTTTTTTTTCTTCCCATGGGATAGCTGTCTCTTTACCCCAGCTCAAAGTCCTTTGCTGAACCACAGGAAAGTGTGCCCTCGGCCTTTTATGATGAGGAACATATGCTAGTCCACCTTCTGTGGAGACTGAAGATACATTTATGGCTGACTCTACTGCAGAGTGATCATCTCGGACCTGGGCTTCCTCCACTTTATTATTGTTTTCATAGAGGGAAATGTCATTATGGAAATAGGAACAAAGACAAGAACTACTGAAAGCATGCCAGGGGCTCAGAATCCAAAGGACGGGCCACAGCAAAGGTGTGGAGCCCAACACTGGAAACCCAAGCAAGGCAGCGAGGCTTCTCTGTCAGTGTTGCTCTGGGTAATTCTAGAGAGAATATCCTGCTGGTGCTAATGCCAGCCAAGAAGGGATGGGGACCCACTGACACTGGACAGAGATTCTGGCTTTCCTCCCTGTCTTTAGTGTCCCATCGCCTCTGCCCACTTCAACTTTCAAGTAAAGCAAAGAACATGATGTCTTTGCCTCCCTCTTCCTCACAACTAAGAGACATAACAGGAAGAGACAGTTTGAGGGTCCTTTACTAATAATCTCAATTGTGACAGGAAACGGAAGACTACAAGAGGAACAGGCCAGAAGATCATGGCCCATTCAGAAAGTCCCTGAAGATATGGCCTATGTTGCTAAATAACTGGAAACTATAGAAGCCCCCACAATGCACTCTGCTATTATTATTAGCACACTGCAGCTAAACAACTTGGTCCTCACCTCAGCTGTGTTACAATTGCTTTGCCATCTGCAAAATACACAGGGTTGGCTGGCTAGTTGGCTTGCAGCAGAGAAACACAGGGACTACACCAAGCCTCCAACAGTAGGGTAGGGTACAATGAACTGACAAATCCCCAAAACAAAGCAGAGCGAGGCCATTAAATGCAACACTTTCAGAGCTTCTCACGACAAGCGTGATGCTTGCTGGATGGTGTTCAGTGAAAAGCTAAGGTGCGGTATGTGTTAGCAACTAGGCAGAAAGCTGCCCAGAAACAAACTAACTAAAATATCCTAATGGGAGCCACAGTTTTCATTTTGGTGACGATGTCTTACCAAGTTTTTCTTTTGTAATTTTTGAAATATGTTTTAGAAACTTTTTATTAACTCAGTATTTGATGTTAATAATGCCTTTATAATATAAATACACTTTATAATAACTCTATAAGGCAAAGAACATTTCCACCTGGCAATATAATTATTTCGAGCTCATGTTTGCATCTGAAATAATTTATATATGTACAGGAAAGTGAATCATTTTATATGCTGTATATAACCCCCTATAGAATAAAAAATACTCAACATATAGATAAAAGAACACAGACAAAATATACAGAGAATAAACTAATAACGAATCATTTAATTTCAGGTTTAAGTCTGCACTTTGTCCTTAGAGAGTTTCTTGACCTCTTAGATACCAGGCATCAAAATTTGCCAGGCCTCAAAAAGCTATTAGTCATCTTGCTTAAGAGGCATCAAGTGGGTAAGAGAACCTGTGGCAGTCGGGTCACCTAAGGACATATCAGCTGCCATCTGGGGCTCACAGTGATTACTCAATTATTGCACAAGACAATAATGGAACCCCAGCTATGACATCAGCCAGCTGTAAGATCCTATGGAGCTCCCTCCAGCTGTAACCTGGAGGTACTAGGGACTGTTAGTGTGATTGTACTAGGTCCTTGTTAGTGTGATTATACTAGGTATTTGTTGGGGTGAGTGTACTGGATTGTACTGGATGCATGCAGATGCAGTGTCCAGCCAGAAGTAAGGTATTATGAAAAGTCACCAATTGATAAATAATCCTGGGAAAACTAGTATGTATCTTTGCTTGACTCTTTGCTTCATATTCAGTTTTAGACCTACATTAATAAATACTTTCTATGTATTTTTTAAGAAAAAGTACTTGAAAGCTTGGGCTCTGGGTGCCCTGCCTATGTAACATGCACCTTCATGGGTCAGGCTGTTGTTAAATACAGCTGGAAACCATGGACATTAAAGTTTTGTTGCTGCTACAAATTACCATGACTAAGGCAACTCATAGGAAGGGTTTGTTTGTGTTTCTGTTTTAGAGGGATAGGAGTTCCTCATGGAGGAGAAGCAGGGCAGCCAGCAACAGCCTGCTGAAGCTTACACTGGGGCTCACAATAAAGAAACAGAAGAAATGGAGAAAGGCTTTTCATTTTCTAAGCTGACCTCCACTGACATGCATCTTCTAACAAAGCCACACCTCTTAAGCCTCCCCAAACAGTGCCACCAACCGGGAACCAAGATTGAAACATCTGAACCAACAAGAGGACATCCTCTTTCAAACCACCACATAAGAAAACCTCAGCATCAACTCTTCTCATCTGGACTGCAATGAAATACACCAGCATAAAAATGGCCAGTCCCTTCCTTGCACCATGAGCCTTTACGCTTGCCATAGGTCACCAGCACGTGTCAGAAAAGACCGGCAGCTCACATGCCACATTCTCCATTCGTTAGAGAACAGAGGTGTAAGTGGGACACTGTGTATCTATCTCTGCAGCTATTTGTTCTGACTCTGAGTGTGTTTCTATTCTCAATATTCAAATCCTTCAGAAGGCAAGCTAGAAATATTTGCTCTGAATGGCTGTGATATTTAAGTGAATAAAAATAGCACCGGGCTGACCTTCTGAGGCAGTGGGCATGTGGTGGGTGGATGGGGTCATACACTGAACCTGAGGTGCCTCTTCCTGGTTTGTTCATTCTAGGGAAATCTCAGAAGCAAGAGAAAAGAAAGACGAGAATAATTCTTTCAGGAAGCAGCTTGATGTCTGCCCAGAGGGCCCTCGCACTGAGCACTTGGGGACCACTCCTTGCAGGGAGTAAGACTTTCGGTCCTGTGCCCTGGCTTGGGTAACTACTCCCACTCCCTTCTCTTTTCCCAGTAATGGTGGACAAAGCAAAAGAACATAATGTTTCTAAATTCTCAGGGAAGGAAACAAGGCTGCATTTTTTTCAGAAAATCAAATCATTGTCCACACATCAGAACAGCAAAGCTCTGCTTCCTCTGCCTTTGACTTATCCATGGAAACAGGCCTGTGGCTTAACAAAAGACAATAAGGAGCACCCTTTCAGTGTTATGTTGCTAAGTAATCCTTCCTAAGTTAAATATGTTTACTATTCATAAGAGCTGAAGTTTTACATGAGGGGCTGTAATCCCATGTGTAGAATATGCCATGTCTCTCCTGTGTGTGTGTGTGTGTGTGTGTGTGTGTGTGTGTGTGTGTGTGTGTGTGTGTGTGTATGTTTGTGTGTGTATGAGAGAGAGACAGAGACATAGAGATACAGAGATACAGAGGCAGACACACACACACACTGACAGACAGAGAGAGACACAGAGAGACAGAGAGAAAGAGGAGAAAGACAGACAGACACAGAGAGGGAGAGGGAGAGGGAGAGGGAGAGGGAGAGGGAGAGGGAGAGGGAGAGGGAGAGGGAGAGGGAGAGGATCTAAGCTCTAAGAGGGAGAGGGAGAGAGAGAGACAGAGAGAGAGACAGACAGACAGACACCAGTCAGAGGATCTAAGATCTAAGAGTCTGTTGCAGAGTCTTTCAGATTTGACCATGGTACCACACGTGATCCTTCAAGAAGACCATGGTGATTTCGAGGGTCTCTAACAACAGAAGAGGCGCATGTGCTCATCATGAAGTGCCGGTTCCCAGCCCTATTTTGGGTAGATCAGAATTATTTGAAATTTGCATCTCACGGTCTGGGATTCTTATCACAGGTCCTCTAGATTAGAGGAATGGTCCAGAGGCAGAAGCTGCAAGGCACATTGGGATGAGTAAGGCTGGGGAAGGAGAGAGGCTGGCTAAGAGCCACATAACTCCAAGCAAATGCTCTACTCTCAGTTCTTCGCCTTGTAAAGTGAAACAATAATCCCTCTCTTAGAGTGGAATAAAAAGTGTACCAACGCACACCCTTGACTCGAAGAGGAGCTCACGACCCAGTATTTCCTCACAGGTCAGCAATGCCCGCGCATTCCTGCATCTCTGAAGCCCATACTCAATCGAGCATCTGAGGTCTGCAAGGAAGTGATTCAAGTCCATCTCTTTGCGATCTACTACACTAGAGCCCATCCCATGGGAACTGGAAACTAGGTATCCATGATGGTGGCACTGTCACTAGCCTGAATTCCTGGACAGAGCACACAGAACTAGGAGCATGGGGCTGCCCCACTGGCCGCTTCTCCTGACCAGTGCTCTTGAATGCAAGTCACACACCACATTTCAGACATTACACCAAGGTAGCCCTCTTAGCACTTAACTCACTCACCTAGGTGACACTGCCCACCCCCTTCTTTTCCTTCTTCACCTTCCCTCCCTCCATGTCTCCTGCACCACCACCCCCTCAGATCCAAAAGCATGGTACCTGGTTTAAAATATAAACTTTGAACTCAGAGGAGATGAGTCCAAATTTACCTCCTCACTTTCTGAGTACAGTACTAGACAGGGGACCTGCGATAGTTAACATTGTGACAGTTTTTTGTGATAGAACGCCCGAGCAGATAAAGGGAGATGAGAAAAGGTTTATTTAGGGTGCATTATTTCAGAGCTCTCAGCAGAAGCAGCATGAAAGGAAAGGCAGAAGGAAAGCCGCTCACTGGTGAGCATCCAGGAAGGAGAGACAGGATGGGAGCCTGGAGAAGACTGTCTTCAAGGTATATCCTCAGTGGCCTTCCTCCTCCGCCCACCGGTCCCTCTTAATAGGGCACCAGCTATGAACTATGTGATGGGTTAAGCCCTCTGGCCAGTGAAGCACTCTCATAATCCAACCACTTAACAGTGCCACTCGCTAGGATTATGGGGTGGAGCTAAACTTTCAACAGCCTTGGAGTCTACAACAGAAGAGGCTAGGACCATGGTGAAACTGAAGAAAAAATCCAACAGGAACTATATCAGCCCCTCTCCCATGCTGAGAATGGACTCTATGGAAGATACGGCCTTCCATCAAGGGCAGGGCTGGTTTAGATATCTCACAATCAAATACATATGTCTTTTGGCCTTTGCCTCTCTGTGAGTTATGAGACTGCCACAGGCAAGCTGGAGAGGAAATTAATATTTTATTTTCTATCCTTGGTTTGGCAAAAGTATAAATAGATCCAATTTTCTCTACCAATTTCTACATACTGACTTCTTTGGAAATACAGGGAAATAAAGGTGGCAGATATCAGTGACTGGTAACAGAGTCATTTTATATCCAAACATCACATGAGCCTAATGTTCCCAACTCTCTTCTGTCATCTGTGGAAAACATGATCGTATCACTGCTAAACACTGGGTCTGGCCAGGAAATAATGGACACTTAGCAGTAATCATGCCCATCAGGACTTCGTAAGTACTCAATAAATAGCACCTCTTTTTCTTCTAATCTACCCAGCACGTAAATCGTGTTTCATTTGATAATATGCCTCCTGTTTCAAACCTACCAAGTAATGCTATTTCAAAAAATTTTTCCAAGTATCTATCTGCCTATATGGCTGTAGAGATAAATACTACCCTATAATAGGGTGCCTTTCTAAAGAATCTTCTTTATATTCAGAGTTCCAAACTGAAAGAATTCTTTTTCAAGCATCATATGTAAAGTTCTGTCTTCTCACAGTTGGCTGGATGAATGCTACCTGAGATGAAAGGAGGGAGGAGCAAAGAGGATCAAATACATAATAGAGATTTCTAAAATCTTAAAGACACAAGCCTGCACTGTATAAAAAAAGCAAGCCAGTCAGACAATGGTGGCTATTTATATGATATCCCTCTACTGCTCTGAACTGTAGAGAGAACCCATGAAGCAGGGAAGCCCTCATGGAGAGGGGTAGCCACTGTCACTCAGGTGGCCCAGCTGGGGACCAAAGGGCACAGGAAAAGCCCAAGGCACAGAGCTTAGGACCACAGAGGGCTTCAGTTTAATACTTTCCTTGTTTGCAGAGAGAGCTGCTCACCCTAAATATGTAAAAACACACACCAGTGAACGGGGCTTTCCTACTCACAGCCATACATGGTCGGGCTCAGGTCTTCTTAAAGTTACTTTTTTTTTTAGACAGTCTTGCTATGTAGCTGAGGCTGTCCTCCAACTTGCAATCCCCCTGCCTCTAACTCCTCAGTACCAGGATTACAGATGTGCACCACCATGTATGTCTAGTATATGTAATTTGTAACACGTAGTTACAGGTATAAGTTGATAACAGATTCAGAATCTCATTATGTAGAGGGCGAAGGTCATGTCCAGTCTCATTGCGTCAGAAGTAAAGTACTCTTCCTAGGAGAAAAGTCTGGCCTAAGCTCTCTCTTTCTTCTTGCTTTTTGGCATTCTGTTTCTCTCCAGCACAAATCGGAGGGATTACAGTTGCTGCCCTGACAAGGTTGCATACAGGAAAGGTTTGCTGAAAGAACTGTCTGACCTCAAGAAACTGACACAACAAAAGTCAAATGGGGCAAGAGTCCAAGGGAAATAAGTGTACCTGTTCCTCTGACATTTAACATGCCCTCTGCTCTCTACAGAGCCAGGCACTGTAGAAATGAAATGTTGCCTTGGAGCCAACACCATGAAATGGCGATTTCTTCCCCTGCAACTCTATACGAATGGCACTCTCTCCTGAGCACCTGGGGACTCTAACTCTAACCTCCGCAGCTCTCTGTGCCTGGCCCTTTCTCGGTCAGCCTGGGGTGAGTCTGTATCACCCCTTTTAGAGCTCTTGCCAAACCTCCCAGTTAAGGTCTCAAATCCAGTTTTCCCTGGGCTTTCCCAGCAATTTCTACACAAAAGGCCAAGAGCAGTTCTATTGTGACACCCGATTAAAGCCGGTTCATGACTCGCTGTCATGCACAAGGTAGAAACCCATATTTACTAACACAGTTTGCTAGACTTACACAGCCTGGCTCTTGCATCACACACCACCACCACCACCACCACCACCACCACCACCACCACCACCACCACGGCTGCCACCGCCACTATGACCATTTGTTTGGACAGCATTAACACCCAAATAGACTATTCTTACACATTTTTTTTCCTTTTCTACTTCCTACTTATCATCTGTGAACAAAAAAAAAGATATACTGACTCTGGTGCAACTTCTTTAAACACACACACACACACACACACACACACACACACACACACACACACACACACACACGTGCTCTGGAATCACAGCGCTGAACTGAAGTGACAGACACAGCTTTTGATGGTTATAGGATCAACTAGGTTATTTAATTCCTCTGTGTCTCGGCCTCGCATTAGTACAGTAGGAGTAACCATCATGCCTAATGTAGCAGACCTGCTTTGAGACCAACTGAAGACACTGGGATACAAGCGACTTACGAGTCTGATATTCTTATGAAGGTGGCAGTGGCCTCAGTGTGTAGATCATTCACTCTTGACGCCTTTTAAACACACCCGGAGCATCACTAGCACCACTTACTACTTGATGTATGTATTCAGTGCATTCCTTTTCATCAACATATCAGAGGACTAAACTCAACCAATCATTTTTCCTTTCCTGTACAGTTTCCAGCTACCTCTGAACTATCTAAGCACACTACTGCCCTATAACTCCAAGGCCTGTTCTAAAAACAAAATACAGAAATCACCAGCTCTATATCCAGAGTGACAGGGCGTAGAGAGGTGCTCCAAGCAGAGAGGAGGCGGAGACACAGACTGTTGCCAACCCAAGTTGGAGACCTGCAGCTACTGTATCAGCCTGGCAGGCATTAGGACTGCAGTGTCTTGATTTCAGATGGCCGCCAGCATCCTCTTTAGCAGACCATGCTTGTGTGCTCACAGAAGCACTTGTCATGTTTATGAGACAAGGCCTTAATCTGATTTATCAAGTTATTTTCAAATGATATAATGAGCCTCACTGCAAAAAGAGTTCAGTGTTAAGATTCTTCATAGGCACCAAGCCAAATCATATTGCTCTAAAACCCAGTGGGTCCATGTTTTAGAGGCCTGGATAAGTTAGTTACCCTACACTGTAACCTGTGATTTGGGGCACAAGCATTAGAAAGAATTCCACTGCATTTGCCACCTCAGCAACCCTCCTTAGAAGAACCGCACTGGTCCATGAAATATTTTATGAAGGAACTATTACTTCCCCATGACCCAGGAATAATTTGGGGAGGTAAGTAATCTAGACAAGCAGGAATCAGCCTAATTATTAGAAGCACTGAACTACTGAGACACACATGTACACGAAACAGCACCAATGGTCCATGGCTATTGAAAGACATCAAGAATACTAAATACACAGGAAAAACTAACTCTCAGTGGTTATAAGCAATCTGTCTCAGATATGCCTGAGATCAGGGGCTCCTCTTGACTGAGTAGTGTGAATCTAAGCAAAGTCCTTAACTTCCTTGAATCTCAGCTTCCTTCACTGATGGATATTGATGAAAAAAAAATACCACCTTTGGTTGGGTTATGAGACAGTGAAAACAATAATCAGATGTCTGGGGTGGGGCTATCAAAAGTAAACAACAGTTTCTTCACCATTGTCACCCATCCCACCCATCCCACCAATAGTTCTGCAGAGCCTGGGAAAGCACAGCACAGGCAGGCCTCTGCCTTTGAGCATCTCATCAAGTAGACACAGAAACCTGAGATAGTGAGCACCAGAGGCCTATCTGGGAAAGAAACAGGAACCGAGTCTTTAAGGCTGACTGAATCCAAAGCTAGGTAATTATATCCCACCCAACAAGGGCACTGGAACCTGAGACTGGAATTACCTATTCTTTTCTTAACTGATAGGTAATAGTGCTTCTTTGGTGGTATATGATAAACCAAACTCTATGATGAATCACCAAATTTGATGGTTTGTGGAGAGGAAAGTCTCTCTGTGAACAGAGTGAAAAGTTTCTATTTTATATTTCCAATAAGAATCTAGATGACCTTCAATTGTTGTTTGACTCTAGTCTGGAACCAATCTATGATACATTAGAAAGTTATTTCCACAAGTAGGAAAAACCTTGAGTAGAAGTGGGCACTTTCTGTGTCCGCACAGCACAGAGCCTCAGCATAGAACGGAACAGGTTTCATTTCTTGGGATGTGTCCAATTATCTGACCCCAAATAAAGCAGATAATAACAATTAGACTGCCCAACCTCATTAGCCATGAGTGAAGAACACAAACTGAATCACACAAGTAATGGAGAACATTCATATTTCTTCATTTAAAAAATACCATGAGTGGGAGACAAAGTAGAGTTCATAACACTTGAGCTAATTAAAACTTATCTTCAAGAGCTGATGTGCCGCTCAGCAGTGGGACACTTGCTTATCATGTGCAAAGTCCTAGGTTCTTACCCCAGCACCAAATATGATAAAATATATTTAAAAATCATAAATTTTATGTGTGTATATGTCTATACACACACATACATACATACATATATACATATGGACAGCATTCATTAAGAAGACATGGGATGTTGACACATGTAACAGGACAGATGGAACTCAAATACATTTTCTTAAGTTAGACCCACTGGGCACTGTGCAATTCCCTTTATATGACAGTCTGGAGAAAACAAGGCTGCTAGTGATAAAGATCAGAGCAGTGGCTCCTGGGAAGTCATTGAACAGACTGGTAGCAGATGAGAATGTCCTGGCGTGATGAACTGTTCTGTGTCTTGACTACACCAGTAGTTAGAGGACACAACACACTTGTCAAAACACATATAACTCACATGAAAACACGAAGGCGGCTGTTTGTACATTTCAAAATGAATCTTCAAGAGGAAAAATGTGATCCGCTGTTCAACAAACATCAATTTGAACACCGCATTAAGCTGCCATAGACAGGTGGTTTCTTTTGAACAAAATCAGATCAAAATTTCGGGAGAGCACCCTCTTTTACAACTGCAGTATACACAATGGCTTTTCTCCTGATCCCTCATGGAAATCTCCCTCCGTTAGAGGGACCACAAAGCTAAAGGGGAAACTGAGTCATCTTCCTTCGGCTGCCACTCTAGCTGATCAAGCAGTGAGAGTGGACGAGCAGGAAGAGCAACGCTGGTGTGTCATACACTCCCAAGGCCAGGAGTCCATGCCACTGCTCTTCCTTCATTTACTGCCATTTTGAAAGCATCCCAATCCTTACATTAAATCCTCGCAATTGAAACACCTAGAGTGATTTTGTTTCTTCGGTTCAACTCTGCTGACACCAATACCACTTAAAAACATCTGTTCAGCCTGGTCCCCAACAGTATAAGAATTTGAGAGTCAGAACCATCCCCATGGTCATAGGGACCAAACTCTTTGATTTGCTAGGTTTTTCACTGTTACCAGTTCCTTGCTTGCTATCTTGAAAGGATGGCTTACATTAATTTAGCAGGTTTGTTTTGTCAATGTTTGTTTAACAGTGACAGTGTCAAACTTATATACCTAACACAGCACTACTGTTAAAGTAGAAAAACACTAGTTCAGCAAGTAGCCTCAGCAAGGCTCAGGATCGAACGTGTTCATTCTTACCAGTCCCTTCTGAATATTCTGTCCATCCCCAAACCAAGTGCACTCTATTCCCAGCTCTGGGAGGTCACAGCTCATCAAAATCGAAACACAAAACCCTTTATCTACCCGTCAGCTATCAGCACAGTCCTAGGTTTTCCGTTGCCTCTTACCTGATGCTTTAAATGCATCCTCCCCTCTCTATTACCAAGTAACTAGATTAGTTAAACTTCAAATAAGCACTGTAGACTTGTTTAAAGAAAGAATTTCCCATGAGGCTTAGCGAATGTAGCCTGCAGTCTTAGGAATAAACCTCATTCTGAGATGACTGGGGACTGAGCTGACTGCATCGTGACGTCTCCTGGGATGATCTGTGAGCAAATTCAACCCTCTTTCCTACCCAGCCCGGGTGATTACATAAGCATCTCGGACAGAGTATGTGCTAACAGGTTTCAAAGGGAGAGCATTCACCAAGGGTAAGGATACACTTGCTGGGCTGACAACGCCTGTGCAGGAGGCACCCGAGTGCTTTCCTGAAGGACCCGTAAGACTTGGGTGCTGATTGTGTTTCAGATGAAGAAGAGAAGAGACTGCCCTTGACTTCTTTGCCTATAGAGCCTGAGCTGCTAGTGGGGATGAGAGGTGAAAAGCAGTCCCTTCCCACCACGGACTTTTGAGTGCCTACATGTTCTGTTGTGAAAGCTTCCCTTCTCCTGCTCTCAGATCCCAGGATCCCTGAAATGCTAAATTAAGGGAACAGCTTGTGACTAGAACTTCCTACCCCAGGGAGTAAATGATCTTGTTTAGGGATTGCCAGTATACTGGGGACACATCATGTTCACACTCCTCTTACAGTCTTTATATATTCCCGCCGACCCCAAATATTTAATGCGTGTCCTTGGAAGGCACCAGCTCCAGGATTTTCGTAGCATGAAAAGCATCCCTTCCCTTCTTACCATCTTCGTATTCATCCATGTGACTACAACACCCACAAGTGTGAACACTTGGTTTCCAGAACGGTTTCCAGATTCCTTAGGTAAGACTCACGGGTGGCATTCACCAACATAGTGCTACTTTAAGTTAAATGATTCATTAAAGGTAAACAAGCTAGCCAAGAGGAACCCGAAGCCTTCTGCCTCCTTGAGGCAAGGACAGAATGTAGATTAACCTATGCATTATGCAGTTTCTGCCTTGTCACCTGTAGTGGGTTCAGAACGGCATAAACAGTCTCTTCTCATTAAAGATGTGCCTTTGACATCTTACGTATCCACAGAGAACGCCATTCTCCTAACATCTACAGCTTGGGAAACTGCCTTTGACTATGACAATCATTTTCTTTTCTTTCATTTATAGGATCAATTAAATAATTAGAGGCAAGTATAGGAATAGATGAATTCAATTCTAACCAGGAGATCTATTAATTTCCAATGTAAAATCTCTGACTGTTCAATTGATTTCTACAACATTGTCTATTTGTTACCACTATGCTTATGAAGAACATTCAAGGTTGTGAAAAGCATCCACAATATAATACTTATTGGAAAAAGCATGATAAATATACATACTGTATTTTCTAAGCTTCGAAAATGGTTATATAAATATATCTAGAAATACTGGAAGTGAATACAACAAAATATTATCGGTACTTACATGGAATTGTCAAAAATATTAAGCATTTGATTTTTTCCTTGTAATTTCGAGCATTCTAAATGTTTTGCCACACACTGCACAGAGGTGACCAACAGGGGCACACATTCTACATTCACTCAATATAATTTGCCTCATGAATCTCCCCTGCTCTGCCTGACCCATCTGACGCACAATTTGTTACATCAATGTGATTTGCTTAGATGCTCTTAAATTCTGCTGCAAGGAAGCACAAGAGAGGAAGTCTGCCTTAGGCTCCAAGGACCGGGTGATGAACCAATCTGGGGGTTCGTCCAAAAGGAATAGGACTTACCTGTCTCCTGAATAATTTGGAGGGAGCAGGGTGATTGCTTTAATGTTTCCCCTGCAATTATCCTCTTTTCCCTTCTAAAAGTAAAAAGTGTTCCTTCCTTCTAAGGCAATGTGTCCTGTTCTAAGAAAATTCAACTGTTTGAACATTATCTTTTAACTTATTTTTATCTCCTGAAGGATTTTTTTTATTTGTAAAACAAAACAAAAAATGGTCAAAATGAAAAAAAAAGCAGATGAATAAAAAGGCTAATCACGTGATCAATCTTCTCTGAACATCTATGAAATAAAAACATGGTCTCATTCCCTGGTCTCTTGCAGTCTGGCTTCCACGGTGTAACCAACATGATTTGTTATTGTCTGTGTATGTGTCCATATGTACTGGCATATACCTAGAAACATATGCATATACACACACACACACACAGTGTAAAGATACATAAACACATGCTTGATAAAATTCAAAATTACATCAAGCTGTGTAGGTTATATGTGTTTATTTGCAGTTTGCACACAGAGGGCATGCACACTATAAATTAACACTACCAAATTACGAAAATTACAAAAACCACATGTGGTTTTGCTGTTGTTGTTGTTGTTATTGTTGTTTTGAAACTTTACTTTGAAATCGTCTTTAAGGGCTAGGTAAATGACTACACTTCCAGAACATCAGTTTGGTTCCCAGCACCCATGTAGGAAAGACAGCTCAAAACCACTGAAATTCCAGTTCTAAGAGATCTGATAGCTTATTCTGGTCTCACAGATACCCTCAATCACATAGCATCCACGTTCACAAATACCCACAAATATACATAAATAAAATTTAAAAATATATTTTAGAGACCTTAAAGAATATTATTTTTTACTATTAGAATCACCACAGCCCAGCAGCCTAGGTAGCAGTGAGAAAAACATGCATTAAAGGCCATTGCTTTTCAGTTGTGGGTGATAAGGGATATGTTTTGTCTTGATATCTTTTTTGCCCATCAGATATCATTTACCTACAGATACTGTCTTTATTAAATAAAAGGTTTTCTAAGAGCTATTCCCACTGTATCGCAGGCTGCCTCAGCAGTGGTTTAAGCAGATCACTTCTGATTCCAGTTCCTCTTATGTACCTCTGTACAGCGAGATCGGGGGTTATTCAACAGAAGTATAAGACACAATTTAAACTCACAGACTTTTTGTATTCACACTGACAGCAATCAGGACTTCACAGACGCATGTACTGCATAGCCTCAGTTTGAGCATGGCCTGAGCCCAATCACTAATACACACACACACACACACACACACACACACACACACACACACGAGACAGAGAGACACAGAGAGAGACACAAACACAGAGAGAGAGCGAGAGAGCGAGAGAGAGAGAGACAGAGAGAGACAGAGAGAGGTGGGGAGGAGAGGGGAGGGGAGGGGAGGGGAGGGGAAAGAGAAAAGAGAAGAGAGGAGAAGAGAAGAGAAGAGAAGAGAAGAGAAGAGAAGAGAAGAGAAGAGAAGAGAAGAGAAGAGAAGGGTAAACAGTAAAATTGATGTTAGTAACATATATCATATAACCAAATATAAACAAAGTATCATAACACAGTACAATGTGTAACCATTCCAAAAGTCTGATATTTTACACTGCCTTCTTCAGGGTGTCTAGAGGCTGCTATGTAATTCACATTTAGAGTATATGTCAATTGGCACACCACACTTCAGAGACTCAGTAAACATATGTGACTTGTGGCTACTGTATTAAATTTACTAAAACTCCTCATTCTCGATGTGTTTATTCAAGAAATATCCTTTGACTCTGTGCTATGCCATCGCCTCTTGTTCTGCTCCTCAATTTTCTAGTTTTTTTTTATTTGTTTTTGTTTTGTGATTTTTTTATTTGCTTATTTTGTTTCAATACTATGTTTTTTTAACAGAAACTAGAGCAGCAGTCCTCAACCTGTGGGTTGAACCCTTTAGGGGTTGAAGAGCCCTTTCACAGGGATCACTTAAGACCATCTGAGTATCAGATACTTACATAACAACCCATAAAAGTAGCAAAATTACAGTTATGAAGAAGCAATTAAAATTATGTTACAACTGGGGGTCACCACAACACGAGGAACAGTATTAGGGATCACAGCATTAGCAAGGCTGAGAATCACTGATCTAGAGATTTGTGTTTAAGCCTCTTTTTCTTTCCGAGAAAGGATGAGCAAGGAGCCCTGTCTTTCTCTTCTTTTCTTTTTCAGGTCAAGTGTTCTCTAGATGACGACTCCGTTCACGCAGCCAAGTTCTATCGTTAAGACTTTCTTCCAAAGTGACTAGATTGTGTCACGTTGACAGTTAAAACTGACTGGTGTACACCCATAGAAACATCTGAGTTAAACATTGGACTTCCTTACTAATGTTTTAAGAATGCATAGCATTGGAAGGTCTAACATACATTGTTACAGGCAAATGATTTACAGGACCTGTAAGGAGTCATGGTCACACTTCTTCATAATGGCAACACTGAGATGGATTCTAGAATTAACTTGGTAGTATTACAAAATCAGTTGAACAAGATTTATCTTACAGTTCAAGTTCATACAGCAAGTAAACACATTCATTTCCACACTATCCCCACATCTGCCACTTTAGGACACCCTATCAAAACAAAGGCACAGTTACGACTATTTGGCTACTTTGGAAGTGTATGACAAACAGCAAGTGACTTACGCTACTTCCTGAAGAATAACTATTGCCTCAGAACAACTACAAGAATCTCAAACCACAGGACTAAGATCTAAAATGGGTTCCGGGTGCTCATTTAATTGTCTTTTTTGTCAAGCTCACATCGGACCCATATTATAGCAAAACCACTGCATAACTTTCTTCTTCAGTACCGAGTTCAACCTTCCTTCAATGTGCAGTCATGCTCAAAGAGAAAAGACTTGCTTATGAAGCTCAGAATGTAGACTATGTTCCACTGATTTCAACTTCACTTTCTCCCTAGACCTTGCTAACTAAATACTAAGGGTCACATCTAATTAAAGCCCCAAAGTAAAAAAATCTTTAGGAAAATGGATTTGTGAAGAAGACCATTCTCAAGTAATTTATACATGCGTCTTAGACAGCATTTACATTAAAATGTGAATGATGTTATTTAATTTTCCAATTCAGGAAAACAAGCTGCTGGTGCTGGGATGGTTAAAACGATATGATACTCCGGGGAGATGGTGATACAATGTTAAATATCTGTAATGAAATATAAAGGCCACCAAAACAAGAACAGATGCCTTAGCAGATGGTGTGCCATTTGCCTACCCAACATTTCTGCTCATTTTTGGAGGGTGTTAGCAATGATCCCAACTAAAATCCTGTGCTTCCTGAGGCATCCTGAGAATGGTTGAAGCTGTTTAATCTAAAGCAAGATTGCTGAGATCTGAGACTCTCTAATTTTCTAATATTATATAACCCCCCTGCTTCTTTTCCATTTTGCTGGGAATATGCATGCGATCCCTGGAGGAGTCACCAAGGCTAGCCCTGAGTATGAGGATGGAGGCCAGCTAGCAATGTGAGAAGAAGTCAAAGCGGAGCCCAGATTCCTCACGTTCATGTGATTCTCACACCAGTTGGGTACGACCTATCTCTGACCCAGAATCAATGAGCTGTAGTGCTGAACACGGTGGCTCGGCTCCCTCCTATGAGAACTCTAGCAGGACTGACCCTCAGTGTGCCCCTAGTCACAGACACACAGGAACTTTAATAGGAGACTGTGGCAAAATTGGCATTCTCTTCTACATTTTTTTTTAATGAGTATAGAACCTGAGCAAAAACAAAACAAAACAAAACAAAACAAAACAAAACAAAACAAAACAAAACACCCTGGCAGTCTGGCATGGTTTCAAATGTAGAGATAATACTGTGCTAAGATCAAAATCAAGTGATGGTCCTCACAGATCTGTGCACCACCCTATAGTGGAGAGATGGACCAACAGGTCAATGAGACACAGCTGTGTTGCCAGGCACTTTTGTAAGGGATATTTTACTGGAACTCAGTATCACCTTCATTTGCAGATTATCTGGGGTTTGCCTTGGTGATAATGACAGAGCTGGGAAGCTGCAGCAGAGATAGTGAGCTATTTATTTCTGACCACTTACAGGGGGAAATGTTGATTATCAAGTACATAGCTATTTATAGAACACAACCTATGGCTGTCTACACTAAGTAGATAACTACTATACATAACTTATTAATTCAAACATTATTTTTCTCTTAAATGTATGTCAAATAGGAAAAAACTAAGTGATTAATGTTTCAATGTCTTTCTGATCATGTGAAGCTGAGGGGAGAAAAGAAGAATTCTTAAGGCTGCTCTAACTGGCCATGCACAGTTTTCTAATGTCTTAAAACCCAGCTTGCCTAAAATGACCTTTGACCAACAATGTTAAGAAATGACACAGAAGCCCTCTTGGAGGAAAGCCAGGAAGAAGCTCACATCTCCCCAACCTGCTGTCTCTGGTTAGCAAATCCCCCTTCTGTCTGCTGACCCATATGCTCTTTGAGCCGTTTGAACCACATTTCTGAGACCATCTCTGACTAGGCATTTAGTCTCTTTCAATAAGCCTCCAGATATTTTATGAGGAATTTATCACATTCACTTGTATTGCTGTTGAAATATTAGAAAAGTGTGCAAGATTTAAATGTTTTTAAGTTAGATGTTTTCTTTTGAGACCAGATCTTACTATGTACTACTCCTGGATGACCAAGAACTTTCTGTGTAGACAGGACTGCCTTCAAACTTGTAACAATCCTTCTGTCTCTGCCTAGTGAGGGCTGGGATTGTCAGTCCGCATATTAAGCTTAGCTTAAAATATATTTTAAGCCTTCCATTATACTTAAGTTTCAGAAATTCTATTCTCTAGTCTGAGACCTATTTATGTTAGGATGTAAACAGTGAAAATGCTAGCCTCACTTTCAAATATAAGCTGGGAAATTGATTTTATTCAACTCCAATATTCCTGATAGTGCTTGGTCTTCAGACACTTTTAAAGAACAATTTAAAATAGAAAGATATAGACCTGAGTAATGGCGGTAGAGTTTTCTTAACGTTTAAGTCAGACTGAAATAAACAGAAATGAGTATACAGCTACCTCACTAGTTTCACAGTGCATTTCTCATGGGCCTTCACCTAAGCCCATGTAATTACACAGGCTCCACACATGAGGAGAGCTTCTCTACCAAACCCAGGTTAGACATAAGTCCCTTTGATCTTCAGTTCAAGGACATGAATATATTTCTGCTTAAATATAGCTGTGTTTGTTTCAAAAAAGCCTCTGTTGGAGATTTCTAATAGGAAATTTATTATCTTTCCCACTATGTTCTTCTAAAGCGCCCTCCTCTGAAAAGAAACCCAGCAAGTTGGGCTTGCCAAAGAAGTGTGTCGATCTACAAGACTGCGTTGTGAGTTATGTGCATGTTCTCCATCCCCAGGGGCCCAGAGATATGCACATGGGCAGCTTACCACACAGCCAATTATGGTAAAAAATCACATCTAAATTCTGACTCCAAGAGTCAGAGATGCTTTAAATGGGCAGATGGCATGCCTACGTTCACGTGACCTTAGATTCAGGGGAGAAGCAAAATAGAACCAGAAAGCAACTGCAGAGCTCTGAGTACCTGGGGAAGCCAGTTCTAGAATGAACCAGGTCTCCTGCCTAAGGAAAAGCATTGGGAATCTGACCACACACACTGCATCAGTGAATAACAAGGCAACACAGAACAGCCAGTGGGAATCAGGACCAACTGGGGTTGGCTGGTGACACAGATGGCTTCCTCAATAGAGAAGCTCAGCAGGATACAAGCTCTACCTGCCAGCCACACATGGCACAGACAGGAAAGAAAGTAGAGGGGAACTGGAGGAAGGATGGAGAAGGTGGACTCGGGTCAGAGATTTACAGCTAGACCTCTGGTTCTGCTGGAAGTGGCCAGAGTATGGAGGGAAGTTTGTATGGAGCCCACTGCGGGCTATTTATTCAAGAGTATCTCCTACAATATCTCATGGTGGGCATTGTGTCCCAGTGTGAGCTAATGGTTCAGAACTCAGCCAGACTGTTATTTCCGAAACCTACTTGCTATGTCAATACACTTTCCCCAGACAAAGAGAATTCAATCGGTGGACAGGTACAGAAAAAGATACTTTGGCAAACGGACTTACACAATCATAAAAGATGAGAAGCTCCACAGCCCACAGCCTGGAAGCTGAGACCAAGGAGAGCCAATGGCCTGGGAAGCAAAAGGAATATCTATGTCTCCATCCAAGTGCAAAACACTGAGACCTGGCAGTGCCTCTGTCAAAGGACAGAGGATGAACGCACCAGCTGAGGCAGGCTGTGCCTGCAGGCTTCTTCACTGTGTCATTCCTGTAGACCCTCATTGGATTAGAGCAGTGCTTCTGAACCTTGCTAATGCTGTAACCCTTTAATATCCCTTCCTCGTGTTATACTGATATCCCCACCGTAAATTACTTTCATTGCTACTTTGCAGTACTAATTTTGATTCTGTTATGAATCATAATGCAAATATCCTTGCTTTCCAAAGGTCTTTTTAGGACTGTGACCCACAGGTTGAAAACCACTAGATCAGAGGGCAATTCTTGCTCACAGTGGGCAGCCTGATCTGCACTTATCTGGTTTCTTCTGGAAATAACCACAAAACATCCTCAGATATCAGCCCAATCAAGCTGACATAAAATAATCACAGAGGCCTTGTTCCTAGGAAGCTGCTACAGATAGAGCATTAAAAATCTTTCAGTTTAATGGCACACGCAACTTTTTATGTTTATGAGCCCTTTTCACCTGTGACTCTTCTGAGGGCTAAATATAGGTCAAGTAGATGATGAACAAGGCCTCTGACACAGATCTGGTGTCAGCATTCGACAGACCTGCTTCTGCTAACTCAATGCCAAGTGGGGTCAATCTGCATCTCATTGCATCCTTTTCGCACTTTATTTATAAGCTAAGATGATAATAATACGAATTTGGGGGGTGGGGAAGGGCAAAGCACCATTAAGATTCATTTGATTCATTTTGCTGCTTTCCTTTTTATCTTTGAAAAATGTAGCTACCATAACCGAAAATCCCCATGTGGCTAACAACCTGCTTTTAGAGAGCAATACTCAAGACTAAAGGTTACCAGGGCTTTGTTGCCATTGGTTACTTTATGTCAGGAACTGACCTACTTAGGTAGATAGCTGACCTAGACCTAACTGACAGGGGCTAAAGAAAAGCCTGAAAGCAACTTTCTGAGCAAGCAAGCCAGCAAATAAATAAATAAATAAATAACCCTTACAAAAAGTAAGAGAAAGAAGAGAAACATTTTTCCCCACTGCCTCTTCCCATCATGTATTTAAATGTAGCCAGCAGAAGACACAGTGCATGAGTTGTAGCCGGCATTTTATAGCTATGAAGGTATAAAAAGCCCAGGTCACTGACAACAGCAATGTGCTGCAATTAAAATAAGACATTCTACCTCCAAAGTTTATGTTAAGTAAAAAAGTAAACAAACTTATCAGTGATTTTGAAATGTTACTGTGCATGCCAAAAAAAAACAAAAACAAACAAAAACAAAAAAAAACACAGCAGCAACAACACAATAACAACAACAACAATCACCAGAGAATTCAGTGCATTTTGCTGAAGGCAATTGCAGCATCACCCTCTGCTCCCACTGGCAGCAGGGCCATCCTCATGCCAAGACTGGGAAGCACTGCCACAGCGAAACAAACGGGGATTTAGGACCTAAAAACCTGCCCTTGTACAGAAAAGACAGGAGCTGTTGGAGGGAGGGCACTGAGCCTTGATGGCTCAGCATTAAGAGCACTGGTTGCTCCTCCATATGAGTAAGACTTCATTCCCAGTACTCACATGGTGACATAACCCACCACCTGTAACATCAGTTCCAAGGGATCAAACATCCTTGTTTAGCCTCCACAGCACCAGGCACACACATAGTACATATACATACAGTCAAGGAAAAGACACACTCTATAGTAATAATAATAATAATAATAATAATAATAATAATAATAATAATGGTAATTATAATAACTATAATAATAATAATAATAATTTTTTTTAAACCTGTGGGGATAAGAGAACAAGAAATAAGGGTCTTCTGTCTATATAAGTTTCTTTGAGAGATACCGGAGTAAAAACATCTTTTCCTACTTCATGATATGTATAGTCAGTTCTAGACTAGTGTACTGGGCTATAGGTATAACTTAGTAGTAGAACCCTTGCCTATCACATGAGAGCCTCTGGCTTTGATCTCCACCCCTGTCTCCTGCAAACTATTTTCAAAGTATTGCTGCTTACAGAATTCTTTCTTTTCATGGGTAACATCATCAGAAAAATGTGTTGCGGAACATGTTGGGGTGGGGGTGTTATGTGTTATTCAGTTCATGAGCCAACAGAGAGCACCATGAATTGCAAATCATGATGCAGAGAAAGTATTTTTATGTGGTGCAAAATGTACAGCATTGCCCAGATCCAAGTTCTGCACTGTGTTTGCTCACACAACTTGTGAGCCTTGTGAGGAAGGAAAGCCCACTTACACTGCGCAAAACTACGGTAAGATTAATATGGGTTCTTATCTCAAATGACATTTATTTGCACAAAGTTAAAACTTTAAAAAATATACCTCCAAGAATACAGATGGCATCGTGAGGCAGATATGAAGCTTTTAGGATGAAAGAGAGCTATAGTCAGATTAATGTAAGCAGCCTGGATATATAGGAAGAGGGAAGTCTGTCCTAGAGTTCTAAGACAGTCTTAGAGTGCCCTGAATTTTAGCCCAGATAGATCCATCTCCACCTTTGGAAGGATAGCTGAAAGCACTACATTTAAGGTTGTCCTTATCTATGGTGACTGTGGGGATCAGTAAGGGGTCGTTATTTTAGGAGCTGGAGAAACTGAGACGGAGGCATCTTAAATGTAGGAGACACAAATGTGATACTCAACTCAAAATGAAAATGTCCATTTTGGTGGAATGGAGTATGCCCTACTATTCGATGGAAGTGCACAAAAGCCAAATAATATAAATTCTAACACGCCAAGAGAATTTCAATAAAAGGCGAATGACATGTGCTTATGTGAGAGGAGCCAAGATCAGGGATCAGAAACGAGGAACGGCTCTGAGAGCCTCAAGTGGTCACTGCATCCGTTTCTAATCTTACCGACTATTCCCTTTTCCCATGTCAAAAAGCTACTCGCATTAACCTGGTGTATTAAGATATAGCCAAATTTGGTATTCATTTCAAACAAAGCCTCGGCGTCCAGAGGACTTAGATGGCTTAGAAGACAAAAACTGCAAATGTCAACCACATGAATATTGGCTATGTTTCACATAGGTTTCACATAGGTCAGCATACATATGTGTGTTCACACACATTGTAGGTATACATAAGCACACACATATTCAGTAATGGGTCAAGACGCGCAATGCAGGTGTCAGGCAGACATTTGTCTTATTTTCGTTATTAACAGAGCTGAGATATCAGAAAGACCGTCTGCAAACCAATGTCTCAAGAATCTACTTGGCACAAACATTATGTGCTGTGAAGCAGTGATTTATATGACACAAAAAAGCAACCCTGGTTCCTCCTAGTAAAGCAAGAGCTGAGGAAACAGAGTGGTCTGGGTTTTAAACATTCCCTACAGGTCACATGGTAAAGGCTCAGTCCGGAGTCCATGCCTACTGGAAGGTGCTAGAACTATGAAGGGGTGGGGGCCCACTTTTTCTTCCCATTCTTGAGGAAATGCATAACCCATAAACAATAGGGTCAGCCACTCCCACACTGAAACCTAAAGCCACAGGACAAAATAAAACTTGTTTTTCTACAAGTTGACTGTCTCTGGTTACTGAGGCAGGAACCTGGCCCACACGGAGTTAGTAACAGTATTTTTGATAAATTCTATACAGCAGGAACTAGAGGATGCCTTCTTGAGCTGCCTCCTACTTCATCTAAGCCCATGAGAATGAGACTGAAGAATAAGATCTGAAAGAGGACCATGGGTACCTGGAGCATCTTCCCCCTCAGGCCCTCCAGATGGGACTTATCCTAGAGCTATTTTTAAAGGAAAGCTTTGCAGGCTCCCTTAGGCTAGGGTTTAGAGAACTGAAGTGGCCTATGGATGAGCTAAGATGGTAATACAACTGGATCTTTGAACTAATCTGGCTTTAAAGTTTAGGGTTTTCTGTAAGTCTGGGCACAAGCAACAAATAATTCACAGTCTAAAACAAGCTATGGTTCCACCAGCCACATAAACCACAGATATGTGAGTGTCTCAGTATAGCTACTAGAGTGTCTTGTCCGGAGACTTGGAAATGCTAAGAGCTAAGTTAGCTAGCTGAAAGATATTACAGTATTTAATGTGTGAACGTAAAGATGAAGAAATACTATTCGATCACAATTTATAACACTTTTTGAGCTGGTTTTCAAGATAATTTACTCTGGTAATTCTATTATCATTTTATGCATTATACACTAAGTTTTACTCTATGAAAGACCAACAGGTTTCTCCAAAAATTGGTGACTCCTTGGACAAAGGTGTCTAATCCTCCCTCAGCTCGAAAGAGTCGATCCACCTAGTAGAGTCTGAATTCAATCAAATGGGTAAGAGGCTCCGATGAGAAGCAAGGTAGAAGCAACATTTCAGCTTTCTGCCTTACAGAGCATCTCACACGGCAGGGAAAGGGGAAGTGCACCTTCAAAGCACCAAGGCAGATAGATAATGCAGAAGATGCATGAGCCACCCTCACATGAAAAACGACAACAGTGGCAGACAACTGTTCTAGAACAATTTTACCCCAGAGATCCTAAGTGCCATCTTAAAGATCTAACAGCCAGGACCAAATGCCATTAAAGGTACCTGACTGGCATGACTTAAAGTGAGTTACTTGGAAGATGGGTCTGGGAGAGGAGTTGGTGTACTTGCTGGAAGGGGACTAAGGTCATCACCAGATCACCGTGAGAGTCTCAACATGACACATAGTATGTCTGCTCCTGGTAGGTATTGAAAGGCAAAGGGAATGGTGATCCAGGACCTATAGCTACGCTGCTTCATGGCTCCATCTGACCCTGTTAAGCTAGAGCAACTTGGTGTAACCACGCGTTACTTGACTTATGAGTTTCCGACTACACGCTATTGAAACCGCATGTAAGAAGCCTCGGGCTGGCAGTAGAACAATCTCTTCAGCATCTTTTGAACTTACGTGCTAATTAATAAAGTGACTGTTTAAGTAAACTCTTGTCACGACGCCAAAACGTTTAACTTTTCTCTAAAAGTTAAAAAGTACCTGATTTAAAAAGTATTTTCTGCAGTGGCACAACAGCACAGAGAAACGTTCTGTCAGACTAAGTCAAAAGGCAGGAATAAAACTCCATACCTGTCCAAGAGGATGACTGCAATCCTTTATTTTCTGTCCCCATGGTCACACCTGCATTTCCTGGGGCTGCCACAATAAACTCGCATGAACTGGCTGATTTAAAAAAAAAAAAAACAAAAACAAAAACAAAAACGAACCCTGATTCTCCTTCAGTTCTGAAGGCCAGATGTCCCAAGTCAAAGCAGTAACTCAAGACAGTCCCTTTCTATAGAGGGAGATCCCATTCCGTGCCGCGCCAGCTTTTGTCCTTGGAGACATTCCTTGTCTTGAGGTCACATCAGTCTAATCTCTATTTTCATCACCACACTGCCTTTCTCTCTTCCCTGGTGTCCCTGAAACTCCCCCTACCTCTCCATATATGGATAGAGATGACTTGCTTAGCACCCCCAAAAGTTATTAATGCTAAAAATCCTTAATTTAATCATTACCTTTGCCAGATGTAGGTTCAGGCAAATTTTGACCTAACACAGCACCTAGTAAGATGCCCCTCCCATCAGGGAATGAGATCTATCTCCTTACCCATAACATGGACTAACTCTAGGACTTGCATTGGCAGGTATGATGCAAAAGAGGTGACCTTGTACTAATTCCCAGCCTTGGTCACTTGGCTTGTTTCAAAAGTGAACTTCTTGGGGCTGAAGAGCTGCATCAGTGGTTAAGAGCACTCGTTGCTCTTCGAGAAGACCTGGCTTGCATTCCCAGGAGGCACATGGTGGTTCACAACGTTGTAACTCTAGTTCCTGATTATTCAACCACTTCTGGCCATCATACATACTGTATATTTGTGGTATAAATATATACATGTAGGAAAAACATCAACGCATATAAATAAAAATAAATAAATGAAAAATAATAAAAGAACCCTCTTACTGTCTCTTTGCCCCTCGTAAAATCCTATGTCTATCATATGAACAGGCCTGGAATAGAATAGCATTCTGCAAGAAGAGAAGTCAAGGCTTACTGCCCCGCCTACAGCCTATCCAAATCCTCAGGTTTGAAAGAGGTGGCTGTCTCAGATGAAGCAGATATTAAGAAAGGCACTGACTGGCATGCAGAGAGCTAGCTGAATCAGTCTGGCTGCTGCACTTCACAACTAACCAGAGCCCTCACAAACTTAGGAAGAACAATGGGAACGCCCTGTCCAAGTCCAGTGACAGAGGTACTACAGTACATTTTCCTTCCCTGAAGAAAAGTAACAACCATTGCTGACAGTGTTACGGCTCTCCTGGACTGAGTGCACACTACGCTGCAGGTTCAGAATGCTGCTTCACTTTAGAGAAAAGTTAAACGTTTCGGCAACGTGACAAGAATTTACTTAAACAGTCACTTTAGTAATTAATTCAGGTGCTGAGGAGACTGTTCTAGTACCAACCTGAGGCGTCTTACATGAGGTTTCAATTGAGTGTAGTCAGAAACTCTGCACTGTATATGGCCAGTATTAGCTCCTCTTCAGTGTGCCAGAAATCATTTGATTTCCATCTTTGAAATTTAAAAGTGCCCGATCTCAATTGGATTCCTAACTGTGATTAAACTGGTTGTAAGATTAAAATTTTTCCATGACTCCATTTCCTTACTAGTGGAACTAAATGGACTTGGAGTTCAAGTTTCTTGAAAATATTTTGGAAATGTCATTTTGTTCTCCGTGACATTATATGGCATTCTTTTATAGCATTTTAATTGAATTCAATTTGCAATGGGAAATGAATACAATTCTCTTGGGGGTTTCTGGAAAATGTGGGAAAGTTCATCTCAGAAGAGAAAAAGGAAAGCTTCGTAACTAGACTCAGTGGTAGCACAGAGCGACACCCCTGTAAGTTCAAGCTAACACCTTAAGGTGAAAGGTCACAGCCGGGGATGGGGCATGATTGCTCACAAGGGACAATTCTTCATCTATAAGACAATATACTTCCACTCAACACCAGTTTTCAGCTTTAACAACCTCGAAGTGCCCATGACACAAAGATTTCAGTCCTTCACAAGATAACAATACTTAAGAGTATGTTTCTGTTCTCATATTTCACATGAATAAATTCAACGAACAAGAACATATGACATAATTATTAATCGGAACTTTAATTTCATAGATGAGAAAATTAAGGAGTAAACTGGTCTAAGATCACACTTTTAGGAATGGCGGAGGCTCAGAACCTTGGAGGCTCAAGCCCCTCCAAAACATCCCTTCCAGACCTCTGCTTTACTTCCTGAAAGCCAAGCTCCAGACAATCTCAAGCTTGAAAAACAACTTGAAAGGCTGTGAACTTCCGTTTTTATAATGCAAATATTACACATCCAGATAGTTTTGGCAGTCAGCCCCTCCAACCTCCCACTGGGCAAGGTCTCTCTCAGCTGGTCTGACAAGGTGGTTTCAGCCAAGCTACCTTCCAATCACAGGAGGCTTCTAAATACATCTGAAGGATCACATGTGAGGATCACAAAACTTGCTCAGAACCCACACAGAAGTTCCTTATGGCAGGAAGCCTTGCCTTGTCATAAGAAACAGGTCTTCTAGGTTAATCTGAGCAGCCATAAGGAATGGCTCAGCAGCATTCCCCTTAAATAAAAATTTCTAATTTCATCTCACCTTTGGTATCCTCTCTGGGATCATCAAGTCAAAGTTTAACCTTTCTTTCTAGAATTTCTAGTCCATTAAAGACTTAGATTGTTCTTTGACTTGACTCTAAATTTTTGACATCTCTTACTAGGGATATGGTAAAGAGAAAAAAAAAAAGAAAAAGCATGACACCAGTTAAAATTCCTTTTCAGATCAACAACAAATCTGGAAAGCAAATGTGCTTTATAAAAAGTAATTTGGTCACTGATAATACAAAATTCAAATATAACTGGAAACCTTGTGCTTATTCTAAAGTTGTTTAGCAAACCAGAACAACAATAACAACAACAACAACAAGAACAAAAACTCTCTAGGTTTGTCAAAACCCATATAATTCTAATTCAGATCTCAAAAACGCTACATGCACAGGAATTAAGGTGAGACTGCTAGGTTCCAACCCCAGAGTTCCTGCTCCGTGGGGCCTAATGGAGGTGGGGATGCTAAGAACATGGATTTGTAGTAGACCTTGCAGATGCTACTCATGTGGGGACCTACTATGGCAGCCTAACTTAGCCACACAGCATGTGGAAGAAGTAGCCCAACTCCATTAGAAAAGCCAGTCCTGCTGATCACGCCCACCGACAAGCAGGTAAGGCACGCCTATGTTCACTGAATGTCAAGTTCCATTATCTCCGAAAAAGCCTGGACTTCACAGGGGGATCACAGGTACCGGTTCTCTTGAAGATCAGGTGGATTATCACCTTTAAGCAATTTTGTCCTGTGGCCCACAACTCACCTCTGAGTTTTCGTTTCTACTGAGAGAACCTGTCCATGGTTCTTGGGAAGAAGCTTGGAGAAGGATTCCACCCCAAGTGCAGTTCCGTAAAGCGCATCTCCTCAGAATGGCAATTACTGTTGAACCTCTGAATTGTCTTCAACCTGCACCAAGGGTCTGCCAAGCTCCTCAAGCACAAGAGTGTATGGAAAGTGTGGGCTGCATCTGCTGCCTTCGGCTAGCAGCCTCCCTCGCCCTCTCTCCTGTACCTAACTCTCTTCCCACTGAGACTTAAACTTGGGTCATCAGGGCCTCTGCATGTTTCTATCCCTTCTCTTGTAACCTTGTTCATATGCCATGAAGTTCAGCATTAAGTTGATAAAACAGGAGAGACAACATGGTACAGGGCTGAGTCATCTCAGGCTAGCCAACCCCCTACTGATGCTCTAGCTGACTGCAAGTGCACAGGGAAGCACAAGAGAGCAGAGCCAAAAGCAGCAGAAAAGCTCAGCTGATGTAGAAATTTGTGAACAAAAGTAAGAGTTTTCAGTTACAAACCAGGGCTCCAGGCTCTAGAATCTAGACTGGAGCTGGTATAGCATCTTCATGGCCATAGATAACTTAGTCCTGGCATTACAGCCCTGTATTAGCCCAACTCTGAATCTACTGACGGTGTCAGAATGGTACCCATATGCCTTGTTCCTACCAAGGTTCTCTCTCTAGGGAAAGAACTAACTCATTTTAGGTTCCCCCTCCCAGCTTTGCCCTTGGCGCATGGCTACCCAATTCTGAGACTACTCTAGGTATCTGTTGACTCATCTGCCACAGCCCTGTCTTGAACAACTGTGTGCAGTGTTGAACCACACTAATCAAGTGCTTTCGTTTCCTTTTATTTTTTCATGCATGGCCAATTTTGTTTCTCATTTTGCTTTTGCTTCAGTGGGTTTCAAGTATTAAAGGTTTTGAATTATATGTGTGCTGCTACTGTTTGCAAAGAGAAAAATAAAAACATGATTGACAGACCGACATGCCGACTCCAGCTTCCCTGACAGCAGGAAATGCAGAGGGGATATGCATGAGGGCAAGATGAGCAGACAGAGGGGAGGGTGTCTGCTTTCACTGCAGCCAAAAATCATTGCTGGTATCAAGAAAGGCAGACAAGTGTCATTCAAGGAAACACCACCCTTGTAGTGAAATAATAAGCCTAAAACCAGGAGAAATTTCTTAATTTTTCATTTAATTACTATTTTGCTTATGTCTCACAGAAAACTGCCTGTGTCTGAGTATTTCTGAATATTTCTTTTATGGGTTATTCTCTTTCCTTCCATAAGCAGATGAGAAGGGAAATAGAGGATGCCTTCTGGCTGTTCCAGCAGATTTCTGTGAATTCAACAACACTTGGCCACCAAAAGGACACGCAGTAACAAAAATGACGTGTACCGGTCCATCAGAGCAGACAATAAAGGAAGAAGATGATGGCCAGGCAGGCTTGTTGGGTAGAATTCATATTTTTTTGGTTACCCTGACTCTCTTAGCATTCTGTGAGGACCTCAACAAAACAAAAATATAATTAATTAGTCAGAGAAGTGATCAGCCATGCAAAAGAAGAGAAAGTGTCAACAGCAGACAAGAATAGAAGTCAGAGACAGAAAATCAGGGGTGATACATGCTACAGAGCAGTATCACAAAGCAAGAAACACAGTAGACCAGAAACTGGCTGCAGTAGGTGGCCCTGGCTGCAGCTGGCAATATAACAAGAAAGAGCTTAGAGACTACTCCATTATGCTTATTGGACAGCAAATGTGTAAACGCTGGGGTAATACAGCCATGCACACTGGGCATGCCAGGGCTCAAGTCCTTGACTGTTCAGACACCACGCAGAATAGAAGGGCCAGCCAGATAGAAAAGAAGCAGAGAAACATAGTATTCTTAAGGGTATATTGTGGGCTTTACAGAACAATATTCTGCCAAGTCACTGAGCACACAACTGCAAAGCATATCTTTGGGGACACTTCCTGACAAGTTTGTTCCAAGAGCACAGTCATAGTCAGTCCTCTGAACCATATCCCCAAGAAGCCGAGCACACAGGCATTGTTGAGCTCCCTGGTTTCTTATCATTAAAATCACACACCTTTTCTTTAAATGCAGGGTCTCACTGTGTAGCTCTGGCTTGTCTGGAACTCACTATGTAGGGTTAAATATTCATGAAATATCCATTTGCTAAATAGCTCCACCATCCACCTGGTCAATATTAGAAGGCAGACGCAACCCAAATTATAGCAATGACTGCCAGAAGATTTCCAAACAGAAATGTTTACAGAGGCCATTTACCTACAAGGATTAGCACGGTGGGGGGGTGGGGGGGAGACAGGGGGACAGGAATCAGTGCATTTTATTATGTCATCTTTGCTGTTTTCTTTTTAAAGCCGTGTGCACATAAAACTCTTATTTAGGAAATACAAATGTTTCCCTATCAAAGGTTTTTTTTCAATGTAGGTGAAGAACTTGGCTCTCTGGAGGCACAACAGGACACATTGTAAGATGACTCATCAACTCCTTTAAATATGATCTGCCTTTGAGTGGCACCATTTATAGCATGGAAAATGGACTAAAAGGTTCAGTGATGAGGAACTACTAACAACTTCCTCTTTCCTTTTATGCCCTGGAAAATCACAGTGACAGGGAATGTGCTATGAAAACCAGTCAAGACAGCAGCTATCCACTGCTTGGTGACACCACCATCTGTGGAAAGGACTGGTGTGGCAAGGTCCCACTGCTTTAGAAATCAAAGGACATGCTATTCCCCAGGCTCCTGCTTGGCAATGCACCTGTACGCTAAGAGGTGTACACACAGAGAAATGACTCTACCCAAGCCCAGCAGCCTTCATCAACCAACACAGAGGCTAAGGTCGGGTGCAAAACAGACTATTACATAGGGAAACCATCCTGTGCTCTGAGCTGATTGCCTACACTGAAGGTGACAGCAAACTGTCCCACAGTTGGATGTTAAAGCAGAGTATGCCACTGTCATACCCACAGACGACTTCTTGTACCTTAGACCCTTCTACCATTTACATTTCACTCACCCCAGCACTTCCTTGCATACCCAGATTCTCTAAACCTTGGCTTGAGGTACATTTGGCATCCCCACTGTGTCCAAGGCCACCATTCTCTGTAGGACAAACTAGTCTCCCAATAAACATTGTTGAAATTATTCACAAAACTTGGCTCCCATGCTACTGAGCTCCTAATGAAAAACCTGCTCATCCCTGCCTACCACAGCAGATCAATAAGTATTCTCCATGGATAGCTAAAGCATCTACCACTTATCATTAAAACAAAGCTAAGCATGATGACTCTTAACTAGAAATCTAGCACTTTGGAGGTTGAGGCAGGGGGATCGCCACAAGTTAGAAGCTGGCCTAAACTAATGGAGTCCGACCCAATTTCAAAACTTCAAAACATAAAGACACAGACACAGACACAGACACAGACACAGACAGACACACACACACACACACACACACACACACACACACACACACACAGAGACACACACACACACACACACACACACATTTTTTTACCTTCAGACTTTACAGACTTTAGGACTACTTCTCTCGGCTTTCAATTATGTATTTGCATTACATAATTTTAAGTGTGGTGTAGAAGTTACAGGATGACATATTCTGACTCAGATGTATGTTTATAGATGACAATAGCTGGCAGAATATTTTATAAAACTTATGAATTAAACAGATTCACACCAGCTGTGGTTAACCACATGAGACCTGCACAAGATGAAAGCAGTCAGTATTCTAGCCTGGAATGGAAACAGCTAGTGACTTCCTACCCCTAATTAAGAAGTTGTGGATATCTGTTGACTCTTGGAGAAGAGAAAGCCAGTCTTGTTCAAGGGTGAAGCTATGGCCATGTCAACCATGCTATAGAGATGGCCTCAGACTATGAGTCAGGACAGTATAAATTAGAGTTGATGGGTTGTTAAATTAAAAAGAAAGAAAAGAGGATATGAGTTTGGGGGATAAGAAGGTAGACTGGGAGGAGTTAGGTTTAGACATTGTGATAGATATGATCAAAATATACTATATGAAATTCTCAAAGAATACAAATAGTTATTTAAAAGTATGGGTCCAATAAGCATTTGATGGGTAAACAGACACATGCCTAGAAGTGCTGATCTGAATTGGGACTTCTTCCTCACCGTACATTGCAAGAAACATGTGCAGACAATCACTGAGATTTCTCAGTATGTCTAAGAGCACCAAACTGGGCTACCCCACATATAAAAAGATAAAGAGAGAGAGAGAGAGAGAGAGAGAGAGAGAGAGAGAGAGAGAGAGAGAGAGAGAACATACTTACATACCACCATGTATATTATCAACAGTATTTGAAGACTGGGTTAAAGATGCTGAAGTGACCCTTAGCATGTAACCTCTAGAATACATGAGTATGTGGGTTTTGATATGGCCATGATCATTTGAATATAAACATATACATTTTAATTACAGCAGGATACCTATATTGTATAGAAACATACAAAACTCTAGATTTTTTTTCATTTCTCCTGTGTGTAAGTTATACTGCAATAAATGGAGCCACCAAATGCAGACACTATTGCATACCCCAGCAAGATTTTGCTGAAAGGACCCTGATATAGCAGTCTCCTGTAAGGCTATGCCAGTGCCTGGCAAACACAGAAGTGGGTGCTCACAGTCATCTATTGGAAGGAATACAGGGCCCACAATGGAGGAGCTAGAGAAAATACCCAAGAAGCTGAAGGGGTCTGCAGCCCTATAGGTGGAACAACAATATGAACTAACCAGTACCCCGAGAGCTCATGTCTCTGGCTGCATATGTAGCAGAAAATGGCCCTGTCAGCCATCATTGGGAAGAGAGGCTCCTTGGTCTTGCAAACTTTATATGCCCCAGTACAGGGGAACACCAGGGCCAAGAAGTGGGAGTAGGTAGGTAGGGGCGTAGGGTGGGGGGAGGGTATAGGGGACTTTCTGGATAGCATTTGAAATGTAAATGAAGAAAATATCTAATAAAAAATTGGAAAAAGAAAAAATAAATAAATGGAACAGTGAAGAAAAGTGAGTAAAGAGTCTAGAGCAGAAACGCTCATGTTGTAAAATTCCTACTTAGTCACTTTTTCATTCTGTCTCTCTCAAGAGATGATGTGGTGATCTATATTTGGAGGCATAGTAAATGAATCATTAAGATGAGAGTTAGGGAACTTACTAGAATAAAAAATGATCTTCTAGAGTTGGAAACACATGGGATGATACATCACAACACCCATCTGCAAGCTATTGGGAAAAATAAAATATACTTTACTTGTTTATGTGAAAGAAATTATCAAATTCTTTGGTTTTTTTTCTAGACATGCTCTTACGAAGAATCATAAATCCTAAGAAACCTTGGAAAGAAGGAGCATTCAGCCATTAATCTCATCTGAAATTGTGACTTTCCATAGAAACTCCCATAGAATGTAAGTGCTTTCTCCACAAATTCCAAATGATTCCAGGAAAGTCTTGCCTGGGTGCTCCAAAGCATGGGCAGGAGAACAGTTAGTCAGCCTCTGATCCTTACATCTGAAGGGCCACGTCTGTTCAAGAGGCACAAAAGGAATATTAAACACCGCCACAGGCAACTAGATCAAGTTTAAGTACATAGTTCATCCCAGAATTTCAGTTATAAATAGGCTCAGATTCATATTAAAAATACAAAAGCAGAGACAAAACATAAAGACACAACTTAGATACAGGACATGGATCCAGTGCACTATCCACTCCAGTGTTCTCTAACCTTCAGTTCCTGTAGAGGTGATGTAGTCATTCATGCTGGAAGAGCCTTCTTTGTTTGGGAGGGAAAGAATAGCAGGAAGAATTTCAGGCCTAAGGTATACATACCTCCAGATTATTTTAATGTTCTTTGTTTTGTCTGTACTAGTAGACCTGCTCACTCATACCATCATGCAAACTGGAAAAAGTTGTGGTTTAAAAATTCAAGAGGTAGATTATAGTTTGTGAAATGCATTACTAATTTGAAAGCTATGGATCTCTTGGAAAGTGAGGCCTTGCTAACAGAAATGGGCCACTGGTTGTGGGCACATGGTTATAACCCAATCCTTTACTCCCACCATTTCTGCCTCCTACTCTGTCAACAGATAAAGAGGTCTCCACTGTGCATTCCCACCGGCATGGACTTTGCTATGACTTTCCCACCCTGATAGAAATGAGACGCTCTGAAACCATGAGCCCAATTAAGTCTCCCCTCTTAACTTGTTTCTGTCTGCTATCTTGTTAGAGAAATCTGAAATGGAAAGGAATTAATATACCCTAATGGAAGGTACAGTAACCAGAGAACCTATAAAGTAACTCATAGGGTATTGGGAAGTCCTGGCTTTTTAATAGGTTACCCAGGAGCATTGACTTCCTGAAAATATACGAACCTGTTTAGTCTTAATTTGTGCACTTCTCAAAATGTGTATTAAATACACCTCAATAAAGAGACTTTTACACTCTAATTAACAGAGAAGCCACGGCTTCTAGGCAACAGAAATATTTGGTCTGCAAACACAGAGGCAATTCCAGCCTGCTAAATTGTCCTTTGAACTCTACTGGGAAGGTAGGTTAATGACAGGATCCAGGCAGCTCATGAAATATGCCAAAAGCTGTGAATAGGGGCTTAAATTTCATTCTTCCTCAAGAAGAATATGTTCAGGAAGTGAATCTTGCCTAAGCCTTTCTTGCTCAATTCATGAAGTAAACCAGCTGATATTTGTAAAGGGTGTTTATGGGATCATTTGTCCAACGTCCCATCTCTATTTCTCAGAACTCCTCTAACTAAGGCTAAGTGGACCATGTTCCCACATAGGATTTGAGATCCATGCTATGTTATGTGTTGCCTTCCATGGGACTTTAGAAGGCGGTTCATCTTTCTAAATGCCTATGATACAATATGGACATTCACTGGCTGCTGGAAAGTAGGTTTCCCACTGAACAGACAACTATGGTCTAGAGAAATATTCAGTTTACATAAGGTACAGCCATAGGGAGCTCAGATACTATCAGATATTTTGGTAATAAGATCAATTTATCAAAACATGGACAATCCAAAGAGAGACAAAGCTAAGATTGACATTGGTGACTTCAGCCTCCAATGCTATTCTGTCTGTCAAACTCTGACACCTGTGCTTATGTGCACTTGCCTCATGTTGTCTTACCGGGCAACTGTACTCTCTTTTAAAACTGCACTTGAGTCCTGCAGTGATGGTACATGCATTAACACCCAGCACTTGGGATGCAGAGACAGGTGGATTTCTGAGTTCGAGGCCAGTCTGGTCTATCAAGCAAATTCAGAATGGCCAGGGCTACACAGAGAAATCCTGATTCAAAAAGCAAGACAAAAAAACCCTGACCAAACAACCAAACAACCACAAAAACTCATTTGAGTATCTTTTCCCTGCCCAACTACCATTATCTGCTTTAATTAATTGCTACATTTACCTTACTTAAAAGGCTTGGGGCCAGACATATTTCAATTTGAATTAAATTCTTATGTGGGAATATTTGCCTACACATTAAATAGCTAAGATACTTAAGTCTAAACATTTAGCTGATTTATCCTTCATATAAGCCGTGTGCACATATTTTGAGTGTGAACATGTATGACGTAATTGGACGCCAGCATTCTGAATGCAATCCGTCACATGAGGCCAGGTCTGGAATTTCCCAATTACATCATGACAGTGCTTGAAAAGTTTTAGATATTGACTCTTTTCAGAATTTAGGTTTCTGTATTAAGTGTGCCAACTGTGCTGACTCTCCCCTGAGACATGATGCTCTTTCACTGTGCCCTAGGGTCCACATCCCCTGCCTCTGCTGCACTGTCCATGGGGCTACTCCTCCTTTCCTTGCCTCATTCTCTCCATCATGACCAATTACTAATTCTGTACAATGTAGGTTTTGGGTTTGGGGACAGGGTGTTAACTGACTGACGATGGCCATTGAATTAATCTAAGCTAGAGAAAATCTCACAGCCACATGGGCATGCAAGCCTTCATCCCTCACCACAACCTAAAAGAGAACACTTAAACATGGTACCAAAATCCATGTTCAGTATGTTCACTCGGTTTCCCCAGATGACCTCAACGCCCTTGCCTCTCTTTCCTGTGTCCCTGTGAATAACAAAATTGCCTCTTAGCTTCTTTCTTAGAAAGGCAACAGGCACAGACTAGGATTCTTCACCTTTCTTTTCTCTCAGACTACACTGATCAGAAATCCTTCTTCTCGTCAGGAACAACAGTGACATTCGTGTTGTGAGACACAAGGGTTACCTTTTTGTCTCTACCAACCAATGGGCAGTTGACCCAGTGAACTGCTCTCTCCTCCTGGAAAACTTCTTTGGTGATAATGCCTCTGTTTCCCTTTTTCCATCTCCATCAGTCACTGTCCTCAATCTTGACCTCTGTGTCTTCAAGTGACCATTCACTGTGTATTTTCCCTTGCTAGGTGGTCACATGTGGCCCCAAAGCATTAAATACCATCTCTATTTCCATTACCCACATCTTCATCCCTGGCTCTCATGTATCCAACTGCTCCTGGTCCCAGACATAATTGTTTACTTGACATTTCCACCTGCATACTTAACAAAAGCATTAAGCATCAATGCTCATGCAGAGTCTCTATTTTCCCTCTAGACTTCCGAATCCCCACACATTTCTCAGCCATTGCTCACTTTTGTGCCTAAGAGCCATCCCGATGCCTTTTTTGCCATTACCTTCCCTGTTTACTTTATCCACTGATTTCAAGTTAGTTCAAAAAACCTGCCTAAACTCTCTCTATTCTCACTGACAACAGCTTCCTAACTGGATTTTCTGTTTCCACTCCTTTCTTCAGTTCTATATTCCCAATTAATTTACCACGACAAGGGTGAGGTACTAAAGCAAAAAGCTGACCATGTCGGTCAAGAGAGTTCTTGTTCTTAAAATAAACAAACAAGGAAGATCAACAACAAAAAAGTAGCCCTAACCCAAATCTAGCAAGGAACATGAGGCTGACTAATGCCCAACTTAGACCTCATCAGCCTGTGCTCTCCATGTCCCTTCCTCTGAGCACTATGATCACACTAAGACGTTCATGTCTACTATGACCATTGTACATGCCCTTCCCTCTGTCTAAAAAATTCTGCCTATCATTATTTTATTCTTAGCTGTTCATCATCTTGGGTTCAGTTTTAAAGTAACCTTCATAGTGTTTGGCCCCAAATGCAAATTAATCCCCTATGTATGCTGCACTATGTTGTCACCCCAAATGTGGGCTTAGAGCCTTGCCAGGCACGTGGTGAACATTCAAAACACATTTACAAAATGGAGGGGTAAACAATAGACACAAACATAAAAGGCAACCATTTATAAAACATTAATGGACAGGAAAATACTTTTCTCTAGGTCAAGTGTCATGGTGCTTACTATTAAGCCATTAAGAAAATGAAATCTAAGAGTCATTTCTGCATAATCAAAATAAAGCCATTTTTATTCATTCTAAGAAGACTATAATTTGGCTAAGAAGTAAACCAAAATATGCTTTCCATTTTAGCACCACAAGCTTTTGACAATATAATCACTGTCTCTTGCACTCTGAGGGTATAAGTGACATCTGGGAATTAACAAACTCTTTGATGCTCAAAGAAAAGACATTGTTCTTGCTAAGTGACATGCAGCCCTGACAGCAAATAAGTGAATGACAAGCCAAGTTTCCTCTCAGATTGTTCTTTTAAACAACTGGAAAGCAAACAGTCCAATCAAATTTTCAGGCTATAAGCAGAGCAGATAGTCCTCACGACTAAAGATAGTCTTTCCCTTCTCTTATTCTTTTCTCCTTTTTTTAATATAGTAAAAAATTTAAATATAGAATTATACTTTTATCAAAACAAAGTTGGAGAACTTTACACATTATATATGTGATATATGTATATATGACACATGATATATATCACATTTATATATATATATCATATATATCACATAAAACATATATATTATATATATACACATATATAACATTGATGTAACATATACATTTTTTAAACTACCTGCTGCCATACCCATATAATGCTTTCTTTTAATCTCACGTTCCCTTTTCTTTTCCTGACCGTATCCACGCTGTCTCATGCAGGGCTTGCTCCACACAAAACCAATCAGCTACTTTCGCCACTGCTCTCTCAGAGTCAGATTTGTTAGGTTGAAATACATAAGCTATGAACCACAATCTGCCCTTGATAACTAAACACGGCATCAAATGTGGAAATTGACTTGTTAACTTTACCAGCTGCCACAACCATGGGGGCAGAATGCCTTATAGACAAAAAGCACTTCTGACACTTCTGTTAGAGAATTCTCCAAATCTGGTTTTAATGGAAACGATGCTGCCTAAATGATGGGCCAAGTCTGCAGTGTGATCAGCCCGAATGATTTTCTTGGGTATTCTTGATTGCTGTTTCTAACACTGAATACTTAATGAGGGAAAGATCCAGCTTAAAAGAGGCTTCTAGAAATCTTCAGTATTTGTCCTTTTCCATCTCAAATTCCCCTTATTGATCACGGACACTTTGTACTGCCTGATATAAGGTCTGTGAGAAACCTAGGTTGTTCTTTCTAAATGGATGGACACATCTGTATGTGTGGATTGTAGATGTGTATTATAGATGCTATACTCGAAATGCAGCACCATGACCCAGCAATTACAGCCTTGTTCAATCCCTTTGACACACTTTACCATCACCTGATAAAGACACACACACACACACACACACACACACACAGAGAGAGAGAGAGAGAGAGAGAGAGAGAGAGAGAGAGAGAGAGAGAAGAGATATACAAACACACACACACTCAGAAGCAGTGGGGAGACTACGCCTTTTAGCTGTGTATTTGTGTGTGGAATATGCATATATACATTTTCCTGTGTGTGCCCATGTGAGCACAAGTGTGGAGGCCGGACCTTAATGTCAGGTGCCTTCTATTACCTTCTACTTTATTTTTTCAGACAGGTCATTCAAAAAACATTGAATGGCTGGCCACCAAGTTCCATGGATTCTCTTGTCTACACAATCCCCAGCCCCAGTCCCAAGGTTGCAAGGGTAATCGTCAGTTCCCAGCTTTACACGTGTGGTGGGGATCCTAACTAAGGTCCTCATGTTGTACATCAGGCACTACACCAACCAACCCAGCTCCCCAGTACCCTATGTGTCTTCTAACTGCATTTCAGCAAGAAGCATAAACATTCGCACTGTCCTAATGTCCAGGGGTTATAGCAGTTTCCTCCAATCAATCAGGAGCAATTGTTCATCTTCCATGACATGAGGACTTAAAGGAGCACCTGGAAATGCTTAAAGAGCAGTTACTGGGTAATTCACGGCTGCAAGTTCTTCAGAAAGGAAAATCCCACATAGTCCCTGCAATGCTCAAAGGAACAAAGCAGAGGTTAAATATTCTGGAAACAAGTGTGACTCATGCTAGCAATTGATTCCAACGAAACCAGCAGCCTCCTTCCTCACTGTGTTCCACAAGTCTAACTTCTTCCTGATTTAATGCCTGTACCACAGCTTGGTTTTACAAAACAGAGGGGTTTTCAAATAGTATTTATGTCAGTGAAGATGACAACTAATATATTTGGAACATGCACAAGTCACAATATCTGGTTGTCATGGCAAAAGGGAAGGGGAGTCTTCTTCGCAAAAGGCCACTAGAACAGGGGCTCTTAGATTTCTAATGTGCAGCTTAAAACCAGCAGGTAGGAGCTAGTTTTGGCTCTAGAAACACTCACATAGATTTTGTCAAGGTTTCTAGAGAAACCTTTTAGTCTGCAGTATGCTTGTGATATCCCACATGTACCAGAAAACTGTGGGGCAGCTGCAGCTGAATCAGAAAAGAACAAATAATGACAGAAACAGAAGCAAGAACAGGCACAAGGAGCAAAAACTGCACTATAAAAACTTGCAACCAGGAGATTCACATTTTCAGAATTCAAAACTGCTAAAAAGATATAGTAACCAAAATGGTGTGGCACAGCAAAAGAATAGGAATATGAAACAACAGAACACAATTGAGAGACGCATTGCTGCTGAGCCAAGTTAGTCCTTGACAGTGATACAAAGATCAAAGAAGGTTACTCAACAAAGACCCTGGGACTTGGCATCCCGAAGCAAGTGAATGCTGCTGGATCCTAGTGCCTCATATTCCATCCAGATCGGATCCATGACCGAGATATACCACAAACTACCAGCAAATGACCATTTTACCTGGAAGAAAACAGAGGGGAGCTTACAGTAAATTTTCATGAGCTTAAGATTCATACATGGCAACCGGGCATTAGTAGATCCAGAATATGACAATGAAGAATCAATGAAATAAAAGACAAACCTTAGCTGATAAAAATGAAACCCAAAAAAACCCAAAAAACCTTTGTTCACCAAAATGATATTTTCAAACACATGGAAATGCAACCAGCAAAACAGAAGAAAGGCTCTTCCAGTCACATCCAGAACATCTACACCTAACTCAACAACCAAAGGGCAAACAGACCACTTGAAATAGGCAGGGGTAGAAATAGGGCACTTGTCTAAGTAATAGTAAGAAACAAGTGAAAGGATGAAGGATACGACTAGGCAGGTAGGAATAAAGATTAAAAAACAGGGTGGGGACGCTGGCCTGCCTTGCACAAACTGTTCAGATCAGTGTATGCCTGAAATCCCAGCACACAGGAAGTGAAGACAGAAGGATTAGAAGTTCAAGGCCATCCCTGAGCTACACAGTGGGTTTGAGGTCAGATGTGGTACAAAAGACCCTGCCTTTAAAAGGAAAGAAAGGATTACAACCATGATGGGGTACAGTTTTATACCTACTTGGTTGACTACACTTTAAAAAAAAAAAAAGGTCAACATCTGTTGTCAAGGACAGCAAGCAGATTGTAAATTTCATGTCTGCTGGTTAAAAAAAAATGTAAATTAAGCAGGTACTGTGAGAAAGCACTCTAGCACCTCAGAGAGCTAAATGTTTACATTTAATTTCATCCCTGAGTAGATATTTTACAGAACTCAAACGGGGACTCATCGATACAACAGCCCAAAGATAGAACAGACCATGCCTATCAATGGATGAACAGACAAAGCACTCACATCTGATGGACATTGTCGTTTAGATATATGTGAAGGAATGAAGTTCAAGTGCTCGTAAGCATTTGAGTGAAATCTAAGTCGTCGTGTCTAACAAAAGACGGCAGGCACAAGAGGTTCCATACTGTGTGAGCCTAGTAATAGAAAATGTCCTAAGTGGGTACATTCACAGAGCAACAAGGCCAGCTGTTTCCTTCTGCCCTGATGACACCCGACTCTCCAGACAAGCCAGGAGATATGCAAAGAAGAAAGCAGCTGATGCTCCAGATGTGGAAGTCCAAGCTCATTGGTGGTTTCTCTCCTGGGAAAGTTTAGTTCTATGGTGGCTGGGAAATGGCCGAAGGAAAGGAGCGGGACCTAGCGAGTGCTTGATGGCAGGGGTTTTCTCTGGGAGAGATGAAGAGAGTTGGAACTAGGTGGAGGTGGCCGTTATGTAAAACTGTGAACTGTTCGGATCAAAGGTCAGTTTTTATAATCTGAATTTCACCGAATTGTAAAGAAAGCAGAAAGAGGAAACGATGAGGCAGAGCAGCCCAGGTTTTCCAGATGGATCGGCAGAAGTGAACCCCATGGAAGGGTGGGTGTGCCAGTGCTAATGATTGCGGGAGGATACCAGCAGAAGGGGAGCACATGAAAAGGAGGTGGACTGGAAAGAAGGATGGTCTTGGTTACAAGAGAGGAGCATCTGTGTATAGGCTAGAGCACAGAATTGCCAGTGTGCAGAGTCCCAGAAGGCAGAGCATCGTCACTGGGACAGAAAGGAGCACCAGGCTGAGGAGAACAGGTACCCCTTGCTCCTTAGGGCCTTTTCTTTACAGATGCTTTACGTGAACAGAAGAAAGGGCAGATAGCTACAGAGAGGGCAAATACGGAGCTCGTTAGAAGTGAGTCCTGAGCCACTGAGGTGGCCTATTATATATGGAAAACAAGAGGAGTGAAAGACGAGACAAACAGAGTGGAGAATCTCAGTATTCACTCTACGGCAGGTCCTACAAGCACCATCTCACACCGGTACCTCCGAAGATGCTGAAAAGAGTGGTACTGTGCACAGGCCAAACAAGGTCCACATTCACCAGTCACATTCTTTTGCTGGTTCCTGACAGATTCTCTCCCGGTGACAAGTTCAACATCACTAGTTTCTCAGTAAACTTAATTGCACTAGGAAAGTATGTTTCAGTTCTGGTTTTCCACAAAGTTCAATAAGGACACGTTCACATGTCCCATTGCAAAAAAAAAAAAAAAGAAGTACTGGATCTCTCCAAATTCCAGAGCACTGTTATGAAACATATTCGCGCTACATGGATTTCCTATTTGCCACATGGCTGCTCTGGCCTAGCTAACTGAGTCCTTGCTGCAAAGTCACCAGTTCTCTAGAAGGTCCAGGAGGTCACACTGTCACATGTCACACTGTCACAGGAAGCCACTGGAGTTGTCCTCCAACTGCTTCTCTCTGCCCTGATGACACCTGACTCTCCAGACAAACCACAAAATATGCAAAGGAAGGAAGCAGCTGATGTTCCAGGTGTGGAAGTCCAAGGTCATCGGTGGTTTCTGTCCCGGCAGAGTTTATTCCAATCCACAGTGCTGGGCAAGCCGCCTCTTCCCACCTGAGGACAGCAAAGACGGGGCATCCGCTGTTCTGTTAACTATGGAGAAGCAGGTAAGGGCTTTCCAAGGCAACCATTTCTACCTGCTTAAGCATTCCCTTGACATGTCCTCCACAAAAAGAAAAGAAAGTATTAAGAAAATTTCTGTTGAATTTCGTGTTTATTTTATACTTTTATTATTTCTGTGTGTGTGTGTGTGTGTGTGTGTGTGTGTGTGTGAGTGTGAGTGTGTGACTCTCACTAGAGAGTCAAGGCATTATACAAGTGTTCAGTTGTTGAGCAACAGTTCTAATCCCCGGTTTCATTTTATTTTTACGGTGCTAAAGATGGAACCAAGAGCTTGTCCGTGCTGGGCAAGTGCTTTCCTACTGAACTACATTTTCCTCATATTTTTCAGAAATTCAAAGACAGGTTAACAGTTCACCAATTGGTCAATATAGACTTCAGGGTAGAAAAGATTCTGAATATCCAATTTAAAATGGAAAAGTGCAAAATGGGTAACAGAACAAAGAATTGTTTCTTTGGAATAACAGGCTCTTCCAGGACCACTGAGCAACCCCTTCCCAGGGACTTCAACACCAGCATCTCATGAGCATCGGGTGAAAGCTGCCTAAGATACCTACCAGCTGTAGGTGCAAGAGCTAAAAGTCCACAGAACTTTCCTGGACTCTTCCTGTTTCTTCAAAGCTTAAGAGGGAACTGGAATTTGAATAAATCACAATGTGCATAATAGTGTCTCACATGCTTAAGTGAGAGGCAGAACAAGCTTAAGCCTGTACTGCAGTATAAAACTGACATTTTGTTTTCAAATGTATCCTTCTGTAATTCTGGTTAATGTTTCTCTTCTGCAAGGTTTCAGTTTAAAATAAACACAAGTTCTTCTCTAAACAGTTCATACATTCTTACAGTGCACAGGTATAGCATGTACCTGCCAACACGAGTCTATGATTAACATTTTATCCTACCCACTTTAATGACTATCTAGCCCATTCATGCATTTCAGAATAATAAGTTCCAGAGCTGAGGGCACTTTACTTAAAGGCTAATACAGTTGGCATTTTAATCATTTCTAAGAGACATGGTGACTTTGCAAAGGGGAGCCGGAAGGAGCAAGGGAGTGCCCACATTGTACCTAGTGTGAAGATGACACTCTAGAGGACAGGAAGTCCTATGAAATCAGAGACACAGAAACTGACACAATGCGGACCTTGGCTCCTGTCAGCAAAAAGTCGAAGGTCACAGTCTACTTCCTGCCCCTTTCCTCTCCATCCCGTGAGCCTGGGAAGGGTGGACAAGGAGAACCATCACTAGAGCAAGAAGAAGCTTCACTGGGAAGACAGAAAGAGAAACCCAGTGTCTGGCTAGAAGAATTCTGTCCTCTCAAGAAGACACATGGGTGACAAGCGTATGTCCTTTTAGTATGAGAAGTAAGGAATGAGAAATCTGCCCTCCCTTTCATTGTGCTATGTTTTCTTGTATTTTTTTCAATTCCTCAACATATCACTACATGAAGGGAAAGGTCTGGGCTATGGCCACGGCTTGAGAAGAACTCTGAAAGTAAAAGGAAGAGGAATGGAAGGAAAATGGAGGGACAGGGTTGGCCATTTAAGAGCTAAGCAACTTGAGATTTTGTTAAGGACCACCTGGCCTAAGTTAATGGGCAACAGAGAAGGAGAGAGCTGTCGTATGGAACTAAGAGTTCTGGAAGAATGTGAGCACATTCCCAGAGCATGACGAGAGGGGCGAGATGTGCACAGCAGGGCTGCAAAGGGCCCCTGACGGAAGCCATGAGGCATCAGGTCCAAGGCCAAGTCATAAAGTGACAGTGCCTCTGTCAGCTGGAAAAATCACCCCAGCGCTGAGTCAAGCCAAATCCTACAGTTGCTCATGAACAGACAATCCTAGAGGGGGAAAAAATAGGCTGCGTGACAAGAGAGATTCTCAGCCAGACCATGGCTGCCCCAGCCTCCTGCACCAATGTCAGCAGCCAAGTGTACTGCATGAGACACAGGACACAATCAGATCCTTTCCCAACTGTGGACCACAAAAAGGAGGTATCAAAGAGTTAGTGACTCTTGCTATTGCAAAACCCCACATTTTGTTATAAAGCAATTGATAACTGGATCATAACCCAATAAATTCTGGATTGTGGTGATATCTTACCTTATGAACTAAAAAGCTCCCCAGAATTTGGTCACTCCTTAGCTTTCCTGCATTCTAGTGAACACTGTTATTAAATATGTCTACCTACAAGTATGAAAATTCTTCTAGAACCTTCCACCTACCTAGATCACAAACATATGTTTTCCGTCTCAAAACACTGTTAGTATTTTCATTAGCATTTCTATATGCAACTCACGTTCTACCAAAAATTAATCCTAGAATATTATACCCCGAAGGTTATCAGTAACATCACACCTGCAAAATACAATTTTTTTTTTTACCTCCAGCTCTTTCCTGTCAGGCTCTCAAAAAGACTCTGATCCAGCTCACTTCAGCTGGACAGTAGTGCTGCCTGACTCTTACTGAATGGGGTTCCAAGCTGCGAGAGTCCCCAGCCCAGCCAACAGTTTTATAAAAATAGTAAAGCCTTTTACTAGAGGTTTGTATACCACTGTAAAGCTGTACTGTGCACATTGGCCCATGAAAACCAAATGTTACTTCCTGAACTCTTAAAATTTCACTATTCTGAGCTGAGATTTGCTATTAAAACAAACAAACAAACAAACAAACAAAAAAGTAAGGCTGGGAAGATGGCTCAATTGGTAAAGTGCTAGCTTTGCAAACCCAAGGACCTGAGTTCAATCCCTAGAACCTACATAAATATGTAGCACTGGTGGAATAGATTTGGAATCCCCAACACTAGAAGATCAAGACAAGTGGATTCAGAGGGGCTTAGTGGCCAGCCATCCTGGCCTGCTCAGCAAACTTTAGGTTCAGTGAGAGATTCTGTCCCCTGGAAAACACGGATAGCCTGATAATTAGGTTGCCCTCTAGGCTATACATACATATACATAAAAATGTAGGCACACTTGCATAAAAGTGCACCAGTGTGTGGAAATGCACCATGCAAACAACACACACATACACACACACACAAACATACACACACACACACACAAGATGTACAGTTGTTTTTTTTTTAAAGTATGACATCTTTATACTGATTGAATGTCAAATAATAATTTGGCTATTTTAGCATAATATGTCATTCATCTTAATTTAACCTACCAGTCAACCCAGCCTTCAGCTTTGGTCGATATTCTCTGTTTCTTTTATATTGGCATGTATAGCTCACATGGGCAGCACTGATCTCAGAGCTCAGGTGGACATAAATAAACTTTTGAGTCATTTTAAAACCGAAGGTTCCCCAGGAAATGCATGTGGTTCCTAAAAACGTTTGTGAAAATGTTTTCAAAGGATGAATAAAAGAGATAAGAACAAGAGATAATTAAGTCAGGCTGGGGATGTTGGCTCAGTGATAGAATGACAGTGGTAGTGAAGGTGGTGGAGGTGTGGTGGTGGAGTTGGTGGTGTTGGTAGTGGTGGGAGAGGAGATGGAGGAGGTGGACGAGGTGGTGGTGATGGTGGTGGTAGAGGTAGTGGGGGTGGAGGTGATAGAGGATGAGGTAATGAAGGAGGTAGTGGAGGAGGTAGTGGTGATGGTGGTGGTGAAGGTGGTGGTGATGGTGGTGGTGGATGGAGGTGGTGGTAGAGGTGGAAGTAGAGTAGGCGGTGGTGGTGGTAAAGGTGGTAGAGGTGTAGCAGGTGGAGGTGGTAATATCAAATTTGAACTTGTTTCTGGAAAGAACAGTTTCCAATCATAATATCACATGGTATCTTTATCTCTTTTTTCAAAGCACTGAAGTCATTACACAGTGCAACAATGATTTAAAGAATTTGAAATATTAAATTTTCCTAATTCTGATAGCTGAAAAATATCTATGTGTCTTTCAACACTGCAATCATTTGTGGACTTAGGGATTTGAAGGGATAGTATACTACATTCTCAAGGGAAGAAAATGCACTTCACATAGTTTCTGAGAGTGTTTAACTTCCACTGGGAAATAATGGGTATAGTTTCTGAAAGTGCTTCACTCTCGATGGGAAAGAATGGGAGAGATGGAGAACATGATTAAACTTTTTAAGTGGAGGCTCCTTCCACCACTGGAGCATCTTCTCTGGCAGTGGCAGACAGCAGAGTGTTGCCTGCAGCCGAAGGTTGATGGAAAAGGGAAACACCCAGCTCAGCTGCCTGCAGTGAAGCAGCATCTCCTGAGCGCTGGGCTGAGGAGCTCAGAGCTCCAACTCCATTCCCCTATAGGGCTGCACAGGCACCCTGTTCCACCTCCACTCAACAGTGTCTGCTGAGCGACCTGATTAACAAACCACTCCTGGAGAAATCTTCAAATTCCATATGTTGCTGTCATGATTTGTTTTTGATGTGGGGTATTGCCATCTACTTCAGGCTGGCCTTGAACTCTTGCCATAGCCACCGCCTCCTCCTCCTCCTCCTTCTCTCCCTCCTCCTACCACCACCACCACAGCATCCCATGTTCATGTGCCACCATACCCAGTCTCAGCTTAAGAAGCCTGACCTGAATACTATGCTCTGAAAATGTGAAACCATAGAATTCCATGGCTGTTCTTACTTCCCTATGCACCATAGCAGCTTTAATAAGCAAGAGTTTGGAATAAAAGCAACTCAACCATCTAATAAGCGACCAGATCTTACTCCTGAAGAACATTTGCATTACAATATATGTTAAAAATAGATAAAGATAAAGAAAAAAAAAGACAAAGATGCCAACAGCCAAGGCAACATAGTCCAGTTCTGAAAGAAATCAGGATAGCATAGAACAGTTCAATAAGGAAAGGGAGGAGGACAAGAGGAGGTGGGGAAGGAGAAGAGACAGAGACATTGGTGAAGCACATACATTACATTAGGAACTCTTCATACAATTAATATTTAATGAAAACAACTTGAAATAATTCAAAAAGAAACAATGTACCCCAAACACTAGTTTTTTTTAAGAGCCATATTTTAGTGATTATTCTGAACTGAAATCCCATAAGAAAGAAGTCTAGCAAGGTTTATTTTCATTTTCCAAATTTGAAAATCATCTTTGGTTTGGTTAGACATGAATGTTTAACAACATAAAAATGAGGGCAAATTGCCTAAAAATAATTATCGTGTTCACTGTGTAATCTTTTTTAAATATGTACGGGATTTTTGTCTGCATGTATGTCTGTGCACCACTTGTACGCCTGGTCCCTGAAGTGATCAGAAGAGGGCTTCATTTCCCCAGGAACTGAAGTTACAGACAGTCGTGAGCTGCATTGTAGGTGCTAGGAATTGAACTCAGGATCCTCAGAAAGAGCAGTCAGCATTCTTAACCACTGAGCAATTTCTCCAAGCCCAAACTGTATCGATGTTTAAAATTTATTGACTAACACTGGTAATAAGCTAAGTTCAATGTAGCACAAATAAACACAATTTAAAGCACACCACCATAAGAACTACAATGCACTGTGAATGTGCATTGTGGACATGAAAGAGACTAAAAAACACTTGGACTAGTGTGCTGTCTGAAACACTCACTGTTGGAACCAGAGGACCTTAAGCAAAATCCCAAAACAAAACCAGCAATGCTCTGACTCCAGGTCCTAAAGGTCCTAGATACTTTCTCCCATATATTATACAAAGAGCTGGATTTTATTCCACATTTTCAAGGAGTCATAATTCATAGGATCTATCTACTGAGTGGTGCTTAAGTGAGACCAAATGTTTTTACTTTTAGGAGCTCCTAGGGCGGAGAGGGTAGGATATAAAAGAATTCTCTTTGGACATGAGGGCAAGAGTCACACAATGATATCAGCCAGGTAGCCAAATCCAATCGGGCATTACAAAGATGGGGAAGGAAGAAGACCCCAGGGTGCCTGCTGTTCTAACTAAGGCCTAAGGACACCCAAGCCTCTTTCTCATCAAATGCCAGGACTTATACCACATGCCACAAAAAGCATTTCTCCTTGAGTTTAGAATATGTAACGAACCAATCCTCCATTCTGGTGCTGCTGTGATTCTTGACACAACTATCTATATTCATGAAACACTGATGCCTTCATCATTATAAAGCTAATAAAAAAAATGACCCATTTGAGGATGATGCAACTATGAGACAATGTAAGTAAGTATGGGAAAAGTGGACAATCCAGAAAGATATAATGAAAACAGGGTAGAAAGCAAATGATGTATCTATCTATACTGATTCAAAGTCTCTAAAATTACTCAGCATCCTTAACTGGACAGTGCCTACGAAGACAAGCTTATGAGTCACCCTTCAGGGGGTGGTAAAATATAGTACACTGGACTAAAAATAGGTAGGAGCATACAATAATAAATCTACTTTCTTGATCTTCTTATATCATTAAAGACTGGCCATTGCGAGACGGATTGGGTTATGCAATTCTTCCTTGCCCTCACAGAGAGGCCGGAAGACAACCAGCCAGGGTCAGTGCCAGGAGATAATGACGCACCTGGCATGGGAAGAGTGATAGGAGAAGCCCTGTACTCAGAATGCAGCTATTATGAGTAGCAGGGAAGTCGCTGGTCCATGGGAATCACTGACATATGGCTTCTTATCTCTTAAAGGAAGAAAGGGCAAACAGTGCGATCTTGTAAGAACAATTATAAAACAGCAACTTGATGAAGAGATCAGAAGGAGGTAGTCTCTCATCTTTGGCTGGGATCTGGTGCTACCTTAGAGCACTGCCTAGTATACATTTGGAAGTAACACAAACCGGCCATACAGAGAGTTCTGACTGCTGGAGCGCTTCATGAAGGATTTATGGGAAAGTTAGACAGGAATGGAAGGGATTACCTGGCATCACTCCCACAGGCAGCTGCCTTATCCTTGTGGATGGGCAGAGCTGTGAGTTCTCATGAAGGTGGGAATCTACTAACAAAACCTGTACCAGGCTTAAACCGTTACAAAGCTTTTCACTCCGTGGCCAGGCAGCACGGCCACAATCAGCAAGAACACGAGTGAGAGGCTAGTGGCCGGCAGAGTCAACAGCAGAACTCGTAAGATGGCACACAGAAACCCCAGGGGATTCTGCTTGCCTCTTTACCACACCTAGGAAAACAGCCACGCACCACCTTTAACAGACACTGCATGTAGATTCCCCCACCCGGGGGGGGGGGGGCGTTACAAGGTAGGTACTCACCAGGCAGCTGGGAGCAGCAAGCAAGGGAGGTCTACCCGATCAAATCCTGCACAGTCCCTGCAAAGAAAGCAGGGGCAGACAAAAGTCAGTGAAGTCCTTTCAGAGTTCTTGCGTACATAAGCACCCACGGATTTCAGAATGGAAATCTAGTATGTATCACTTCAGGCACATCAGGAGGCAGGAGGATATATTAAATTACTAATGATGCTAGATTTGGTAACAATGAAGGTTACAAGTCATCAAACTAGAGACGTTTACTGCTACATGCTACCTGGTTTACACATGGTCTGCAACAGTGCTATCTCCCACCAAACACTTAACTTAGTAATTAAGGAGCCATTGAACAGCAAGGCTATCTAAGATATTCAGAAATAATTGCACAATATTTTCCTGGTAAATAGGAAAATGACCTTCCATGATCTGGAACTTCAAGAACTCTTTCAAATGTCCTGAAGTGAACTGTCACCTGAAGAAATATTTCCCGGGAGTAAAGTGCTGAACCGAACAGATTCACAATGGAATTGTATTTGCAGATTTACAGTGAATTGCAACTATAAGCAAAGAAATGTTTTTCTCTTGTGTTTCCATATTTTCTCTAATATTAGGCTGTTTGCATCAAACCTGGGTTTGGTATTTAAGTCTTGGTTCTGCTAAGTTTCCAATTCTTAACAGAAAAAAAGTTCTAGGAGGTATCAGAAGTACATGGGAGTAAAAGGAAGCCCTCTGGCACATGGAAAACAGGTATAGATAGGGAGACAGGTGATCAAGATCTGGAAATTGGCATGTATGACAGTCTGAATTTGATACCCTGACCATCCATTTCTGTAAAGCCAGACGAAGCATGAATCGAATCATGACTGTGCTGGCTACTTTTATGCCAACTTCAATCAGTCAACTTGAATCCAGCCAACAAATGAAAATGATTTGGGGACGAAAACTCAACCGAGAAAACGCTTCCACCAGATCAGCCCACGGGAACGCCTGTGGTGTATTTGCTTGACTGATGACTGATATGGACGAAGCCAGCTCGCTGTGAGTGGGGCCACCCTGGGCAGGTAGGTGGTCCTGTGTGCTCCGAGAAAGCAGGCTGAGCAGGACATGCACAGCGAAATGAGCAGTACTCATCCATTTCCCCTCAGCAGTTCTTGAACTCCGGCTTCCTGCCTTGAGTTCCGGCCCAACTCTGCGATGAACTGTGGTGCAGAAGTGTAACGAAACGCACCCTTTCCTCCCACAAGTTGCTTGTGATCGTGGTGTTTCCTCACAGCAATGGGAACCCTAACTAAAACAAAGATGGAGACCCCACACATAAACTCTGAAATGATGTGCTATGAATGTTCCTATTTTATAAAACTACGAAGAGATATTCAGGCATCCCACAGATGCCAGGCTCTAGAGAACACTGCGGTTGCTGAATCACAGGTACCCTGACCAGGGCTAATTATGATGGCACTACGGCCCTCATGGAACTTACTGTGTTTTTAATATTATATTTGTTTATAGCTGTCTATGAGCATGAGACTGAAGCTGACAGGAAGATGAGGGTGATGTGTGTGCTGAAAACCATCACCTGCACCCCTGGCACTTAGACAGGCCCTGGCACTTAACAGAAGTTCAGAAAAACACCGCTGAATGGAAGAAATAATTACATGGTCCACCCAGAGCTGAGACATTAAATTTCTTAACTCTCTTGTGCTTGTTGGGGCTATCAAACAAGCCTAAGTCCTACGAAGCTCATGGGATTTTTTTTTTTGGTCCGGGTAGACCTATCGTTTTGTAACCCAAGGCTTTCAGACTACACATGCCTCTTTCCCATCTTTTCCCTGTATCCTCTGTGCTGTAGCATGGCACTGTGGGGAAACCCGTGTCTGCACACCTTACATGACCAGCTCATCAAAAACCACTCCATACTGACATGTCAGGACGATGTCATCTTCTGCAGGTGAGATCCCACCCGCCAGCTTCTGCATCCAAATGTTATAAATCTGGGCACTGAAGAGCTGACTGTGGTCTCCAGGAAAGGAATGCCCTTAATGTGACAAGAACCCAGGGAAGGGATGTCAGTCAGGAGTGCCTGTCTACCTGCTCTCTGGGTTTTGGACCTTTCAAGAAGGAAATACTTGATAGTCCAATCAAATGCCCAGATCCCAATACTGTACTGATCCTGGTAAAACAAAACCTGCTGTACGCCAGGTACTCAATGACAAGAGACAATCTACTCAACAAATGCCCTAAGGACAGGCAGAATCACAGGCAAAGCAAGGAAGCTGGCTCGCTACCTCACACAACATGTTCAAGTCCACAGCTACATAACTACAGCACGCTCCGCTGTTTACCTCCGACCTGCATCCTTCTGCTAAGCCCCCTTCATTACGGAAGCCTGGAGTGAGGGATTTCTAAGCCTATGCCTCTTCAGTAAGGTTTATGAGTGTGAAAGGAAGGGAAGGGCTCTACCTTCCCACTCTGCCTATCCTGTTGGCACCATGCAGTGAATGCCTATCCAGAGAGCTCTCTAGCTTCCCATCTGTCCCTCTGCAAGGCTAAATCTGCTAGTCTGAGAAAACATCCTAAATACCGCAAAGAAGTGTAATGGCCTCTTCATTTGCCATTGCCGGTGGATAGCCACACTGCAGCACAGGCTGGGGATTCTCCGCAGGAGCTGTGGGAGGTATTTCAGGGATGCTTTCCCTTTGAAACTTGGAATAATGGTAATAGCTTTTTGCAATTAGCAACAAAGTGCTTTGCCAGGCTTCCCTTGAGTAGTCATATTCTGTGGCTTCTTAACAAACTGCCACAAATGCAGTGACTTGAAAGACATTTATGAGCTCCTGTTGTGGTCAGTCAGAAGATGGGACACTGTAACAGGGCTATGTATTTGCTGTCTTATATTCAGCTTCCTTCCTATCTAGAGGCTCTGACCGATAATCTGCACACGTACATCTTTGTGTGTGTGTGTGTTTGTGTGTGTATGTGTGTGTGTGTGTGTGTGTGTGTGTGTGTGTGTGTGTGTGTGCATGTGTGTAAGAGAGAGAGGAGGACGGGGATTAAAATTATGCCATTGCACCTAGGGTCTTTCATATATCTGCTATCTGTGCACCTCAGGCTATGAGAGAAAAGCTAACTGGATGTCTTAGTTAGGGTTACTATTGCTATTATGAAGCATCATGGCCAAAAGCAACTTGAGGGGAGGGGGGTATTTTGCCACAGTTCCACCTAACAGTTCATCCTCAAAATAAAAATTAAAAAAAGAAAAGCAATGAGGGCAAGAACTTATGCAGGGCAGGAACCCAGAGGCAGGAGCTGATGCAGAGGTCATGGAGGATGCCGCTTACTGCCTTGCTCCACATGGCTTGCTCAGCCTGTTTTCTTATAAAATCCAGGACCACTAGCCCAGGTATCACCACCCACAGTGGCCTGGATCCTTCCCTACTGTTCACAGATTCACTACACAAAGTTGAAGCGAGAGGGAACTCTTCCCATTCCTGTCCCCAGTGATCCCAACCCAAGGAATGCCCAGGCTGCACCAAGTTCTACATGGATACAAGACATTGATCGCCGCTATCTTAAGTGTTAAGTAACTAGGTACCAAGAGAATTGACATTCTTTAAGAGAAGCATGTGGACATATACAGAGACTGAAAGAATAAAAGAACATGAATAAACGGAGGAAAGAAAGCAACTGTATGTGTGCAGAGGGCACATTTGTTTTGTTAACATAGACAAATAACAAAATGGGTTTAATTTTTTTTAACTAGATGAGATTATAAACCAATTTAACTACTTTGTTATTCAACTAAGTTGGTTACTGGAAGTTCCACAGAGACAATATACATGCCACTATAATAATAAAGTAAAATTATAAAAATATTTAAATGTTTTACAGATCCATTAACCCTTAGCATGTTAAAAGTTTATATTTATTTTATATGTATGTGTGTGAGTGTATATATATGCACCACATGAGTTCAGGGGCCCTCGGAGGTTAGAGCAGACTTCAGATATCTTGACACTGGAATGACAGACAGCTGTGAGCTGACACGTAGGGCCTGGGAACTGAACCTAGGTCCTCTGGAAGTACAGCAACCGCTTTTAACCATTGAAGCACCTCTCCCAATTTTGCTCCATACAAATCCTCTTCCATTATGCCTCAGGATGAACTGATAAATTGTGAACAACTGGGAATACAGCAAAATCCAGCCCTAGATGAAAGGTAGAAAAGGCTACTAGTTCCTTTACCGTTGGAGAAGACCATGAACCTCCTCACGGTGAAGAGAAAGAACACTCCCAGTTCAGAACTCTCCAATCCTTTTCCATTAATCATACCCAGCCCCAGTGAGAACAGCATGGCTGCTGGAGCCCAGACACTGAAGGAGCCCAGATGCCACAGACCCAAGGTACACCATCAAGCTCAGATGCTTAGAGTTAGCAGTACCGAGTCGCTACAGGAGCTGTGAAGGGGAACACACATAGAATCACAACATCTGCATTCAAGGCGGATGCACTATGGGTGACTCATTTTCCCCACGATGCTGTGTGTAGGTACCATCTACTCAATGACAGTAACCGAGGACCGTTAGCTTCCAGAGGCCCTCTGCATGTAGTAGTGGGAGCTAGAACTATACCTTGGTTGGGCATCTTCATTTTCTACTATTCAGTTTCAGTTCCTGTCTTATTAGCTATTAGCAGAAATCACAGAAACTAATTTATTTTGTGAGAACCACTTCTCTTTCATCTGATGTGTAATGTGGTATTGCTTTTTTGTGGCTTTTGTTTTTACAGGGTCTCAAGCTACATCATTTGACGTAAAATACCACACAAAGCTGCTACAACATTCATATATGTCTGAGATTACATATAAATGAAATATCCCTGGCTTCCCTGTGATCCTCAGTGAACCCCATAGAAGATTCCAGCAGGCTCTCAGTGTCAGAAGCCTGGACTCTTGCCAACACAGGTAATTATTCTCTGCCTACCTAATTTCCCCGGGCAATTTTAATTGAAAATAGTATTATCTTTTATCCGTTACTGCATTCTAATCTGCTCGGAAGCGTCCCTGTGTCCCGCTTCTTGCCTCCACTATAAGCTCACTGAGCTGATCTCTTTTTGAAGCTTAAGTTGAAAATAAAGTTTCTTAAGTTCCCAAGGGGGTGCGGGGAACCTAAGATATGCATGAGCCATTTAATGAGTCTCAAGCTATTCTGCTGAATACCACTGGCAGTCAGGATGAAGTATCCTTTCCTGCTGTCTAGCCTTATGAAGTTTCTTTGGTGGACAGAAACCTAAACCTTTTCTTACTGAAACACACACACACACACACACATATACACACACACATATACACACACACATATACACACACACACACATACACACACACACATACACACACACATACACACACACACATACACACACACATACACACACACACATACACACACACATACACACACCTACCTCCTACAGGTTAGATATGATTTTATTCTCTTTTTGTCCATTTCCAAATAGCCTATTTATTTAAAAATTCCTATTCATTTCCAAATAACCTGATTAACAATCAGCAAAACCAAAACATACCATTTAACATAGAAATGCTGGAACATCATTGGAAATGCAATTGAAATATGCATTTTCGGTGACTTCCAATCACAATACTCTGAAACCAATGCTGTCCAACAGACACGGGGAAGACCACAAACGCATCAAATGCATGTCACATGTGCAATATTAAGCTTTCCAACGTCATCATTACAAACACACAAAGAAGACAGAATGCTACTCAGGGTTAAAACAAAGAACTGTTGACCAACAAGTAGGACGGAGGTAAGGGAGTGTTGAAAAAGAAGCTAACCACAAAAGGGTGTACGTTACATCATTCCGTATGCATGACATACTTGAAGTGATTATCCAGATGGAGCACAAATCAGTGATTCTTCTTGAGAAAGAGCAGAGAAAAGGACGTGGCCCTTGATCTTAGGAGATAACAGCACAGGAAGCCTATACAATGGAGATCCTCGGAATTTGTCTGTGGTGGCGGCCTGTGGATCTGCATAGGCAATTAAGCTATATTGAACACACACGGAACCCTATGAAATCTGATAAGCTCCATCAGTTATATCAATTCACAATGGCACTGCGGTTCTGTGTGGTTTTTGCCAATGGGGAAAACTAGAAAATACAAGGAAGACAAGCTAAGAGCTGAGGCAAAAGCTCCATGGTGGAGCACTTCCTTTGTCAAGGCCAAAGTCACCCTGCCCTGTATGCACCCCCTGCCCAAGGATAGATAGGTGCTTCCGAAAAGGCTGGAGACTGTTGTTTATGGGAGATAGCAAAGCCACGGGGTTTCCTTCCCCGAAACAAGGTACATAGGCAGGAAGTAGGTCAGGATAGATGCTTACCCCTGATTGGCCTGATTGGAAATACAGTGACCATGTAGGCTTACATTTTTAAGCCTCTGCAAAATGTGTCGCCATTTTCTGGGAACCTAGGAATTGATCTGGCCAGAGTCCATCATCCTCACCAGTATTTAATTAAAGCTTGCTTTCAATTTTGGCTCAAAAAACGGTCCAATTGGTCTTTCTCTCACAATTTTCAGGTTTAACAACTTACCATGACAAAGCCTGAGGTTCAGCCTTCAGCAGTACAAAACAACAAAGGTTAAATAAAGTAGGTTTAATTTCTAGAAAATATTTTATTTAACCCACTAATTTCCAAATACTTTCATATAATTAATCCACATGTAACTGGTGCAAAAATGAAGTTTGTTGTTTTTGTTGGATTCCAAGGCTTTGGGATCTACTGTGGACTTTACATGACCATCTCTCAATTCAAACTAACCTCCTTTAGAGTACTCAAATGGTCACATGTGACTTGGCTTCCAGGACTGAGCAACAGCGCACCCACTCCTCAAATCCCTTCAGTGGTACATGATCTTCACTGTGACACATCTTTCTTTTTGGAAGTCTCTGGCAGACACGCTTCATAAATGAAAGCCTTAAATATTGGATAGTCACCAGAAACTATGATACTGCCTACAAAGAATAGCACTGGTAGTATCAACTTCAGTCTGTCCTGGATGGTAGTTTCAATGCTGCATTTGTTTTGTTTTGTTTTGTTTTGTTTTGTTTGGAAACTAATTTCTAGTCTCTCTAGAAACAACACACAAGTCTAGTTGCAGGAACTATGGTGTGTTAGCTGTGCTCAAGGACTAAGGCCTCTGGGCCTCTGGGCCTCTGGGCCTCTGGGAGTCACTCTGTCAGGCCTTCTGCCTTGCTCTCCCATTTCCCTCTGGTGACTGGAGGCAGGATCTCTCACACAAGAGAACCTTGTGTGCTTGCTCTGTCAGCCTTGGAACTGACACCATCACGAGGGAAGAAGAAACAAGTGATGGAGTATATGATAGAAGCTCTGAAAAATATATAGAATTAGGCCAAACCTCCTGGGAGCTGAGAAGCAAAACAGGAAGCAACTGGGTCTGAGCTGAAGCTGCAGGGCTCAGAAGAGCAGACTACTCACCATCCCCCATCCTTGCAAGCAAAAATAAAGAGAGAAAACACTGTTGCAAACCAGAGCCTGGGGGCGTAGGAAGAGAATGGATTTGGGAGTGAGAATGGGCTATCGTTGAGAATGCAAGTCAATTAGCCTCGCCTGGACCTAGTTTCCTCATTTGCAAAGCAGTAAAATTATCTACCAAATTCACCCTTTTAAAGTGAAATGGGATCATACACAAGGCAGGCCTATCACAGGCCTGTGGCTGTTCAGTTACAGTCCTCCACGTCTCCTTTACTTCTGCTGTCAAATCACTGGGAGAATAGAGAAACAATCTGGGCAAATTAAACAAAGACTAGGAACATGGGAAATGCAAGGGCTGATGGCTCCAGAAAAAAAAAATGCCAGAGAGAAGGGGGGAAAAAAAAACCTGTTTCCTCTCAATGTGTTATAATTCCCCTCTGCCAGGCTGCTGGGAAAGCGGATTTCATAATCAATCTAAGTTTACAGATGCTTCAGGGAGGTGTAGAGAGGACGCATGTGAGACACAGGAGAACTGTGATCTCCAGTAAATCTAGAAACATAGAAAAACACAAACTCAGGACCTCAGGGAGCTCTACCTACATAATCTACACAAGCACAAAAACAACAACAAAAAACCCCACGACAAACAAACAAGCAAACCAAAGGGACAGCTTACCAGAGCTTTGGAGGGCCTAAAGCTCTCCCCGAGTATTTAAATTTGGATTGGTATCTATATGGTTTATTTTGCTTTGCTTTGCTTTGCTTTTTTGCCACACACAACTGGTCAACCATCTGTTCCATGAGACTATATATCAGGAGCAGGCCCACAGGGTCCTGATGATAATTTGTTTTCGACTGATGCACTTGACTACTGTAAACTCTTCAAAGCCAAGAACAGAGATACTAGTACCAGACCACCAAAACAGGTACCATACTGAAAATGGCGCCCAAATGCATAGGAAGACAGCAGCTAGCTCTCGGTTCTCTTTCCTATCCACAACGATTGGTGTTAGTAGGAACTTAAGCAGCTGGTTTATGAATGGTTCCAACATAGGCTGGTCACCTGGAATGGCACTTCACATGATATGAGCCAGCTTCTGGGAGAGCGTGAGAAGAGTTCCATGCTCTTTGCAGACAGAGCTGCTGCTACTGGCATCAGGCAAGCAGCCTGAGATGCTACAAGTAATACACGAAGCAAGATAAGGTCACTATAGGAAACCACAGCAACCAAAGTCAAATGAAATGGAGAAGTACTTAGATGTTCTCGCCCTCCAGGGACGTTCAGGGCACACCAGAGCCTGGATTCTGAAGCATAGACTGTTTTAATGATAAAGATCATTAATCAAATAGAATAACTATTATTGTGCACGCACATGATAAAATTCATTCTTTCTAGTGTAGTTCTGCAGTTTTTGTGAAACGCATAAACTCATACAACGCCAATCATTTCACAAAACAATCCCCCTGCTGTCCTAACAACCCCACACTGCTCCTTTGTGTCACCCTCACTATCTAATTCCTACACAACCATTTACCTGCTTTCTCTTCCTAGACGTATGTACCAATAGATGGTTCTTTTCCTCTGAAAAGTGCCTAACTCATTGTATTGGGAACAACACAGTTTGTCTTTCATTTCTTCTACTTTCTGATGCTCGTAAAAAGAACTAATGTAAATATGAGTGAATGGCTGGGGTTAAAAAGCCATTTCCTAGATACCCATAAATGGTTCTTCTGAATTACATGTCTTTGTGTTTAACCATGAGAAACCACTGGAGTCTTGCAAAGTAGCTGCACTATGCTGAAATCCCATCAATAATGTGTCCTGTATCATCACCCCCCAGGTACCGTGTGGGATGTACATTTCCGTCTTATTTTATCATATTAGATATGAAAGATGAGAGATGTCTCTATGGGTAGCATCCTTGCTGCACAACCATGAAGCCCTGAGTTCAGATCTTAAGCAGCTGTATGAAAGTCAGGTGTGGTGGCATATGAATTCCATTCCTAGGAGATAGAAAAAAGTGGAACCTGGAGGCTTGCTAGCTAGACACCCAATGAGTTCCGCATGTGGTATAGGCCCGAAAACCCACTAAGCAAAGCTATTTTTTCTCCTACCCAAAAGAACAAACCTGCATCTGGATAAAGATTTAACATTCCAGGTAGGTTGGCCAGGTATCTGGACAACAGACCACCCATCAGAAATGTAGATTCTCTTACCACCATGTTAAAGAGATGGAAGGAATAATTAACCCTTTAATGAAAGAATGTATTCCTTTTCCTTCACAGAAAACTCACCTCAGCTGCTACAGAGCTGGGCATGTCTGGGTAGCTGCCAAGATTTACAGTTTGCCTATCTTGTGACTTTTTAAAAACTCTAATAAAATTGTTCTAGAGCTTCCTTCTATTAGGTATTAAAACACTGAACGAGGACCTCAATTCCTCTAATAGCATGTAGCATGCCAGATGGGCTCCAAAAAAACTGCTGGTAATATAGGTACGGTGAGAGATGCTGTCTCAGAAACATCAGATGGAGGGTGATAAAAGATGTCACTCAGTGTCTACTGCTGGCCTCCCCACATGAGCACGTGAGTGCACACATGGATGTACACATGCACACATATACAAGTAAGCAAATAAACCATGCAGACATACATACAAAAAAAATGCCGATTCGTGGTATCTCAATATGGTATAAAAAGTGAGAATCATTGCAATCTCCTCAACTCATTTTACAGTGTTATACTATTAAGCCACTAACATATTCTTGCTGTTTTGGAGATTAAGGAAAGACCTGAGTAAATCTATACAACTGAAATACAGAGATGACCTGGTACTAGGACAAAAATTCCTTCTAAAACTTTCCATATAAATACAAATAATACTCACATGCCTACAAATAATAATCATAAGACTTTAAAATAAATAGTATAAAATCTAATATAGTCAAACTCATTAGTGTAATAAATCAATAGTTATATAACTGTATATAGTCCACTAAAGACACATTTTATAATATAAAGCAATTTTCTAAGTACACTAATAATTCAAACTTAACAGAAAAGATTATCTGCCATTTTATAAAACTGAGACTCAAAATTATTACAGACAGCAACAGCATATTTACAAAAGTTAATAATTTGATTACAATATAGCTATTTCATGCGCAGTTCCAATTTTCAGTTTCCAAGTTTGCTGCACCACCACTTTGTGGTGACAGTGACTTGTTTTCTGCCACTAGGATTATTTTATAAAGTCCTTATCTACTTCCATAGATGGAACAGGAAATTAAATGTCTTTCCATGAAAAACAGCTATTTAATTCATCCGACAAATATTTGTTGTGCTCCCAGAAAGCTAAAAGGGTGGTTGGTGGCTGCTACTGTTAAGTAACGGCCTCCAGAATGGTGTTGCTGACAATGTGACTTCTAAGCAGAGACCTGAGAGGACAGGGATGCCTTTCATGAGAATCTAGAAGGGGGTCCAGAAGACGGTTCAGCAGGGGCAAAGGTCCCGAGGGCACTGTGTGTTTTGCAATATTGAGCAGATCCATAAAAGCAGATATAACAGCAGGAAGGATAAAGTTGTAGACAGGTGGTCACTGGTTCTGTTGGTTAAATCGGAAGCCATGCCTGTTTTCCACCATACAGTTACATGATTTGACCGAAGGTTTAAAGGGCTGCTTTGTTGTAGCTTGAGAATGACTGCAGCACAGCAATCGGCCAGCTACTACAAAAGCCCAGATGACTCAAGAGAGTGGCTTGGTCAGTAGTAGCTATGGCCTGCCATCTGAAAAGCTGTAGGTTCACTTCATGGTCTGAACATAGGCATCAGGACTGGTTTCTTCCTGGACTGAACGTGGGATGTAAGGAACAGAAACTACTTCTGAGCTGAAAAGTAGCAACAAAAGGCTGAAAGTGCAACATCCACTTAGTGTGCAAAGCAGGAAACAGCTTCATGGGCATCTTTAAGGGGTTGGAAGCCAGAGGCTGGCTCAAGGAGGGGCAGCTGATCTTTGCAGAATAGAAATGGAAGGTAAGAAGCCAGCCCGCCACTTTCAATAACTAACTCTGAGAACATTTTCTGTATCAATGAGGAAGAGGGATCTGAATACAGATCAAAATCAGAATGCCATTTCCCCTCTTCTGCCCTTCTTTGGTTTAATACTCCCTAGGGGCTGCTGTAGGCTGAGCTTGACCTGAATTATCCAGATGAGTGGGTTAACAATGGATAAACAGCATGATTGAAATGTAAATAGATGAAGATTAATGCAGCCAAGAATATGAACCACCAAACAGGAATAGATAAGACACAAAAGAAACAAATTATAATTTCAAAAGTTTTATATGCTGTATAAATTGTTTGAAGGAACAAAAATGGGGAAAAGATACACTTCAGAATACAAATTTTTATTCTTTTCTCTCAAAAAGTTAAGGAGCCTGTCAAGATTGAAACTATTCTTTGTGGCAACAGAGAGACAGCTATGCGATTAGGATTTGCGGGGTGTGCGTTCAGTGCCAGCACCCATATCAAACATCTCACTCCTGACTAACTCCAGCGCCAGTGGATTTGACATCTCTGGCTCCATGGGCACCTGCACTCATGCACACATACCTATATGCAAATAATTTAAAAAATAAAATTACTAACAGTTAAGAAAAAACATTTTTATGAAGTTAACCTAGTGTTGTAAGGTAGTAAATAATGATTGTAAAGAAATCCGTATTATTTTGAAGGGCTGGAAAAACCATAATTATCAATGGTACTGAATCATGTTTGTTATTTTAATTTTTCCATACAGTATATTTGACTCTGTAATTTTTCCATCCTCTTTTCTTCCTAGATCCCCTCCCACCCATCAACCTAATGTTCTTTCTCTCTCTTAAAAAGATCAGCAAAGCAAAAGCACATACACATGTGCGCGCACACACACACACACACACACACACACACACACACACACCCCACACTGACCACAGCGACCACAGAGTCCTGTGTATGCTGGCCAATTATTCCTAAACATGAGGCCTGCCTGGAGTGTGGTTGCTATACTCAGTGTCATTCACTTGAAGTAAACTGATTTTCATTATCCCAGCAGCTATGAATTGCAAATAGCTTATTGGCTAAGGGTGGGACTTTACACCAATTTTCCATTCTCTGTTTGGGGATTTTGCCTCGTTCAAACTTCTGCAGGATACGTGCATGCTGTCCCAGTCTCCACGAGTTCATGTATGCATCATCCTTGTGTCTGAAAACAACTGTTCCCTTGGACTCATCCACCACTTCCGGCTCTTATAATCTTTCCTCCTCCTCTTCTTCATCTTCATGTATCCCTGAGGCTTAAGGGATGTGGTATCATACTGGCATCCCATTTAGGGTTTATTACTCAAAGGCTCTTATTCTGTCATGTAGATAAATCTACAGTTGTAGATTTTTATGTTAATTACCATCTACCACAAGAGGTTTCTTTGTTAAGAGGTGGGTGATCTGTGGGTACAGCAATATGTCATTAGGAGTTGTTTTGCTGCTATGATTTCTGCAGAAGAATAGTAGTTGTTTTTCATCTAGGGTCCTTGAATTATCTACCCAGTATCTAATTCTTAGACTCATTAACAGTATCAGGTATGGGATTCCATTTCATGGAATGGCCTTAAATACAATTAAAAAACAAACAAACAAACAAACAAAAAACCACCAGGTGGTTGGTGACTTTCATAACATATGTGCCACTATTGCAGAGGGATAATTTATCTTTAGACCTCTAGGTCCTCATAAACTGATATCCAGATAGGCTAGTACCTTGCTAATTTAGTTCTTGGGACTGCATTAGAAATGTGACACTAAACAAATCCATTTGGAATCAAATATCTAAAATATTGTCCTATAGACTTATCCTCAAATCTAACTTTCATTGTGTTTCTATGTAAGTCCTTGATGAATGAATGAATGAATGAATGAATGAATGAAGGTTCCCACTACTGATGGGCTGGAACACAGCAGAAAGGCAAGGACATATACTTTCATATTCTGCTTTTCTCAAAACAAGCCCAATATAATTCCCTGTTTGTAATCCTGGGGTCTATCAAAGTAAAAAAAAGCACAGAGAGGAGCAAATATAAAGTTCCGACATCTTGGGATGTTTTAACAACATTAAAGGGCGCTATCATTAAGCAGCATGAATCTGTAAGTCCACTACATCTCCCTATCTCACCCTCCAAGAAAGGTACCCCAGAAACCCATGAAGCCCATGACTGCTCCATCACAGCTAAGAAGTCCTGGAAGGCTGAGTGAGGCTCAAAATATCCTTCTACGGTTTTCAAATGGCGGCCTTCAAGAAAAATAAAATGTTAATTCAAATTTTGATTTCCCAGTCTAATAATTCATAGCCTGGACTTTGATTTTACATTATCAACATCCTGGCCCCGCCGTTGCTCACGATTGGAGTGCAGTGTTAATCACTCTCATCTGTAGAACTGAGATACCAGAAGACAAATGAGGACCCAAAAAATATCTCATTAATATGACTACTAGGGCATATGGCAGTATCCATTGCAACATGAAAGGCAGAACTCTGTTTAATAGCACAAAGCCCTCCAGTTAGTTGCGTCTTACATTCTGCAGACTGTAGCTGCTAGCTAAATCATCTTGACCTTATTTAATTTGCCATTCTCCTTTCACATTAGTTCTGCTACAGAAATAGGACCACAGTTTCCTTTCAGTAATTCCCTGACAACTCAGGACCAGGAAGAAGCAATTTACTTCGTTGGCTCCCCCCTTCACCAAAAGCCAGTAATTATAAACCATTTAATTAATACAAACCTTCTCTCTTTCTTTTATTATAATAGCAAGATAAATATTGACCAAAGGTGCACTCTATGACTTTCCCCTCTGTTCCTCGGTGTGCTTTTATTGTATTTGTACTGAACTAAGGCAATGTATTTCAGAAACAGGCACTCCTTAGATAAAGGTTTGCTTTTTACATAATTGTCAGCAGGTACTGACTCAGAAGAAAGCAATATTTTATACAAGGGAAACTTGAACAATGTGAGATCTACCTAACATGCATTTTTGTTTGATGGAAAATATCTGAAAATAATGTGTTACATAATATGGGAAGGCGTATTTGAAAAACACAGCTTCTCCAAGAAGATACACAAATCCAAAGTAAACTGTAGAGGTTTTAAAAAACAAATCAGGTTTATTGTATAAACATAAGATACGTGATTCAGGTGTGAAAGCAGATTTTTCTGTTATTTTGTTTTTCCAATATTATATGAATTATTTAAATAATAATTGAAATATTATCTGTCTTGTGTTATTTACCATTTAACTCTGTCTTTAGAGCAGATTTTAGAAGCTGCTCACTAGTAATTGTACACTGTTCACATTAACTTACAACAGGTAAGTTTTCAATGTAGTCAGAGAAAAATCTGTGGCATTTACAATGTTGTCTGCAAAGAAGAAAGGATAAATTGTGTAAGTAAAAAAACACACACACACATTCAAGATAAAGAGAAAGCTGAGGGAAAACAGTGTAAAGCTCGCTACTGCACCAACCCCTGTAGAGAGCTACTACATCGCCCAGTAGCATACAATCGCAAACTCGTTCATACAATGTCCTACTGAAAAAGGACAACAGATCTCAAAAGAGTAAGCGTTCTTAAGCCAGTACATGGTTTTGTTTTTATTCCCGTTTATGACAGAAGACTCTGATATTTCATTTTCTGTAGGAAAGAAAGCCCTATAGAAAGATACCATGACCCGCTAGACAAAGGATGAACAACAGAAGTATAATGTGAACCATGTATATGTTTAAATTTTTATTTACCACATTAGAAAAAGAAAAAAAGGAAATAGAATCCATTTTAATTTTTATTATCCCAATATATCTAAAATATTAACTAAATGAGTATTACATATGGAAATAAAAAAATTACTAATGAGATTTTATGGTTTTTTTTCTCATGCAGAACCTGAAAGCAGGTGTGTACTTTAACCTGGAAGAACATCTCAACATTAACTGGCTTCATCCTGAATGCCAAATGACCACGTAAAAGTGGTGGCTGTAACATGGGACATCAAATATCTTAAGAACTGATGAGCAGGTAGTCACTGCGCTGTGGTAACAACACATCCAAGACCCAGATACAAGATGACTGAAAGAAGAGAACTGGAGAGAGACATGGAGTTCTCGAGCCCTGGAAAGCACCTAGGCATTACTGATGTTCCTATGGGAACCTAACCAATTTTCCTCGGATTCCTGGAGCCTGTCTTGTCACATTACCTCAATATGCCAGTAGTTCAGTATAGAAACCACTTTACCACTGTGATAAATGCTAACTTTCTGCTTTCCTTGCGACTTGAGAATCTTTCTTTAACATCTTCTATTCCCTACAACAGCTTTGTGGCTGTATCTTCCTTATGAAGTTTAAGTTTAAATTCACATCAGAACCACAGCTCTAATCTTGAAATCAAATCATGACCTACAACCTCAATGTTTTTCTCTAAAATAACACCTCCAATTACCGAGATTTTACCTACAAAATAGTATGCTAGACATTACCAGCCTTGGAATACTAGTACTGAAAGGTGCCAATAAGCTGCATAGGTCACTTGAGAATTCTGGCTAGCATGTCCCATGACTTTTGTTTGGATAACAATGGCCATTGTGGTTTTATTTGTGAATTTTCCCCCTAAATGCTGGATTCTAAACCTCAAATCTTACTTTATTCATCTGGGAACATAAGCAACAAAGAAAACAATAGTCATGTACTAATGTGATTGCATGGAGCAGAGGAAAACTTTTCTCTATCCAGAGGCCAAGATAAATCCACAGAATAGCACCTATGTTACACAATCCTGCAAAGCAGGTGCATATGCATAGTCAACAGTCATTTTAATTGCAAATTAGAGGTCACCCCTGTGATGCTGGCCCTCCTATTCTATTCGGAAGGCACTCTGGTCCCCAAAGTCATTAGTGCAAACTTGTTTCAATTGCTTTTGGACTCTGCCTACACAAAAGTGTTCTCTGTAGGGACCAGTGCTATTCCAGGCCCCTCTGCTCCAGGCTCACAGTCTGTCACTTAGGAGAAGAGGGTTCTGCTTGCCTCTGTAATTACCTGAATTTCTTCTGCAATCTCTTTCTGAACATGAAGAGCCTCTACTGTTTAAAACTAAAAATGGTATTAAAAACATGTTGGATTCTGAATACCAAATAATACTTTATTCACTTAAGAACATAATCATTCAGGAAAACAGCAGCCATGTTTTGTTTTGTACACAAGCTAAGCAAGGTTCCACACTTTCTGTTTACAGTCTGAAGCCACCTTTTCTACTAGTTTTTTAAATAATTAAAAAAATTTCGTTTCTCATGTGTCTTTCAACTTTGAGGTAAACTTGACTGAATGACTGTGAGTTTGGGAAGAAAACTAGCTTAGAATAATTCAAAATAGCAGAAATGCTAAGAGCTTCTTCCTTCTGCACAAATTCCACTTCCCAGGATCCTCAAAATGTTATCTTTTGGTCAACCCCTGAAATCCCAGCATTTGAGAGGCAGAGGCGGGAGGACCATCTATTTATCAAGTTTGAGGCCACCCTGGGAATAAGGCCTTGCCTCAAGAAACCACAAAGGCTCTCTTCTCTTCTCTTCTCTTCTCTTCTCTTCTCTTCTCTTCTCTTCTCTTCTCTTCTCTTCTCTTCTCTTCTCTTCCTTCTCTCTTCTCTTCCTTCTCTCTGTGTGCATCTCTCTCTCTCTCTCTCTCTCTCTCTCTCTCTCTCTCCTCTCTCTCCTCTCTCTCCCCCTACCACCCCCATTTCCCATGGCAACATCCCTGGTGTTGGTCCGTGGGAACAGCTTCCCAATAAACCTGCCTTTAATATAATCTAAAAAAGACGGAGGGGGGGTGCGGGAGGAAGGAAGGAAGGAAGAGAAATGATGAAAGAAGGAACAAGAAAATAAGTGGGGGTAGTAAAACTGAAGGGAAAAGAAAAAATTAAGAAAATTAGGTTAATTTTATCTTTTTTAAAAAATGTAATCTCCTTGTCTCCCACATCCATCAATCACTCTTCCAACACAGTTTTGTATCCACAGTTCAAAAGGATGGTTCAAAGCAAGTTTTTCAAGACCCTATTAGGTGAGGTTCTCCAGAGAAACAGAACGAATATCATCATCATCATCATCATCATCGTCATCGTCATCGTCATCGTCATCCTCTCTGGGTACAGTGGAGGGGCAAAGAGACTAAAACAGACAGAATCAGAGAGACAGAAACTAGATAACTTACACAGTTATGCATAAGAAAAAGCCCAGTCTGCCTGCTGCAAGCTGATAAACCAGACATCTAGGTGATGTGGTTGAGTCCAAGTTCAGAGACCTGAGAACCAGGGCAGGAGTGTTATCCAAAGCCCAGGAGTTGTGAGTAGTGCAATCCAAGGGCGGGGCAAGCCTGCGGTCTCAGCTCACAGAGACAGCATGTACCCGCCTTCTACCTGTTCTTCCCTGGCCCTCAGATGTGAAAGGTACTGTACACAGAGGTGACGAGAAGAGTCAGGTCTTAGCCTAGCTGTGCTAATTACCTCCAGAAGCAATCTCACCAACACACCTGGAAACGATGTTTTACCAGTTTGTGGGCTCTCCTTAGACCAGCCGTGATAGCACATGAAGTTGGACACCACAGATCCCCTGCTCCTTAAAGAAGGCACCCTGGACTTCAGCACAATCCAGAAGACTGTTAGAATGCGGAGTCTGAAATGCCTGTGGTCTCCAGAGCTTCATGGCCAAGCATAAGACACAGTGACTTTAAAATAATCAGGGAATTGATGAAAACAGCAGTTTGTCTTTGAACTCCCATTTTACTAAGAATGATATTTTGTTTTAAAATGATATTTTAGCCTAAAGCTGGCATACTAGTTACTGTTATATTGCTGTAATCAAAACAAAACGAAACAAAAAAACATGACCAAGGCAATTTATGAAGAAATGGTTTGCTCGGACTGTACGGGTCCAATGGGAAAGGAGTCACATTTGGGAAGTATGGCCGCAGGCCAGCAAAGTGGCAGGAGCAACAAGCTGAGAGCTCACATACCCAACCACACGCAGGAAGCAGAGCCAGCACATGTGGATTGGTGACAGTCCCTAAACTCTCAAAGCCCACCTCTGGTGACATAGTTCCTTCAATAAGATGGCAGATCCTAAACCTCCCCAGGCAGTCATCAAGCATACCTAGACTCTGGGGCACATCTCATTCAGACGATCATACATGGAATGAAGTTTCCAGAAGAAAAGCAGTTGTTTTTAGGTGGTCTTAGTATGCAGTTGTCACTTCTCTTAGTGAAGTAAGGGCTCGGAATGTACCCTGCTGGCTTCATCACAGAGAAGGAGCTCCCACAGCAAGGCTGCAAGTGAGTACAACAAGCACACATGAAACAACTGCCCAGCAAGCAATCAGGAAAAAAAATCACCTCCACTTGATACACCCAATGCACATTCGTTTGTGACCACTGAAATGGTAGCAAGTCTTACGGGAGACATGGACTTTTTAAACTATGGAATCAGTTTGAACTGAAATAAATAAGTATTAAAAACAGGTTAATTTTCAAGCTTCCTGAAATGTTTTACAGAAAGAAAAAAAGATTTCTTGAATTTTAAGCAGTGGGTTTGGTTTGGGGGGGGGGGGAGGGCTGGAAAATACATATATAAAAACATCAATATTTTCATAGAAGCACCTGTGTATCAATTAGTCAAAGTGAGTCACTCTGGAGCCATTTTATCATTAGACAATACCATTCGTGTTTGTTTCTGATGTGGAAAGGCTTCTGTTCCTCACAGTCCCAACTGAAGTAGTTTTCTCAGTTTTAATTACGTAAACTGTGTGAATTCATGCTGTGGACGTGTGCAGACGCCAGAGGGTTCAGTTTTCTCCTTCCATCATAAGGGTCCTGAGGATCGATGCAGGTCCTAACTTCATGATGCTACATTTTCCCAGCCATCTCAGAAGCCAGCAGTAGTTCCTTTCCACGTGCAGTTGTTTATGAACAGGAAGAAACACCAACTTAACCTTGCTCTGTCCCAGGGTGACCTTGAACTCAGTAATCTATCTGTCTTTGTGAGCACAAACAATAAACTTAGCCAGGTGGGATTTCCCCCTAAAATCACTCCTTTAATCTTTTTATCTCCTTCCTTAGTATCTTTCAATTAATATTGCAACCTTATATCTTCCATAGTTGAGAAATTACATATTTTGAACTCAGGTTTTCAGAGTCCTTTCCCACAGCTGTAAGGGCTATCCTGAAGGCCTCAGCATTTATCATTTTGCTGAGACATTAGAAACGCCCTCATCTCCCAGACTTACTGCTTCTAATTATCATGGAGTTATTAATATTGGCAGGGAGAACATTGCCCAATAACCTTGGCAGGGAAAATATTTCCTGATAGAGGAACATTTAGTAATATATTTAGCATATATATTACAAGCCTCACATCTAGCAACCGTTGACACCCATGGAAGCCTACATCCTGTGGGCTCTGTTTCAGGGACAGGAACTATGTCATGCCATTCCTTCCATGACCATGCAGGTAATAGTAAGTAGTCAATAAATATTCATTGCAATAATAAAGGAAGAAAATTAATTTTTACCTGGACAACACTGCTGAAAAATCATACTGTGCCTTACCCAAAGGCTTATTTTATGGGCCATCTGATAACTCTTGTTGCCAGCTAGAGAAAAGATGTGGGGAGAGGTCTGTGATCCACTCAGCCTCCTTTAAAAGAACAATGGCCATTAATACCTCTTTTTCTGATCTTTCTTCTTTTAGGTCAAAAGTTGATCTAAACTTAAACTTAGCATATCATTACAAGTAGTTATATGCCCTCAGGATGCAAAATACTAGTACTTCCCTTGGCTTCTCACAGAAACTCTGAAATCTGGGCTAAGGCTAGCTAGCTCTTACAATTAGAACCAGCTCTTTTTGGGGTCCAATTTCACTAATAATACTATTAGTACAGGTACTTGTATCATTAATAATTTCAAGATAGTAAGAGTGGAGTATGAGCCGGGCAGTGGTGGCACACGCCTTTAATCCCAGCACTTGGGAGGCAGAGGCAGGCGGATTTCTGAGTTCGAAGCCAGCCTGGTCTACCAAGTGAGTTCCAGGACAGCCAGGGCTATACAGAGAAACCCTGTCTCACAAAAATAAATGAATAAATAAAAGAGTGGAGTATGAACCTCAGGGCCCTTCTCTGCTCCAGATCTTGTGCAATTGCTGGGGTCACATACCTATGAAGTTGGCACTGGAAGAAACCATCAAGGATAAACTATCGAAGGCCTCCAAAGACATTTTTGTTGGCATCAATTATTTTTAGAGAACAGAGATAGAAGTGTTCTCTTAGGGTAGGTTATGACATCATAAGGTTATGACTGGGCACAACATAAGTGAGAAGAGGCCGGCATACAGCTATTTCCAGCCTCCTGGCTCCTATCACCTTTACAAAGGTCCATGGAGTCATCTATGTTGCCTAGCTCCCTGCTGGCTCTTCAATGGCTCACTCTGCTGACACTAGGCCTGCAGTTATATTATTGAGTCACCACAGTTTAAGCACACAATTACATAACTCAAAGACGCAGAGAGTGTACTTTCAGATGGGGGAGGATATCAAAAGACTCAGGATCTATTTCAAGAAAACATATTCGTGGTCATGGCTCAGGGATCCGGTAAGGGATAACTAAAACTTAGAAGAGTTTGACCTAGAAGTGCAAGAGGGAAAAACTGCCTGCCAGCGTTACCCCAAATTCCAAGGATATTAATGTTTTAGGAAGCTACACACAGACCTGACCACCACAGGAAAATGATTTAGCTCCACCTGATATGGTGCTTAATTAATTCATGCAATGAGAATCAGGGAGAGGATTCCACAATTGTGAGTTGCAGAACCCACGGAGCACCCTGAGGTGTGTTCCCAAACACAAGTTGCCACAGAGCTCTGACCTGACAGACGAGTGGTCTGCCTACATGAGAACAGGGTCAGGTAAACGAGAGCTGAACTGAGCTGACTGAGCCACAGACCCTGTCTGCTGGTTGGGCATGTTTCTCCACGATGCTGGAATGAGATTCTACAGCCTGGTAATTTACACACTGCAGGAATGTATTCCTTACAGTGCTGGAGACTAAGCCTAAGATCAAAGGGCCCACAGATTTTTGGTTAAGGGCCCAACCTCAACTTCCAAATGAGGTCTTGAACAGTGCAAAGCAAGGCATGCTTTCTTAAGCCCTTTTAGAAGCTGATGAATCCATTTGTGAGAGCTCCACCCGCAAAACTTACCAACACCTCTTAATATGTCACCAAGTCAGTTCAGATACAAATTTTGGAGGCGCACACACACACCTTAAGTGCTATCTCAGGTGATTTGTTTTACTGCCCAAACTCCTTCTTAAGGTTCACACATACTTTCAGCTATGAAATGCAAATGAAATTACTTTATTTGAAATGTATTTATCAGAATTGCGTTTCATACAAAATCACCAAATTAGCTTCTACAGGATGGAAAATACTGCAATATCCTTGTCTTTTCGGGCTTCTAGAAGCTTAAAGGCTCGGTTTTGCTCTCTACAGGCTGCATGACTTGGGGCAGGTACCCAGCCTCCATGAGCATCAGTGGCCTACTAGCATCAAAGAGGGAAAAAACAGAATAGTCAAAGATCCCAATGCAACATGTTCAGACCAAATGTATTGTCCCCCAAACACCAAACCTGCATCTTTCCTTAGAACAGCTGTAGCTAGATTTCTACCTAGTAGCTATTTTCAACTATGCCTGGTATCCAGTCTACTAGAAAATCAGAATGGATCATTATTTTAAATATCCAAACTGACCACCCTGCAGCCCATCTGGAGTCTATTGCTGGTCTCTTTGACCTTCCAGCTAGGCTGATGATCTGAGTCCCCGCCTCTACCCTCCTTCACTTTCAATTTATTCTCAGCATAGCAGCCAGAGAACTCTTGTGAAAATGAACTAGCTCCTCCAAGTATCAAAGGCATTACTTCGACCTAAATCAATAGTTCTTAACTTCGTGAGATTTTGCACTTCAGCAGACATCTGGTAATATGTAGAGAAACTGTTGGTTGTCACAGCTTGAGGTGGTACAGAGGGGCAGGTGGGTGACAAGGTTCCAATGTTCCTTTCAACACTAGAGTTGAGGCTTAGTGTTCAAAGGAATAGTAGAGAGTCAGGGTCTGGGAGCAGTGCCCCCACCCCAGGCCCTCGATGTTATAACAAAGCTGGCTGAGCGAGGCTTGAGGATAAGCCAGTAAGCAACACTCCTCCATGGCCTCTGCATCAGCTCCTACCCTGAGTTTCTGTCCTGAATTCCCTGGATAATAAACTACCAGCTGTAAGCAGAAACAAACCCTTTTCTCCTGAGGTTTTAGTCGTGGTATTTTATCACCTCAGTAGGCAGGTAACTAGTACAGGTGGGACTCTTCTGATCTAGAAATATTTAGTGAAATGCATGAATAAATAAATGTATTAGTGCTGTCTTTGAGATACACGAGTTGTGTTTGAGAGAAAGCTACCAGGTTTCATGTGAGAGAGCCTGTCTTTAGATTTCTTATCAGGCTTGTATTCAGAATTAATTTGGTATCAAACCCAGAGACTACAAGAATAATTCCAAAAAGGACCCCTTAATGATATCCTAAAAAATATGAAAGGCTATTAAAGAGGAACCTGGCCTTCCATCCTTTGAAAGCTCTTTCAGTCAAATCCATGCATGCGAAGGGCGAAGTTTCTGGAAGCTCTTTGTATACAGTAAATACCCTATTCCAAACTAAACTCACTCTACAGTGATGGAAAACTCAAACTTTTGAACGCTAAATAGGGAAATATTTAAAAGTCAAAACCACACCACAAACTGTGTTATCCAACTTTTTTTTTTTTTGCTTTCTTATTTTTATTTTTGTTGTTGTTCCAGATTTCCTCTAATAAGTAACATTCTGTGGATCTAAGAAATATTTATGGAACTAATAGCAATGGCTTACACATGAGTCAGATAAAACAATGAAAAGATGCTGCCATTGCCCTCTGAGGGTTTATAGTCTGACATAGAAATTTAAATAGTTGTGTTGTTGATATAATCAAAAGCACAGGAAGAAAAAAAAATACAGAAGAAAGACACATGGCTTGCAATATTAAAGGAGAAATACAAACAGAGCCATAGAAATCTTCAGCAGGAAACATGGGAGCAGGAAATCCTGATGTGGAAGCCCAATGTTACTAAAGAGAGATGACAGAGGTAACACGGCTGTGTTTGGGAGTGGTTAAGTTTTCAGATTTGACTGTATCAAGGGTCATAGTGGAGGAATGGCAAGAAGTAAACAAATGGGTTGCTGAGGCCAGAGCACAGGTTTTTACACGCCTGCTTCAACTGGTTACAGCTTGACCTAGAAGGACAGACAGGAAGGCTGGAATCCAGAGTTCAGAAGACAGCAAGGATCCAGTTGTTTCTCAGGGTCATCCTACCTCACCTTGGGAGGCATCACAGCCCAAGGATAATCCAAGTACGCAGACGAAGAAGAAAAGCACAAGACAACTGCATTGTCCTAAGCAGCTGGAGAACAGACACGGCCGAGGTGGGGCTTGCCTTGCGAAAGGCTTGCCTATCTGTAGGGAAGGGGAGGAAGAGAGTGGTTCACCTGGCAGAGGGAAAACTGCTGGAGCTTCCCACGCCCACAAAAATGGTCAGTGAGGGAAGCCACAGTAATGAGCTCGGTGGATGCTGTGACCTCCAGTACTATTCAAAACTTTCCATAAAATTACAATGCCCAACATTTTTACCAGGTTTATCAGTTGGTTCCAGAGAAGTGGAATCAGAGGTCCATGAATATTTTTTTCTATAAATGTTAGAGTGGCCCTTTCCTGCAAAAGAGCCTCACCCCAATTATAAATGTCTAAAACTGGAGATTTCTGGAATAGGTGGGCAGCGGCTAATCTGTCATTTACAGAACAAAACAACCAGAACAGGTTATGACAAAATGACAAATAGGTTTTGTTTTGTTTTGTTTTTTAACTTTACTTTACTTTTAATCTTATCTCGTTAGACATGTAAATTGTGAGGTCTGAATACAAAATATTATCAAACGGCTTTAAGATGTGTTAAATCTAATCTTTTAACAATAGGTACTTGAGGTCAATGGACAATAGAGCGCCATCCGTCCATCCATCCATCCGTCCATTCATCCATCCATCCGTCCATTCATCCATCCATCCATCCATCCATCCACTGTGCAGCAGTATTTATTTGACAGACATTTGCAGGGTTCCTATTGTACCCTGGGCTCCTCTGGAGAGCACGGAACATACCCATAAGTTAAAAAAAAAAAAAAAAAAAGACCAACAACCAAAATACTGTCCCACTACCACCCTTATACTTTAAAGTGGGAGAAGACACAGTTACAGGAAACAAGAAGTAATTAGTAAATTGAAAACTGATGTTATATAAAGAGAAATTTTTAAATAGAGGACAGGGCAGGATAGTTATAAGGAGAAGTATACAATTAAGCAAAGAAGTTGAGGTGAAGACATTAGCCCTGAGGTGAGAGCGTTGCAGTGTCGTCCAGAAACAGAAAGGGTGTCATTTTGAGAGGAAATGAGCAGAGAAAATCTAAGATGAGCAATGAAATGAGTGGAATATGGTAGGCCCAGGCAGAGTATTAGCCCCTGCATGTCTGCATGGTGCTAGGGATAGAGCCACGTCTCACATATGCTAAACAAGCTTGTCTTCAAACTTGTGACAGACTGAAAGTACAAGGAGGGCCTAGAGATCACTGGGGTGGGATGCACAGGGTCTGGATTATAACAAGCAGGTGGCTCTGGGTGCTAAATGGGGAACGGGCAGCTAAGTGGTGGAAGAAGATACAGATCAAAATCCAGATGAAGGAGGGCAGAGAACCCCACTCAGACCAAAACAGTGGTAGGAGAAGGTGGGTACATTTGAAAGCAAAGTGGACACAGGATACATGCTGTGGGTACACTGGACAGAATTAATAACACAGCATACATGCTGTGGGTACACTGGACAGAATTACTAACACAGCATACATGGTGTGAGAGAAAGGCAGGAGTTAAAGACGATTCTCAGCAGCACTGAGGAATAAAACTTCAGTTAAGAATAAAACAACAGACATACGTAAAATGATCTGGCACACACAGGTCAGTGTGGTAATGCTTTATTTCAGTCATCTTTGGTTCTGAATTGTCACAGTTCTAAACATTTCTGAGCTGAGGTAAAATAGTAGATTATAAACTTCAGATGGTTTCTTTTTTACTGAATTTAAATTTTAAAACACAATATGGAATCTATGGTGATAGCACTGTTATCAATTTAACCACTCATAGGACTAAAGAACCCACGGTGACCTCTAAAATATAGCACCATCAGAGGCATCATGACCTGCTGTCCACCGTGCCAGCCATGCCTCTAGAAGAGTAAGGAAAATGCTTCTATAGATGAAGGAAAACCACCTTGAGGTAAACTGAACTAAAGGAAACAACCAACTCCAATGAAATAGAAAGTCCAACTCCGATAAAATGACAGAAGATACAAGGTGGATCCCTCTGCCATCTATGCAGGCCCAGCAATAGCAGCAGTATGACTGCTTTCACCATGACAGCACATAGGACGGGGTGCACTTCAATCTCAGTTGCATGGTTGCTTTAACACTTCCCGGGTTCTGATGCATTCTAGTGGCTTTACATATTTTTTCAGTAATACTGACTTCATAAGGAAATTTAGAAAACAAAGATCTGAACTTGCAGAAATCATAGAAAAAGGAAGGCAGTTTGTATGCAGGCAGACCATTTGCCTTACAGTCATATACTACAGCTTTGGTTTGGACTTTTTATTAATATATTTAATAGCTGAGTGTGCATGTGTGCTAGGTGCGTGTTCACAGGCATGTGTCCGTATCCTATGCATTATATTGCCTGAGACAGTCTCTCAATGAACTGTCTCCAATGGTTCATCAAATCAAGATGAACCACCTTGGTGGGTCACCTAGCCTTGCTGGCCAGTGAGCCCTGGAATCCTCCTGTTTCTACCTCTACAGCACTGGGATTACAGTTGCACACCAACATACCTGGCTTTGTACATAGTTACCAGACACCAGAACTTAGGATCTCATGCTTGTCTGTCAAAAACTTTACTCACTAAGCTATCTCATCAGCCCTAATTTAATAACTTTTCTTAGAGAAACCCACTAGCTTCCAGTAAGACTGAAGGTGTGTACACACACACACACACACACACACACACACACACACACACACAATGAATAGCTACAAAATCATTAATAGTTAATCATTGTGATCTAGGAAAAATGACAATTTCAGACGGCTTAAGAAAGATTCCCATAGTGTATCGAAATGGACTTGTAATCTATCCAGTCTGGAAGGAAGACAATATTCTTAATGACACACATGGACAAATAAGTAAGATCCCATTTTTACTAATTCTATTTTCCTGTAAAAACTTTTAAACATCTACAAACGATATTAAGAAAAATCATTTAGAAAAACACATAATCCTACTCATCACTTTCTAACTGCGCATGCGCACAGGAGATGTGAAAAGCCGCAGTCCAGTGGACTGGCTTTCTACCCAGACATCTCTCACTTAACAGTCTTCCATTTTGCTCCCAAGATTAACTTTTACAAATTTTAACAACTTAAGATCTAACACAACAAAGTCTTATTTAACTGTAGAATATGAAATAATTTCATTTGTAAGAAAATGGATGGAACTGGAAATCATGGCGTTAAAATAAGCCAGATTCAAGAAGACAAATCTTGGGTGACAAGATTCTGATCAATGGAGAAGACATCCTAGTGACCAGTTCTGCACTGAATAAATACAAGTAAGCTCTCTGTAATAATTCATGCATGCCCAGGCACTTGGAAGTGGTTAGCATGGTAGATGACTAGGCAAATTTTTGCAGGGCATGGTGGCACTCGGGAGGCTGAGGCAGGCAGATTTCTGAGTTCGAGGCCAGCCTGGTCTACAAAGTGAGTTCCAGGACAGCCAGGGCTATACAGGGAAACCCTATCTCGAAAAACCAAAAAGAAAAAGAAAAAAAAAAAGATTAGGCAAATTTTTACCAGGCTTCACTTTCAGACAAAAATGAAAAACACTTCTCCTTAGGCACTTCAGCCAGGCATGCTGGGTAGACTCCAGCAAACCAACTTCAAAGACTTATTTCAATTATAAGAGTGCTAAATGCAAGTGATTGGTCTCCCGAGGATGGAAAAGAACTCTTAATCCCTTACATACTTTAAGTGGTTAAAGCAAAAGCTGTCATCTAGCTAGAAGAATGGAGCCCAAATGCACTTGGCTTTTTAAACCCCGATTTTTCAAAAACATAATATTACATCTGTAAAACTGTCCCAGCTAATGATAAATTCATTTACACAAAACTTAAACTTTGGACATTCCCGTGGGCCATGCCATGAATGAGATAATGTGTGGAAAGAGTACACACACACACACACACACACACACACACACACACACCATATATATATATGAAGATTAGCCCTATTGCCATTCCCAGTACTATTCTGTTAGATTCTACAACTCAGTTCTGTCTTTCTGTATCCCAAATCATTTCAGGAAGTCATCCCAAGCCCTACATTTCTCAAACCCACTAACACTGACTTGTTAACTTTATCAAAAGGAAAAGGATGAAGGAGTCCTTAGGACAACATGTAAGTATTAGTCTAAGATAATACAGGAAAGTGATTTCTCTTATCCTGCTCTACTGACAGTAAGATGGACTGTGGCATCCCAAAATCATAGGGTGAAGCCCAAGTTCCGAATTTGAACTTGACAGTAGGACTTTTGGGAGTCATGGGAACATAAGTGTCACTGCAGAGCTAATGCCCCTATTAAAAAGAAAAGGAAAATGAGCAAGTCTTCCCCCACCCCACCCCACCCCACCTCCATCCTTCCTCATTCTAACTCTGTTGCTATGTGGCGAGTCAACAAGAAGACAACTCTGCAAACCAGGAAGAGGACCCAAATTCAACACCTGACCTGTAGGAACCCTGATCTCTAGAGCTGTGAAGACAAGCACGGGTCCTTTACACATACACTCCACAGGATTTTGTTACCACAGTCCTAAGTCTTCAGAAAGATCTGAAGGCATGGCAGGGGGTAAGAGGGAAATCATTTGAATTAGCAACATCTTCAAGAACTACTCTGTGATACACATTGAACAGTGATCAAGATGGCAAGAAAAAAAAATGATGCTTGACACCTGAGTTTCTCATGTCAGACAGGTCATGGCATCTACAGTCTGACTGCAGGGATGACTCAGATAAGCACCAATGTCTTAAAATGACTAGTGCAGTGATCCAGGATGCTATTTGCTCCTGGATCACTGGAGGCCCTCTACAAAAGGCAACTGTTTAGTCAACTCTGGAGGCCTCACCTTGGTCAACTATCCAAAACATAGTCAAGGTCATAATTTTCAAAGGAGTGCTCCCACAACAGATTTGGATGTAACATATGGGCCATGTGGCTAAAGTGTCACAGTCATCTTGTGATCTCCACAAGTCTCACCACAGTGTTTGGCAAGTGGGTATGTCCATGACAAGTTCAAGGATATTTGTTCAATTATTGCCCAAGGACTTGATGCTGTTGGAACAAGATTTTAGCAGCAGATGATCCACACAGAATCACATTCCAAACTCTCTTTTAATGGGATAATTCTTAGGACAGCTGTAGACAGTTTTTCCTGCCAAATTTGTACCTCGAGTCCTTGGAAGGGAGAACGAACATCAATGTGATCTGCCACCACAGGATGAGCCGACAGCACTGAACCAATCCTCATGGTCCATGTGGCAACACTAAATGTAGTCTCCTCTTCAGAGGGCTCTACGGTGCCCACATTTGTAGTAGAGAAAGCAACCATATTGAAAAAGCACACATTTCTCCCATGCAAAAGAGGAGTTTTGCTTGGTGCTCTAGGCAAGAGGTCACCCTAAAGAACTGACTTCTGTGGACATTTATTCTGTGGACAGTAATCGCCTGTAGCTACTTCTTAGAAGATTCCTCGTGTTCCAAATTCAAAGAACATCACAGTATTACAATGGAAACCTTTCTTCATCATGAGGCTAATTCTGCTTGTGAGATTTAAATCTCTGAGCAAGTTACTAGTGCTCATGTAAAAAAAATGCCTTTGACAGCAGTGAACATCAGTTTATGTAATCAACCACTATGAAAATAAGACAGAGGTTTTTATGATGATGAATATTTAGATTATATGATTGTTTTGAGAATCATGGCTCTGTCCAGAACCTTCTATTTCACTTTTATTAATGCAGATGGAACATTTCAGCATGGAGATTCCAAGGCATATGCTCATTTCTGTCTCATATTTAAGATGTTGGATTCTCCAACAAAGCAGTTGAAGCACAACACACACCTGAACTTCACAGTGAGTAACACATGTCTTTGTTTACTAATGACTCTTGAATATGACTGTCTTCATTTTCCCAACTCTCCTGAGAGAACTGTATGAATTGGGAAGTTGACTGTTAAGTTGGTTTCATTTTATCTAAGAAGTTTCATGCTGAAAGGAACCATATATATATATATATATATATATATATATATATATATGAAATGTTCCTTCAGAGCAGTTTTCTGTTATCCACTAAAGTGGGCATTTACTTGAGGAGACTGTCCTCAAGCAGACGCTAACCCTTGGTTCATCTAACAGTATCAGGAATGCCACCTAACACATCCCTTCCCTCACTGAAATATCTGGATACACCTGAGATGGTCATCAGGCTTGTGTCCAGCAATAAACACGGCCCAAGTTTGACCCCTGGTACTTTAGAAGGAAAAAGGAAGCTGTACAAACCTGCTGAATTAGTTTGCTAGGGCTGCTCTAACAAAAAAAACACACACAAGGTGCCAAAGAGAGCTTCCTTCCTTTCTCTGGGGTTTAAAGGTCATCTGTCACCTTGTCACTCCGTTTCTAGAGCCTTCTCTTGCCCCTTAGCTCACTGCCCTGCGTTCTTTCTCTTCAAAGCAGCAGCGATGGGGCTTTTTTTTTTCCTCCGACACTCCTTCTCTCTGTCTCTCTTGAAATAATCAGCTAAGGATATTTATGTTTAAAATCTCATAAGGGGCACATCTCTCATACTATTCAGCGCAGCACCATCTCCACATTTTTGACCTTAAGCCAGTGGTTCTTAATCTGTGGGTCATCACTGCTTTAAGGGACCGAATGACCCTTTCACAGGGGTTACCTAAGACCATCGAAAAAATGCAGACATTCACGTTGTGATTCCTAATAGTAGAAAAATTAAAGTTATGAAATAGTAATGAAAATAATGTTGTAGTTTGGGTCACCATACCATGAACTGCATTAAAGAGTTGCCACATTAGGAAGGCTAAGTGTTCCTGTAAAGTCCTTTCTCTTTTAGAATGACATAATGCAAATTCAAGGAATCAGGACGGAGTGCCTTTGGGAGATGACCTCTTCATACCCCTGATACTCACCTCATTAAATGGTCCCATAATCTCTCTGGTGACCAAACCAGAATCCATCCTAGTTACTCCCACCTCTAGCTAGTGATGAAATATACAATGATACTCTGAGCCTTGGGTTTCATGCTCATAGGTGGCAATCTCAAGTCAAATGTGTCTTCAACATTTTCAAGAGCACACTATCCTTTCATTTGGGACATAAAATGTTTTGACAAGATAGCACAATGTTGGTCCTAATTGGATGGACAATTTTGTAAAAACGAGAGGGATACCTTTCAGGTCTCAAACAGGAAAAGGGCAAGTGGACCTTCAGGAAACTTAATTACATACAGAAGTAAAAGAACAGGAGAGTGGAGCCATGAACAGTCTCAGCCCTTCTCTGTTCCTATTACAGTATATTTATTTGACTGTGCCCAAGGGTATGCCTAAAGCCATTTTGAAAGCCTGTAAAATAAAATCAAAATTTCTCCTCTTGTCTCAATGCCTTCCATGCTGTAAAGCTAGCTCACCTCCCACTTCCCTCTCATATCCATTGGTGCCCCCTTCCCCACACCAGCTTGAGATACTCAATTATACATACTGGTTCTAAGTTTGCTTTCAGCGGGGCACATGTGTCAAAAAGACTTCCTTCCTTGAATACACTCTGCCCCTCAGACTGCTGCTATTTTAGACCCAAGAGATGAGTCATTGAAATTTATACCAACACTCTGACCCCGGCTCAGGCTGGTCGCAGAGACTCTGCTTGTCATATGACACCAATCAGCAGCGATTTCTGAAGCAGTCATCACACCTTTAAGATAAAGGCTGTAAAACCAATCACCTAGCCATATGTTTCATTGCCAGGGTCCAGGAACACTGTTGGGCAGAGAGAGCATTTCATGTGGTTGGATTTAGACTGTGTTACTCAGCTTTCCTGTTCCCTACCATTTTTTCCCCTAAACCTTTCCCCGGTTTTCCATTCACACCCCAGAGACAGGATTAGTCACTCTCTTCTACAGCATGCTGCTTTCCCATCTCCCTGAAATGTTTCCTCTTCATCTCAGTGTCACAATGGTATATAAGGAAATCTCCATGGGGGTCATATACCCACTAGATCCATTCTAATTGGCTTCCTTATTTAGTCCCTGGGTTTCTGGCAATGCTCTTTGAACCGTAACGTCATATGACTGCTTTCCCTTGATATTTCAGTTTGAATGTGAAATGTCACCCATAGTCTTGGGGTGGGGAGTGTGAACACTTGTTCCCCAGCTGTGGTTTGGCTTGAGGTAGGATCCACGAGGACGAAGAAGGTCACTAGTATGTACCAAAAGGTTTTTTTAGCCAGGCCCCATCTGCTGTCCTTTCTCTCCTTCTTGACCGTGGATGCAATGTAACCAGGCACTATACCCTCCCTCCCTCCCTGACATGGAGAGCTGTATCCTCTCCACTGTGAGCCAAAATAAACGCTTCCTCCCCTAAGGTGCCTTGGGTCAGGTATGTGATCTTAGCAAGGAGAACAGTAACTAATCCACACAGTGGCCCTCATCTGCCACCCACTGCCCTCCCTACTCATCTCAGAGGTTCTTAAACTTTGCATGCTGTGGAACCGGGGCTTACAGGCTTTTTCAAAATGCATCACGGTCCTATTTTCATTATTGGAGAGAAAAGTATTTTAATAACAATTTCTGCATGTTACAATTTCCATTATTTTCCTTAGAAGTTTACTACTAGATTATCAGTAATGGCTAGTAAGAGACTAAAGTAGATGAATATTAAGGGGAAACTCGAGTGTCATTTGTACTTAATTAAGATATTTATGCATATGCTCATAGATTGGAATTTTATATGATGTGCAAAACAGTACAACTGATTCCTCTTTGCATGATATACTAAACAATGCCCACATCCATCCCTTTCTGTGTATCCTTATACATGCATATAACATAAATATATGCATTGAAAGCATAAACAAATCTATTGTATATTGTCTAAACTCATAATATGTAAAAATGTCCCAGTGGAAATACTCAGAGAATGGAGGAGGAAATGAAAAACAATCCAACTGTTTTGAAGCCCAACTTGGTAGGTTTTCATGCATCTGAATCCAAGACCCAGTCATTCCGATCTTAGATATTTAAACAAGGGAAATAAAAACAGAGTCATGTAGAAAGAAGTACAGAGATGCTCATGAGGACTTTGCCCTCAACAGTCTAAAACTGAAAATGTCTATACGCGCAAACAAACTGGTATATGCATGTGACTATTACTCAGTAATTTTATTTAAAACAAACAAACAAACAAACTACCAAAAGCATAGGAATTGCAAAAAAAAAAAAAATCCAATAATGTCTAAAGCAGAAAGCCAGACAAAAAGAATACAAGATTCTATTTAGCAAAATGAAATCTATAGTAACATCAGCAAATTGATGGTTGGCTAGCTGTGGATTTGGAGTACTGTACAAGAGAGCTCACGCCAGGGCTTGGGAGTAGAAGAAATGCTTAATATTATTGCTGTGGCAATGGTGCCACTGGTGAACACAGGCACTGAGATTTATAAATGGAAAAAGTACACTGAAAACAGATGCATATTATTGCATGTAAATTATCATTCCATCATGCTAATACTTTCATGTGGTCCAGTGAAAATTTTCACAAGATTTGGAGACAATGTTAAGAACGATCTGATAGGATATGAATGCAGGCTTACATGGTACTTGTGAAATTCATTTGAATGATCAGGCAGGGGAAAGGAAAATAATCTCTCATGCAGAACATGATTTATAAGTTTCAGTGTGTTGACCCATCAACACTCACACTGCTGAAATCTAATGGATGTGACATTGCCTACTTGAGATGGGTTTGAAATGGTAGGTTATTCTGAATGGTATCTGTATATATTTTGGCCTTAAACTGAGCTTTAAAAGCTCTGTGAGGAAACTATTCAGCTAAGCAAGGCTACTTTACACAGATGCAAAGTCACGTTACTATTTCTCCGCAAAACAGTAAGACTTTGGGCAGCTTACTGAAATTAAGAAGCTTTGAGAGCATGGTCTGTTGAGACTGAAAGTATTTGGAAAGCAGAGTCTACTGGAAGTAACAGGAGGCTGTGAGAGATAGTTAGTGCATCCAGTGACCAAGAGATGAGACCTGGATGAGGTAGACGCCTGTGTCCACCTACCCTTCACTCCCACACACAAACACACAGCCACAACCCTCATCCCCACTCCCATCTACTTCCCACCCACAGCTCCAACCCCCAACCCTGTCCTGTGCCAATATACCTCCAGGATTTCTGAAGCCTAACTCTGCTTCACCTCCTGAAGAGCTTTTGAAAGCAGAGCTTTTAGGACCCCTCTCCCCAGTTCCTCTGCCCAGCCAGAGTTGGAACAATGTGAGGAAGAGAATCACATCTAATATAATTCTCCTCTTATCTCCTGGATGAAAAACCAACTCCAGTGGGTTGGATGTCTCTCCACAGAGGATAATTAGAGAGCATGGAGGCGCACAGTTCAAGGAACAGTTAATCCATTGTGGTGGGGACCTCAAGGCGGCAGGAGCTTGAAGCAACTGGTCACTGTCACATCCGCAATCAGGAAGCAGAGGGACCAGTGGATGCACGGTTTCTAGTGCTCGGCTCATTTTCTCGGTCCTCTCTAATAACCAGAGAATAACAAACAGCTCTCTGCCCCAACCTGCTTTCAACACGCATCTCCTGATTCCTAAGACTTATGAACATTGTGTTCTCTTAAGGCAAAAGGGGACTTTCACATATGGTTAAATTAAGACTTTTAAGATATGGAAGTAACCCTACATTTTCAAAGTGGCCCAGTGTGATCACAAGGGTCCTAAATAAAAACCACAAATCAAAGAGAAGGTGGGGGCTCAAAGTGGGTGTGGCAATGGAAGTGAAGGCAGGGTGATGAAGGCTTGAGTTCCTGCGGCAGCCAGGGAGCTGCTTCTCCTTATGAACCCCAGAAAAGACGCAGTCACCCATGCCTATTTTAGATTCCCAAACTCCCAAATGGTAAGGTATTGCAGTAGTTTCTTTCCCAGATCCTTTCATGAAACACTTGGACAAAAGCAACTGAAGGAAGGGGAGTTCACTTTAGGGCACAGCTCAAGGAATTTGACTCCCCTGTGGTGGGGGCGTCAAGGTGGGAGGAGCGTAAAGCAGATGGTGACATCACATCCGCAATCAGGAAGCAGAGGGACCAATGGATGCAAGGTTTCTAGTACTTGGCTGGTTTTCTCCGTTCTATACAGTCTACGCTTTCCTGCCGAGGGAATACGCTCACCCACATTAATGTGAGGCTTCTCACAGAAATCCACAATTGGGGATAATCGTGATAACCTCCCAGGAGCTTCTCTCTCACGCTCCCAACACCTACCATCCCGTTTAGGACAGCTTCTTACAGCATCAATAGCAAACCGACTCAGGAGTTTTACAGATGATGGGTTGAACTAAAGCGCACTGCACCCCAGGAGAACACCTGTCTCTGCTTTGCTGGATCGTCAAGTTAACTAGACGATGAGTCACATCTGTTTGTATACAACTGGAAACTAGTCTCAGGGCAGACCCAAGAAAGCATGCCCTAAACACTAACCGCTGTGAGCTTTTTCCTTTATTGGGTTAGCCCCTCGTATGATTCATACCAACTAAGGAACAAAGGACAGATAAATCAGTATGATGGCTTTCCCTGACTCCGTTTTCCTCTCCTAAAATACCTGGCCGGAGCCGAGTGCTCAGCTGTGGATACGGTGCTTGTATTTCTGAGCTGGATGTTCTACAAGCAAATGTCCTCCATCACCTGTCCCAAGTTGTGGGGAAGCTGAATCTAAGTGTCAGATTTTTTCTTACACTCTAAATCACCAATGTAGCCAGTCGGCTCTATAAAACATTCTGGAATTTATTTTAGAAAAATCACTGTGTTCCTGCAGCTGGAAGGGATTATTAAAGTGCTAAATGTTAAGGCTATTACTGAAACATGGCCAGACACATGGAAATAAGTTTAAAAAAAAAATAAAGAGAAAAAAAAACCACTTTGATATAATCCTTCTGTTAATTCTATCCTTAAGGCAAGATGGTAGAAGAAATTGGGCTTATCTCATTTACACAGACCAGTGGCTTTTCTCTATATTGATACAACTGGCCAACAGTTGGTACTAAAAGGTGGTTCTCCAACACACTACACAAGGAAAAGAGAGGAACAAACCAACAAAGAAGTTAAGACAGGGTCCTTACAGGAGTCTACAAATATCATTGAGAAGGGACAGAGTTGGTGTATATAATATCTAACTCAGAGTTAATGTAGACAATAATTAAAGAATAACTAACAGTTACTCCCTGCACTGAATAATGATGCCAAAAGGCATTTACACTAACACAAGATATCCTAGAGGGAGCAAAAGACATAGATGCTATCACACGATATCCTAAAGAGAGCAAAGCGATTTTGGTTTATAGCAACTAGGAAAACTTCAAGATGGTTAGGAGCTTGGGGAACTCTTCAGACAGACTGGATATACACAGGAAGAGAGAAGGAGATGTTCTACTTGTAACAGGGAATCAGCGTAGGAGTTGAATCTTGAGTTTTCTGTTGAGGCTGAAGATATAAACCTTACATAAATTGTGGGTCTTTGTTCCATCGGATTTATAGCCCATTCAAACACATAACAAGATTCAAGAGAAGATTAATTGGTATTTCCTTCAATACCAATTGGGGCTTAAAATTCAAAAGAGAAGGGAGGTGGTGGCCATTACCCATACTTCTCTACTTCGTGTGTGACATAAGACATGAATATACACATGAAGGGAGCTGCAGCCTCTGAGAACATCATTAAATATTTAAGTAATGGTAAGTGTCACATACTGCTGTAAACACAGTGGGAAGCACAGATTTATCACCTAAATTGATTTGTCAGGAAATGTGCGTCCTCAGTTATTTTTGTCAGAATTGCTTCAGCAACTACTGATGAAAACCGCTCTCTGGGAAAAGTAACACTGAATTAAGGACTCGGGAGACAGACACATACGGATCTTTCTGCCATATAGGTAGCTAACTATACAACGCTCTTAAAAAGAAAAAGGTTGTCAGCCTCTGGGTCTAAAAAATAATGTAATGAGTCAAGGTTGAATATGGGGTCAGTTTAGATACATAAGGAAACATTTACTTCTAGAAACTGGCAGGAAAAAGAAAAAAAAAACAGAAAAAAAATTGGCAGGATATTTCTTTGCATTCTTAAGTAAAATAATAAACTTTTTAGGAGATAAAGCACCTTTGAAAATCACTGCAAAAGCCTACATAGCACCCTGAGGAAAAGTCTGAGAACTGGGGCTCAGTATGCAGTGGTTTTTTCTCATTGAAAGGAGCTTAATCAAGCCACTGTTGTTGCCTCTGCCTTCTCCAACAAAGCAGAACATGGTAAGCGGCTGGTGGCAAAGCTGTGAGGCTTTATCAAAGGAGAGGCTCATCTTCCTCTTCCTCCAGGGTCCTAAAGACATTCACAAAAAGAAGCAATGCCGACACCCCCTCCCCGCCACCACACACACACACACACACACACACACATACACACACACACACACACACACACACACACACACACACACACACAAACACACACACAACAACTCAGGCCTTGAGATCCTTTTACAGAATGGAGTTTGAACACGTTGAAGTCCCCGAGTAACTTTATGGTACCAACAAAGCCTTCCCTTTAGCTATCGCCTTTCGACTACACTGTAGCTAACAAAACTATGGGCACCTGACATTTCTAATGAGTTCTTTTCTGCATAGCCCAGGATTTACACAGCTCTCAGTGTCTCAAGGGACCTGTGAACTTTCATTTGGCAGACATTTCTGCACACAAATGTAACATGCCACTGGATAAGAGCTTTCTACTTGAAGGAAGTGTCTGCCTGAGAGCTGACTTAGATTGTAGACTCTACCAAGAAGTGACGGAACCTACCAGAAACTTCACAGAACAGAGGCAGGGACCTGGGTGATTTTCCTCTCTCCAGACACACCAACTAACAGCAGTAAGGATGGCTCAAGAGACCATGATTACCACGAGCCCTGCCCATCTGTATTTAAATTAACTCAACATTTAGTTTGCATGATCTAAGAATCAATAGAGTCACTGGCTTCCAAATCCCTGCACTCTGAAATTTTCATAAACAATGCTGAGGGGAGAAATACGAGACAGAATTACTGAGGGGCCTGAAGGTCACCCCAACCCCCAACTGCCAATTCTTTTCCTTCAAGAGTTCACTGCTATCTAGGGAGAGCATTTAAGGTTGAAAGCTCAAAGCAAAAAAACAAACATTGCAAGTCTCAGCTTGCAGAGGTTTTTATGTTTTGCTTTGTTGTGATTTTAACAAAAAAATCAACTGCCTCAAATTTACCAATTACAAGTCGTATGTTGTGTCTGAGGGGAAAAAGCAGCTTGCCACAGGTAAAGTCTCTATATTCCAATTCAGAGAGCTGAAGCGGGGCACCTACAAGCCAGGCTGTCCAGAGATGATGCAGAAGAGTCAGGTGTTGAACACAAATCAAACAGCACATTAAAGGGCTATTGGTGAGTGGGACACAGCATGAGGGCGACACAGAGGTAGTGGGTGAGCACCTGGTGGTGGCCATGGCGACAGCCAAAGGCAGAGTTGATCTGAGCCTTGAGTGAGGTCACCCAAACTGGCAAGTGTTGAGAAAGGCTGCTATGAGTCACAGCCCCCTGGCTACACTGCTCACAAGGGGCCAGTGATGACAGCAGTTATTACCTCACCTCCATATCAGAGTCACAATCACCAGTGCATAGCCGCTACAAAGTCCTGGTGCGGAGTAGGTAGAGTCCATGTAATTAAGAGGAACACTTTCTGCAATTATTTCAACTCATGGGCAGGGGGGTCCCTGAGCTGGCATCAGCATCCCCTATGCCTCACTCTCACCTGTGATGCCTGTGAGAAGCAGTAGAGTGAATTAACTCCAGATCTGCAGATAGTCTCTAGAACAGTCCTCCCCACAGCAGCTTTATCTTCGGACAGGGTGGTAAAGACAGGTAAGTATCATTAATCCTAGCCCACCTATCTCCTGCACGGTCCCTGGCAACTGCTGCATCTGTCCTGGCCTCCGAGCCACTGGAGAAGGCTGTTAAAATAAACCCTCCCTGACCCCATCTTGAAAATCTAAATCTCATACGCTGTGTCGAGCCTAGCAACACTCTGTTATCTGCAGAACGCTGATCCGTTGCATGTAACTGCTCTTTACAGTATAATTGTACACAATATCTCTCCAACAGGAAACTGTCCCTGGAGTTCTCAGGCCAGTGTCCTATCCAGCTTTAATACACAGTTGTAAAAGTTCTTCCCGAAACCTTAAAACTCTCTCACAACGTTATGCTCTATCCACTTATAAATCGGTAAAACAATAAAAAACAAAAACAAAAGCAAGCTTATTAGGTCACATGTTGCTTTCGAGAAATATACAATAAGATCTTTTTTGCTCAAGTACCGAAGGTTAGTCATGGTTCAGACAAAAATAAAGGATTTACCTTTTATAACTTACATTCTCTCCAGGATTGTAAGATATTCCTAACTAATGACACAAAGGATGGAAACCATGAAGTACTTTTCTTACACCATCTGGTGCTAATTATTCTATATGATCTTTAACTATCATACCTCAACATTACTCCTACATTCATGAATATGTATGAATTTCACTAAAAACATTTTATAAAATAGTCAAGTCTCCATGACGATGAATAAATATATTTTCAAGTTGCTACAAAGTATATTTTCATTCTTACTCAAGAAAAAAAACTTTTTAAAAAAACATGTCTCTTAATATAATTAAACCAAAAATGTGGGCAACTGAAATAAAATAAATAATTGTCTGCATCATGCCTTCATTAATTATGAACAAGAGACAAAAATAAATCTGCTTTCTGTGGTCATTCCTGTATGATATTACTTCACGTCACCTGGGCTTTCTTGTATTACACTGACATATTCAAGGGAAACATTATGAAGAGAGTTCTCAATTGTTAAAAATAGATCTTATTTCTCAGAGTGGTTTTATACTCATAACAAAATTCGGCAAAAAGTGCATCTATTTCCCATATTCCTCCAGGGCTGCATACACCGTGTTCAATAATAAACAGAAGAGTCCTATCAGTCAATCAAAGGGTATCCATATGTGCCTTATGGAAAAGCTACAGGAGTTACCGTTAAAGTTGAGAAAATTTTACAATAAGAAATAAAATCAATCTGTATCAGATTATTGTCAGAAACAGTACAAAATGATAATGTCTAATAGACTTTGTTAAAAATGCGTCATAGTATTAGAAAAGAGAGAAAATAATTCATAAACATGTACTCTCTGGTTTGGGTGATTCACACAGTTTTAAGAAACTGCATCTACTTGCACCTGCTCTTGAGAAGAGCACAGAATAACTTATCAGAGCTGCTTGCATCCATCCGACCTTCCCATACCCACAAAACCACTTTTCAATACCCTTTCTTACCTAAAGAGGAGTAAGCTTTACCCGATCATAAATGCGCTTCTGTGAGCATGTCCGAGGCAGGTGCTGTACCCAGGGCAGTCAGTTCTAGACAGGCGCTCTCCTTCCAGAACAGGAGGAAGGAGCAGGAGTCTTGGATGAGCAAGCCCACACAGGCAGTAATGGCAACAGGGAACAAAAAAAGTCCCACCCCTCAGTCAGACTGAGAGGCAGGGCAAACACTGCCCTTGGCCAGAACAAAATAGACAGACAGCGGCTGAGAGGGACTCTTTCAACTATTCTAAGCAGAACGGCAAATAGAGCAAATGCTTTTTACAGGCTGGAGGAACGCTGCCTTGGATTGAGAGAACAGCCAGGAACAGGACCAGAAGTGCTTCTTAGATAGAAACTAGTGTCCATTACAAGAGGAAATGTAGAAACTGCACCTGCATTCCTTTAAAAGAGCAAACAAACAAAAGAATAAAACCTTAAGATCTAGCCCCTAAAGGAAAAAAAAAAGTCTGCAGTGAAGGACATGGGGAAATGGGAAAGCCTGTTCAGACTCTCTCTCTGATCTGCCTGCCAATCTTCTGCCCATGTTCCTCCTCTACAGTACCTTGAGGGTGTCAAAAAGGACATAGAACTCGTAAGTCCTAAGTGTCTGGCGGTATAAAGAGAAGTCACTGTGAACTCCTGTCTAAAAGAAGCTCTAGAATTAACTTTCTGTCACGCGGAATACACCTCGATGTTAAATAAACAAGCTAATGCATATACTTATCCAAGTCCCCAGATGTGCCCATCTGTAAGTGCTAACTTTATAGTAAACATGTCAGCATTTCCAAACTACCAAATAATACAGAATGCATAACGATATTTCAGGTCAAATTTTACAACAACTAGCCTATATGATTATAAATGGGTTTCTACATTGCGAGATTTCTAGAGTGTGATAACTACATATTGCCGATGAATCGATTAGATGGGATGTCTCATGCTTTGTTTCCCAGAATTATTTAATCCTGGGCCTCTTCATTTGAGAATATCCAAGGAGAACTCTATTTACAATACCATTTGGGAAACGCTTATAACTCTACATTCCATTTGCTAACTTTTAGTTCACCATGATGACACTGAGATAATATCTTTAAAAAGTCACGGAACTGGGTCCCTCTTATGTCCCAACATGCAATAATAGCTCTGATAAAACAGTATGGTCAATTTCTACATTCTTCAGAGCCTAAGTATCTTTTGCATTTTCACCCCAAATGCTGGCATATGAAAAGAAAGCCTGCTGTACAGATGTTGGATGACTAATATCTCAGTAATCTGTCAGATTACCTGACAAAAGGAGCTTAAGTAGATATTTTTGCTCACAGAGAAACGTCATGGTGCCGGAAGTCTGAGGTAGCTGATCACACTGAGTCCACCATCAGGGGGAACAGAGCAATGAATGGTGATTGTCAGTAAGCGTCCTCCTCTCTCTGCCTTCAAGACCCAAGCTTAGGGCAGGATGCCACCCACCTAAGGGTGGCTCTTCCATCTCATTCAATCTAATCAAGACAATCCCTCACAGCATAGCCAGAGGTTTGTCTCCTATGTGATTCTAGGTCCTGTCAAATCAATACCAGCTAGTAACCACCATGGCCACTGACTACTTTAAAATGGCAAATCTGAGAGATAACATAGTATCCATTCACAAGAATTGGTATCTCCTTTGACACTGCAGCTGCCACAGTGGGCATGAGGCCGAGTTATGATAACCTGTTATCCTCAAATACTGAAGGCTAAATGTCAGAGACTGACACTGAGCTAATGGACCCTCTGGAGTGGGCACCACATATGCTGAAACCAAGTCAGAAGCAATCTTGAAAACCACCATCCAAACACAATGTAATAGACCTTGCATCCATATGTGCACATTTCAACCAGACTGGTGCACATCCCAGAGGCCAACTGTCAAACCTGATTCCCACTGCAAGCACTTCATGTGTCCCAAGCCCCAGCATCCTGTAGTCCTCACACAACCCCAGCAATCCCCACACAGCTACCGTTCTAATTGAAAGACAGGAATGTGGACAGACCTTCCAGAACATGGGTGGCAATGTGGTCACCCATTGCAGAATACAAGGTTCCACCCAGGAGGTTCTCTCCAGTCACCTTCCTTAAAAACAGAAGTGAAGTTCCACAGCAGTGCATATGCTTAGTAGACATACAAGTTCCTGAGTTCAAGCCCCAGCATCATCCTTTTTTTTTTTTTCATTTAAAAAAAATTTAAATATAGGGGCTGGAGAAATGACTCAGCAGTTAAGAGATCATGTTGCATTTATAGAGGACCCCGGCTCAGTTAGTTCCTAATGCCCACATGGCAGGTCATGACCACCTCTAACTCCAATTCCAGGAAATCCTGGGTCCTCTTCTGGCCTCCTGGAGTACTAGGCAAACACAGGGCAAACATATATATACACAGGCAAAACACTCACACATCTAATTAAATAAATAAATATTAAAAAATAAGTAAAATTGAAAACTTCCGCTTCCAATTTTCTAATAGGAACACATATTATATACTTAACTATCGAAATGTACTTTTACACACAAATCCACTACCAAACAGGAGGAATCTAGTGTGAAGCGCCACACGTCCAGGATGGCTACCCAAATGATACAGAGGCTCAGTGATGTGGGTGGACCTTTAGGTCTTGTTAATTATGGTATGAGCTGTTTTTTATCTTCAAAGTTTTAAATAATACATTTCATTTTAAAATTAACTTAAAAGCCTGTCTTTTTGTTTTTTGAAACAAATACTACATCTTTAATTCCCAAATATAGCTTCTACTGAATAAACAGCATCACAAATAAAATATTCTATTAGAAATACTATCATATGTTGAAAATAATATTTTATTTTTAAAATAAGGAAGGAAAGAGCAAGAAATGCTGACTGTTAAGGAAGAGGACAGCGAGGTTAGGAACGAGGACCAAAAGCTAATTGTTTTCCTAATGCTAAGTCTGCCATGTATTTTTTTAATGATAAATAAATGCATAAAGTTTGTTCAATATTAAAAGCGTAAATTTAATGTGAGGCGTCAAAGCTTCTACTCTGAATGCCTTTTCTACACGGACAGAGCTCTCTGAGTTTCATGGACTTTTGGTCTAGTTAATATTGGTGTATGTTTTCATTTACCTGCAATGGGTTTTAATAATAAAGCTTATAAAATTATATATATTCATGTATATAATTTAAATATAACATTACCAAGAAATGATTAGGGAACCTATAGGATGTCGAGCCAATGGCCTAATTTCCCAAAAATCTTCGTGTTTTTAATCTGGAAAATCGAACTGAACTCACTTTCCTCAGGAGGGCACATGAGAATCCAGAAAAAACCACAAAGCCAAAAGCTTGAGGTGTGTGTAAGGCCTGCCCTGCAGTGCTCTAGCATACTGAGGTATGCGCTCAGCCTGATTACTGGGGGCACCCAGCTGCAAAAGAGGAGGCCACACCCACACCCACTAGCTGGGTGCCATTAACTGGTTATAGGTCAAGACAGTGTTAAAAACTCCTTGTGAAAGTAACATGAGTTCATTTAGAATGTTCGAGCTACAGAAGGTGATAAGAATTTCCTCCCTCTGGCCTGCTGCCAGTCAGGGAGGCATCTGCCCTTCTCCCTGTTTAGAAGGCCAGCTCATGGGTTCCCATCTAGTGAGTTACCCCCTCTGTTGTGGTTCCCAGCAGCCATGTAGCTCTGCACTGTTGCTGTATTTTCTTGCGTTCCTTGTTTGTACGTTCTTTTGCTCTGGCGTTTGCAACATAATATATTTAATTATGAACTGAAAGCCTATAACCTATGGTATTCTGAGCATAATAAAAGCATTACCCTTCTTGCCAATATGAAAAATGAGGAACATGACCAAGAGATTGGAGAAGAGGGAAGCGTGGGAGTGCTATCTTAATCGCATATCTTGGCATCAATAAATACTCTCTAAAACTAATAAATTCTACGAATGATGAATTTCATACTGCTAGTCACATTAATAATGACTTGCTACCACAAAAAAAGTTCTGAAAACTAAAAAACACAACATAAACAAATTACAGGAAAAGAAGAAATAGACAAGCACCTGTGGAAGAAGTGAGAAGCAGCCTTGCAGCTCTGCCCTCCACCCAAGGACTCTGCCTTGCCCTTTACCACGCAAACCCTCTACTGTTGGGACTTTCAGACGGTGATCCCCCCACCGCCCCCCGCCCCCCCCGCAGCAGACACGGTCCAACTATTTAGCACTGGCTGTCCTAGGGACTCACTCTGTACCCTAGGAAGGCCTCAAACTCAGAGATCCGCCTCCCTGGTCTTATCAGTACTGGGATTAACGATGATTCTGATTTCTCTGCATTCCACTTAATTTGGCAGCTATCCCTCTGAGGTTTAATACCAGGATTTAAACCACTTCTTCTATTTAAGAATTTTGCCACACTTACGTTCATTTTCACAGTTTCAGACAAAAACGAGACACCTTCACACAACAGCTCTCCACAAAAGCCTCCCACTCACCTCACGTTCATTCCCTTGTTTCCTACACAGGCTAGTCTCAAACTCACAAAGTAGCTAGGAATGCCCTTCAACCTCTGGGGTCCTGGAAGTGCAGTCCTGTGGCCATACCCACTCCTACCTTCCTTATTGTTTTCGTTAAGTCTACCTCAAGTTTCTTGGTTTTGGGGTTTTTGTTTGTTTGCTTGCTTTTGTTTTTGTTTTTTGTTTTTTTTTTTCAGGAATCAAGACTATGTCCATTATTACTCATTATACTCGAGAACCTTGGAATAAAACAAGTATCTTTATACTGTATAAAAATGACTTTAATACAGGATGGGATTTTGTGAGCTTTCTTTTTTTCTTTTCATTGTTTTATTTATTTATTTATTTACTTTACAGTTCTGTAGCAGTCCCCTCCCTCCTCTTCTCCCACCCTCCTTTCACTCCCTCCCCTCTGGGTGTCAACTTCCCCTCCCCTAGTTGCTGCTAAGCATCCTGCATAGCCCTACAAATGATAATTTTCCACAACCCTCCCAGCTCCAGGTTTGATGATATCAAACCGGTAACGAGTAACATAAAATTGGCTGTGGTGGGCAATTGGCTCAAATCAGGCTGGTCCCTGGCAGCACACCAGTACAAAGGCCTGTGCATCAGACAAATACTGGAAACAACAGCTGCTTTTAGAGCTGTGTTAAGTAAGAGTACTTCCACTTCTTCCCCTAGGGACAATATGTCTTTCAGGCTTCTTAAACAGTGAATTGATTCAGAGGGCTTAACTTCCTTGATACTACACTTCAACCAGATGCACTACTGTTATGATTAACACTGCAGAGCCTGTGTGCACAAATGAGCTGCGTTTCTAGAGTGAATACCAGTCTTTCCAGTTCTCTTGGATACGTGCACATAGCATGGTTAGCCCTAGCCATTCTAAATAGTACATCTAACTTGGTGTTCATTATCATCATTACTGAGAATCGTAAGAAAGCATAAGGATATTTATTTATTGTGGTATGATAAATAAAACTATTGAAAGGTAGAGGCGCAGGCCTCCTCTCCTTTTTCCACTCATTTCAAACACAAAAATATTTAAAAAATAATAATCACACCATTCTTTTTCTCTAGCTCTCAGCTATCTATAAATTAAAAGCAAAAACTGTTATTTAGTGGTGTCCTTGATCCCTTTAACATCACAAAAATCAGTTCTAAAAATGATATGCAGTATAATCAGTCAACTCGGTGGGACAGGAAAGAAAGGATGAAGGACAAATTATCACTGAACATTATTGTACAACATAGTGAAGCCAGGCTAAAAATCACATCCAACTGGTCTACCTGGGTCATCTACCTAGTGGTCATGAAACAAAACGATTTCACAGAAGGAAGAACAAGCATAGCAAAGATTAACTGAACATACCAGCATCATCTGAGGCTGTATCATCGCCAGTGGCTCTCTGACTCCTGATGCTCATTGCTCTAAGCACCTCACTGCATGCCTAGATGCAGAGCTACTAAATTCTAATAATAATATCACTAGGTTGTATCATCGCCAGTGGCTCTCTGACTCCTGATGCTCATTGCTCTAAGCACCTCACTGCATGCCTAGATGCAGAGCTACTAAATTCTAATAATAATATCACTAGGTTGTATCATCGCCAGTGGCTCTCTGACTCCTGATGCTCATTGCTCTAAGCACCTCACTGCATGCCTAGATGCAGAGCTACTAAATTCTAATAATAATATCACTAGGTTGTATCATCGCCAGTGGCTCTCTGACTCCTGATGCTCATTGCTCTAAGCACCTCACTGCATGCCTAGATGCAGAGCTACTAAATTCTAATAATAATATCACTTCTGAACTTTATCTTACTACTAACTGTCATTAAAGGGAGAGAAAACATTAGCTTTAAAAAACAGAAACAACAGGACAATATTCTTTCTAAATTCTCTGGTACCTAGGATTTTGTTTTTGTTAGTTTTGTTTGGTTGGTTTTGAAACAGGGTTTCTCTGTGTAGCTCTAGCTATCCTGGAACTCCCTGCATAGACCAAGCTGGCCTCAGACTTGGAGATCTTCCTGCCTCTGCCTCTCGAATGCTGGAGTTAAAGGTTATCTAGTATTTTTAATGGGCTTATTTTCATCTTTATTTATGTGTGTATCTATGTATGCAGGTGCCCTTGGAGGCCAGAAAAGAGTGTCAAATTCCCCTGGAACTAGACTTATAGGTAGCTGGGAGTCACCTAGCTGGAGTGCTGAGGACTGAACTCAGCACTCTTAACCTGTACACCAGCCCTCCAGCTCCTACCTGAACATGTCACTGCACTTCAGGAAAAGCATGCAGCCTTCAACAGAAAGAATGGTGACTATTCAGAAGGCCTGACTTGATTTTTATCTCTTCATTTGGAATCACAAAAATAAATTGTATTTCTCAGAATACAATTTTTGGATTGCCCATGCTTTGTGCTCAAAGTCAAATTTTGCTATCACTGTTAACAGACTCGCAATCAACAGCTCGAAACTTAAAGATAATCCCCCATCACCAATGGGGTAGTTATGAGCACTGTACTTGAATCAGACTCATCTTGGTTGGAATCAGACATTTAACTTTCAACAATATAGAAACCTTCTACTGCTCAATATTCTCATTTCTTAGGTAGAGACAAAAACTATCTACCTAAAAAGGTTACTAGACTACTAAGAAACTCTATGACAAGTACACAGTAAACTTTAATATACAGTAATTGCTCTCTATGCCCATGAATCAGCTCAGCTACACAGGAATTCATGGTGGCACCTTGCAATCACAGCAGTTTAAACAAGAGCATCTCAATTTGCAAGCTGTACATAAATCAACAGAGGACATTGTAAAGTGTGTGGACCGTGACTGGGTCTTCTGGTGGAACCTAAGGTTCTGCATTCCTGTCTAGTAATCGCTTAGAGGACACGGACAATGGTCTTGAGACTACAGTATAGATATCAGATATCCAACAGTAGATCTTTCCATTATGACTCCTCTGGCAAGTCCAAGCATGCTAGACAATATCTCACCTTGAGTCTACCACTCAACATGTCTTCCCTGCAAAACTATACAACTCATGGTCAAAAGCATGGACCACTCAAGATAACTGCTAAACATAGAATACAAGTACGAAAAAATCCAGAAACCTGTAGAAAGAAATTGAGATTTCAAATGAAATAGACCCAGATTCAAACTCTAGTTGCTGATGTCCTAGCCGTTTATATAACTTGGAATTAATTGTCAAATTTACCGAGTTAAGTTTCCTTACTTGTAAATTGCTGATGATACTTAACCTAAAAATTTAAGATATTTCAAATAAAAAGTCGGCATTATTAAAAGACAGATTCTCACTTTGTAGACGAAGCTTCTGGGGAATGTATTATTTTCCTGCCTCCGCCTCCCAAACGCTAAGATTATCATGCCCAACTAGTAAGACATAACTCAGAAAAAATATGCTATGCTAACATACTCATACTCTCATGGGCTGACACACAGTATGCAACAGGAAGGTGACAGCTGCCTCTCCAACTCCGATGCCTCTGCTGGAGTCACTTGCTGTTTTAATCACTGGCCTGCTGCTGGCCCTCAGCTCCAGAGGCCTCTCTCTCCAGCAAACCATCGGAGGACTGGCCACTATTGAAGTTCCTTCCTATGCTATTCCAAGTCGCCATCCTAGTGATTTCCCATGAGAAGACAGTCTGCTCTCCTCGTCCTCAACACCTAAAGAGTGGAATTGAACTATGCCACTCACACAGCTTTTCTTCATGCTGCCCGTCTCTTGTAGGCTTCACCTCCCACACAGAGAAAAGAGTAAAAACACAGGTGGTCTCCATCATGGTCTTGAAAACAGATTACAATATTATTTATTCAATTATCAAAATATTATTATAAAAATCAGCCTGGAGTGGCAAGATGGCTCAGTGGTAAGGGGTGTTTGTCACCAACCCTGCATGCACCTCACAGATGATGTGAGCTTAATTCCTGGGACCTATATGGTGGAACAAAGGAACCGACTTCTGAAAGTCTATACACAACAGTGGCAGGTATGCACATATACACATACACAAATAAATAAAAACAAATCATAAGAGAAGTTTGTCACTAACTCCCTGAAGATAATTTTCTACATTCTTTCTTACTTCTAAAAGCTGGAAATGCTTTCTTTTTATTTATTTATTTTTTTAGATTATGTATATACATGTATGTCTGTTTTGTGGGTATATACATGTGAGTACAGGTACCTGAAGAGGCCAAAAACATCTGATCCCCTTGGAACTATAGTTTCAGTCTTCCTGACGTGGGTACTGGAAACTGAACTCGGGTCCTTTTTTTTTAAAGAAATCTGTAACACACACACAGACTTCAAGCATGAGTTGCATAATTTGTGTGCTGGCACTACTGGGCACTAGTATACACTAAAGAATAAACTAGTATACACTAAAGAATAAACATCAAGTGTACCCTTGATGATCTCACTACTTAGAACAGCTCCCACCTCATGTCCAAAGCAGGACACACTGCCAACTAGCTGGGATCCAAAACCTAGCCCTGGCAGAGCAGACGATGTAAGTCACCTCTACATAAACCACAGCCGCACTGTTAAGAGAAGTGAAGTGGTTGAAGTCCTTTATTCCGCGCTCAGAAGGCAACAGATGAAATCTGCCAGCGAGGTGGTGTGGGGTCTCCCACCCAAAGGTGGTATAACCATCATACCACACTTCCAGGCTACAGTGCAGCAGCAGCCCCTTGTGACATAGAGCCTGTGAGAGCTTTAGTGTGCATACACAGTCCCTATATATATTTGGAATATGACCACCTTCTTTTCCTAACCAGGAGTTACTTGGCAAGCTAAAGACCTATCAGAAGCTTCCAGATGCTCACCAGCACAGTAAACAGACAACGATAATCATTTTACCAAGCATGCAAGACATACTTAACACTGGGGTACCTGCTTACAGCTATGATGCAAGATATGGATACTAAATACCTATGTACAACCTTATCTTGAAAATAGGAACGCTAAGCATGAATTAAGTCTGCTACATTCACCATCTCTAACTTGTTAATACGCTGTCAAGCTGAAACCTCTCCATTCCTAGGATGCCCATGGAGAGATAAAAGAGCTATTGTCTATACATCATCTGAATATGGATTCATATGAATCATAGAAACTGGTGGATTTGCAGAATGTGAAGGATTCCACAAAGACATAATCAGGAGTTGGGGATATAGTTCAATTAGTAGAGGGCTTGTTTAACATGCACAAATCACTGGGGTCAACATCTATCAATGCATTACCTGCTATCTCAGATTCAGGATCAGACTACACCGTGTATCTGAGGCCAATATAGGATAAGACCCTGTCATAAACACAAGAAAATATCTCTGCCCTCCCCTCCACTCTCCACCCACCTCTCTCCCTCCTCCCTCCACCCCCCTCAGGAAATTATATGATCAGATTTGAGTAAAAACTTCAAATGTAGATTAAATCACTATTTATATGGATAAGTCTTGATTATATCCATAAATTATACGAAAACCTGGACACTAACAGAAACCCCTTCCCATCATATGAAAACATGATAAACTGTTTATCCTAACCTGGCACATGAAAAGACACAATTTCCCTTTTCTGCACAGTCACTTTCGAATAATCCTGTATTAACCACAGACTCCACCTATTCAGAGACTGTCAACTTCAAACCAAAGAGGAGCTATTTCCAGTGTCTCTGGCCTGAGTCTGCAAGTGCTCTAGTGCATCACGGGCTATGTGCTCCGATCACACAGGATTACTGTAAAACTACTGTTTAAGTAGTCTGGTTTAACATTAAAGGGCAACCACACTTCTCAGAGGTAATTTAAATAGAACTCACCCATAGTCCTCTCCACAAAGAAGCCCAGAAGTGTTATTTAATGTTTCAATGGAGCTTTAAGGCTCATACTTCATGCAGCATCTTTAAATGGCCTGACTGAAAACACAGACCGGATTCCCCTCACCACCCCTCAGCCATACTGTCCTTAGGCAATTCTGAAGACAATGGATCTTCATGTTTTAGACAAGCTACTTCCAAAGTATGAAAATCACTCCCACTGATAGACCGCAATGTTCAGTGGTTTGCAGATTGAGTGGGGAAAGCCCAGAACCCCACTCCAGAAAGCTGGACCAATAACTCTGATCTGATGACATGGTGTAGTTTCTAAAACCCTCTATCCCTGTCCCTCCCTCCCTCCCTGAGTCCCTCCATTTCCACTCTGGGTTTTGACACAAGGCAGCATGTACTTCACACTGAATAACTCCACCTCTTTCACTTTGTTTTTAAGGTAATGATGCAAGGCTTCCTATTTAAATACATTCATTTATGGTCACTACGCAATGAGATTCATTCAGTGACAGCAGAATTAAAACGTACTCTGAATGGCTGTCACGTGGGAAGGACTTTAAGGATCCCTATAGGGTGTGACTGAAGCGGCAGTTTTGTGACTTGCTTTGTCACTTGGGATCCCTCTATCTCACTGGAGAGAGAGACATCATGAATAGAGTTATCATGAAGACATGCAGTGGAACAAAGTTTAATGTGAAAGACGCATCAACAGATCACTAGTGTTTTACATATATACCTAGAGAGGAATTACCTTCTAACACAGCCCTCTGACCTATGAACTGTGACGTCGTGGATCTAGTGCATGTGCAAAGAAAACCCTTTTCTGTTTTGTTCCATAAAATAATCCAACAAATGAGAAGTATGGTAATCTTTCCAGGAGGGAGGAAATCAAAGATACTATCCTAAATTCCATATTATAACTGTCTTCCTTCCCTTCCTAAGATTAGAATTTGCTATGGGCTAGGAATGATGCTGAGTGGCAGGGCTTGCCAAGCAAGTGTGGGGCCCTGTGTTCAAGGGCTAGCACCTTCAGAAAGGAGGAGGCCCTGCCTTCCTTACCCATTTGATATTTTTGTGGATTCCATACATAATGTTCCCCTCAGGCATTATGGCCTCCAACTGTTGATACAATCAAGAGGCGACCACATCCTGAGGGAACTATCCACACAGTGAGCTCAGACCTGCATAGGCTAATCTTGGGAGGCAGAGCCACACTGGACATTTGTCCCCCGCCTTACTAGGCATCCATTTCTTTGTTCTCTCCCTCCATCCACCCACCGCCTGGCCACCATCACAAGAGAACCTCTTCACCACAAATAATATTCTGCCACGCCACAGTCCCAAAACAGGGGGATAACTAATTTTGAGCCCAAGGATGAAACAAGCCTTCTTGTCTTTAGGGTTATTACTGTCAAAGCATTAGAAAGCTGACAGATTCAGATGTCAAATGCATATTTACAGTTAGGCATGTTATTCTTCCAATATGTTAACATCCTATGTGATTCACATAGTGTCCCAAGAACTGATGTTTTCTTGAATTTTACCACAGCAAATTTAAATCAAAGTCATTTTACGTAAAGAATTTTAAAATGTGCTTGAATACAAAATACAAATCTGTTATCTCCTCTATTGTTTTCTTCGCATAATTTTCCTTTATCATCAACTTCTTTTTTTGTTTGTTTGTTTTTTTTTTTTGTTTTTCGAGACAGGGTTTCTCTGTATAGCCCTGGCTATTCTGGAACTCACTTTGTAGACCAGGCTGGCCTTGAACTCAGAAATCCTCCTTCCTCTGCCTCCCGAGTGCTGAGATTAAAGGCGTGCGCCACCATGCCCAGCTATCATTAACTTCTTTAAAATGCCTTTATTTATGCATGTAACCTAATCTAACCACTTTAAACACGGTGGTTATATTACCTCTTATATACCTCATAAAACACCTGAAGAAAGTCACTTCAGATTAATGTTTTAGGCCTAGTGCACTCTGCTACATTTAATGGGCATTTTCACTAAAATAGGGAGGGATGGAAGGGTAACACTGTGTGGTGACATGAACCAGGGACCTAAGAGTCCAACCCAAGCCAACCTACTCTCTGGGGGCTGATCCGTCTGGATAAGTAACTTGATCACTGGGTCCCATTAGTTATCAGTTTCCTGGAACTCAACTAGAGCCCCCTGAGGAAAGAAAGAAAAGGCAAAGGACCCTGGAGCTAACACGAACAAAAAACGGTTAACAATAAAATTAATGCTGATTGCAAATGTAACCTTCAAGATGCCCAGAGCCCAGTAATCCCTTAAAGACCAGATAATAAGGTCTGATTGCTTCTGAATGTCACACATGTCTGCAAGAAGCAGCCCTGTAAATCGTCGACGCAATTGATGTGCAAGGAGTCCAAAGTTAATTTCTACAGTCTAAGCCGTTGTTTCCTCCATTCTCGAGTCTGTCAAATTAGCCCTTTATTTCCTGCATGCTTTATATGACCTGTATTCACACGCAGAGTGAGTTGGGAAAGCAGAGCTTGTTCCCTTAGTGCAAACCTCTTGAATATTTGCATATCACAACCTTTTTTGTCTTAATTCCATCAACTAAGAATGGCATTATAAGTGCATCCCCTCCTCCTCCTCCTCCTCCTCCTCCTCCTCCTCCTCCTCCTCCTCCTCCTCCTCCTCTTCTTGGGGTTGTTGAGAACTATATACAGCACATAGCTAATACCACTGCTGTTGTCAGCTTCCTGAATAATGGCCACAGGTACCCTTTATATGACTTCTTGAAAAATTACCTATGAGAGATGACACAAGAAAAAAAATCTACCAAAAAAAAGTCTTTCTGATTGCTAGAACAACTGTAAAAATTTGTATAAGTGTATTCAGACATTACAAACTATTTATAACTGAAACAATTTAGCAAAAGGCAAAAGAAATCATCCTATGAGCAGAGTTTTAATTTAGGGTTTTTGCTGCTAACTGGTTTAAAACATTCTCTCCTAACTGGGTGGTGGTGGTGCAAGCCTTTAATCCCAGCACTAGGGGAGGCAGGGGGAGAGGGACTCAGGAGACTCTCTGAGTTCAAGAGCAGTCTGGTTTGAACCATCTTGAAGGTTACATTTGCAATCAGCATTAATTTTATTAGTTCCCAGACAGCTAGGGCTACAAAGAGAAACTCTTGTCTGGAAAAAAGTAACAACAACAATAATGTTCTTCCCCAGTTTATGACTTAACATTGACATTGTCTTTCTTGTTCCTATAGAATCTGGAGCTTTAACTTGAATCCCAGCAAAAGTCAGGCTACGTTTATTCTCTCTCTCTCTCTCTCTCTCTCTCTCTCTCTCTCTCTCTCTCTCTCTCTCTCATTCTCTCTCTCTCTCTCTCTCTCTCTCTTTTTTTTTTTTTTTTGGGTATTTCGAGACAGGGTTTCTCTGTGTAGCCCTGGCTGTCCTGGAACTCACCTTGTAGACCAGGCTGGCCTCAAACTCAGAAATCCACCTGTCTCTGCCTCCCAAGTGCTGAGATTAAAGGCGTGCCCCACCACGCCTGGCCTCCATGCAATCAACATGAAAGCCTAGGCTGGCCTACTGGATAAGCAGAAGCTTCTTAGAGTAAAATCAGTGGATCCCAGGACAGCCAGCACACAGCTACAGTAACAGCCACAGCCAGCACACAGCTAGAGTAACAGCCACCTCCAGCACACAGCTACAGCCAGCCACGCACATCCTGTGGCCAGACCAAATCAGCAGAGCCATCTATCAACCCCCAGCTGACCTCAGACGTGCTCAGTGATCTACACAAGGCCACAAGCACCATGCACCTCGTCTATGGATTTGATAAAGGCTACACTTTCCCATAGCAATGATTAACTCACAAATACTTTCACTTCCTGCTCATGAATCCCCTCCAGATTAACACTTACCTCATTATAGTCTTCAGACACTACTTTCTTAAAATGGTCACTGGACAAATATGGGATGGATCAAAGGAAAATGGAAAATTCTTTTCTAGATGCTAGGCTCTGCTTAGATGTGGTACAATGCAAGGCATATAGTAGTAATTAGTGTCTAAGTAGCCTAATGTAAAGTGGTCCAAGTGGCCAGTGAGCATGGAAAAAAAATGGAATCAAGATGGCAAGACAGAGGAATGGGGACCTGAGCTCTGGACCATAGTGCCAAATCAAGGTGTGTTTTCACTACAAATTTCCTTAATGTGAACTTCCAACTTCTTCAAGCAACTGTTGCTTCGTACTCGGCTACTGAGAACAACCCACGCCAGCCTACATTCATCACAGAAATTGGGCCCCTTGAAAAAAGCAATTGGGAATTGACCCTCGACCTGAAAGCTCCAGAGACTTCTTATCAGCATCTTTAGCCAACCTGACAATGCATTTCTCCAACAGAAAAAAAAAAAAAAAAAAAAAAAAAACGCTTTTATCTAGATGCAGCTCAGAAGGGCTGGCTTTTCTCTGTTCTCCAATGCCAACAAGGAGTGCCTACTCACACATCACTTTGCTTGAGGGGCTGTAGCTGATTTTCATATTCATTCCTGGTGAAGAGCAGAGAACTGCACATAGAAGGAGGGGGAGCTACCAAGGAGTGAGTTCTACCCCTGTGTGTGCACACTCGGCCCAGGATCACTTGGAAAATGAAAAATGTACCTGGGTTCCCGACTCTTCCTCTTGGCTCTTCTTTAAACATCTAATTATGAAGAAACGTATGTGTTTAGACTTTTTCCGCTCTCTGGGGATTCCAGAAATCAAATCGTTTTGCCAACACGACCAGGAGAACAAATCGTTTGTGTTGTGGCTGAGCCATACGGCTCCCTTCGCAAACACCAGCAGAGCCTGCACAGCTTTGCTCTCACAAAGCCATTTGGGAGAAGATTTTTATGGCAACAGAGGAAATGTTTCTACTAAAACAACACCTACACTTTGCTGGAGATATTTTCAGGAGGTTCCCCCGACTGCCGTTTAAGTCGCTCAAATATCTCGTTTAAAAGTCTGGCTCGGCTCACGGTGAAGCTGGTGGGCCCCATGGGAGGATTTCCCGATCAGTTATTGAAGGAGTAGCCTGGAGCAAGTCACTTAACCTGGCAAGACCTCAGGTCTATGGTAACAAAGAAACCTCAGCCCCTTCAGGAGTCTAAGAAATGATTCGAGGAGACACAGTTAACACCCAAGTTATATAACAGGACTAAGGATGGGCACTAGAAAGATCTGTGGCAAATTCAATGCTAAATTAACCTTAAGAGTCTTAGGGAACAAAGTTGGGATACAGTCACTGTGGTCTAGTGCATAGTCAGGACCAAAAGGTCATTCGCAAGCTGTTCGAGTGAGGCTGACAGAAGACTCAGCGCCTCTGCAGAGATAGGCCTGCGATGTTCCCCCATGGTTAAGCACCAGTAACAGTTAACATCGGTGAACAAAGTCTCCCTGCTACTTTCTTCAAAGCCTGAATTTCAGCTCAGCTTCTCCTTTAGCTCCATCCTGAGTCTGCCCTTCCCTCCACAGGCTGGATATCTAGAGCACTTCAGAGTAAACCTTTATCCAGTGACCTCTAATTTACAGTCCATATCCCAGGAAACCCGAATTGAGAGAGCACAGACACATTCGTTGTTTAAGTGAAAGAAGTGAGTCCCACCAAGGTTACAAAACTTGTCGAGGTGCACAAACCAGGAGTGGTGTTGTGAGAGCTAAAGCCCAGTATCTTCAAACCGCCATTCACAGTCCCTTGATGACACGTCCATCACTTTGACCAAAAAATAAACAAACAGCTGGATGTTGTCCTCAAAGCAGACTTCAAGAAGCAAATTAGCACAGAGAAAAACATTGTAAAAATAAAAAGACAACTTCCAGGCTACCAGTGCAGCTCAAGGGTGGCTTGCTTGTCCTGGATGCAGTCAGTATCCAGCAACTGGGACAGAAGGGGAGAGGAACGGGTTTGATAACAGGGTGTGGTGCTATTAGAGTCCAGGGACTGGAGCCACATGATGACAATGGCACAGGCTTCGGAGAGGCAAGGATGGAAACTATGACATTACCAGAGCTCCTACAGGTACTGAGGGAGGAGACACAGAGAATACCCTGGCTCTTCCTCCACCACAGCCTTCACCAGTGCTCACTCGGCAATCTACCCAGGTGCCTGGGACAGACGGACCTAATAAACAAAACTGCGCTTAAACAGCCCAAGAGTAAAGCAGGAAAGTAACCAGCAAGGAGCATAGACACTCTGAGAATACAAGCGAACAGCTTACTGCATGACTCTTCCTACCGCCACTGAAATGACAAGTGACCCCACACGCTCTAGCCGCGCTAGGCAGGGGTACACTCACTGGCTCTTCACAAGCACGGGGCTCTGTGACTGCTCAGCTCAAAACTCAAGGTCTAAAAGGAAAAGGCTTCCAGGAATGGTGGCTCAGAGCTTTAATGCAGCATTGGTGGGACAGTTCATGGACAGCCTCAGATGTGTAGCAAGCAAGACCCTGTCCTTTAAAAAAAAAAGGAAATAACATAAAAATAAAAACTGTGATTGGGATTACAGCTTACTGGTGAGCACCTGCCTAGCCTAAGAAAGGGTCTGGGTCTAATTCCTACTGGCAAAAATACATAAGAACTGGGAGCTCAATTTTTCCCATTATTCTCTGTTAAATAAAATTTTAAAAATCTAATACTTCAAAAGTATTTCTATCCTATTCCTCCCAAAAAAGTTTATTTGATAGTGCTTAAATAGATAGAATTTCATTGCCCAAATTTTACTTATTCACCTCAAAATGTTCCTTGCAACATTAAGCCAAATTAGCTGCTGATGTCCTATTCCAGAAGGCTAGGCCAACCTTTATAATTTCATATGCTATTCAAAAAAGCAGGAGCTACCACCTAGATTCTTCTCAGAAGACCTACGCTGACTTCTGCTCACGAAGCAGAAGGAGGGGCTGGAGAAGGGGAAGGAGAAGAAAAACAGAAAACAAAACTAGATTCCCAAAAGATGGACGGCCACAGATCAGCAAGCTTCGGCTTCCCAGGGACAAACACAGCCTGCCTCCTCTCTGATCTTCCTATTCCAAGAATCTTTTACATTACAGAGGCTGCAGAGGAGATGGGGGTTGTCCTGTCGATCCACACTATGAACGCATTTCAGTGCTTCCATGCTCCAACAGAACTTCCTTGAGGTCTTTAGAACCCTGAATGGCTGGAGAGGAGACCTGGGTTTAAGAACCAGCTTTGCCCTGGCTGCCTGTCCGGCATGACATAGCCAATGCTCTTCTCTGCGCCTCCTCTGTCCCCTCACTTCCTTCTGCCATGATGTAACCCCATAACTGCATGGGATCTGTACCCCTCTCAGCCCTTGACTCGACTGACCCCACACAAAGACAACAAAAACCCTTTACAGATCCCGATCAACCGTCTCTTCCATGACACAGCCCAGATGTCTGTTTATGAGGCTGCTAACCAGAATTAAAATTACAATCTACAGTCATGGCAGAGACAAAAAAAAATGTCTGACCTCACTCCTCCCTCAGTTGACAGTGATCTCATCCAGCAATTCTTAGTCTAGGGTGGTCTGCCTGCAGAACAAGCTCAATTCTTCTCCTTTCCTGTGACCATACCCTCTGCCATGTAACCTCCACTGTCACAGGCCACACCTGCCTTTGGCCAAGAGGATGTCAGCAACCATGATGTAAAGTAGTGAAGGCTTTGGAAGTCCTCTTGCAGCAAGCTCGTCCACTCCCATTCTTGCTCCTGTGCCATACCCAAGCAAACATGCCAGGATGAAGGACGCGCATTACAGAAGTAAGTCACCTCACTCAGTCTTACTGGCTAAAGCCATCCTAACTCACAACATAGACACATAGACACATAGGCCAACCCAGCTGAGGACAGAACTGTTTGCCCAGTCCACAGGAGGCTATAGGCACTGCTGTCAGCTGAAATCAGCAAAGCCCAGATGAAGAGCAGATGAAACACTAAACTTTTAGAATGGGGACATTTAAAAAAAAATAAGGAAAAGGAATTTTCAGGGCTGGAAAGATGGCTCAGCAGTTAAAAGAACTTACAGTTAAAAGGAATAGGGTTTGGTTGCCAGCACCTGCATGGAGGGTCACAATCATCCAAAATTCCAGTGCAAAGAGGTTCAGCCCCTTCTGACTCACTCCCATGGGCACCAGGCAGGCACGTGGTGAACGAGCATACAACATACATAAGTGCACGGAAAAACACTTGCAGCCGAAATGAAATAAATAAATCCAATCTGGTTTCTGGTGTTGGTTTTTCAAAATAGAGTTTGCCCTGATGCCCTGAAACATGCTCTGTAGACCAAGATGTCCTCTGCCTCCCGAATGCTGGTACTAAAGGCATGCACCATTATGCCCAGCTAATTTTTTTAAATTTTGCAAAGAGTTTTTTAAATTTTATTTTTAATTATATGTGGAGGGGGGGGGTCACAGACCTTACATCCAGTGGGACTAGAGATATAGGCAGTTGTGTGCTGCCTACTGTAAGTACCAGAAACTAACCTTCCATCCTCTGCCAGGGCAGGATGCTATGCCCTCTTAACCACTGAGCCAGCTCTCCCGGTGACTTCCCACCGATTGTTACCTTCCCCTGAAGCTCTGTGGTTGCTTGTTATGCAGCTTACTATGGCAATACGCAATGGGTGCCATTCCTGAGTATGCAAACAGCCCAACTGTAAGGATCATTTCTAGAGCTAAAGTTCAGAGTAATGTTACCTCGCACACTTGAAATCTATCATATCAGCACCTTCAAGGCTCTCAATGGAGCAAGATGAAGAAACTGGCTGGACTTCACCTACCTCATACTTCACACAGACCTCCAAAGTTCAAGTCCCAATCGAATTATTCCCCAGCGTTACAGCCCAAGTCTAGGCTGAATAGTTTATCCAGCCTCTTCGCTAGATAGACCATGGATTTTATGTTCTCTTCCAAGATGGCTAATGGGCCCTTTGAAACAAAAACACCCCACAAGCACTCTGACATCACAAAACTTTATGCTCACAATTGCATATGATTAAATTATCTGCTCAAATGACCTCTACAATTTCAATATTCCCATGTGTCTTTGCTGACCTGACCACAGACTCACCATCCACCTCATCCCCTCACTCCCTGACTCCTGCCCCATGTGTGCTGTGCATCTGCAACTACCTTCGACCCCATCAAATGGTCCTGGAACTTCTGCTCTGAAACTCTCCAGAGCTTGGTCACATGAGCTGTGAACCTAAAATCATGGTCCCACCCCCACCCCCCACCCCCTCCTCTGACTCAGCATGTCAAAGTTCATCAGCTTTCCAGCGGGCTGGACCTTGGCAGCACTAAACCCTTCGTTCTCAGTAGCCACAAGGTGGCACCGTAAAAGCTGGTGAACAGAAACACCCACTACACTTTGACAGTCAAACTTCAATTTCCGATGTTTGAAATTAGCAGTAGGCTCCGAAATAACAACCCCAGCATAAAGTGTGGCCTCTACAACGTGGAGTTTCTTCTCCAAAGTCCCCATCTCTTAGTCAAACACAAACCTGACCTTGAACAGGATTCGTACGGCTAGCCTTGTTCACTCTTCACGCACTGGTTGAGATAGTGTTTTGCCAAAGCTCCTACCAGGACCCTCAGAGCACGATGTGAGAGCACCCGATAGAACTGACCTGGCATTGATGTTTTCCTACTACAAAGCCCTGACCATTTGGTGCCGCCTCCATACTGAGAGGGCTCCGTCCTATGCCACTCCCTGTAGCTGGCTCAGAGCCAAACGCTGAACACTCTGTGGAGAGTGGGGAAGTGAAAATGACAGGTAAGATGGGGACTGAATACAAAAATGACTGAAGTTTCTAAGTGTCCTCTCTCCATCCAAGGAAGACCTTTCACAACCATAGGAACAGATAAGTACTAACACTACACAACAACCAAAGGGGGCGTGGGAGGACCGATGATGGGAAGACACCTGAAACCTGCCTCAGCCAGCCAAAGTGACCACTGTGAATTTAGAAAGGATTGAAGAGCGATGTTATGAAAGGTTTTATTTTGTTCCATTTCTAATCGCGTGCGCGTGTGTGTGTGTGTCTAGGCAGGTTTACACATTTTCAATGCTGGCAGAGGTCAAAAAGGGCACGGTGTGTCTCTTGGAAGGAGAATGACAGACAGTTGTGACCCACTCGGAAGCACTGGGGTCCTCTACAAGAGCAGTGTATGCTCCTTACCACTGAGCCACTTTTCAGCGCTAAACCCACATTTTTTTTTAAATTAGGTCACTTATCAAAAACCGACATTCAAAAAAACAAAATCAGGATATGACCATATGGTTTCCTAATCAAAAACAAAAAACAAACAAACAAAAACTCCCTTTCCTTTCTGGAGAAAAAAATATTTTAAACCATTCGTCTCTCCCAGACTCCTGATAGGTCATGAAGGACACACAAAGAAAGACTTTCAGAGCCCAGTGACTTGGATTTTCTGCTTCATATCGCTGAAATCACCAGAGAAATACTTCTGCTTCCACCCTGGACACAAAATTCCATACTCCACTTACGAAGGAAGGAGGCAAAAATGAGTGCAAACACGTGGCGTGTAAGAGCTGAAAAGCCGGTGCTTGTGGGGAGAGCTGGAACTGGTGCTGTCTACTTGAAGACCCAACCGACCGTCCAACCGACAGCGTGCGCATGAGCCAGGAACTCGGGCTGTGCATACCTGCAGCCTTGTTCTCCAGAACACAATTTCATTTGATCTTTCCTTTGCAGCACTGCATGCCCAGTCACTGTATCTGAAAACAAGGGCTGCACAGGATTTTTACCACTTAGGGAGATCCTAAAGATCTCAGAACCGGTTCAACCCTTAAAATCCAAGGTTAAGAAAAGGCATTTCCAACCGCTGTTTCATTATTCTCTTATACCCATACCCACACCCTGCCCTATTGTGCACTTGCACATGTGTGTGTGTGTGTGTGTGAGAGAGTGTGTATGTGTGTGTGTGTGTGTGTGTGTGTGTGTGTGTGTGTGTGATATTTCCCCTTCCATCTGAAATACTTTTTAAAACTCCATGTAAAAGTATAAGCCCGCACAAGTGGCCACTAGTTATGTCAGGAATGAGACAGCAGGCATATTCTGTGACTGACACTCCCTTTTGTGACAGGCCTTCAGTGCTGTAACCCGGCTTCTCGGGGGAATTCTATCCTTTGGAAACATTCCAAAATTCATTTCTGCCCTCCCACAGCCTGATTTTCTGCATGCATTTTTTCAACAACCATCTCCATCCCCGGGGAAGCAAGAAAACTGATACCAAAACTAAACAAAGGCGGCCTTCTGAAGGCCTCTCACGCAAAGCTTTGCAAATAAAAGTGATTTCTTGACTTTGTTCTCTCTTTTCTCTCCACAAAGTTAAATCCCTCATGGTTGTTCATTATTTCGGTTTATAAACGTGTCTCCAGGTAGAAAGAGCAACATCCCCGCTACAGAAGGAGGCTGAGCCAGCTAAAGCCCAACATAGGAACCACAGCAACTAGAACTCCCACAATGCACTGCTGCACCCACCCCCAGTTTCTGGCCAACACTGTTCCTTAATTGGCCATGAATAGTTACGGTCAGCCCCAGTAATTTCTGCACCCTGGTTAGCATAATCTCCTAAGGCATCAGCTGCAAGCTTAAAGTCCAAATTTTGAAAGAGCATCCAATTAATAATCACCATAATAATAATGATAAAAGAGATGCCAAACTGCTGTGTGGATTCTAGCGTGCACAGGGGGAGCTGAGCTAACTGAACCAAGTTACTCTCCTATTGTCCACCTGGTCATTTCTAGCCCCATTTTTGTTTTGAATTTTTTTTCTTTAGAGACACTGTCATTATATATCTCATGCTGGCTCAGATCTAACACTCTGAGGTTTGTTTATTTGTTTGTTTGTTTTTATTTTGTTTTAAATCATAGTCTCTTCTAGCCCCAACTGGCCTCAAACCTGCAGTGCAGTTAAGGATGACCTTAAACTTCTAATAAACTTCTAATCCTCCTGCCTCCACAACCTGCGCTGGGATTTCAGGTATGCAACATCATACCGCTTTTCCTCTGACATTTCTTAAATGGTCTCCTCAGTAAGGAAACTTCCTGGGACTCCATAGAAGCAAAGGCTGTGATTTCAAACTTCAGATTCTATCCACTAACCAACAATGATTGAGCAAAGACAATATCTGACTATAAAGATATTTCCCGACAATTCATCTCAAGGGAGTCACAAGTCCAATCAAAAAGACATCGCTAAATGACTATGTAACATCTGGGAACAAATGTTTCCTGCACGCTTGGCCCACACTTCATGCCACTGTGATGATACGGACATGAACCTCCCTTGCTCTCATTGAATCTCATCCTGGAGTGACGGCAGACATAAGAAAATGGTCTGGATGGATACCAGAATATCCTAAAGGTAGGATTACAAATCTCAAGGACTGTAATATTAAAACAGGAAAGTGAAACAAGACCCCCACATGGCAAACATTTTAAGGAGGTTAGGTCATCAATCTAAAGATATTGTAAAGAAAGTGACTCAGTCGATGAAAGAATTCGCAAAGGCCCCGTAATGGGGCAGGAGTGACAGCATTTGGCAAGGGTAGCCAGTGGGGCATGAACAAGGTGGGTAGTATCAGACGAAGTCAAAGGCTACAAGGAAGGGACCGGGCCAGCCCACAAGACCCTTGTTGGGGCTCTGGCTTACATTCCGAAAGAGGCAGGAAGCCACTGCGGGTTCAGAGCAGAAGGACATTACTGGACATATCTTTAAAGACTCACCCAGGCTGCTGTGTCGAGAATCCTCCCAGGTAGTTGACAGCACGCACAAAGCAGGCTCCTATAGAATCCAGACAAAAGAGACCAGGGGTTAGAGCAGAAGAGAATGATGAAGACAATCTAAACTGCCTGCCTTTGGGTCACATGTTAGGTGTCAAATAGAATCATCCACTGATGAACTGGACTCGGCATCTGCAGACAGGCATTGGTTTCGTTTGTTTCGTTTTAGTTTTGTTTCTCTCCGCTAAATCCTGCCTTAGTTTCTGTCTTGGCCATCACCCAGGAGTTTCTGTGTTTAGGGCTTGGGCCTCGGCTTGGTACTAACAGAAATAGTGGCATCAAGTCTGAGGAGGCTATGGGGCTGAGGATGGGCCACCAAAGGGAATATGTGACATTGCTGGTTCCTCTATTTCCCAGATGCTCCAGGAGAACAGCTTCTCGCCAAACACTCCTGGTCTTGCTTTATGACTAACCGAAACAAGGTGACTAAGTGACCATGGGACTAAACTTAAGGACACTCTGACCCCAGTCAAAACTCTCCTTCTTCTCAGTTGTAGTGCTGGGGATTTGTCTAGTGATGGGAAGCCGACTAATGAAAGGCTCAATAAAGCACCAGATTTGTGTTCCCTGGGCCGTAAGCCCCGTGGTTTATGATTATACACTGCTTTATGCCTCCTCCCTCTATCTCTCAACAAGCCCACAGTCAGCCTGGGCACTGGTGACCATAGGCACAGTTCTCTGTCTTCCCACTGAGAATCCAAACATTTTCATATTCCCGTTTTCAGTCTCTCCATTTCCTCTTGCCTCTGTCCCATTCCCTCCTTCTTCTAATGCTAGCCCCTGGCCCTGTGGCAGAGCACAGCCATATCCCAAGTGGTATTGATAGCCCTGGCCTCATCTCCTCAGAACTACTTTACCAAAAACTGCAGAGAAAATGATGACCCAAATCCCATATTTTATGATATGATGCTAATACTCAGTCCCTCTGTCCTGTCTCCAAAGGAGCTTTCTATAGCCGCCAACCTGTAGCTTCCTTTCCTCCCCCATATTCCTTCATGGACATTGGAAATGGGCATTCTGTCACTTTAAGTCTCCTAAATGATACTCTCCCAGCCTAGAGAGTCCTCTCCTCGCTCTCTTGCACAACTTTTCTTAAATGCATTTATCCATGCACTCTGCACTTATCCATGCACGCATGCTGGCCTCTACAAAACACTCCATTCAGGTCCTATGCCACATGTCCCTTCTGCACTGCTGAGCAGGTATTCGCTTTAACAACACATGCCAACTGGTTTTCACTTTACATGCTCCACAGATACAACAGAGCATTCCATACAATGTTAGGTCTTAGGCAGTGACACTGTCCAGAAAGGACAGTCTTGCCTTTGCTCAGGCTGGACGATAGAAGGATTTTTGGTAGTTAGAAAAAAAGCCAGCACTCCTCAGGAACTTATGAATTGGGTTCCCATCTACCAAAAGCAGTGATTTCCCTTGCCTCAGGCAGAAGGGACATATGGCTCTCCATTGACATACACCTGTGGTTGTATATCAACCTCCACACCTGCCTTCAAAGCCCCCAAGCTAACAGCCTGGGCCTTCTCACCTCCCCCTGTACCCTAAACTCCCAGGCCTCCCCAGCTCAGGGCTTCCATCCCCTCTGCACATCCTCCTTATAACCTCCTATTCTCACTTTTCTCTCTTGCTCTTCTCCCTGTCCCTCCTTCGCTTGCAGATAGCTTTGGACGTGTCCAGTCTGTTTTTTTTTTCTCTCTGCTCTGGACTCTTGCAGACATGTCTGGTTGTTCTCTCTCGCTCTTATCAATAATAAAAACCTCCCTGCAATCATGGAGTGGCCATTTTTGGTGGTTTCTCTGTTGCATCTCTTACACACAAAGCACAGTTAATAAATTATTTATTTTAATGACAATAAGGAGTAAGTTATCTCTTTTATCTAAGTTACCTGAAAATCCCTAAGAATTTATACATCGTCTTTAAGATGGAATCGCAGTCACCTGTCCCTGCATCTTTCTGTGTCCCTCACCCCCACCATTTTGATTCATCCACTAATGTTCTTTTTAGACGAACAGCACTCTACAGAAGAACAAAACTCACATCTAGGCTTATCTCCTAAGAGTGGACTCCCAGGCATGTGACATCTGAAATCATAACCAAACCAATATTTTTAGCTTATACTCAAACAAGTCAATGGCTTCATGGGACAATCGCCGGAAATGGAATGAGACATCCTGGGTTGCTTACCATCATAGCTCCATCATCACTGTGAACTCAGGGATTAGACCTGGGGCCACAGGATGATGAAAGCAAAAAGGGAAATGAAGACCTTTAGTCCAATAACTTACATGCCAAGCAGGGATCTCTGCTACATGTCGTAACAGATGCTTTCTCCATCCCTTTGTATTATGTTCCTTGGGGCAAGGTGTCACTGACCACCTCCAATGGCAAAAGCCACCCAAGAAACTAAGTATTTATGTTCCCTAAAAGGGAGGGCTCCTAAGTTGTCAAGGTAGGAAGTAGACCTCTATTAATTCTTTGTTTTTCAAGGCACCTGCCTGCTATTTTTAATTGATATAGATAATAAACACTTGTGCCTAACCCAGAAGAGGGCCATCCTGTTCTGTTGTTCTCTAGAATCTGGGGCAGAAGACAAGAAGACTCTACAGCTCCTCTCAGGAAGTGAGATTTGCACTAAGAGTAAAGACATCAGTTAGAAGTTGTCAGGCAGACAGAAGCAGGAAATGAAGAGAACCTTTTCTTCGAGGGCAGGGAAGGACAGTGGACAAAAGAAGAGATTGGAATTGTGCTTTAAGCCTATCATCCCAGCACAGGGCAGGCTGAGGCAGGAGGATGCCAAGTTCAAAGCCAGTCTTGAATAATTAGAAGATATTGTCCAAAAAAAAAAAAAAAAAAAAAAAAAGAAAAGAAAGGAAAAAGAAAAAGAAAAGAAACAAAATAAAATAAAGAAACTTAAAATAATAACTAACAACAACAACAATAATGACAGTAACAACATTAACAACAACAATAATAATAATAATAACAACAACATGATCATGAAAAGCAAGAAAGAGAATGGCCGCAGGAAAGTTAGAAGAAAGAAGAGTGAGGTGGGGCTTTCTGGCCTCGTAAAGGAATGTGGAGTTGGATAGGCAGACAGTGTGAGTTCCTCCACAGAATCCTCAGCGTGCAAATTATCTCCACTCATCTGCCAACACTGATCATCGTTCTTCTGAAACAACATGCCTACCATAAGCGTCTCAAAATAAAACAAGAGCCCTCAGTAGCACACACCTGCCCCTCTGAACCACAGATGACTGCTGGGCAGACAGAAACAAACACTAGTGTCTCTTGGGAGCATTTGAACTAAGACACAGTAGCCACTGACAATTGGTGATTAACACTTAACTAAAAGTTTCCAGAGTGGGTAATAGAGGATATTAAGAGACATGGCAGACTTGGTTGAAAAAAAAATGTAGTACAAATTATATGGCCCTCATCCTGTTAAGATATCAATCAAGTCTATTTTCCCTCTTCTCAAACCTGGCTCTCTGGTTGGGGTGACCTTCAGAATGCAAGGATATCCGATTTCTTCTTGGTTTTCCTTTGTGCATGCCTACTTATCCATGACCCATAGCGAATAACAACAACCCACCCCACTCTTGTGGCCCTAGCATTCATACACCCTCTAAAAAGACCCCAGAATTCCAAACATCCTCACACAGGCTCAGAAACTATCTGCAGCTGGAAAAATCACCCCTGCCAGAGCACGAGGCAAACCTAGCTGCTGTGGACAATCTGAAGCAGCCCCATATCCCACAGTTGGGATTAAAGTGAAAATATATTCTTATACCGTTTCTGTGGTTTTAAAAGAAACTAAAATTCAAAAATTCTCACTACACTTAATTCTGCCAGGAAACGGCAAAGAGGTTGATGAGTGACCAGAAATCCACAAGTTCGGTTTGAAGAACAACAGAGAGGATGGACTTGTCATCCAGCTGCTCCTCTCTTAAGTGGCTTCTGCTTTTGCGCTTGACAAGGGTCCTCCTGAGCATCTCGTGCTTTTCAGTGATCCGACCACTCCACGTGGAGGGAGCAGCCCAGACAAGACCGGAGACGTTCTAGCTGAGCTCATCCCTGAAGCCAACTGCTCATGTTCAATGAGTCATCTCAAACACTCCAACCACAAAAAGAGCAACTGCTCCAGTCTCTCCCGGAGCCGTGTTGCCTGGCTGAGACCAGTCAACCCACAGACACATGAAATGCTGGCTGTTGTTTCCAGCCAGTAAGTTTTGGTGTGGTCAGGTACAAAGCAAGAGAAGGTGACAGCAGGGAAAGCCCAGAGCAAAGACTGAGAAAAGGAAGGACGGAGACACAGACGAGTCCCTGCAGGGCACAGAGCCTGAGTGCAATTCTAGAACTTGGCACTTAAGATCCAGGAGATCTGATCAAGTTATGGGGCAAATCAGGGTCCTTAGGATCATTAATAAAATAAGAATGGACCATCATACTAGAGTTAAACCTCGGGGCAGCAAAGCTCAGGAGGTGCCTGGAAGGGAAAAATGGAGAAGAAAAAGAGAGAAGGAGGCCATGCTGTCTGAGCTATGCCAGTGTGAAGGTCAAACACATGGCAGATAAGCTACGAGCAGGCATAGGGGACTCAGAAACGGAGAACAGATGGATACTCAAGGTACCAGTGAAAGTATATTCAGTCCATCAGAAAGAAGAAGAGAAGAACGAGAAAAACCTGGTGTTCTTCCTAAGGCCCCCAGATTGATTTAAGCACCCAGATCAGCTGGTACAATAGCTGCTGTTCTAGAGGATCCAACATCGTTATCTTGCCCTCATGGATGTATGCACTTACAGAAACACACACACACATTCACGAACACAGGCATGCAAGGCATGCATACACACGCATTCAGACAGATACACATGAATATATACATTAAATAAAATAAAAACAAATGTTACACGTAATGATGACACTATATTTGGAGCATCACTATAAGATGACACAATATGTTTCCCACTAAATATCCAATGATTTTTTAAAACACTGTCTTCAGTTTGCTTACATATCTCTAATATTTTTAGAGTATGTACAATCCATATTATTCTAAATGATGGTAAGTGTTAAGGGTTAAATTACTATTTTATCTTTGGCCTCAAGTCCAGGCATTCCTCCAAAGGCTATGGGCTAAATCATGTGTTTGACTCCATCTCAAAACCACCAGGCAATCCAACAGCCCCCATCCTCTCCTTCATCCTCCTGCCCTCTCTGTTGTCCTTCAAACCGAACTTGTGGATTTCTGGTCACTCATCAACCTCTTTGCCGTTTCCTGGCAGAATTAAGTGTAGTAAGAATTTTTGAATTTTAGTTTCTTTTAAAACCACAGAAACGGTATAAGAATATATTTTCACTTTAATCCCAACTGTGGGATATGGGGCTGCTTCAGATTGTCCACAGCAGCTAGGTTTGCCTCGTGCTCTGGCAGGGGTGATTTTTCCAGCTGCAGATAGTTTCTGTGCCTGTGTGAGGATGTTTGGAATTCTGGGGTCTTTTTAGAGGGTGTATGAATGCTAGGGCCACAAGAGTGGGGTGGGTTGTTGTTATTCGCTATGGGTCATGGATAAGTAGGCATGCACAAAGGAAAACCAAGAAGAAATCGGATATCTAAATGGTGAAAGTCAAACTTACTCCAAGGAACTTGATGCCCCTAATCAACAGGAGGTATTCTAAGGGATAAAACCGTCCCCTTTCCAACCCCGACTTTATTCAGGAATCTCTTTCCTTTCCTCTCTGCCCTGTTCTCTCTCTTATCTAGTGATAGGGGATTGAAAGAGTAGGAGACAAAAAGATAGAGAAGGGTGGAAGATAAAACAACCCCAAAACTAGCCAAAGTCAGCTACACTTAAGTATACCCTCACTTAGATACACCTAGAGCCCAGTATATGTTAATAATACTTTACAATTCGTATAATTACTTGTTTAGACTCCTATTTTTCCAACATATTGTGATTTCCTTGAAAGTACACATCAAGTGCTATTCATTACTGAGTCCACAGTGATCAGCAAAGTGCCTGCATCACAAGGGTCCCTGCAGAAGGAGCATTTCTATTGCTGGAGAGCCTTTTCTAGGTGCTTGAAGTGTCTTTCGCAGCGTTTAAAAACTCTCAGAGAGGGGATTATAACTCACTAGATGGATGGGAAACTTCAAGAGCTAAAGAGAAAAATACATACTTATCTAAAATTAGAATATACAAGATAAATCTGAAATTTCTAGATGGACAGATCCATTGAACCCTTCTGTTTCCCTGCATTGAATATTTTCCAGCTTATATGGTTAAGTACATTATAATTAGCTGTATGGGTAGTCATCATAAGACACAATTTCTAATTTTCAATCTGCTGCTCATACAGAGTTTCCCATAGAGCAGAAAAGAAAGCACTCCAATTACAACTTAAAGTCATTTGTTCGAAACATATTTGGGGATGTGTACCCCTTCTTGTGGTACAACATCCTAAATGCTGAGTATCCTTGGAGCTCAAGGACAACTTATCATTATCTTCATAATGTCTCTGGCTGTTCCATTCCACCCAAGTGTTCAGGAAGCAAAAGATACCAAGATGGTGCCGCCGTAAGGGTCTCAGCAGGAAGCAGATGGCAACTTGAATACACAACTAAGGCGAGCTTATATGGGGTGATTTACCAGGCATGACAGAGCTTAGGAAGCCAACCAGGGAGTGTGGCATAGCTTGGGGCTGAAGGAGAAGAGAAAGAGGTATAGGAACCCACAGAGCACAGCTGTATCCAAAACCACATGACAGATTCTGTAGCTTCCAGGAGATGTACTGTCATCTGTCAGTATGACTGAGAGAAATCTAACGGAGCAAGCCCCCTAACCTAGCAACCCTCCCTCATTAATCCCCTCTTGGAGCTGCCAGCACTCTGTGGATGTAACGGTTAGCACCCGCCTAAGGAACTGGAGAGAAGCTCTGGAGGCTCAGGGGAGTAACATCCTCTACTGGAAGTCGCACACTTCCTTCCTGCTCCATCTCTTCTTCCCTTGGACGAGCACTGGGCATCTACGTAAATAAATCCAGTCCAGGTGCTTAGCATATGGGAGCAGTAGATGTCTGGCAGCTTAGCTCTTATTCTTTCCCTAAGTGTGCTTGCAGAAGCTGCTAGTGACCCACCCAGGTCCCTGTAGCTCCCCAGTGACTCAGGTTCTCTATGTGGAAGAGGTGTTATTCTAGGAGTCTGCATTCTCCTGTTGGTGTACCTTTCAGATACAAATACCAATAGAAAAGCTGTCAGAAGTCCTTACACCACAGAAGTTGGTAAAAAGTCTGGCTCCCACTGCCTCGTCTAACAGCTGAGAAACACTGCGCTGTTTCTCAAGACTCCCCCCCGCACCCCCACCCCCCCCCCCGACCCCAGCACAAAGGAGGCCATTTGCCCATCTTGGGATCAACTAATTAGCCCTTTTATGGTTGCCTTTCCTTTCTTTTCCAATTGCTTCTGACCCCTAGTGGCAGACACAGGACCCTCCTGAGTACTATTTATACTCCCAAGTTAAGCTCAAACCAGTTTTAGAAGACACCAACCTAAGATACTAACCATGGTGTTTACTCTGAAGTAGAGAAAAGCGTGTGCAATTTAGAACCAGAAAGTCGGGCTTTTGAACAGCTGCTTGGCTTTGGCCTCGCTCTGATGGACAGCAGAGATGCCAAGCCAGGGCTCAGCGCTCTCAATTGTCCTGTGCAGGCCGATAATAAGACAGTCTCTGAGCTCCTGCCCAGCTTCCAAGTTTACTAAAATGTATTAGAGAAACAGAAATGCTGGGGCTCAAATACAAACTCCATGTCACGAAACTCCATTTTCTGAAGTAATCTCTAAAACATGAGTAATTCCAGGCTGGGGGTGGAGGGGGTGGGGGTGGGGTGGGGAGACTGACTTTTAGATCACACTAAAATAAAGACTAGAAATTAAAATTTTGCCTGTCTGCGAAATGGCAAAATATGAGGTTTTCAACCAAATTTCCTAGACTTGACAACATAAAAATATTTTCACTTATCCCATAAACATCTCTTGAGAACCCCTTTGTTGTTTTCTGGCTATAGATAAATCAGGGTCTAACCTGTACCAAACAAGTACTCTGTCAGGAAGTACAACACGAGCCATGTTGTCAATTTTTAATCCACTTTAGTTCATGTTTGGTTTTGGTAAAGTTTTCTGGTATTTGGAAGACTCCAGCCCAGATCCTCGTTCTATGGATGTACAATACAACAGTAGCCTTAGCCCTGATATTTTGATATGTGCTCACATGGCGAAGAAATGGGAGGTTGAGGCTTATCTGCAACATTCACACAGTATCTTCCTACTCTAGTATTTCTTCTTTAAATGAAACGGAATGGAGTGACCTCAAATTCTATAACTTTCAATGTGTACATTCTGGACTTGGGAGTTACTGCGCTTTACCCAGCGCATTGTTCTGTAGCAATGCCTACCTACTCTATCTATGACAAGGTTGCTGGATCCTAAGCATCCCGAAATGATTCTTAAGGAGGAGGTTTAGATGCTAGAGGAACAGCAGCACACAATGACACATTTCATTTTCAGCTCTGGCAGTTAAAACAATAGCAGGGAGCGATCACAAGGGAGATTGGTGGTGCAAGCCTCCCAGTACTGTTTGGAAGCGTACACAGGTGAACAGAAAGCTCGTGGGAATGCTGGAGATGATGCTGGGGGGAGGGGGTAGGCAAAATGACTATAAAGGACCCCAAAGTCCCTTCACTTGTCACCTTAGCCAGCTCACTTATAACAAAGGTGCCATGCATAGTTACAAAGGAAATCAGAAAATAACAAAGAGCTTTCTGGAAGTTCTTCGGGGGCTACGGGGCTCTTCCTCCTGGCCCTGGTAAGCAAGAGGCTGGAGAGTTGGAAAACAGACAAGGCAGCAATGGAAAGCAAGGAGAAGTTCTAAATTGGTACGTTATAGGCACACTATCTGAAAAATGGTTTCCTCCCAGCTTCCTCCAATATGAAGGATTGTCAGCTGTTTCTCTGTGATAGCTGAAGAGGGGTGGGGCTGGGGGGTGGGGAACGAGGTCATACAAGGTCATTTGCCAAAAAGTTATATATTAAATATCACAATGATAAATTTGAACAAAGTACAAGTGCTAATTTTATGTACATAAAAATCATAAAATTGCTAAAAAGTATTAAATTACCAAGACAGGAAATACTGAATCACACTGGAAATGTTAACATGAGTAACTTTGATCTACCTAGATACTGATATTAGTGATTCTCAAAGTTAGGTACATAACAGGATTACCTGGGAAAGCTGAAAGCTCCAAGTCCCAGGATATACCCACCCAAGACATAATGCCTTTTTAATTGATCAATAGCCACAACATTATCTGAGGAGCTACTCCTGTGACATGCTGAGAACTAACCTGCATTGTGATAAATTAATGTTAATGAGGCTTAGGACAAAAGACAGTGCCTTGACCCCCTTGGCTCTTCCCCTTTAGCACAAAGCTCTGTCTCCTCATCTCTCCTTTATCTGAAACTGCTTCTTCAACTCACCCTGAAATTGATACTGATACCTACAAGGGAGATAAATAAGACTGATGAAGAGACACTATCATGTGCAGACCGCTGAAACCATCTACACCAGTAGAGAATGGTGTCTTTACAGGAATGGTGAATCCATTGGAAAGGAAGCTGCCTGACAGAGTGGTTACACACTGCCATCAACATGCTCAGCTCTGGCCCCTTTCAAGTGTGGTACTATTCAAACATTCATTCATCCACTCACTGAATGGTTTACTAGCCACGTATCTTGGTCCTATATCACTCTGAACTTACAAGTTTGTAGGAACAACAGAATTTAAATAACTGCAAGTCAGAAGTAGGGAAGTTAGTGCCGTGCAGAGTGATAAATCCATCACATGGAGCCATTACCTGTAGTGAAAGGGGAGGCACCCTAGAGTGCAGCTACAACAGAAGCAAAGGCCTGTGAGAGCAAAAAAAAACAGGACACCAGGAAGCTGTAATCAGGAAGAGAGAAGGGCGGCCAGAGGTCATGGCTAAGAGACCATCCAGGGCAGCAGCAGGAAGGAGTGTGGGCCTTCCCCTTGGGCGGAGCTTCACAAAGCCACTGACAGCTTAGATGATCCGTCCTACCAGACTCGCCTAAGCATGTGTTCACCAGTATACTGTGCCTATTCCCGGGCAAAAGCAGCAACTTGTTTCATTTTGGGTTTGTCTACCTATCTCACAGGCAGTACAGTATGCCACTGTAGTGTCCTCATATTGCCAAAAAGGTCCTCGGATATCACAAGGGTTCCCACTGGAGAGCCACTCCCTGAGAGGCCTACTTGGCCATCTCCCTGGTGAGGGACACCTACACCAGCATGAGTTAGGCCCTGGATGAACTCCCAAGTCAATGGGCTGTGTTTAAAACAATGGAAGTTTGGACGTTCCATGTGGCTCAACGAATACTCAGAAAGACTCCAGAAGCCTCTGAACGACCAGAAGAGCCTATGGTGAAAGCAGCACAGGAAGTGTCTAGACCTATGCAGACTTAGTGAGTCCAGGGTGGCCTAGAGAGAGCGCAGTGTGGCTCTGGAAATATGGCTCAAAATGCTAAGGGCAGAAGGCCTGGGCTGGGCCACCGAAAACTGCCTCAGGGTCTCACACCAATACAGGTTAATTTAACTTTTTAAATAATATACTATGACTCATGTGTCCTGCCATCCACATTTTGTAAGACAACAGACACACAGCTGGATATAGAGTTACAGGCCCTTAAAGCTGCAACCAGCTCACCCCCTTGTTAAATTCACTTACAATTGGAAGACAACCCAGCACTCTCACTTTCGCCATTGAATATGAGCCCCTCTCACTGTAGGCAAGGGTCCTGTTGTCAGTTTGTTGGGGTCAACTCTTCACAATTCTGTACGTTTGTGTTTGTTTTTGATTTCAATGTATAGAATGGCCAAGAGGACTAGAGTTCAGCTTCCTCCCCGGGTCTGTAACGTGCAGGGAGTCTGCAGCATGCCTTAAGGAGAAAGCACATGGGTAAAATACTCCAGGGAGAAGCAATTCCATGACTGCACAGATAGATGTCACACTCTTTCTCATGGTCAACGACACTGGACAAATTATAAAGGGATTTTAGCATTTTTAAAAAATTCATTTGGGAACCTATTAGTATTTGGGGCTTGTGATATCATTTGGTAACCATATAAATAGCAAAGAGAAAAAAATCAAGTTGTGATTTTTTTTAAATCTCCTAGTTAAGGGCAAACTGCCTGAGGGTAGAGGTCGCTTTCTCCAGTCATGAATACAGTCACGGAAGCACACTCTGGGAGGGACAAATATGTGCATGGGTGTTTTCAGTACGTATGTGAAGAGAAGAGCATTATCCAGCCATGACTATAAATCAACAGCCAGGTCTGTACTCTGGATCATCTGTAACATATGTGTTCATAGAAATCTCAGTTATTTTTACCTCATGCTAGAACTGTTGCGCATACTTGAACATTGCAAAAACAAACAAACAAACAAAAAAAACGTAATGCCATTTCATTTGTTACTGATAAGTATCTGTTATCACAGCTCAAATTTATCTAGTATTTTAATAACCATATTGCAATATAATGGCTTCCTTTGTAGATCTGGTTTCTTAAAGTAGACATAAGAGAACACACCTACAGTCACACTATTTGAGAGGCTGAAGCAGGAGGATTGCAAATTCAGGACCAGCCTGGGCTACAAGGCAAAGACCTTTGTCAAAGTGTAAGAAGAAGGAAAAAAAAAAGGAGAAAGGGTTAATGAGATGGCCCAGCGGGTAAAGGCATTTGCCCCCAAGCCTTATCCCCAGGACACATGTGACAAAAGAAGAAAACTGACTCTTTCAAACTGTCCTCTGACCTCCACTCACAGACGGTAGTGTGCATGTATACACATATACCCCCCCCCACACACACACAAATATAATTTAAATTTTTTTAAAAAGAAAATAAAAGGCAGAGGAAAAAGTTATTTAGACTCTACCAGACTATCAAAGGCATCTATTTGAATCTGAAGCAAGCCTCTTGTTCCATGGACAAGTGAGATCAAGAAGAAAGAAGGAACAGGGCTGCCTAGACCCCACTGCCAGTCAGAAGTAGGCCGAGGCATGAAGGCTCACAATACTCAATATGGGCTCCATGCGTTTCCTGTCTACTCCATCATAAGAACAACACAAAGAGCACCTCACTCCCCTCCAAACATGGCCAACCCATGGGACATGGGAGCCTGAAGGCTTAACACTAAAAGCGAGCTTGGTAAATGTGGATATTAGAAGATCAAGACAGAAAAGACATTTCAAAGATGAGAAAGCAGAGGCCCAGTGAGGTGAAGTGGGTTTCTATTGCTGTTATAAAACACCATGACCTAATGCAGCTCAGGGAGGACCACTTCCAGGTCACAATCCATCACTAAGAGAAGTCAGGGCCAGAACTGAAGGCAGGAACTTGAAACAGGAACTGAAGCAGAAGTCATGGAGGAATGCTTGTTACTAGCTGGCTTGCTCAGCCTACTTTCTTAGAGCACCCAGGGCCACTTCTCCATGGGTGGCATTACCCACAGTGACCTGAGCCCTGCCACAGGAATAGTCAATCAAAAATAAATAAGTAAATGCATCACCAGCTTTCCCCTAACCAAGCCTGGTTATTTTATCAACGGAGGGTCCCTTTTCCTTAGCTTGAGTCAGGTTGATATAAAAATAGCCATCAAAAATCCCACCCATAGAGTTGGTAGTAGGTGAGCCCTGCACTGTGGCACTCTCACCCAGAGGCAATGCCCTGAAGTGCCCACAGCACTGGAAGGGGTGTTTTCCTCTTTCCATTCAACAGGTGAAGAAGGTATAGGTCACAAAAATTCTGTAACTCATTCGCAAGGACCCCAAGAGAAGGCTAGAACCCAGAGTTCAACATGCAGTATGACATCTGACTTGATGTCTGGTTTAGAATTTAGTTAGGAAGGATAGAAGAAAGGAGAGAAGGAGGAGGAAGAGAGTGAATAATAGATTATCAGGAAGTCAAGTGCAAGGTCAATAGACTCAGAAAACAGCAACCACTAGACAGAACACAATCCTTGCGCTCAGATGTCTCCAGCTGCATCTCAGACCCGGACTAGAAATCAGTCATGGCTCCTTGAACCATGAAAAACCATCAAGACAAGCTATTAATGTCACCCCAAAGTGTCTTCTAATTTAATGTAATTTCATGCTGCTATGAAGCAGCCAGCAGGCACACAGTTGAAAGGAAAAGGCTTAGAGACAGTGAGCTAGCTGCCTTCCTAGGAATGAATCCCTTGGACATCCCTTTCATGGAAAGTTGCCGGATTTTCTCATTTCAAATCAGCCCTCTGCCTTTTTGATGGACAGAATGAATGCTCTCAGTTAGTGCAGAGACTTGCTGAGCACATCTTCCTTGTTTGGGCTTCATGTAAGTTTCATACCTGTTCTTACCATTTCAATCTATCCTAAAAAAATAGTTGCTCCATTCCCCAAATAGTTGCCTTTATGCAAAGTCAACAAATATTTCTAACTCCCAATATACAAGACCACATACATTTACGCCTAACCCAGAGCACTAAGCCATCACATGTACATATGATCCACATGTACGGAGGGAAAACGGTCCAAGCATAGGAAGCAACTGCTGTGACTTTCTCCCTGACAGCACACAACACTTGCACTGGCTGACAGTCTTCCTTAGCTAAACATACTTCCTGCAACAGCAGTCATTCACCTGCTTCCAGCCAGCTTGATGATACACTAATTAAAGTAACTTTCCTTTTCAACTCAGCAGAGGAGAAAACAAGAAGCACTCTAAAGGCTGCATGAATCGAGAGGCTCAATATTCTTACTGGTCTGGGGACTGTAGATGAGCCACAAGCCTCAGAGACATATACGTTTCCCTTTGAAATCGCAAAGCCTAGGATTTACTATCTGTGGTTTGCAGCAATGCATTAAATAGAGCTGGCTCATAAATGCTCAAGCTGAAGATCACATTGAAAACCCTCAAAGACCAATGGAAGCTCACACCCTGCTAGAAGCCAGACTTCCTGAATGACACAGAAGAGCTGTGATGGGGACAGGCTGCAGGCATCTTCAAGTTGAATAGCAGCACAGGTATTAGAAACTCATCCGTTTCCAAGCTCACCACTAAGAACATAATTTATGTTGAAAATAAACTACATAAATAACATTACAGAGAGAGAGACAAGAACAACTAACAAGATACAACCAAGAAGATCCCCTGAGGTCATATTGGCTGTTTAAAGAGAGCTTTAAAAAGATTGTTTTTATACAAGATGACACAGGATTTCAATGCTGGCGGGAACAGGCTTAAGAGTCTTGAGCCTGTGGCTGAACAGGCTGGACACAAGTAAGACTCCACCACAGTCAACCAGACTGTGCGCTCGCTCTCCAGATACCGCGCATGTGTGTAAGTGTAGGTGGGGAGTCAGCATACCAACGCTCTCCAGCTAGAGAGAGTGTGTGTGTGTGTGTGTGTGTGTGAGAGAGAGAGAGAGAGAGAGAGAGAGAGAGAGAGAATAGGTGTGGATTCAGTACACCACCACTCTCCAGCCACAGAGTGTGAGTGTATATGAGGACAAGTGGGGATTCGGCATTCCTCTCGCCTCCCTTAGCCTAGCTTCTCCTGAGGCGAACACTACTTGAAGATTTCAGAAGGACAGCTTGTTTAGGACAGCATTCCAAGAATTGCAAGGAGGAGATTGGGGAGATGAGCCAGGAAATGAAGGCAATACAGACTGCTATATCCAGTAGGTTGACACTGGGCAACGGTGTCTAACCTCTCTGGGGGTTAGTGAAGGAAGCAGGGAGTGACTGCTCGGCCCATACATGGATAGAACAGAAGGCAAAGAAACAGATACAAATGAAGACGGTTGAAAATTGTCACTAAAGTCTCCAGCGAGGCGGGAATATGTTTTCATGTCTGTGTTCACGACAGCATCATTACACATCAATACTCACAACAACAGTTAATAAGTAAAAGCATCCCAGTGCACATCATTTGAATGAATAAACAACATGTTCATACGTGCACATGAAGTAGTGTCCAGTCTTAAAAAGGAAAGAAATCCTAGCACATGCTAGCAACATGGACAAACCTTAATGACACAGGTAAGTGACTATGTCAGTCATAACAAGACCGCCCCAAGGAGTTATTTCATCCAGGAAGAAAAGCAGGATGTCTGTTGCCAAGAGCAAGAGGGGAATAGGAAAGGTTACTGTTCAATAGATACTTTCCCATTTTGTAAAATGAAAAGGTTCTGGAAATCAATGGAGGTATTGGAAGCCCAATAACCTGAATGCACTTCAGGCTACTCAACTGTCATCTTCAAAGTAGCAAACATACATGTGTGCGCACACGTGTGTACACACACAACAACAACAAAGAAATTGTGTGCATCTCACCACAATAATTTAGATGCTACCAGGGACCTGCAATATCTACAACACAATCAAAGACTTAAAAAAAAATACAAAAAACAAAAAAACAAACAAAAAAAAGACAAAAAACAACAACAACAAAAAAAAAAAACCAAACATGATCAGGAGAAACAAGTGAGGCCCAGGAAAACCATCAGCAGAAAGACAGGAAGCAAGCTATGAAAAAAGACCAGATGTACTTGGGTGTTTGTTTTGGGGGTTTTGTTTTGTTTTTTCCTGGTTATAAACATAATCTGCAGTAAAAGCTTCACAACAATGAGGGAGAGTTTCTCACCTACGATCCCCTGGTACCGATGGTGCTCTTAGAATGTGCAGCACAGAGCCACACATGTGAAACCCAACTGCCAGTCACTGGGTTATTCTGCTACTGACCTAGCACCCTGGTTCTCTGCATACACAGGGTAATAACAAGTCTTGTGTCCCTGTCTTCAAACACTTTGCCACTCAAGAGTGTGGTCCACACATACATCAGGAACACCTGCAATCCTCAGAAGTCTAGCATGCACAGTCTCTAGACACACTTTGGTATTGTATTTCAGCAAGATTATGAAGTGCACTTTACAAACCTAAAAGTCTGAGATGCAGCATATTAACACAGCCCTTTGCCTGTTTCCATCATTTCTAAAGAGCATTAGACTTGCTACATCTTTCAAACCTTACAAACTGCCAGCCTTCACGTTTTGTTCCTGCTGTGTCTCAGCCAGCATGGCAGTTGCTCAACTTCCCAATCTCATTTCCTTCTTGCAGTTTCCCCTGCCTAGAGCACTCCCCAAATGTTTGTCATAACCCCTTCCCGTCACTCCTGTTCCGGCCCAGATAACATCCACCTCAGATGTTCTAGTTTGATTTTTGTTTGTGTGACAAACACTATGACCCAAGGCAAATTGGAAAGGAATGGATTTAGAACATTTTACAGGTGACAGGCCATTGTTTAGGGAAGCCGCAGCAAGAACTCAAAGCCAAGAAGTTGAAGCAGAGGCCACAGAAAAATGCTGAATACTGCTTCACCCACCTGCCTAGGAATGGTGCTGCCCTCAGTGGGCTGAATTCTCCTATATTAATTATCAAGAAAATGTCCCACAGACATGCACACAAATCAATCAAGGTAATCTTCCAGTCTCACTCCCTCAAATAATTCTAGACTGTATCAGTTTGGACAGCCAAGAATGGCCATCACATCAGAGAACATGTTTCAGTGAAGAAACATCATTATTTGGCATGAAATTATTTGGCACAGTATGTGCGCATCGATATTATTAACATATTTTATTCAGATAATATCATTTGAAAGAATATCAGACAAACATGACAGCAAACAAATACTTTCAAACAGTTTTCTTTTATTTGATAGAATTGAAAATTCTATCGTAAGGCAAGCTTAAAAGACTAAACTGGTGTTCCCCCAAGAATGAATGCTTCTTTTGTAATTCAATTCAATATTCTTGGATTTTTTTTTTTCTTTGCAGACCTCAAAGAAAAGAAGAAAAAGCAAATGAAACGGCATGTTGAGACTCGCTCTGAACCTCTTGCGTTCCCAAGGCTGCAGGTTTACTGAGCTTAATATCTTTTTGTTAATATCATCTCATACCAACTCTGTGAGTAACAACAGGGCCTCTTGCACCTGCGCAGTGATGCAATTATGAGTGTGTTAGCCCTCTCGCTTTCGGAAACAAAAATGAAACCATTCCGAAGCGGCACCTGCCACGGCAGAGTGCCTTAAACCTGGAAATACTACCGGCTTTTGCTCAGAGGGACAGGGCAGAAAGAAGGGGAAGGAAAATGAACTGAGTTATGAAGCAACCAGAAGCTGGATCTCTTAAGTTTACAGGCACACATGAGACTCTGTGTCTAAGACTTGTGCTCTTAGAACTAAGACACGGGTCCTAAGGACATGGAAACACCCGCATGGTCGGTGAGCGACAACACAGCCTTACTCGTAACTGGAATTTAAAAACAAAAAACTTACAGTACTAGACAGTGAGTTAAGTCATAAAATAGAGTGAGCCATTCACAGTGATGCTGCTTAAAGGTCTAGTCAATAATGTGGAAAGTGTGCCAAGGACTCACTGCAAGCCTGTGGCCCCAGCTACCTAGAGACTGAGGTACCCAAGCATCACAAGCTGAATGACAGCCTGGTCCAGAGTCAGTTGAAGGCAGCCAACTTGATGAGGACTGGGGACCTAGGTCAGCAGTGGATTATAATCTCTGGGCACAGTCCCTAGTACTATGAAAATGTACTGGTGATCTAAAAAAAAAATAAATGTTCCTTCCTTTTTTCTTTCAATTTTTTATTAAATATTTTTTTCATTTACATTTCAAATACTATCCCGAAAGTCCCCTATACCTTCCCCCGCCCTGCCCTGCTCCCCTACCCACCCACTTCCACTTCTTGGCCCTGATGTTCCCCTGTACTGGGGCATATAAAGTTTGCAAGACCCAGGGGCCTCTCTTCCCAATGATGGCCGACTAGGCCATCTTCTGATACATATGCAGCTAGAGACACGAGCTCTGGGGGTACTGGTTAGTTCACATTGTTGTTCATCTATAGGGTTGCAGACCCCTTCAGCTCCTTGGGTACTTTCTCTAGCTCCTCCATTAGGGGCCCTGTGTTCCATCCTCTTTTTTTCAAACACCAAGTTTTATAGGGATGGATCCACAGCCTAGCTACTATCTTTAATTTCACAGACTTCACAGGCACATCAGTCCTTCCCTGTCCCCTTCCCTTCTTCTCTTCAGTTCTTCAAAGAACTCATTACCACCGCATAGAGCCTCGGAGCTCACTGTCCATCTCCTGCATGAACACAGTAACTCTCAAGAAAAGAGGGGCTAAGCGCCCAGCACCACGCACTGTGCCCAGACACAGAGAACACCGCACATGTAACCTGGGAAACAAAGGACAGGCTAGACCATCCTGCATACGTAAGCAAAACAGACACTAGACATGGGGCAGAGTCCCAAAACACCATTGGTGGCTCTGGCTGGGTAGTGAGAACACACAAGCTTCACTTTTTCTTATATTGATCTATATTTCCCAAATTTTAGATTATGGTACAAATAACTATATCCTCTTTTAATTATGTCTCTGTATATATAAATGTTTATGCATATGTATATGCTATTATGTATATATTTATATATGTAAATATATATGCTAAATATATACTTATATTTAAAGAAGTACAAGTGCTTCCCCTTGTTTTATAATATCTCTAAACAACATTATTTGAGTATCTAATAAGAACATTATTCATTCCAATACTGCCAACTTCTAGAAAACGGGGGAAAAAAAACCAACCACCACAATTTACTCTTCAAATCAAATAACCAAAATAAAATCTCAAACAACAGCTTTAAAAAGGCCACTTTCTTGCTCCGTACTTTCTTCTTTTCACTGCACACACCCTCATCTCCGACACAACACAGTGGCACAGGCTCAGAGCACACTCCTTAACAAGATTCCAGATGCTCCTCCCTCTCTGACCTGTGGCACACTCTGTGGCTTGAGCAGGGGGTGACAGTCACAGGCATCTCAGCAGGTGTCCTACAGTTTCACTCCCATTGTTTTGGAAGGCAGCAGAACTGCATTGCTGTGCCCTCCTACTTGGAAATCAGAAGTGCCACCAAGAGACACATCTGGGGAGGAAAGGATAGAGCCAGGAGGAGGGAGGCTTTCAGAAACCTCCTGAAGACAGCCAGCAGGTCAGCCTTAACATTTCATTTCGGTCTAACACCTGATCCTTACAGAGTGGTAAGAAGGTTTAAAATGTACTTTCAGGGCTATGGTCAACGCTTCCACACTTTCAGTTCTTTCAATATAAGCATTTTACAATTAATAAACTAAAGATCAGATGCAATCCAACGGCATCGACTGCAAAGGTCATACTTGTGAAATAATAATGCATATCAAAATTTGCATATGTGAACAGTGTGTGCAGAAAGAAGGGAACAGTGTGTGCAGAGAGAGTCTCCACACGCAGCCAATGTCAAAAGGGTCAGAAACAGCCCAGTCCTTTCCATGGGGAGTTTGCGATGAACTGGCTGTGCAGGGACAAATCCAAACGTCCTGCCTTGGCCCCACCCTTGTTCCCTCTGTATCTTCCTCCTCCTCTTCTGCCTCTGTAGCATTTCCCTTCATTGAGGGTTTCAAAGAAGCCAGACAACACTCACATTAAAGATAGGTTTTCTTTGTGATTTGCCTGAAGTCACCCATTCATTCTCCTCTGAAAGCTGTATTAGGGCTCCCTAAGTATTTCTTTAAAAACTGTGATTTAATTTTGTAAGTGATTTTCTTAATGCTCTAGATTAAAGGTAGGAGAGCCATGACCCAACAGGAAAATCGGGCATGCCATTAGCATTTGTAAAGCACACGGGCGAAGAATGCTTTTCACACATTTAAGTGGCTGAAAAGAATCCAAAAAAATAAGTACTTCATGACACATGAGCCTATGAACTCAAATCTTGTTACTCATAAATATACATTTGCTAGGATGCTGCCATCCCTGTTCACCTAAGTATTGTGTATGACTGTTCTGAGCTGTAAGAATCAAAAAATAAAATGAAAATAATATAGCCACATCAAAAACATTTGCTTCTTGGCTTTTAAAGAAAAAGGCTGTTGACTACAGCTCGTATCGCAGGTGTATATACAATCTGACAGCCACATTCCCTATGGGACTGTACGCCTCTGTGTAGCAAGCTCTAGATTCATTATTTGAAAGAAATGGAGTAATTTTCATAGGAAAAGCGTCTGCAAACCGGCATCTACCTGTTTTGTAAAAGTGAAGATGAGAGAGCTGGAGAGATACGCGCAACCCTGACAGATTTGCCTCTTAGCAAAAAATAAGATTAAAGAAAGAGGCTGGAACCGCATACATCTTTACTTCTGTTTCTCTATGTTTTCCTGTCAAATAGCCAGGTATTAGTTTTCTGTTTAGTAATACGATGTTATTGCCTGTACTAAAAATATATAGTAATCTTGTTAGGTTCTTTTGGGCTTTTTGGTTTTGCTGTAGTTGTCTCGGGTTTTGTTGCTTTTGTTTTTTGAGACAAGGTCTATGTACAGCCTTGGCTGCCCTGAAACTCGCTCTGGATAGAAATCCACCAGTCTCTACCTCTCTGGTGCGGGGATTAAAGGTGTATGCCACCACACCCAGCATCTCATGGTTTTCTTAAAGTTATCATTTACAAGAGGCACCTTCAAAGTAAAGATTTCACCATAGAAATATGTGCTCTTATACCACGGTACTATGTACTATAGGGCAGTAACTTTTGTACCACCGTAATAAGCAGTAGTCAAGTATTAGAATAGATATATAATGTGGGCCAGTGAGATGGCTCAGTAGTAGGTGCTGGTGCCTGCTTCCAAGCCTGACAGCCTGGGTTTAAGCTCCAGGACTCACATAGCATAAGGAGAGAAATGACTCCTATAACTTACAGTCTGACCTTCATACGTGCCACAGCCTCTGACCCACACACATACATAAGCACAGGCACAGGCACAGACACACAGACATATAGACACCCACACTGTTTTAATTATTATCCTGTTAATAAGCTTGTGATAAACAAGTAACGACGGATATACACTTTGGTACACTGCAGTTTCTCTGAGTTCCGTATAAAGGCAAAACACTTTAACGTAGTCCCGCTCAATCCTACATGATCCCAGTGACCCTACATCACTCCAAGGGATCATGACTAACCATTTCTACTTTAATAAAAATATACTTGTTCATAATTCTTGGCTTATAAGGTTTTCCCAATCCATATTATACATAAAGTCTATATAGCCATATGTTCAGTTATACCACTACATTTTATTTGCTTATGTTTTATTTTTAAGGTTAAATTTCATTAAATTTATTATTTAAACTCTTGCAAATAATAAGAAACATTACACGTCAAAATTAGCCAGACCCAAAATTAAAAAAAAAATTCTATATAGTTAGAAAAGGCTTTCAAAAACTGTAGAGCTTCATATTAAATTTTACACATATACTCAAGCATACATATATACACATAAAATAATCAAATTAACATTAAAACTTTACACTTTCATTATCAAATATACTTTATGTCCTTACCCATTGCCAAAACCAAAATCCATGGCAGTGTCACAACTAAACTAGAGAAATCAGTTAATCTTACATCCTTTTCCAAAATTTGTATCCATCACCAGCATCCAGTCCTTCCACAGAACTTTATATTAAGCCTTTCTTGTTCTCTTTTCTACAAATTATAGTGTACCCACATGTATATTTGTTTATAATATACATATACTATTGGCTAGATTCTGCATGTGAGAGACAAGGTTCTTTTTATCTCCCTTTCTAAGATCATGTGACCGGACTTAATATTATATATTCTAACTCCAACCATCTTCCTGCAGACTTTTAAACTTTATTATTCTTTAGATATGAGTGGTATTCACATATATATACATACACACACACACACACACACACACACACACACACATACTCCACTCATCTGTTGATGAACAACTAATCTGGTTCCAGTGGTTTGCTATAGTGAATAAGGCAGCAATAAACAAGAGGGTATAAACATCTCTGTTGACTGTCATGGAGTTCCCTTATATTTCTTATTTTTATACAGGGAGCAAAATGTTTCAGAGATGAGGTACTACACTGACACGGAAGGGCATGCTAGCTCCATATTGAACCACACTTATAATTCAATTCCTGCCAATTCATGTTGGCTTTTACACTGCAAGCCAAACAGTCCTTCTAACTATACTCAGATGCACAATAATTGACAGCTCATTACGACAAGTGGTCTCAGGAGGAAAGTATTAGAGGTAGTAGTGTATAAATGCTTTAGTCTCTAAGCATAGCCGAACATGAAGACAAATAAAACCCACTCCTTCCTTAGATACACTGGATTTTTAAATGTTTCCATTAAATAAAATCAATATCCTTTTTCCTCTCTTAAACATTGCATGTTGAAATCAAAAGAATACATAAAATTAACCAATGTTTTCTTGTGAAATATACTGGCATTGTAATCCGTATAAGAGACTAGTATTTTGTTTTGTTTTATGAGACAGGTTTGCTGTGGCCCAGGTTGGCTTCAGACTAGCTAAATATCCAAGCATGACCTTGAGAACACTCAATCCTCCTGCCTCCACCTCCTGAGTGTTGAAATTACAGACGTGGGACACCATACCTGTTTTCATCCATTGATGGGGTTCGAACCCAGGATTTTGGAATGCTAGGCAGGCACTCTTCCAATTGAGCACCTCCCAGCCCCCAGGAACAATTTTTAAAGTAATGGAATGAAAGATACATAAATACGTAACAAAAGGACATTTCTAGGACAAACACAAAAATCCACGTTTCCCTGAATCACACAAGCACCGGTACACGGTCCACAGTGTGAAGAGCTGGGCAAACTGCGCTCTATCTGCAGAGCGCTGCCGACGCGAACTGTGGCTTTTGTCGGAGTGGAGAAACATTAGCAGTGCTCTTTGTTAATTTTTCTAAGTTTTCAAAATTATCTACAACAAACAACATTTTTACAATAAGAAAAAAATAAATACAATAATGTTTCTTCATCTCTAGTCTAATTCAATAACCATCAGAAAAACAATGAACTGTTAAAATACGGGCCTAACCACAACCATTAAAAAAAAGCATTATTTCATTTATTGTTTTCTACCAGGGCAAACATTGACAGAAAATAATTAAATACATAACGTTTCTTTTCAAGCGTATGGGGGAAACAGAGAAATATGACTGATAACGAGGTGCAATACTTTACACCTAGCATGCTCAAGTTTGAGATTAAAGAGAAAACTGATTTCAGGAATATGCATTAAATATAATCACGTTAATATCAGTAGGGTAAAATACTGAGCCAAAGATATTGTTGCACTTCTGACCACCTGTGTCCACTTTCAGGTGCCGAGACTTCCTGTTTGCATATGCCTCCATGCCATGCTCGGTATGTGACGTGCAAGGCTCAGAACCCTAACCCATCATCACATTTAGAAGGCTGGTGTTCTACCCACACTTGTTAGAGTGCCGATGTTAGACACACCTCAGTGAAACCTTCACTGAAGTGCTATTTCTGCCAAGGACTCACCTTTGCCTTGCAAGGCAAAACAAAAATTCTCCCCGGAGGGTTTCCGACTATCCCAGTAGCCCACTTTAGGGTGATGTGTTCCTACGTGTCCTAATTGTGCTTAGAAATGTTGAGCACACACCGCTTCCCACAGTTAGAGCAGACAGAAGCTGCTCCTGGCTGAGAGGATAAGCAAGTGTGATGGATGCTACTGAAATCGTGGGGAGGGTGGAAGGGGGTGGGACCACAGGGAGCAATGTGTGAGAGACAGGAAAGAGGGAGAGAGGAAGGTAGGAGGGAGAAAGGGAGAAGGAGCATGGGGTGTTGAAAGACCTCAAAAGGGAACTCAAGGACCAGCCCCTGAGGTCAAGGGAAAGGCCAGGAATCTGAACAAGGGAAAGCAGGGAAATAGGCGGAAGCAAGTTAAGAGGCAGGGAAAGCTGGACAGGTGTGACTTGACACCCCTGAAGGCGGAGTCAGCCTGAGGAGGAGAAAGCCCCTGGGGGCCAGCAACGGTGTGCCTGCTGGAATTACCCCCCTCTGAGGAGGAAAACCAGAGCTGGCAGGACATTGCTGAGGGAAATTTAACAAAGAAGCATTTGGGCAAAGGAGGAAGTGAGAAGTGGGAATCTGCAGTCAGGATTTCCGGAGCCACCTGCGTCCTCCCAAGCCCTCCTTTTCATGGGCTTGCTGCAGCCTCATCCAGCAATAAGGCAAGCCGGCCAGGGGAGGCACCCGGGAAAGCCCTGTGCTCCGTCAGCTTCCTTCCTTGGACATGTAGCTGGATACAAGATGAGGTTGTCTTTCTTGGGGCAGCGCCCAGAGCTCTGCCTCTAGGGCTGGATAATCACACCGATGCCAGCCGGACCAGCCTGTTAAGCAGACCACTAAAAGAGCTGACTGGCAGGTCGGAGTCTGACCAGCTCGCTCCCAACAGTGATGGCATCTGCAAACATGCTCTGGGTTCTTAGAGGTCTGGAGGCAGAACTCCCTAACCGGCTGCCTTGAGCTGAAAGATTAAAAAAAAAAAAAAAAAAAACGAGAATTCTCACATCAACTAAAACAGCAGAGTGGCTTGCCATTAAAAATGGAGTCTGTGCTAATGAAGCCTCCTTAGGAAGACGGGTTATAAAACTTAGTTCCCTGAGAAAACACGAGCAGATGGCTGCCAATGAATCTTTAATTATCTTCAATTCATTACGCAGACATTAACCTTGACAAATTAATAAAGGTGAACTGATACATATACTTACGGGCTTATGTGATTTAAATAGTTCCAACTGCAGCTACTGTACAGCAGTGGCTGCTGATCAAACCATTCTGGAATGGATGCCTTCTTAAAACTGTAGGGTGAGGTTGTGCTGCCCTGAATAGGTATTTTTGATTTTTTTTACCTTCCTTTATGACGCTGGAAAGGGGACGGAGTAAGGTTCCAAGCTATTAAACTATTTGTGACGTACAAGTCATCATCATAATTGGGGTCACACTTTCTTCTGACCTTCACAAAACTTTCATTTCCCAGATGTAACAGCCAAGAGGCACTTTCGCAGTGCTGATAATGATTCTTCCTACGGGGACCTGCCAATTATAAATTTAACATAAGAGAAATATCTTATTGGCTATGATAAAGGCTACCAATGCACTCAGAAGGCAGCAGAAAACCTTACAGATCATGCTTGGGTGAATATCCAGGTGTACTGAAAGTCTAATCTAGAGAAATGTCCATTGAAATCACAGCAGGGAAACAACCGTCCTCCTGCGCCCGGTGCCTAGTGTCCAGAAAGTGACACACAACCACACTGCAACCCTAAGTCGACACCTAAGCTGTTAGATGCATGAACACTAAGCCAGGAAACACACAGCTGTTGCAGTAACTTCTAACTACTGTACAGTAAGGCATACTGTACAGTAAGCCCTTGTCAACACCCTAGACTCCAGCCTTCTGGAGCCCTCTGTCTAATCTTTCTCACTGCCCAGCACAAGGGCCTTTATAAAATGCCAAAGAACAATTCCTTATAACAATTCCTAATGGTATCAGCTGATACCATTCAAATGCCACTATAGTACTTGAGTAAATGATACAGGAAAGTCTTGGTTTGTTGTTGTTGTTGTTTGGGTTTTTTTTCCTCTAATCACTCCTAATGAGATCCTGATTTTATTCTTAATTTGATGCACATTCTTTTGTACAGATGCTCTCCAGCTTTCTATGGTCTGACTCTATGATGGTAAAAATTCAATTCAGCAGAAACTGCACCCTGCCTTTTTTTTAATTTGCACCATTTCCCGGGGCTCCCGGAATCAGGACAGCATCAGTGAGTCCAGGCTCCCGGTTAGCCAGGCCATGTACAGCAGGGGTAAGTACCCCGTGTTCAATAGTGTACTATGCTGCCAGTCCGGAAGAGCAGAAAGCTGGATGAATTATAGGCATGATCAACCCACATATTTTCAATTTAGAATAGATGTTTGGAGAGGTAACAACACTGTAAGTCAAAGGGCATCTATCCAAGCTAAGGCTACTTAATTCACTCATTCAGTTCTGCATCCACTCAGCAAGTATCTATGGATTTCTCCCAAAGTCGCAGTCAGCATTCTAGCCCTCCATTGTGCCCTATGTAGCCGCAAATCACTTACTCCTGACCACTGGTCATATGAAAGGCAGCTATGGGAAAATGAGATGTGCCATTGTGGTACAGCAGTTTTCTCCAAGACTGAAACATTACATCCTGCAAGAAAGTTCCTGCAACAGAAAGTGAGCAACTCAAAGCAGTTTCAGAAAGTCCCTTCACTAGGCTCCTCCTTCTAGAAGAGTGACCAGTAAAGACTATTGAAAGTCACTCTCAGACAAGACAAGCCGCAAGGAACACTCTCAGACAAGTCCGACATCCTAAAAGAAGCAGAGATTAGTCAAATTGCCTAAAAGAAACAAAGACCATCCAAGAAGCCTGAAGAGGCTAAGACCTACTGAGCCACCTAAAAAGGATACTCTCCAGTCTGTTGATCTACATACAGGCTAGTCAGTGTGTTCCAAGTCACTGTGGGGATGGACTTTGAGACCCTCCTCCTATACACGTGGGAACCTGTCTTCTCCTGTTTGACTTGGGAGGAAGATGTAGAACTCTTGGCTCCTCCTGCCTTGATGCTGCCTTGCTTCCTGCCTTGATGGCTATAGACTGAACCTCTGAACCTATAAGCCAGCCCCAATTAAATCTTGTCCTTTATAAGAGTTGTCTTGTTCAAGGTGTCTCTTCACAGCAATGGAAACCCTAAGACCGAAACCAACAATAAGCCATAGATTATTCATAAAATTAAGTAGTTAAAACAAAACGGGGTGGAAAGGGAATGACAAAACCCGGGCATTTTTGATAGGGCGGCTACAGACAGCTCTAGGTAGGGAAAAAGAGCATAAAACATACATGATAAGGGAGTCTAAGGCTCTGGAGCAGAATGCTAAGTGCAGGTGGTAAAGCCCTGGGGTAGGAATGAGATGAAACAAGACTGCAGAAGAGCAAGAAGGCGGGGGTAGCTGAGGCACAGGGAACAGAAGGAGGAGCAGGGACTGAATTCATAATTCCTAGTGAGACGTGAGACGTTTTGGCCTAACGGCTTTGTGAAAGTTTTCGATGCCACGTGCAAATTCACATATCCTGAGCTACAAAAGCATTTCCTGCCCTTTGACATATATATATACACTGATCAAATAAGTGGAAATGGGTAAATAATAAATAAACATATGGACTGCAAACCTACTTTAACAGAAGAAGCCAAAATGAAGGCTGAAATATTACATAGTCGTTAAACTGCAAGCACATAAACCTGGTGGGTGCAGAGAATAGATTTCTCCATGTGAGAACTCCAAAAGAAGCCACAGGAAACCTACTGGAGCAAACGGAAGAGTTCAGCAGGTTGCGGGAAAAGATGGAGAATTACGGGCATATACATGGGGCAAGAATACAAAAATTAAAATAGAAATGAAAATGGAGCCTCGAGAGCAGCTCCTTTGGAGGTACAGAAAATGGAGAGGTATAAAGAAACTGAATCGCGTTTCTAGCATGCTTGTAATTTACATTTTTGTTCATAGAATAGTTAAAGCCATGCACACAGCATTCTCATGTCACCTAGAGCATAATAACATCAAAAATGGAGTTGTAAATGATGAGTATTTAAGTACTTAAGCCACCACATTTTCAACTACAAATGTGTAAGGTCCTTATGGAGGGCCAGAAATGCCCAGAAGTCTGTCGGTGGCTTTGCCAGACACCAGGACCATGAAGAGCTTTCTTCTTTTCCAAACTCCTGTAGTGCTTTTAAAGTAGCATTAACAATCTACTAAAGCAGGCATACTACAAGCCTGAAAAAACACCAGGTGCAGAGTCTAAAAATCACACTTTAAAATTGTAATTTAGGATAAACTTCATTAATGCTGAGCAGCAGCCGATCACACACACGACCGTGTGCTAGGATGCAACCCCATCGGATGTAAAGAACTCTTATTCATTACAATAGATTTACATTTTAATCATACCGTCCACGGCTTTCTAAAGTCTACTATGAACAGAGAATGAGAGTATGGAAGCACCTTCAGCGGTGACTAAAACACGACACCTCATTTACGAAACAAGACTGTCTTCACACTGCAGCTGTACGAGAACTTTTGGGGCTCTTCAGGTTTTGATTTATTACTCAGAGGTTTACAAAAAAAGAACATAGTCAGATTTTAGGAAATTTTAATATAATTGTAAGTTTTCATATAGACCACAAACTCATAGTTCTCAGTGAAGGAGTCAACCCTCAGAACAAGGTTCACATCTCAAAATGAGGGTAGGTGTAAAAAATAAAGTCCACCACCTTTGTTCAAGCAAACAAAGACCTTCAAAGGCTACCTCTGGTGATGGGTGCCTGGCAGGGAGAAAGGAGCTGGCCAGATGTCCTGTGAAATTCACTGTCATCAGGCGGCTTCACAGCAAAGCATTAACCATCAGCTCACCTTCTCCAGGCAGTAGAACCCTGCCCAGGCTTGTCACAAGCTTAGTTAGGCAAGAAGTGCCCCCTCTGCAATTGTACACCTCGACTGGACAGGAGCAAATGTCAGGACGCCTTAGGAAGCTGTGTGAACTCTCCCCAGGTCCCACCAAGGGTTCTGGACAGCTGCCCGGCGGGAGAGGCAAGGGACCCCTAACCTGGGTAACTGGGTCTTGTTACTCCTCTGGTTAACTCTTCTTACAGTCATGACTCATTCACGGGCTGAATATTAAATAGAAGGGGAGGTCCTGATGTAACCCCACATGTAGTATTTAACACTCCTTCCTCCCAAAGCAGTGAGCTCAGACTCTCACTACCCTCCGACATGCTCGCTCGGTATCACCTCCGAGCATCGACTTAGGCCATTTACTTTCAGCTTCTTCAAATGGGGTCAGTATCGTATTCGTGCTCTAAGCATCGCTATCTTCCTATCTCTCCACAGAACCTAACATCTGTTCACCCCCCATCTGAACAGAATGCGTATTTCAAAGGGTCCTCTGTCAGTCCCAGACTGGTTTATTAGAAGTCCTTCCTGGGGATAGTGTGGTAGTAGCAACCTTTAATCACACTGATCTGGAGGCAGAGGCAGGGGTTCTCTGTGAATCGGGGCAACCCTTGTGTGGAGGAAGAAGAGGAGGAAAAAAATCTCAACGCACTTCCCTCTCACTCTTGCTGAACACAAAGCTCGGTGGGGTAGCCAGTCATGCCCGGCTCTGTGCTTGGCATTCTCCTGACAGGGACACCAATGAATAGAACTCATATTGATGCAATAGAAGTAACAACCTGGAGGCGCTGAAAACTGTCCAGAATCAAACAAGGGTTTAATTATGTTTGAGACTGTTTTAGCAATTTGGAATATTAGAATACTTAGCAATTTAGATTATTAAGAAACAAATAAAATTAAGCATTTTAGCAATTTTGATTATGATACCCCCCAAAAAAATCTTACAAAGGTAATTAAAGTATCTAGCAAGATATGATTTCCCCACAATGCGCGGTATTTCCTGCCATTTCTTTAGACATCCAGACCTATACCACAGCTGGCAAGCACAGGGGCAGAGGCTAGCAGGCAGTCTTTGAATGCAAGGACACAAGAGTGGCGCGCTTGCGCAATCAGAACTCCAAGTTCCCTCCCCTGCCTCCCAGGGAGGTCCTGATAGAATGTTCCCTTGGGGGGCTGCCAGTTTTGTGTTGCTATCTGAGGAAGCTGGGAGGTGCCCACGAGCTAACACAGCCGAGTTCCAATGCCAAAATATTTCAGGCATTTTAATTTTTATTACAATTTAAACGGACCTCAGAATAGAAGAAAACTTGCCTCCTGAACTTTACTTTTGTTTAAATGAGCCTATTAATTTTCCTTCTGAGCACTGGGGTTGGCATTCCCCCCCCCCCGCCCCCCGAAACTGGTGTGTGTAAGACCTCAGCCCCTCCCCCATGCAGTTCTCCTTGCTGGTGCAGGGATCCCAGCGGCTTGAGACTTTTCAGCCTTCAATCCCTTCAGAAAGGCCTGCCTTTGTGGAAAAGACAAAAACCTTATACTTAACACACTGAAAAGCTGAATTTAAAAGGGGGCTGGAAGGGGGGGAGGAGGAGGAGGAAATTGTTCTAATTACAGGGAGAGCTTGTACATGCAAATGTAGTTTTCCTTGGGGAGATCTGCATGTTCTTAATAAGGAATCCCCAAGCCAAAGTACACATTAAGCTTTTCCTCATCTTTAAAGCGATGCTCTTGCCCAGAAACCGTACAGGAAAGCAGTCTCTGAATGTGCTCTAGGCCTGGCCCAGAGCTGCTGCTTATGAAAGAAAGGCCTTTATGAAGTGTTTTGTGATGCTCAAAAGGTACACTGTCATCCCTAAGGAATGAGCAATACAGTAAAATGTTTGCTTCAACAGCAGTTTATCTAAACCACTCTTGGTCAAGGGTATATACATTTTATAAATGAGTCTCAAATGCTGAGCGCTGCCAATCAGACAAGAACTGGCCACAAATTCTGGGAAGAGGAAACACTCAAGGACAACTCTGTGATAACAGCGTCATTAAGGACTACGTAGCAGGGACATCCAAAGTGAGACCCATTTTTAATTTGGTCTAAGTACAGTGCAATGGACCTTTGCAGTGGAATGTGATGGTCTCTCATGCACTCTGGAGGCTGAGGCAGGAGGACCACAGATTAAGAGGTCTATAACTATATTGCATGAACTATATTGGGAGGCAAAACCTTGTCCCAAAATAATTTTTTATCTATTTTGTTTTTTAAATGATGAGTTTGTATCTGTGTATGAGTATGTGTACTGGACTTCAGGTGCCCACAGAGGGCAGAGATATTTGATTTCCCAGAAAATGTAGTCACAAGCAGTAGTGTGTCACCAAATGTGGGTACTGGAGTCAAACTGAGTCATCCGTAAGAGCAGTACTGACCATGAACAATTAGCCATCTCTCCAGCCCTGCCTAAATAAACCACTCTTAAATAGCAGATAATTGAGCTCCATGGTTAACTGATAAGTAGGGTCCAAGCCCATTGTTGAGAAAAATAGTGTTTCCATTTGAGATCTGAAGACCCCGGTGTGATGGCATAGCCTCTAACCCCAGTTCTCAGAATGCTGAAGGCGGAGACCTGCAACCTCCAGACAAAATGGAGGTACTTTCAAATACACTGGATTGGATTTTTTTTCTTTTGATAGTCAACTTTAAGAAAAGGGTGATGCTAATACTTCCCAGCAATGATGAACACTACAGACATTAACTGAGTATTTCAGGACATTAACTGAGTATTTCTATCTAGTTGACATTGAACACACTGCAAAAGCAACAGGTGATTCCCACATGGAAGAATCCTAAAGTTGGTTCACTCCAACAGGCTATTCCTATAACTACAAGAAATAAAATTTTCTTAATGAGCTACTGACTGGAAAACTGTTTACAAAAAAATTTTTTTTTCTTTTTTTGTCAGACATTTTCAATGCAAACAAGTTAGCAGTAGCTTTGGGCACTGAACCCCACAAGCTAACACAGCAGTTGTCTAAACTAAAGGAGTGTGTGTGTGTGTGTGTGTGTGTGTGTGTGTGTGTGTTCGCGAGCGAGAGAGAGAGAGAGAGAGAGAGAGAGAGAGAGAGAGAGAGAGAGAATACACTGAGTAGAAACATATTATCCCTCAGAACTTTCAAGATGACCCTAGAAGGCTGAAATAACCAGTTAGGCTACAGCTGTTTGGTATCTCCTTTGAAAAGTGGGAGAGCCCAAGCATTCTGAGGAGAGTAGCTTTGAGTCTGAGGGTGTGTCTGAGAAGGGTGGGTCTAAGGAGTTAGTTCTGAGGAGGTAGGTCTGGGGAGGGTGGGTCTGAGGAGATAGGTCTGAGGAGGGTGGGTGTGAGGAGGCAGGTCTGAGGAGGGTGGGTGTGAGGAGGCAGGTCTGAGGAGGGTGGGTGTGAGGAGGCAGGTCTGAGGAGGGTGGGTGTGAGGAGGCAGGTCTGAGGAGGGTGGGTGTGAGGAGGCAGGTCTGAGGAGGGTGGGTGTGAGGAGGCAGGTCTGAGGAGGGTGGGTGTGAGGAGGCAGGTCTGAGGAGGGTGGGTGTGAGGAGGCAGGTCTGAGGAGGGTGGGTGTGAGGAGGTGGTTCTGTTTATCTCTTTATATTGTCCCATGAGAGATAGTATAGTGAATAAATCATATTTTCCAGGACATTTCTATGTAGCTCAGCAATAATAATTTGAAAGATTTAAAACCTAGGTTTTCAAGCTTCATGGCAATAAATACTAATTACAGCAGAAGTGTTTCAATCAGAAAGTTGTTTCACATATATTCAACTATCATTTTACTATGAGCTCGTTTAAATATATAAAACTCCAAACACTATATATGGCCTTGTATTGTATGTCAACCTTAAACGCCTCTTTTATTTCTATGCTGAGTTTCAATTTTTTCCACCAATTAACATACCGTAAAAAGCATAGCACTAATCAGTAAAACGCCCACTTACTGATCACAGAGATGCTGGGATCCTTCTTTGCTGACACTTGTCCAAAACCCCCAATGCCCGATTCATAGGACCTCAACAACTGTAAGAGTTTAACCTGCTCAGCACTTAGCAGAACTCCTCGGGGACAACACAAAGTCAGAGAACAATCACCAGGAGACTAAGATCTTGGACCCATAATTGAAAACTCCCTGGCAAGAACGGAGATAATATTTATGTACGAGTGAGCTCCATCCATCTGTGCCTGGCACACAAATCTCTCCCTGTGTGTTCTGTATGATGCTGATGCCGAAAAACCGCTATCTTCACTGCGTCCTTCCCTTATTTGATAAGTTCTAGAATGCGTATGTGTATTGTGGGCTTATGTGGTGAAGGGGCGAGGATGTCAAGCCAAGCAACAATAACAACTCCATAACACCCCCCTAAGGCACCATTTTAGCTTCCAGTTCGGCTCATTTTAAGACAGGGCATGAATTCCCTACGAGCAAATGGTTGGATTTTCCTTTCTAACCAGAGGCTCTGTTAAAATCATATTTTCAAGTTTTACTTTAATATTTTTATTGATATTTTGTAGAAAAAGGGCCAGAACTGTGATGTTTGTTTTCTTTTAACAAATCAACTGGTCAATGGGGGTGGGGTGGGGGACTCATGAACAACCATGTTCTTCCGGTAGCAGCATGTTCTAGACATTTCTGGCTCAGGGCCCAGAGACATAAATAAACACTGTGTTTTAAGCAACAGGGAAACTACTTATGTACAAAGATGTGTATTTTACATATTTGGTCAGGGCAAAGTTATTGTGAACGGAGTTAAGTGCAGTTATGTTGTTGTTATTGTGCTTTGTTTTGGGCATCTTACATTTCTGGGCTCAAACTTTACCAAGCACCTGGTTTTTCCTAAACAGTTCCCTTTTCTTCCCCCTCTCTTCCTTACTCATCGTTTCTCCCTAACCCCCTTCCCTCCTCCAAGTCCCTCTCCCTGTTACTCTTAGCTAGAACTGACTTCCTCAGTGGGGCTTTAGCTCCCCAAATGGCCACAGTTGTGTAGCTACATATGCATCAGTCAGCTGTACCATTACAAACTATTTCACAGGATATAGGAAAGTTGCCCTTTCATAATGTTAATTTATCCTTCTTTCTGTCCTGGTTGCTGTATCAAGGTAGCAATTTCAAGGTAGGGCAATGGTCATTTCTGATGAAAAAAAAATAAAAGTTTTCCTTTCTGAATCCTTAAGATTAATAGTATCCAGCAGTAGTTGCAAGCTCATGTCTCATAACTCATGTCATGTAGTTTTAAAGCACTATGTCTGTTAACCCACTTACACTCTGGCCAAGTTTCAAGTCTCAACCCTCTTATGATGCGTCCTTTTGACACATATGTCAATTGGCATCTCAGATGCTAGTCAACCTTGGTTTTCTTCCTTCCCTGATATCCTTCTCTCATCACTGATCTTTAATATTGATTCTCTGTAACAGCCCTATTCTTAAGAGCAAGTTCCCTGAGAGTCACACCTTGATCCCATGGCTTCCTGTATACATTCACATTTTCTTGTCCTCACCCACTTAACAGCTCTCGTATTTGCCCATCTTCTGCTCAGACCTAGTTAACTGCAGGCTAGATCAATCTTGACATGACCATCTATCTAATGAGAATCTCAAATTTTACAGATCCCAAACCAAGTTCCAAACTTCCACCATCCAGACTTCCTGTTCAATCAAGTCAATCTCCTCTAGCAGTCTTGGGGTGGGGTGGGGTGTTCCCCAGATAAGAAGACAGACACAGTTCTATCTTAGCACCTCTGAACCTCAACTCAAAGACTACCTTCTTGGGGACTCCTTTCCTGCCCGTGCTTCCTAAAGCTGTAACATACCCCTTTCCTCTCTGATATAATCATCAGTAACAATATGCCTCAATTGTGTTATTTTTTAGTGTTCTAGAACATAATATCAAGCTTTTAAAATTCCTGTATGAAGCCCCAGATCCTAGATCAATAAGGCAACAATCCATAATGGCTGGATGAATAATTAAGCGCTGCTCTGCAGCTGATCTCTTTCCATTGACAAATAGCATGTCCCTGTAACGGTGCAGGGGCAGCTCTCTAGCACACAGGACTAGTGCAAGTTGGCTGTGTTTGTCCGAAGTTTCCTACTTTCTAATGGCTACTCCTTGGATCCCTGCTACACAAGCAGGAGTGTGACAGAGCCCCTGCTGCAGCCTTCAGGGTGACAGGCAAGTGTCTCCAACGCTTTTCATTAAATAATTCATCTTTCTCCTACCAATCTTAAGTATCAATCTTATCAGGTACTGAATTAGCATAAGTTCATATCTAAAAATAGATTTTGCATATTTTATTCATTGGGTTAGCCTTGTGTCCATAGCCCTGCTCACCTGGGATTCACACACTGTAAGTGCCTGGGGTGGAAAGGGGTGCTGAGGCAGCTTTCCTGCAATGTGTGGGTGACAGCAGACAGGTTAGGTCTTCCAGAGGCTGTCCCAAGTCACTGTGTGAGATCCCCTCGCTTTGATAGGAATGGAACTAAGCATGCTATGTATCTGAACACAACTAATACTTGAACCTAACTGTACTAAATCTGGCTTCCTAAGAGTAAAATATTTCTCTCTACTAAGTTAAAATAGATGTCATGTCCTAAGATTAAGTTTTACATCTTCCTGTGCTTAATAGCTATACATTTATAAGTAAAGTACTGACAAATTTTGTACCATTGCTTTGTTTTACATTACTGCCATTATTACTATTTTATTATTATTATTTCCTACTACTACTATTATCATCATCATCATCATCATTATTATTTAAAGTGAAAATTCTTTTACTTTATATTCATAGTTTATTTGCCAATGTCTTTCGTTTTTTTTTTTTTTCTTTTAAGTTGTTGTTTGGATTTTTTGTTTTTATAAATTTTGGAAATAGGGCCTCTCTATATAGCCCCAGCTAGCCAGGAATTCACTCTCTATGTAGACCATGCTGGCCTCAGATTCATAGAGACCTAAGTGCTTCTAATACTTGAGTTTTAATTAAAGGTGTATACCACCATACCAGTTACTTATTTAACTTCTTATAAAACACACACACAGAGAGACAGAGAGACAAAGAGACAGTCTTCATCAGCAATCACAATATTTGTAATAACATTTTAGGTGAGTCTAAACTTACTACTTTATTCATATTTTTATTCTTTCAGTTATGAGAAATCAAACACACATTAAATGTACCTCGGGTAACAGCACAATTGAAAAGTGATATATTAAGCCTATGGATAGTCTCCAATTGTCTGGTAGGATGTATACATAGATTATTGTGTAAGGTGGGAATTGAGAGGTCTTAAAGGGGAAATGAAGACAATAGAAGGACAAATGACAAATGACAACTGGAAGGCTTGATGAAGTCATCCGCATTGGAGGAAGCATCTATTGTGATTGCTGAATATTAAGATGAGGTGGTATCAAAGTGGCAGAACTCTAGGAAAAAAAATATATGTGTGTGTGTGTGTGTGTGTGTGTGTGTGACACACACACACACACACACACACACACACGCATCCAAAGGAGGCCGAAGTTGGGTTGAAGCACAGAGAAGGCTAAAGAGGGAGCCAAGCAGGAAGCAGGTCATCTGGAACACTTCACGCACGTCTGAGAGACATGGGAGCTGTGAGGAAGCCTTCGCGTTGGGGAAAAGGATCTGGAGGCAGGACAGAGGCAATTCTGGACGACAGAGACACAAAGTGTAAAAGAGAAAACCAAAACAAGCTTCCCAAGTTCCAGACACTCATTCTCTTCGCTGAGATGTAGTGTCTGGAGGTTGGAGAGATGGTTCCAATTAGATGCTCTTCCAGAGGACTGAGGTTTGATTCCAGACCCCACCCACGTGGTGGTTCACAACTGTTTGTGCCTCCATTTACAGGGGACCGCACACCCTCTTCTGGCTTCTGCAAGCACCAAGTATACATGTGATACACAGATATAAATGAAGGCAAAACACTCATTCGCATTAAGTAGATAAATTAATATTGATAATACTAAAGAAAATGTAGGGTCTATGTCTCCTCCCATTGATGCCAGACTTTGTGAATTTTTCAATAAACATAATATAGCAGACAAAACTGGGCTTGTCTTCAAGTCCTGACATTCGAATGGCAATTTTTTTTAACCATCATTCTCTCAAGATCTTCTCTCTTGCAGCTCAGCTGGTGTAGCCCTAAGCAGTCCACAGACAGCCCACGTGGCACATCACTGGAGTGTTTACAGTAATGTGCAAGGTAAACTTGAGTGGGTCACCATGATAAAAGTGCATGCTCAGGCAGCCAATCAAAGCCCCCAGGGATGCACCAAGCGGTCTCTGCCAGTCTCCACCCTAGCTGCAGATCTGGGGCCACTGCTGTCTGAGCTGGACTTGTGCAGTAATAGCAACTGCACCAGTAAAGGTCAGTTCAGATCAATGGGAGAAGCAGCAGCAAGGCTGGGCGCCGCTGATTTCCTGCTAATTGACACTGTGAAGGTGCAGCCAACAGGAACATGTACAACAAAATTAAAATTATTTGTGCGGTCTTTTTTCAGTCTTGATTTCTTACTGTGGTCACTCTCAATGGATGGAAATGAATTTTCAATGTAAGTCAGCTTTCCATTCCTGAACAAAATACCTGAGAACGTAAAAGGGGAAAAGGTTTGTGTTGGCTCACAGCTCTCAATGTTTCTGGCCATGGTTGCTTGGCCTCCTTGCTTTGGGCCTAGAGCAAGGCAGCATACCATGTTAGAGGCACAATGCAGGGGAAGCCCATTACTGTATGATGGGAATACTAATGAGAAAGAGTAAAATAAATAAATAAAATATAAAACTGGACTTAGGGTATGATGAGGGACACCTTTAAACCCAGTAAAGAAGAGGCAGAGGCAGGCAGATCTCTGAGTTCAAGGCTATTTTTGTCTACCGAGTGAACTGCAGGACAGCCTGGAACTGTGCTACACAGAGAAACCCTGTCTTGAAAAACAATAACAATAAAAAAGAAAAAAAAATCATCAGTGATTTACGATGTCCTGATAGGCCACAGCTCTTCTGTTTCTGCCACTATGCAAGCTGGAGACTAATTCTTTAACATGTAGCTTTGGGGTGCATTCAAGCATGGGACTGTTAAAGGCAGCCTGGTTTCTGGTTGACCTACGTTTAAAACCCCAATGACCTCGAAGGTGATCACATTTTGCCACTCTCCTAGACACCAGGCTCCTGACATGAGGCCTCAGCTCTCCATAATTCTGTGTCCATCAGTCACGTAAGGGCAACGCCCCAAACCCCTCCACAGGTAGAGGATGTGACCATAGGTAGCCTCAAGACAGATCTCCATTTTAATGAGATACCTAAAGGCCTGAAGGCCATATTAAGCTCCCCTTCCCAGACACTCCTCCCTGCCAGAGGTACTTAACCTCAGGCCTACCCTGAGAAAGTGGGGTACAGTTAACCATCGCCACTCTCCGTCATAACAATAAATGCCTTAAAACATGGACTGTCTTTTTTCATCGGGATCTGCTGTGGGGAGCAATGGAGCAGGCCTTCGTCTAAAGAGCCAGTCACCTAGTCTCCCACAGGAGGCCTCTCTGCACTCCCAGCCACGGGCTCCACCAAGCCAAGTGGTCCGCAGAGCAAGTCAAGGACGCTCCTCCCCGTGGGACCCAACCCCCACTTCCCCTTCGGCCCCAGGCTAGATCCAGCCTGCAGGCCCCCACTCCATTCTCAGCTCTTCTGCAGCGTCCAGCAGCATCTGGGGTGCCCAAGAGTTTGAGAACCTGCTGTCGGCGCCTCCGTGCAGGTCCAGGGACCACCCCCCAGCCAAATCCAGCATTCCCGGGAAACCTCAGACTATGCTCCCCAACCCCCGGAGTGGGGTCCCACGGCTTCTCATAGACTAATGCCCGCCCGTGCCAGTGTGGGGTCTGCGCAGTCAAAACTCCCGCATCCAGCCTCAACCAGAGGCCCTAGCCCTGTGGTGGACCGGACCCGGGCCACCTTTTAGCCCACATTCAAGGGTCAGATTGCAGCAGGTCCAAGGCAGGAAACATGATAAAAATGGAAGATACTTCACAGGCAAAGCTTGGGCATTCCGTGTGCGGACAGTGGTTCTCGATGTGTGCACAAGGCCCTTTTAAGGGCCCACGGTGCCAAACCTGCTCATAACAAACTAAGCTGCATTGGCCGCCTCTCACCCTCACTGTCCTTCAAGTCAGAATGTGAAAGACGTTTCATCACGCTTGAGAGTTCAGCAGACTGACCACAGTAGAGAATAAGGCAAGCCAAGTCGCTTCTGTTAAACAAATCACAGGAACGACTTGGAAAAGTGTAAGATGGCACTACTCTTGTCAAATGTTCAGTGTTTAAAAACCACTGAGCAGAGTACATGTACTTAACCCAGTACCCAGGAGGCAGAGGCAGGCAAATCTCTGTGAGCTAAGGGGCAGCCTGCTTTACACAGTGAGTTTAAGACCAGCCAGAGCTAGAGCTACAAAATAAATCAACAGATGGCAGATAGAGTGGCCAAGATAGGTAAGACAGACAGACAGACAGATATTACTGAGGAAAACTGCTAGAAAAGTCATCAAGCTATGAGCCCTATGTAGCACAATACTAACCTGTCATCCAAGCAAGATGACTATATATAGTTACTCATACTAACATGGAATGGATTTATGAAAGCTATTTAAATTAACAAGTATTTTAATGTTCCCATTTTGTTATCTAAGGCAGCAAATATTTATGACATAAGCCACGTACCAAAAGCCTTTTAGATCCAGAGAAGTTTTGCTAAGAGGGTAGAAGGGCTTGAGACTACAGGGTCTGGGGTTCATCCTGTGCTGAGACAGCGAGCACACACACAGATGTGAAGAATACAGGGGATGAAAAATGCCTTGGGCTACATCCCAAGCCCCTAAAACCAAAACAAGTGTGACGGAAGAGCAGACAGTGAGATCAGAGAGGTGAGTATGTGGGGCTCCTACAGAGAATAAGTCCTAACATGTCATCATCAGCATCACCATTTATGTGGATGAGACATCCACAGGGCTCCTTTTATACAGATGTTTTATGCCCTTCATAATAATTTTGCTTAGAAGTAGTTCTAAACTATAAAGAATATGAAACTGACAGTCAAACCATCTGTCTCCGTTTACGTATGCCAATAATAAAATGTCTTACCTTTTTTCTAGATGACACACAGCCCTAAACATTCTCTCATGTAATGAACGGAGGGTGGGGGCAGGGGGAAGACAAGTGTACTAATTCAATAGACAAAAATTGCTAACGTAGTTGTTATTTATGTTAATTTAAAACCTTCCTTGATATCATGATACAAATAATCCATTAATAATCTCATGGGCACCCAATTGCTATTTTCATATTTTAGAAGCAGAAAATAATATTAGTTAATGAACAGTAAATTACAAAGCCAAATACTTAATCTCTAATTCCTCACCTCTTAGGCTATCATTTACACACACCTCGCCAAGAGAATGATGGACCAACTCATTGGAGACTTTTGAATGAGCATCAAATGTATTCTCCCTCTGTTTTAATCTAAGAGGATTTCATATACAAAAGATTTCATTTTCTTTCTTTCATATTCATTGTCTGCCTCAATACCCACATAAAATCCTTAGGTCAGAGAAATGCCTTTTGTTTGGTTGTTTGTTGTTGTTGTTGTTGTTGTTATTGTTGTTGTTTTGTTTGTTGGTTGTTTTGTTTGTTGGTTGGTTCTCTGTGTAGCCCTGGCTATCCTGGAACTCACTCTGTAGACCAGGCTGGCCTCGAACTCAGAAATCGGCCTGCCTCTGCCTCCCACGTGCTGGGATTAAAGGCGTGCGCCACCACTTTTCTAGACCTTTGGTCACTAAACTTGAATAACCAGGTACCATAAAATTCATGGTGATTTTTTTTTTAATTTTATAAGTCACTCAAGGGGCTGGAGAGACAGCTCAGCAGTAAAGAGCATTGTTGCTCTGCCAGAAGACCTAGGTTCCGTTTGCAGCAACCACATGGTGATTCATAACCATTTGTAACTCCAGTTCTAAAAGATCTGATGCCCTCTTCTGGCCATGATCCAAAGACATAACAGGCAAGCAAAACACACATGCACAACTTTTTAATAGGGAAAAAAAAACACTCAAAATGCTAAATTTTAGGAAGCTATTAAATTATTTCTCAACAATTAAGCTCTTCTAAAGCATAAGTCTAGCTGTGAACAGTGCAGAGAGGTATGTGGCAAGAAGCCTTCTAATCATGGCTCAGCCATTCTACTAATCATTGTAAGACAGTCCAGATAATGAGCAACTGCAGAAAGAAGTTAGCCTGTGATAAGAGAACAAACCACATGCGGACTTCAGTGCAACGTGGCATGCTCAGCCCACTGCTCTGTCCCCTTCAGCCACTCTACCACACTCCCAGCATGGGAAATTCTGAAATTTAAAGGACCATATTTGGAACTAGCATTTGTGCTATCTGGCCAGCCGAGCTTGTAAGCGGCAGATTGACTGTAGCATCATAAGGGGACTCCTCTACTGTCCCCAGCTACTCAGTCAGTCTGCAAACCTGAGCGGTCTTTGCCTGGGAGACTTATTCAGTCAGTAGGACAACAGATGGGGTTAATTATTAAGGTGACAAAGAGTGGTGTGGCAGTATCTTTTACGTTGTCAATCTATTGCTATAAGTGCATATGTTCAAAACCCTGAGGTGACCTAAATAAATGAATACATGTTTTTTTTAGTTTTCATTCACACTTCCTGGTTCATAACTCCCAGCCTACAGTAGGCAAGAGAAATTAGAGTTTTTCCTTACCAAAGCAGATCACAGAAACTCTAACCTTACACTGCCTTTTTTGTCTTCTAATTACCCCCAAGAAAAAGAAACAAACAAAAAGACTACGGATCTACAGTACATCTAACTAGTTCCTATGACCCTCAACATCATTTCAGAAGTAGCATGTCTCACAGTCTAGAGAGACGAATGCTACGGTGGTAGGCACAAAGACTCTGGCCAAGCCAGGCCCAGTCTATCAATAGCTGTGCCTTTGTAATCAAGTCTTCATAGAAACCCAGAAGGGCAGACTTCAGTTTCCAGACAGCTGAATACTTCCAAGTTCCCGAAAGTTGGAGCAAACAGGGAAGACATGAAAGTTCCACGTCCCCTTCCTCAGCTCTCACCCTAGGCGTATCTCCAAGGAGCTCAGGTACATGTTTTCTTGAGTTCTGTGGAGCACTTGGGCAAATTATTCAAATCCAAGAAAGAGGCTGGGGGAAGCCTGACCAACATGTACTAAGCCCAGGTAAAAGCACCTGAGCCTTGGCAGGGATGGTCTTAGGAACAGAGCCCTGCTCCTGTGTGATCGTGTACTGTTTTGATACAGTCGGGACACACAACTGGAGTCTACTGCAGAAATGATTCCACAACGAAACGAAAAGAGAAATCCCCATAGCTGGTGTTGGAGGTCATTGGCTGAGGTAGACCACAGGAAAGCATATCCACTTTGCTAGGACAACAAACACATAAAAGAAAAACAAAAACCAGTAAGTGTTCATTCATCCCCTTTAGAAACACTTGTGGCCTGTCCTGGTTCAGTCCTAACTTTTTTTTTTTAATGATTCCATTCGTTTATATCTTAAATGGTATCCCACTTCCCCGTTACCACCTCCACCAACCCCCTATCCCACATCTGCCCTCTCCCCTCCTTTTTGTCTATATAGAGTGCTTCCCCACCCATACTCTCCCACCCCACGGCTCCAGCATCCCCCTAACTTGATTCAAGTACCTTTCCCAAATTCTGGAGTACAGTCTTCTTCTATTGTAATGACCTATTTATATTTTATTTATATACATTTCAAATGCTATCCAGAAAGTTCCCTATACCTTCCCTCCGCAATGCTCTGCTACCCACCCACTCCCACTTCTTGGCCCTGGCATTCCCCTGTACTGGGGCATATAAAGTTTGCAAGACCAAGGGGCCTCTCTTTCCAGTGATGGCCGACTAGGCCATCTTCTGCTACATATGCAGCTAGAGACATGAGCTCTGGGGGGTACTGGTTAGTTCATATTGTTGTTCCACCTATAGGGTTGCAGACCCCTTTAGCTCCTTGGGTGCTTTCTCTAGCTTATCCATTGGGGGCCCTGTGTTCCATCTTATAGATGACTGTGAGCATCCACTTCTGTATTTGCCAGGCACTGGCATAGCCTCATACGAGACAGCTATAATAGAGTCCCTTCAGCAAAGTCCCTTCAGAAAGAAGATTTCTGGCATATGCAATAGTGCCTGGGTTTGGTGGCTGATTATGGGATGGATCCTGGGTGGGGTAGTCTCTGGATGGTCCATCCTTTCATCTTAGCTCCAAACTTTGACTTTGTAACTCCTTTCATGGGTATTTTGTTCCCTATTCTAAGGAGGAATGAAGTATCCACCCATTGGTCTTCCCTCTTCTTGATTTTCTTGTGTTTTGCAAATTATATCTTGGGTGTTCTATGTTTCTGGGCTAATATCCACTTATCAATGAGTGCATATCTAATGACTTCTTTTGTGGTTGGGTTACTTCACTAAGGATGATATCCTCCAGATACATCCATTTGTCCAAGAATTTCATAAATCCATTGTTTTTAATAGCTGAGTAGTACTCCATTGTGTAGATGTACCACATTTTCTGCATCCATTCTTCTGTTGAGAGACATCTGTGTTCTTTCCAGCTTCTGGCTATTATGATATATATGATATATTATGATATATATATTATGAATAAGGCTGCTATGAACATAGTGGAGCATGTGTTATTACCAGTTGGAACTTCTTCTGGGTATATGCCCAGGAGAGGTATAGCTGGATCTTCCGGTAGTATTATGTCCAATTTTCTGAGGAAACTCTAGACTGACTTACAGAGTGGTTGTACAAGCTTGCAATCCCACCAGCAGTGGAGGAGTGTTCCTTTTTCTCTACATCCTCACCAGCATCTGCTGTCACCTGAATTTTTGATCTTAGCAATTCTGACTGGTGTGAGGTGTAATCTCAAGGTTGTTTTGATTTGCATTTCCCTGATGATTAAGGATGTTGAGCATTTTTTTCAGGTGCTTTTCAGCCATTCAGTATTCCTCAGTTGAGAAGTCTTTGTTTAGCTCTGTACCCCATTTTAATGGGGTTATTTGAATTTCTGGAGTCCAGCTTCTTGAGCTCTTTGTATATATTGTATATTAGTCCCCTATCGGATTCAGGATTGGTAAAAACCCTTTCCCAATCTGTTGGTGGCCTTTTTGTCTTATTGACAGTGTAACGACCTATTTTTAATGTCAGTAACAATTATTAGCCATTTATAACAGTTGTGTGCTAAGAAACACACAGAAGTAAAAAGTCGCTCTTAATTCAGTAACCCTTTTGAATTAACATATGTTCTTCACGTGAAGACCTACTTACCACTGTAAACTGTATATGCATAGGAGATAGCATGTATTTCCTATGTGAGGAACCCTTGTTATGACCATAGACTCCAGGACTACAATGATGCTTACAGTTTTCTGGGCTCTGCAATCTGCACAAAAGGGTACAATGGTCTGGACCATGTACTGAGGTTCATTTTCCAGCCTGTGGTACTACTGGGAGGACACAGATCCTCGTGGAAGGTTATATCCATCACTGGAATGTACCTTGCACAGAAGAACCCTTGCCCTCCCGGTGTCTGTTTCTCTGAGCCCTAAGATAAGAGTCTTTCCTCATCACACCCTCCCTATCATGATATTTTGCTTCTCCAGAGGCCCAAAAGCAGTAAGACTAACAGACCACGGGCTGAAATTTCCAAAACTGTGAGCGAAATTTAAACCTTTTGTCCTTGTAAGTTGGTTTTCTCCGGCATTCTGTTATAGTAATAGAAAGCTAACTAACACAGACTCCTCTAGCAGAGACGGCGCCCTACGTGTTCAGCGACACCACAGACGCACATGTTCTTTAGTTCTGAGCAGTTCTGGATTGGTGTTTGAAAATGAGAAAAGGCAACTCTCCCAAGGACCTAGAAGCCAAAAGTTCTCAATGTATACCTCAAGGCAGAGCAGACACATTAATCAGTTATGGTTATATTATGGTTATATATATATATATATATATATATATATATATATATATATATATAATTTCAACTTTATATATATATATATATATATATATATATATATAAATAATTTCAACTTTAATGAAGATCAACGACTAAAAATCCGATTTCCAAAAACCACATTTCTGTAATTCAACCTTGTACCTATCACACTATTGGCTCTTTTCTGATCATAGCTTCATCAGATAGTATCCTCATTCTGTAATTAAAACACACTTTTTTGTGTGTGTATCGTCTTCGATGTCAATATCTACAGAATCAAATTTTAGCAAAAAGGTAATCACTTTTCTAATTTCATTATAATTACACAGTAAGCAGTCTGCATGCAGCAGACTCTTAAAGCACAATTTGGGAGCTCATCTCTGCAGTCTTCACAATTAGTAGACTCATATAGGGTTCACAGGTGATGCTGGCTCCATTTATAGGAAATAAGCTAACTACTTCAACTCCACTGTCTCAGTTCTAAGTTTAGAGAGGGATTCTCCCCTCCGGCTGACTTCCGGGGATCTAGCATGTGCCCTGATTTCCCCTTGCAGTGTCTAGAGGTGGGCAGGTGATTTATGAGCTGTGAGCAGCTGCCTCAGGAACTCTCCGGCAAGCAGAACACGGCCTGTCCCAGGTGGAGGTGACCTTACACTGCACTAGAACTGAACACTGGAAGAATATTTAAGCTCACATCAACATCACAAATACATCATTATAAATAAAGCAAGGAAGGTTCCCACCTTATAACATCTCTGACCAGAAATGTTTGGAGAGCTGCAACCTCACCATTAGGAGCACACTAGAGGGTAATGCAGGTAAGGACTCATGGCCAGGGACTATTATTTTTGAATACCCTAAAATATGAGGAATCTGTGATTTGGGGTAACAGCCTTACCCAACACCCACCCCATGGCATTCGTACCTGAATGAGTATGTAATTATACACAGATGTTTTCCTGAAAATACACTGTCTTCAGAATCAAAGCCCCCCCAAATACTACCAGGCAGGGTAGTAACATGGCTGCCATCCCCGCAGAGGCCAAAGAAGTGTGATTTAGAGGTTAGCCTCAGCAACACGGAAAAACTCTGTGTCAAAACAATAAAAAATAATAATAATTAAGTAAAAGATTTTTGAAATTAAGCCCCTAAATACTCTATTGAGCCTAGGTAGTAATCAGATGTCTTCCATGTGTTGCAGAGCAAGAAGTATCAGATAAAAGTAAAGCAACTGCCAAGCTTATAGAAACTTTGTCTATGAAATTCAGACACCTGTCGCAGACTATGAGATAATAGGAAAACACATCCAGGAACATCCCCATTCTTGTTATAGTCAAAGACACCAGCATATCACAACTCATGCTCTGAGAAAAAAAAAAAAGTCTTACCTAAAAACACTACAGATGAGCCAGTTTTAGTGCTGCATACCCACAATCCCAGCACGATAAAGCCAGGGTTAGGAGCATCCTGGGTTCAAGGCCACCCTGAGCTATATAAGCATCCCTTATTTCCCAAAGAGAGAAAACATAAAGACTTGACAAATTTTATTAGCAGACAGCATCCTATATTTCTAATTCTGAGTTTCCTAGAAGGATGTCAGCCAGGAAATAGAGACGAACCCAGTTAATCAAGATGGGCTGCAGTAAAACTATTCCAATATAAAAATGTATATACTGAGGGCTTCCTGTTACAGCTCACACGTATGAGTGCTGCCGGCATCAGCTCTCCTCCCAAACATTCCTTACAAACCCTGGCAAACACTGATTGAAAATCGAGTAGCCTGGTGCGTATGTTAAGGGCATAAAAACAGCTTCTTAAGCAGTTTGGATTGTAATTATTTTTTAAAAAACAACAAAAAGAATAATCAAAGATTAATTAACTTTTTAGATGCACACCTTTTAAAAGAAACATTACAAGATTCTATATTTCAGAGAAGCCATCTCCTCCTGGGAGGAGGGGCTATAGAAGACAGGCCCTCCACTCCTGACAAAGACTGGCCCTCTAGTAGTGGATTACAAGAGTAATTCACAGGCCATGGTAGCCTGGGTGTTGCATACTCCTTCCCAATAACAAATGGAAGCCTTAAAACTAGGCTTAAAATATTTCTTTAGAGAAACCAAAAGGAAACAAGTGAAGACTTTGTTTTCAGAGAATTGCTTTCTAAGAAGCATATGGATAAAGCCAGGTGGGAAACCGATCAAAGGAAATGAATGTTTTCCAAAACAGAAATTAAGGCATCGACTGCACACCTATCCCAATAATGGATTTTCAAAACCGTTGCTGTATTCCATGACATCAATAGGTAAATGCAGACATAAATGTGCCAAACTCCACTTGTGTTTCTGCTTTCCCAGTGGGATGCAGAGGGGGCAGGGCAGGGCTGGGTTGCTAAGAGGGTAAATGAGAAAATGTACAGATTCTAAAACAGTGTCTAAGATTCTAACCCACGAGAACCCAAGGACGAGATTCCCACGAGTCATTTCCAGCACTCCAACAGGCGTGTGTAACTCAGGGCCACCTTCTTTTCAGAAAAGATTCTTTCAGAACTTGAAAGTGAAAAATCCTAAAGGACCAAGAACCCAATCCTGCCACCATTACCACCTCTGCAAACCGCCAAATGTGAGTTCACACTTGGCTTCAAACTCATTTCCTTTAAAGCAACACAATTTCTGACCAGGGCCTCCCCTAAGAGAGCTGCATCTGGGATCTTTCCTCTCCGACTTTTCATGGCATCAAATGCCAGCCAGCGCTACTTGACCCACGAACTGAGCAGAACAACGGGGAGAGCAGTAGCTGGGCTTCTCTATTTTCTGACATTAAAGTTGTAGGCAACCTCTGTTAACAAAGAAGGTGAGGCGGGTTGGTGACTGATAGCCAAATATTAGTCATAGTATGTGCTTTGGGCCAATCTATGGCATAGAAGCAACTTAAACAGAACTACTTGTCAACTTTAAGCAAAACTGGCTCTAAATTAGTATAGGGTTTATTTAAGGTCACTGATGGAGGAACTTAAGATAATAAAATAGAATATTCCTGAAAGTCCATGGTAAAGCTCATACTGCAGTTTATGTATTTTTTTAACATTTTCCATGGTAAACTGCTTTTTAAATATGAATAAATGCACAAATCAAAACTATAACCATGTTCTGTTTTCAAGCACTCCCTATGAAAAATGGGGGTTGGGGAAGAGATTAAGGAAATAGCCCCCCGCAAAAAAAAATAAAAATCAAACATCACACTTGGAGAACTTAGTGTCGTAGCAACAGATTTAATGCTTCAACCCAGTGACCAAGAACAAATGAGCAAACATAGAGGGTAGGGGAGATGTCTCAGTGGTTAAGAGCACTTGCTGCTCTTGCAGAGGACCGAGGTTCAGTTCCCAGCATACAAATGGTGGCTCACACACAGGCACACACACACACATGCACATAAAATAAAATATTTCTAAAAATTAAATTACAAGTATATGTTTACCTGTAGGGAAGCTTTTCTTTTCAAGCGTCTCGGGGTGTGGAGAATGGCTGCTAGTTAAATATACACCTTTGATTAATACAAGTGGAAAAGGGGGGTGAATGATCATTACTGGCAATGTAATATGTTTTATGAACAAAAGTTCTGAGCAAATACGTAATCTGAGAAAAAGCACATTTCTGAAAAGATGCTTTATTGGCTCAACCTCTGGGACCACAGATACAAACTCTTAGATTCGCAACCTGCTAACGCTGGCTAAATGATCTATGGCTGGGAACAGCTGAAAAAAATGGGCAATCCATGGATTATTCCACTGATTTTGGCTAAAGTCTTCAAGAGACAAAAGGGGGTCATATGAGGGCAAAGCACAGCTGTTACAATAAGCAGGAAAAGCCACAGTCCGAGGAAATGCCTCCTTGTGATCTCAGAGTATGACTTATTGACCCCCCCATTCCCCACCCCAGAATCCACTACTAGAAACTAGACCAGGACATAAAATAAAAAGCAGAACTTATGATCTGAAGGAAGGCTGTGTACAGCTGTATAAGGTCTATTTCAAAGCCAAACTGAGTCCAAAAAAATCAAACTCGGCACCTCTCTAAAGACAACATGCCCAAGACCCAACGCTGCATCCTAACATGATTTAAAGGAAAGGAGGGGACTTCCCAGCGAGATAGCAGATGGGAAACCTATCATCAGTGTACTCACTGACAGGAAGCAGCCAGCAGAACGCACAGTCACGCCTGTTCTTGCAAGAATCGGTAGCTGTAAAGGAAGCCAGCAAGCCAGGTGAGATTTCCACGGGGAAGCAAGCAGCAGCTGGGGGTTGGAGGAGCTGCCAGCCACAAGCAGCTGAGCAAGGTGGAAATCCCCAGGAAGTGCTTCCCTCACACACAGCAGTGCTGAAGCTATAGGCAGATGGAAGATCAAGGACTGGATGCCTAATTGGCAGGGAGGCCCAGGAGCTAAAGAAGCTAAACCAGATGTGAGGCTTGGCTGAGGTCAATGGGAGCCCTCAGACTGCAGCCTCAAACCACCCCGTCTCCCATACACACTCGCTCTTCAGAAAGACTCAAGGGAAGGACTGAGTCAGAGCCTTGTACACTTTCATTGCCCTGGGCAAGGGAGCGAGGGGCCTGAAGTATGACTAGAAAGCATGGCAGACTCCCCATCAAGGACACCACTAAGGTCAGTAGGAACCCTGGGCAATCAGTCCTGTCCTGCTCTGCCCTATGGTACTGATCCAGAAAGAACGTGAAGGAGGGAACTGAGAATCACAGAGCTGAATTCAGGGAATCTGGGCCAGAAAGTCTATGTATGCTGGATAGTTTTATGTCAAGTTGAAAGGAACTAAAGTCATTTGAAAGGAGGGAGCCTCAACTGAGAAAATACAACCCTTAGATCAGGCTGTGGGCAACCTTGTAGGGTATTTTCTTAATTGGTAATGGATTGAGGAGAACTCAGACCATTGTAGGTGGTCCTATCCTTATCCTGGTGGTCCTGATTTCTCTAAGAAAACAGGCTGAGCAAGCCATGATGAGCAAGCCAATAAGCAGCATCCCTCCATGCATCAGCTCCTTTCTCCAGATTCTGGCCTTGTTTGAGTTCCTATCCTGACTTCTTCCATGACGAACAGTAATATGAAATTGTAATCCAAATAAACCCTTTCCTCCCCAACTTGCTTTTGGTCATGGAGTTTCATCATAGTACTAGTAACCCTAACTTAGGCATGAACTAAACCCCAAATCTGGATTAATATATCTGAACTAGAAATGAAAATTGCCACCCCTCATCAGCGTGGTTTGCTTCAAGAAACCAGGAGGGAAAGAATTCAAATTTCATCCCACCAAGGAAGAAACCGTGACTGGCATGACTTTTTAATCTAATATACCTACTGTCCCAGTACGCATCACGCGATCCTTACTTGCTGATCCTCCAATAGCTATGGTACTTAAAGGAATTGCTGATTGAAACTGGCTGCTATGGGACTTGCAGAGTGGACCTACCAAGATGCTGAGTTGCTCTTGAAGATCTTATTCTAAGAATAATATAGGGGTTGTACCAGTTCCCCAAGCATATGGGCTGCATGTTTAAACTTCTTAACTACTGAAAACTTCTGAATCTCAACTTTATCTTCCTATTCAACCTATTTCCACTTGAATACTGCAAATATGGTGAAGTGCATAACATGGGAGGGAGGGAGGGAGGGAAGGAGGGAGGGAGGAGTAAATGCAGTGTGTTCCATGAAGTCATATAGAGAACATGACAAATGAAGGCAGTACACCCGTGAAAAATACCAGCTTCATTGCGGTGGCCCCTGCTGCTGTGATGAACACCACGTCCTAGCATGACTTGGAGAGGAAAGGGTTCGCCCATCTTATAGATTACATTCCCAATGGAAGGAAACCAAGACAGAAACTACGGAGGAATGCTTTCTACCGCACTCCCCAGCTCATCTTCAGCATACTTTCTCCAATATAACCTAGGCCTGTCTGTCTAGAGATGGCACTGCACACATTGGACTAGGCTCCCCTACACTGGCTAGTAATGATGACAATTATAATAATAATAGTAAATGTCCCATAGACGTGACAGCAGTGATTGAGGCAATTTCTCAACTGAGTGTTTCCTCTTCCCAGATGTTCAATATGACAACCAATAGTAGTCACCACGGTAAATTAGATGAAATACCAGGAAAGAAATTTTTAAAGTATTATCATAACAATGTTTAATGGCATCAACGATTATACAAATAAACTACAAAATTAATTCAGATAGCATTCAAATTATCAGCCAAAATGAGAAGTTTAACATAATATATGAAACTATACAAAACCATAATTCGATAAATAGAAATATAGAAGAAAGACATGTTGAAACTATAGAAAGAAAACTCAAAAAAATTTATATTAGTGGAATGGATCAAGTAGAAGACAGATGAAAGAAAAGACAGATGAGTTAGAAAATAGAGAAAGGTAAATTTTTTAAAACGTGGACAGGCCATGCAAATTCCATGGGACTCCATTAAAAGACCAAATTTGGGAGCTGGAGAAATGGCTCAGTGCTTAAGAGCACCTACTGCTCTTCCAGACGACCTGAGTTCAATTCCAGGAATTGAACCACATGGTGGCTCACAACCATCTGTAATGGGATCGGGTGCCTTCTTCTGGTGTGTCTGAAGACAGTGACAGTGTACTCACATGGATAAAGTAAATTTAAAAAAAAAAAAAAAGACCAAATTTACAAATCATGAGGATGGAATAGCTTCAGGCTAAAGGCGAAAACATTATATTTAATAAAATCATCACCGAACAGTTTAGAGATCATGAGAAATGGCCACCCAGACAACAAACAAACAAACCAGGGAAGAATCTCCTGACATCATATTACAATTAAAACACTAAACCTAGGGAACAAAGAGAAAAATACTGAATGCTCAAAGAAACACCAAGTTACAAGTTACATGTTAGAATTATAGAATTACATCATTATTAGAATTACAGCAGGTTGTTCAACAGAAACCCTAAAAGCCAGAGGAGCAAGGAATGATGTGTTCCAAACACTGGAAAATAGCAATTGCCAGCCCAGAGAGTAGCCAGCAAACTATCTGTCAGAACAGGGGGAAAGAGAACTGTCCAGGATATAAACAAGCTGGAGAAATTCATGAACACTAACCCAGTACTCTAGAATATGTGTGGAGGAATCGTTGGGGAAAAATAAACACATTCAGAAATGAAGGAAGCTCAGCATAAAATGAATGCAAATAGGAAGACACCAAGCAATCCACAGTACAGACCTTTCAGGAGTAACTCTGAATAGTAAGGGACTCAATTCCCCAACCATAGAAGAAAGGCTGGCAGACAGACTTAAAAACAGGATCCATGTATGTGTTACCTAAGAAACATCCCTTACAATCATTGGCAAAATGCCACCTTAGGGAGAAAGGATGCAATGGGGTATGCCAAGGAAGTGGAACTAGAAAGCAAACATGGATCATGCTGAAAAACAAATGCACTTCAAATAACAATTAAAAGAGTTAGAAAGGAGCACTTCATATTGAAGGAGGGAAGAATTCACCAAAATATAATTACAATTCTAAACATATATGCACTGAGCACTGGCACGCAAGTAACTTTGTAAAACAAACACCTGTTAACTGCAACCCAGTAATAATGGGTGACTTCTGTACCCAGCTCACATCAGACAGAAAATAAGCAGGGAGACATCTCAGTTAAATGACAACAGCATACATCAAATGGACGGAACAGCTACAGGGATGTCCGCCAATCATTATGGTACACACGTGCTTCTCTGTAGCCTATGGAACATTCTCTGAAATAGGTCACCTCTTAGGAAATGAAGCAAGTCTTAACAAACACGGGGAAACTGGAATAATTCTTTGTAACTTGTATGATCACAAATAAAATACAAATGAACAGCAAGAGAAACTGCAGAGCATGCACAAACATGGAGATGGATGGATCACTGGAGAAATCGGGAGAGAAAGCTCAAAGTCCCTAAAAATGAATGAAAAGGACAATGTGAAACCTACAAAATTCAATGAAAGGAGCCCTAAGACCGGCTTAGATAGATAGAGCTCTAAGAGCCTACACTGAAAAATGGAGGATTTCAAATAAACAGTGTAACCTATATCTTAGGACCTTAGAAAACAGGAACGAGCCAAACCCTGAACCAGAAAGGAAGTAACTTAAGATGAGGGCAGAAATTAATGAAATGGAAACGATAAAAACAATATAAGGAACTGATGTAATATTAAAGAGTTGACCTTGATAAAAGGTTAAACAAATTGGCAAGCTTAGTCAAACTAACCAGAACAAATTAATAAAAGAATAGAATCTATACCTTTCCATCAATACTCTAAATGAAATAAGTCATTACAACAGGTATTGGTAAAGTTTGGAAAATCTGTAAGACACACCTTAAAGAACATATATTCTACTAAGTAGGGAGATCTAAAAGAAACCAATTAATTTCTCGATACATACGGCCAATCAAAAATATACTAAGATCAGAAAAACAAACCAAACAGATCTCTAACAAGCAACAAGATTAAGAGCAATTTACAAAACCTCCTGACTAGAGACATTCAGACCCAGACAGATGCAATGGTGAATTCTACCAGACCCTCAGAAAGGTACCAGTGTCTTTCACACTATTCCATCAAATGGGAAAGCAATAGTACAAACTCAAAAAATATAGCAAAAAATTACAGATTGATCTTTGTAATAACCATAAGATGCAAAAATTCCCAACCAAATACTTGATAATCAGAATTGAAGAACAAATCAACAGATCTTGCAAACGAGTTCAGTCACTGTGGAAATCAGTATGGCAGTTTCTCAAAAAACAATCTAAAAGGCTTATCTTATGACCTGCCAACTAGAGTACTCCTGGGTATTTAACCAAAGAACTCCAAGTCACCACAGAGACACTTGCACATCCCTGCTTCCTGCAGCACTACTCAAGGTGTCTAACCAACTGAGGTATCTGCCAAAAGAGGAAAAGATACGAAAAATGTGTTTTTTCTTAAAACACAACACTTGTTGGTTTTAGCCATAAAGAAGAAAGAAGTTAGGCCTTTTAGAAGACAGAACAGTTGGAAACAATCATTATACAAATAAGGGCAGTCTCAGTCAGACAAATATTACCTGTTTTATAGTCTTTGTGGAAACGTAAAATCATAAATGTACAAATGGCATGAACGCAGAAGCTAAACTGGGAGACAAAGGAGACTATCGGGAAGAAAAGGGTGAAGGGGAGAGGAGCAGGGTATAGCAGGGTGGGAACACTCTCTGTGTACAATACAGGCTAGTGTGGACACAGCCTGAAGGGCAACAGGGTGTGGCTCACTTGGTAGAGTACTTCTCTAGCAGGCAGGAATGTCCTGGGTCTAGGTCCCCAGCGCTGCATAAATGGACCCCAGTGGGGCTCATGGCCAGCACTGAACTCCCTGTCCAAAGCGGTCTACCTGGACTAGTGGGCACCACCACTGGCAGCCCCTGACCTCAGGAGTTAAAGCAAAACTACTGCTAAATATGGATTCTAAAGCAACTGGACATGGGAAACTCTGTCAAAATGAGGGAGAGAGGCAGGGAGGAGAAGAAGGAGGGAGGGAGGAGAGGAGGGAGAAAGGGAGGTACGAGAAGAAAGAGGGGGGAGGAGAAAAAGCCAAACGGCCTCATCTATCTATGTACAATTTCTAAAACGAAAAAAGAAAGTAGAAAGAGGAAGAATGGAAGAAAAGTGAGAGAGAGGGAGGAGAGGAGGGGAGAAGAGGGAAGAGAGGAGGGAAAGAGGGGAGGAGAGGAAGGGAGGGAGGAGAGGAGGGGAGAAGGGAAGAGAGGAGGGAGGGGAGGAGGGAAAGAGGGGAGGAGAGGAAGGGAGAGAGGAGGGGAGAAGAGGGAAGAGAGTAGGGAGGGGAGGAGGGAGGGGAGGAGGGAAAGAGGGGAGGAGAGGAAGGGAGGGAGGAGAGGAGGGGAGAAGGGAAGAGAGGAGGAGGAGAAGGGAAGAGAGGAGGAGGAGAAGGGAAGAGAGGAGGAAAGGAAAAGGGAAGGGAGAGAGTAGGTCATCATTTTCTGTTCTCTTCTCAACTCTTCCTGTCCTAAAAGAAGCTGTTTCCTTTCCAACAAAGAAAGAATGGCAAACTTTACAAAAGAAATTTATCTAACTTAATGAGTAAGCATACAAAAGCTGGAAAGGAGCATGAGAGGAAGCTCGGAGGAGCTCAGCTTTATGAGGCAGGCTTCCAGATTTATCTGCGAAAAGATGGAAGGTCAGAGAAGGGAGTGTATGGGTAATAATTATAAATGAGTCAGGCGGCAGAGGTCAGCTAAACAAACTTCAGTTGTTTTAAGTTTCAAAATCACACTTCCAACAATTTATTCCAAGAGCTAAGAGAAACTTCCATTATTTTACAACCATGTGTAGAAAAATTTCACTCCTGCCGCCATAATTTAAAGTCTGATTTCACTAGATTGGGAATGATCTATTATGGACCTTAAACATTTCATAAATAGAGTAGCAACTCATAACTGTCAAGTCACAAAATCGAGGACTAAATCCATCTGAAGTACCAAAAATAAAGTTCCTAGGTGTGATGTCATGACTGTTTGTCTCACGGTTATGATCGCTTCCTTCCTAGGTGTGATGTCATGACTGTTTGTCTCACGGTTATGATCGCTTCCTTCCTAGGTGTGATGTCATGACTGTTTGTCTCACGGTTATGATCGCTTCCTTCCTAGGTGTGATGTCATGACTGTTTGTCTCACGGTTATGATCGCTTCCTTCCTAGGTGTGATGTCATGACTGTTTGTCTCACGGTTATGATCGCTTCCTTCCTAGGTGTGATGTCATGACTGTTTGTCTCACGGTTATGATCGCTTCCTTCTGAGAGGGGCTGTGCCAAGCCAAAAAGATCTGTAGCCAGATCGTCTGGAGCTAACGGCAGCCATGTGACACAGCCCTGACCAGTGTGCTCCGGTGGAGAAGGCTCTAAGGGAGCTGACAGAAACATCCCCTTTTTTCTTCCCTGGGAAGTTCCACGCCATCTACCAGACCTTGAGAACCAAACAAGACTGTATGATGAAGAAGAGCAGCAAATCTGGCCCTTGGGTGGCCTTGCCGAAAAGCCATCTACCTTCCAGTTTTTCATGTTAGGTATGACAGATTTCTACACGCTTAAGCTGATATTTCTAGAATTCGCTGCTGAGTGGAACTCACCAGCTACGTATAATTTGTTCTTCCCGTTGCTGTATTCTCAGAGGTTGCCCCACTTCTACTGTGATGCCCCACACAACTGTCTAAGAACCGGTTCCCAATCACTGCTGACTGATCAACAATTCGGAAGACTGTGCCCTATCCTCAAAAGCCAACAAGGTCATGTGCACCAAGCTACGACGTGCCCTTCTGTGGACCGCAGCTGTCTGTTAGAGATGGAACAGAAAGATAATCGAAGGGAAAACATTCAGTGCTGTTCCAATGACCAAAGAAATAGGGACTCTTCAGGGTTAAGGTAAGCCTCCAAGACCCTAGGTCTCAAGAACGAAAAACAAGCACGTATAGCATGACTAGATTAAACAGCACAATTAAAACATCACTAACCAACAAACACAAGAGCTCAGAGATATTGTTGGGGGCCGAAGGGATAACCTGACTCAAAGACTACTTCCTGCTTCTATGGGTCCCGAGGCCCAAACCTTCTGTAGAAGGTAAAATTCTGGTTTTTATTGAGCGTGTGTGTGTGTGTGTGTGTGTGTGTGTGTGTGTGTGTGTGTGTGTGTGTTTTATTATTTTATTTGCATAGTTGCAGGAAATTGAACTCAGGACCTCTGGAAGAGCAGTCTCTGCTCTTAACTGCTGAGCCACCTCTCTAGCCCTATAGGTTACCTTTTAAGAGATTTTATAGCACATATAGTCTTCCAAAAGATAACAAAATGAGCTGCACAAACAGGTGAGCTGAAAGAGCACGGCACTGTGATTGCTCAGTGTCTCCACTGAGACTCCGCACCCAACCACAGCATTGGCCACAAGAGGACAGACAGCTCAGCACTTCCCACCTAGCTTCTGGTCACCAGCATCGCCCTTCAGATGAGCACAAGTTTAGAGGGAGCTGAGGGACCGGTTAAGTCCTGTATCTGTAAAGGGCAGGCTTAATATGCAAATTCAGGAAGGGCAGTTTTCAAGTTGCTGTTCCACCACGCCTCCCACTTTGGGCTTTTATTAAAACATGTATTTGTGTACTACACATAGACACTAGCTCAGGAAACATCTGCATGAATCTTCATGTACAGACCCAAAGGCCACCTCAAGCACAGCACTTGCTATATCCTGAGGCAGGCAAGGCTGTGACCCAAATGGGGATTCTATAACTTATCTGAGCACCTATGGCACACTTACAAAAAAGCCATTTGTCCAACCTAGACAAGCCTAAGGCTTCAGTGTCTCTGGGAGTCAAATGACCTGTGAATCTGGATCTTAAATGTCTCCCCATCATGTTCAAGACTTGCCATGTGTCATCTCCTGCCCCGTGTCCCCAGTCTCACATCCCATGTCCCCCCAGAATCCTTAAGATGTGGGGCTAAGAGGTTTTCAGATCACTGACCTGTGTTTGAAAGTGAACAATGAGACGTTAACCCCCTCTTTCCTCTCCAGCCTTCACTTCCACCTTCCTTCCTTCCATCTCTGACTATTCTCTCTATTCAATCTTGCCCATGACCACAGACTCCTTTAATCAAGCATTCTTGCAGTGAAGCAAAATAAGACTTCAGGTTTGATGTTGCTTATGTCAGGTACTCTCTCACAGTAACATAAAGCTTACACAGACCCCTCCACATAGATGGTACACAGATACTGAAGCAGCCCTGTCATGATTGGAGAGCATATACCAAGACCGTGGGGGCCTCTGCCCCCGCATGGCCTCTGAAATAAGATCCACCATTCCTGAGCAGATTGACCCAGCACTGTAAGACACTGGACTCCACTGAACGGACATGAGAGTGAGAGAAATCCACTGCACAAAGAAAAATATCAACGTCATACTCAACTATATGCTTAACACTTTTTCTTGAAAAAAATAATGCCTCTTTCAAGCTGATGAAAACCTCAGCGAAAATATTTATCCAGTCAACAGCTTAGTGACATAAGCTGTTAGGATAGGACACACAGTCGCAAACACACACACACTCCAACAACTTCATCAATGCTCATGGAGAAGAAACAGACTCTCCACCCCCGAAACACTTGCTAATTATTTTTACACAATATGTGCACAGTCTGCAGTATCTGCTACTGAAGGGGAACATGAGCCACAACACATTAGCAGAGCCGGCTGCTCTGCCACCCAGCTGATACAACCCTGCGATTCTGTAACAATAATGAGGGCTTCTCCACGTCATCATCCCTATCAAAATAGATGCATAAGTGCCAAATCCCCCTGTAGGATATAAAACTGAAATATGTTAGAAGCCAAATTTATTGGAAGTTATTAAGTGACAAGGCATATTTCCATTGTTTACCCGCCCTTTCTGTTAGTTATGTCTGATTTTAAATTTTTCCACACACAGATGATTTTAAAAAAATCTCAACTTAGTATAAAGGTTATGTGGATTTTTTAACCTCTGATAGCAACTTACCTCCATTTTAAGAGATAAATATGTTCTTCTCCTCTCTCTCTCTGTCTTTTCTTTTCTTGTAACATCTTTCAATACTTTCCCCACAATCCAAAGGTGGAAAAGTGCTCTCAAATGGTACGCACAATCCTTCTATGGAGTTATTTCTCTGTGTTCATCCTCCACCAAAGGCCAATGATTTTAAAAGACAGAGGAAGAAGGTGGTTTTCAGAGGCCATAATTGGCCACGAAGGTGAACTCTGTTTTCCACTTTTTTTTTCTTAATTTCAAACTACCAGCTGCCTGGCAAATTGGGAATCCTTCAGGAAAGCTTACCTTGCTCTGAGCGCACCCTGAAAAACAGGCCAAAGGCATTGATATTCCCCTCTGCATTTGACTCCACAGAAGAAAGATGCTGTTCCATTCACCCAACAGAATACTGAGGTACACACAAAATTGGATGCCACACGATACCAGGACTGATGCTAAAAGACAGGTGTCACAATAACCCTTTTCATGTGTCAGCTGTCTTCCCTTAACTCTTCCTCTGCATCTTAGAATAATTAGCAATAACTGACTAATCTCAAAAAATCATAGAAGCAGCTAATGTACAAATAAACAGGAGGCGTTTTACTTAGCAGGTTTATGCTTATATTGGACACAATCTTGGTACTGCTTCCTAGACCTACAAAGTCTAACCATAAAAGGACTTCTTGGTTTGCTTGGGATTTTTTGTGTTTTAGTTTTTTTAATTTTGCTCTTATGTGGATGGATGTTTTGCTTGCGCAGATAAATTAGGGTATCAGATCCCCGAAACTAGAGTTATAGATGGTTGTGAGCTGCTTTGTGGGTGCTAAGAACAAAACCTAGGTCCTCTGGAAGAGAGCAGCCAGTGCTCCTAACCACAGAGCCATCACTTCAGCCTCTTTCTTTGATTGTTTGCTTTGCTTTTTTTTTTTAACTAAATATAAATTTAAGATATTCCACCATGAAAAGAAAACTTTTTGGTCACTCATGGGAAAAATGTACTACTAAGAAGCAAAGTGCTGCTGGGCGTGGTGGCACACGCCTTTAATCCCAGCACTCGGGAGGCAGAGGCAGGTGGATTTCTGAGTTCGAGGCCAGCCTGGTCTACAAAGTGAGTTCCAGGACAGCCAGGGCTATACAGAGAAACCCTGTCCCTGGAAAAAAAGAAAGAAAGAAAGAAAGGAAGGAAGGAAGGAAGGAAGGAAGGAAGGAAGGAAGGAAGAAAGAAAGAAAGAAAGAAAGAAAGAAAGAAAGAAAGAAAGAAAGAAAGAAAGAAAGAAAGAAAGAAAGAAAGAGCAAAGAGCTGTTTCTTCTCCTGGTCCACAGTGCTGTGTGATGAGCAGACAAGGATTCTACTGCTCCTTCATGCTCTCCAGTTCTCAACGGTATTTTAAGAATGATCATGCAGTGTGTTTAAAAGCTCAAAGTTAGTTTTAAAACTCTTGAAACGTGGGGCTCGGTGGTTGAGTATTCACTGCTCTTACAGAGGGCTGTTCTTGCAGAGAATGGGGTTCAATTCCCAGCTCCCTTCTCAGACATTTGACAGCCACCTGTAACCCCAGCTCCAGGGTATCTAGCACCTCTGGCCTTCGTGGGAACCTCCATTCCCGTGCACAATCCCACAGAAGGACCACACACATGCACATCATTAAAACTAAAGCTTTCAGTTGAAAGAAAAAGTCTCTTGGATACTACTAAGATGTAATCACATGTTTACTCGTATTATATAATAAATTATATGTTTACAGTTTTTGAAGCATCTTGACAAGTAACTTTTCTGAAAATTAAATTTATAATTTTAAAACGACTTCTCATCACGCACCACCAGAATGTATCAGACTTTGGGACAAAGCCATTTTAATTATTTTGAAATTATTTTCTAAATCACTAAAGTACTATAACCATTTCATATCCATGTGTATCTGATTTACAATTTTTAAAAAAACTGAGTGTGTTTTATACTTTAAGCCATTTATCCTTGACCAACTAGTAAAATGTATTTGTTACATTTCTGTACTGTCTTGTTTTATGTCAACTTGAAACAAGCTAACATCATCAGATAGGAGGGAACCTCAACTGAAAAAGGATCCAGCTGTATGAACACTGGTAGAACACTTTTTTAATTAGTGACTTATGGGCTGGTGGCTCTGGGTTCTATAAGGAAGCAGGCCCGAGCAATCCACTGGGAGCAAACCAGTGAGCAGCACCCCTCCACGTTTCTGCACCAGCTCCTGCCTCCAGGTTCCTGCCCTGAATGAGTTCCTGCAGTCACTGCCTTTGATGATTAACTGTTATATAGAACTCAGCTCCCCAGATGGCTTTTAATCATGGTGTTTCATCACAGCAATAGTAACCCTAACTAAGACAATTTCATACGCGCTATTACACTAAATGTTATCTGTAAGCTATACTGGGGCTACACAATATACATTTCTATTTACATGTATACATACACAGAAATGTATATTCATCCTACAAAGAAACATACAAAATACAAAAGATATATAATGTGTACAGGATACAGTGTCTACAGATTTCTACCAGGGACACCTGTCCATCCAGTTTCCACTTTTATCTACCTTGACCAACCTGACCAACTAGTTTGAGCTAACAAGAGTTCTGAATTTGTTTTTCCACTTCAGTGGCCTATTCTTTAACCAAATAAGTAAAAAGACTGTGGCACAGTAGAAATCTCATTCCTCCTATTATGCCAATCATCTTTCCCTCCCCCAGAGACCCAAGCCAGCAATCACCTTGAGCATATTAACCGGTCATTTCTTCGCTCCTTAGTATTTTTTATTACAGAGTAGGAAGGTTATAGACTGTGGCGGCTCACAGCCAATGAGCGTTTCTCAAAGCTTAACACTCCCCAACATCCTAAGGCTAAAAACCTAATCTCTGAATTCTTTCCAAGAGAAGCAGAACAGGAACTGTCCTGATGTTTCCAGGAGATAACCCATTACCTGAAATGCCTGACAATGAGAAGTGTTCTTTTGCATACTTCCAGGCCTTGCAGCACATGGCCAGACCAGAGCAGAAGCCATCTACACTGAAGAGCCTGGAGCCAAGGACTCTCCAAAGACAATCTAATCGTTCCCACTCCAGCCTTCTCTATCAGCCCCACAAAGTACCCAAAACGATTCTCATAAATGGGGCTCTCTGTAGTGAGGAAAGTTGATATTCCATTCACTGGCTGCATGCATGCCTACCCACAGCAACTCATAAACTGATCTGTAGACCATGAGAGGGTGGAGCAGCCATTCTTGGCTGATGCTGCCTGCGATTACAAAACAGAACAGGGCCACAGGAAAAGGGAAAGGGGGCTGTAAATACTTCCTGAGACAGTCGCCTTCACTGATGCCATTACGTGCCCCACCCACGTAAGCTTCCTGAGCAAAGGAACAACAAGAATGATCCAGTGAAGTACCACTAGAGAAAAGGTGCCACATTCTCAAGGCGTTATCCAGACAGGACACCACTTTCGCCAAACAAGGTCACAATCCGATGATCTTGCAAGAAACTCCAAAGGATGAGTTGAGTATGTCTGAGAACGAAGCGCCATGCAGCCTACGGCTCTGTTAAGTACAGCAGCTTTGACCCCTCCTGTACTCCCTGTAATCTCTTGACATGCTGAGCCAGTGGACAGAAGGAAGGACCAATCCTGCTAAGGATTGCCTTTCTTCCTCATGGCTGATGAGCAAGCCTGGGGTCAGATGGGAGAACTGATACTGGGAGCAGACACAAACTGGGTGAGAATGGATACTCTGACATTCGTGGACTTGAAATTAGGTTGCTCCAAATATACTATAATGACAAAAAATTACGGGATGTGTCAAATACACTGATCCAACAGAGAGGACAGAGAAAAAGAAAGCTATTTTCTATTTGTCTTATACTTTGTGATCCAGCCAACAAACCAGTTACACTGAGGATCCAACCTGTAGATCTGTTTCCATAAAGTTATGATACAAAAAAAAAAGCAAGAACAACAACAAAAACAAACAAACAAACAAAAAAAACAGAAAACCTGAGTCAGTGCTGAAAAACCCAAATGGAAAGGCCGTTGCACCTCCTCTCCCTCCCACCACAGAACGGCCATCAAAAGGGTCGCGCAGTGGGAAGAGATGGAACAGTTCACCCAAACAGCCAAGCTGTCCAATCAATCAATCAATCAATCAATCTCTACCAAAAGATCCATACACCCTTTAGGTAAGAAACACACAGAGGGTTTGAAAAGATGAAATAGTATTAAATCAAGTGAAGCCAAAGCCAATGCCAGCAGGACTGACTGGCCTGAGGACCAACGGACTTAACAGACACACGGGAGACAGAGGGGCCCTGCCAGGGAACAAAGGTGCAGACCTGAAAGAAAGCTCTGAAAGCCTAAGCCTTCACTCAGTTAACCTCCTCACAGGGAGGACAGTGGCAGGGCCTGCTTCACTCAGCTAACCTCCTCACAGGGAGGACAGTGGCAGGGCCTGCTTCACTCAGCTAACCTCCTCACAGGGAGGACAGTGGCAGGGCCTGCTTCACTCAGCTAACCTCCTCACAGGGAGGACAGTGGCAGGGCCTGCTTCACTCAGCTAACCTCCTCACAGGGAGGACAGTGACAGGGCCTGCTTCACTCAGCTAACCTCCTCACAGGGAGGACAGTGGCAGGGCCTGCTTCACTCAGCTAACCTCCTCACAGGGAGGACAGTGGCAGGGCCTGCTTCACTCAGCTAACCTCCTCACAGGGAGGACAGTGGCAGGGCCTGCTTCACTCAGCTAACCTCCTCACAGGGAGGACAGTGGCAGGGCCTGCTTCACTCAGCTAACCTCCTCACAGGGAGGACAGTGACAGGGCCTGCTTCACTCAGCTAACCTCCTCACAGGGAGGACAGTGGCAGGGCCTGCTTCACTCAGCTAACCTCCTCACAGGGAGGACAGTGACAGGGCCTGCTTCACTCAGCTAACCTCCTCACAGGGAGGACAGTGGCAGGGCCTGCTTCACTCAGCTAACCTCCTCACAGGGAGGACAGTGGCAGGGCCTGCTTCACTCAGCTAACCTCCTCACAGGGAGGACAGTGGCAGGGCCTGCTTCACTCAGCTAACCTCCTCACAGGGAGGACAGTGGCAGGGCCTGCTTCACTCAGCTAACCTCCTCACAGGGAGGACAGTGACAGGGCCTGCTTCACTCAGCTAACCTCCTCACAGGGAGGACAGTGGCAGGGCCTGCTTCACTCAGCTAACCTCCTCACAGGGAGGACAGTGACAGGGCCTGCTTCACTCAGCTAACCTCCTCACAGGGAGGACAGTGACAGGGCCTACTTCACTCAGCTAACCTCCTCACAGGGAGGACAGTGGCAGGGCCTGCTTCACTCAGCTAACCTCCTCACAGGGAGGACAGTGGCAGGGCCTGCTTCACTAAGCTAACCTCCTCACAGGGAGGACAGTGGCAGGGCCTGCTTCACTCAGCTAACCTCCTCACAGGGAGGACAGTGGCAGGGCCTGCTTCACTCAGCTAACCTCCTCACAGGGAGGACGTCTGCTTCAGAAGACTCGGTCAGGGCAAGGTTCTATCAGGGACTTCTCCCAACTCCCTGTTTCCAAGATTTTCTTCATTTTCCAGGGACCTCCTCCACGTTGAGTCTTTTCATCAGGAACACAACACTCTGCTCAAGCAGAACCATGGATTGGTTGTTAGGCAACAGCAGCCTTGGAGGAGCAGGCTCTGGGGAATGGGTCACACAGGCAGAGTGGCCTGGGGGTCTGACTCCAGCTTACCCTCTGGAACGTGCTTCCTCAACAAATCATTTCAACAAGACTGTTTCCTTATCCACCAAATGAGGGCACTGCCACATACCCCACGGACACACAAGAAAATGAATAAGGAATCAGAATTGCCCAAGGCAATCTGGCCTGTCACAGACAACTTTGGAAGGCCAAAACACATCGTGAAGCCTCCTCCAGAAGACTGCCTGCGGTTTCAAGCCTTCACGAGACACTTGGAAAATGTCAGCTTCCTTCCCAGACATCGATGTTGTACCTGAGAGTAACTTCAAAGAGCTATTTTCTGCAAAGGGTCTTGGACTGTAACACACGTCCTCTTCTATCTACACAAACGAGTTTCAGAGGACAGCATCTCACTGTCCCGGTGGCTTTGCCTCACTTCACAAGAGTGAAGTGAGCAATGAAGGGAGGGTAATAATCCCAACGATGACTTCATTCCCATCACCTCCTCCTCTGTCCAAACCCAGTCATGCACGTGGGTGCTTTTTCAAACATCCCTCAAACCCAAAAGCCTTAACTGTAAGGTTTTTGTTTTCAAAATTAAAAACAGCAATCCCTCTGTTCTGTTCTAAGCTATAATAAGAATCATGTTGTCCCTGGGACTATAACACCAACCTACAAAATGGAGAAAGATTCTTCAGAAAATGAACTATTTCCATGGCTAAGTCTGTGTGGTGCTTAAGGTAATCCGTATCCAAAGTGTTCGAGCTTTGGCAGCATTCTGCATTATCTTACTGGGTGATTGAAGATGTGACAGGAATGGCCATGTACAATCCAGTGGGCTTCATCTTTTCAGATCATCAGCCATCCCCAATGCCAAAGTCACGGTCAAGGTCAACATACTTCCCACTGAGGAAAGTAGGTGTCAGCAAGGTAGGTGATGCCCATTTATGCTGCCTCACATAACTACATAAAACTTAAGACTAAGACAAAACTTGATAATTAATGTTAAAAAATGCATTGCTTAGATACCAATTATAGAAACACCAGAATGCATAAAAATCCAAACTAGGATTTAAAAAAAAAAAAGAAATGAACTAAGGATAGATGTGGAAGAACAGCATGTGGCCTCTCTCCTCAGTTTATATATTGATTTTAGGACATGTAAAGAGCCTACTGTGTGCTAGCTGCTGCATGATTCTCACTCAAAAACTGGAGCTTCACTGTGACCAAAGAGACCACACAGCTTATGCTTTGTTCAAATAAATTCAATTAACCATAGCTGCTCAAGTGAATCACCAAAATTTTAATCCTATGCTGGAAGAAACTATTTGTCCTATCTAACTTCATTCTATGATGTAGCTAAATCAGGCGCCGGATAGAGTGCTTTAAATAAAAGTAGATCATCCCTACACAATCAAATTCTCTGTGATTTAGCACTACAATATTTTACCAGCTTACTCAAAATATCCATGGATTCCTTTTTAATTTAAAGCACGATAGCATAATGCTTTCTATTTATGATACCTTTATAGTCAATCTTTCTATTTAAGAATATACTGAATATAAATCGCTTAGCAGGTACGTTCTCTATTTTATAACATCAATTCCACAAGTATTTTATTTCTACATCAGTAATTTGCGTAGAAGTCATTAAATAAAATACCACATTCGTAACAGCTCTATTATGCTGTATGTGCTCCTCTGATGAGTACCAAGTCACATAATTTGGTACACAGTACTTAGTGCAAGCCTTACGATAATTTATTCTCCAAATCTGGCAAATGGAAACCTTCAGCTACTAAAAAGAACTTAAGATATTTTCTAGAGAAAAACACAAAACACTGTTCAAAAACTACCCACAATTATATGTCACTTATAAAATTATAAACTAGGCAATGATTGGAGTTAGTAATTGTGGGAAAACGATTTAAGACCATCTAATATGGTTATCTTTCCATTCTGGAATTTCTCAAAGAAGTATGTGGAGTTCACACAGTAAAAGAAGGTTAAGAAAGACAGGACTTTTTAAGTTCCACCCACAAAACGTTAAGAAAGCATCTAACCGCACTGTAAATCAAGCCTTCTGAAGCAAGGGGCTCATGCTCAAAGGCCAAAATTAATATTCTAACATTAGACTACTAGACTAATGTCATCGTTTTGTTCTCCTAAATTGCCAAGCACCCTCCTTTACATAACTTACTCAGCAAGCAAATGTAAAGCACTTTCTTTGCATTAAATATTGTGCAAGGTTCATGAGGAAACAGGGAAACAGGCATAGTCAACCTCAGCCTGAGGGAGCATTGGGCAGAGTGTGCACATGCGTGTGCGTGTGCCTGTGTGTGTGTACACACACAGCAGTGAGACACTGAATACTAACCAAACAGGGAACTGTACAAAGTCACAGGTGCTCTGGAACCAGCACTTATAAATACATTTAAAAAGAGCCAATATAGCTAGTAAGTCGTTTCTCGCTGTCATGGAGGCTTGAAGGCCAGGATCAAGGTTCAGGCAAGTTAGGCTTCTCCTGACGCCTGTCTCCTTGACTAAGACTTGATAAGACCCTCTCATCTCCGTCCTCCTGTGACCTTTCCTCTGTATCCATACAGGCACAGATACAGCAATGTGCACTCAGAACAAGCTTATTTTAAAGCCTATCTGTACTGTCAATCAATCACAAGACCTTGAATAAATGTTTGAATCACTCAGTGTTCTAGTATCAAACGATGATTACGCCTACCCTGCAGGATTACAGAAAGAACGAGGTTGCATTCCTATGGCCCAAGGAACATAGCACAGATCTAAAGCACACTGGGTTCTGAGCTAGGTCTCAAAGTAACCTGGGAAATCACACTATAAAATATTACAATAGTACAGCTTTAAGTTACGCCTCTTAAATATTATGACTTTGCAAAGTAATGACTCTAAAATACCACAACAAAACTACTCCATGTCCCCAGTATGGTTTCTTGTATTCATACCTGCTGTCTATCGTGTCAGTGCTTAGGCATGCGTGCGTCTGTCTTTCTGCCTGTCTGCTTGCCTATCTTTCTGTCTGTGCGTGTATCTGTCTGTTTAAGTATCTGTCTGTGTGTGTCTGTGTGTGTGTGTGTGTGTGTGTGTGTGTGTGTGTGTTTATACCTATGAGCCTGCCTATGTGTGTATCTTTCTATGCCCATGTGCCCATATATGTGTGTGCCAATCTGACTGTCTGCATGTGTCTGTCTTGTCTGTACATACCTGTGGGGTGTGGGGGTATGTTAGTGTGACTGACTGTCTGTCTGTCTGTGTCTCTCTGGGTAGGAGAGCATGTGTGTTTGTCGGTCTGTGTCTGTGAGCCTATATGTGCATAGGTGTGTGTATCTCTGTGTCTTTTTCTGTATGCCTGTGGTGTGTGTGTGTGTGTGTGTGTGTGTGTGTGTGTGTGTGTGTGTGTGTTTGTGTCTTCCTCTCTGAGGAGTCTCTGACCTGTGGGAAGGCAAGAGGACTGTAGGAAGCAGTGACTCTGTATTCTTGGTATTTCATTGTTTCTGGGGTATAAAGGCTGCACTGACCTCTAGCAGAAATAAGTTTCTTTTCAAATATTCAGACCAAATACCTTGTTGAGACAGTAAAGTGTACCTTCCAAGTAACTGACGTTGTCCATTCTCCCACAAAGCTTTTGGAACACCTTGGCTTGGTACAAAGAGGAACACTTACAGAAGGTTCAACAGACAACTGCTGCAACTCTCTCAGTCAAGGAGTAGACTCCTCCTGGTTTTCCATCTTTAGGACAACCCTGAGAGTTTCTCCTGTTTAAATCCAAACTTAGAAAACAAGGGATGGCCTGTAACTGAACAGTTTGAGAGCACAGCTATACCGAGTCACCTCAGGGTGAGGACTAACACCCAAGTCATCTGTGTGAGTCCAATTCCTCCTCTTCCCTGGGAGGCTGGAGAAATCCCGCACGCTACTCATGACAGACGGAGAGGAGCTATAGCCAGTTACTTTGATTCCTTCAAAGGGAATGGAAAAACGGACAGAATGAGGCCAGGCGCTTGATTCTGCAGGAGCATCCTGGGTCCGAAAGGCTCTAAATAAAAGGAAACACTCCGTTCATTCCCAAGTGCTGCTATATTTTCTCAGCAGCTGCAATAACTAAACTAAAACCCCCCCTAAATATTGTCTCCATTGAAACTTGAGTAATGATCTAATTAATAACTAACATTCTCAGCAGCATTTTTTCAATACAAAGCTAAAAGAGATTTGCTAAATAAAAAGATGTGAATTGAAACAGAGAAGAAAACTCTTAAACATTACCATGCCACATGTATGGTGGGCGGCGTTACAGTTCAAAAGCCATTCTTCAGAGTTACTCAAACTACTGTAAATAACACAGTCAGTCCCCCAACTCTGGAGCACAAAAAAAAAGACACTCTTTCAAAAATAATATCCAGTGGAATATTCCCCTTTAATTAAGTGTATTTCTATTTGGCAGTCATATATCCCCAGGTCCTTTGGAAAATAAAATACAATGCAAAAAGCAAGTACAAAGCATTTTAGATCACAGTGAGCCCAACTAAATAAAATAATCCTTTTAAATAAATTACTTCCCCCTGAATTCCCTGCAAGTTTGAAATGGGGAAATTTCTCTAACTTGCCACACTATACAGAAAACAAGCAAAACACATTAAAACTGAGCTCATGACACAGAAAAGACAACAGGATCAAGTGTCCTCCAGGCACAGATGAAAGATGGACTGTGTCGTGGGGAACATCTTTGGGCGTGGTTTGCTATTATGACATTAGTTTCTGATAGAGAAATAATGACCGCAGCATTTCCAGATGACTGATCACCTTTCCAAAATGGTTACTGGGCCATCTGTCAGCACCCAGGGATTCCCCTGTAAGTGTGTAGATGGCTTCCTGCTCTTACCTGTGACGCTCCTTTGGCTCGCTCACTCACCTCTTCTCTAATGTACTCCACAGGCAGAATTTGCAATGTTGGCAATTACCACTCACTCATTAAGGACACACTCATTTAGTCCCAGACATGCACCCATTTTATTCTGGGCACAAGTCATGTTGTAGCTAAAACATGAGCAGTTGACATGGAGGCAGAGGTGCAGCACCCACCCGCACTGGGGTTGGAATCTAAGCGGGCTGGGAGGGATAAAGCCCCGCCCTCATCCAGAGTCTCTGAAGAGCGGTGAGGAGGGTGAGGAGTTCAAAGTCAACAAGCACACAGCAGCCACAGCATTTAGCTTCTTGGAGTTTAATAATGCTTACTACAGGTTATACAAATAAAGGAGTTAAAATTTCACAGCACAGTTCAGACCAAGGATGGCTTGCATTCGGCAAATTAGGGAAACAGAAATTAATCGTGAAAGCCCTGGGGATTTGTGGAGGAGGTTTTTTTTTATATAAATAATGCTCAAAGGCTTTTTTTGTGCAGATTTCTTTAGCTGGTATGAAGAATGAAGTCATAGGCAAAGATGTAAAGTTATAAAGTAGCTGTTTGTGTGTCTCTCTGAAAACTGTAAACTCCTACATGGAAGGGGAAAAACAACAACAACACACACAAAAACAAACAAACAAACAAACAAAAACAACCCAGCACCATTGTAAAGAATACCTGCTGGAGCCAAGAGAATATACATGATTGACAGATGAGGGATGGGGGTGGACTATACCGCTAGAAGAATCTGGGCTTAGAATAAGGATACTGTTATGGTTGTGGTTTGGATCTAAAATGTTTACTACAGGTACCAGGATTTAAACCCTTGATCCCCAGCCGTTGGTGCCAATTTTGGAGGCCATAGCACCCTTAGGAGGTGGGACCTAGCTGGAGGAAGCTGGTCACTGAGGAACAGGTCTCATGCATGACTATCCATGTTCTGGGCAAAGGTTTTCTCCGCTTACTTATCAGCAGGGATGAAAATGTGCAACCTCCCATTCCTGCTACCCCATACCCGCCAGCTCGGCTCATGCCTTCCAGGCCAGAAGGGACTGTACCTTGCCAAACTTCGAGCCAAAATAAACCTTCACTCCTTTAAATTGTTACTTGTCGTGCATTTTGTCATAGCAACAAGAAGACCACTACAGTCATAAACTTGGGCAGCGAGATGCAAGGAAAAAAACAAACAAACAAACAAAAAAAAAAACAAAAAGAATGGACAAAGCTATCAATGTGGCCAGGGGTGGGGGGCCAGCAGATTCTCTACATGAGCAACTTGTTGCACAAAGGTTTAGAAACTGGGATAAGACTTTGATGTGAAGTTGAGGGCTTCTGTTTGAGGCATTCTGACCTGTAGGTACCCATAGGACTTCAAGGTCAAGATCTCCAGCAGACAAAGGATGCATTTGAAACTCAGACAAAAATTTACAGCTATGGGAGTTTCCAGTAAACAATAAGTTGACAGAATGGTGAAAGCAAAAGAACCATCTCCTACAGAGAGAGTTTTAGAATGAGGCCTCCACAGAACACCAGGTCAAGTGCTGAGTGGTGAAGGCTCTTCGTGAAGCTCTGCCTCAGTGCATAAAAACAATCTGTGTGCGAGGGACAGGTAAGCCCTCAGAAGCAGGGACTTCACAAATCTATGGCAGGAACCACAAAAATGAATCAAGCAAGCAAAACCTGTTTACTCTGAAGTGAGAATGTTGCATGTTGGTCGGAGATTCTGGGAGCACAGGGCAGCAGAGGCTAATAGCTAGTGTCCTGGAAGCTTACACTACAAGCCTTGGACGTGAGGAAAGACAAATCTCTTTCCGCTGTCCGATTTTATGATTCTAATCAAGTCCCATTGCTTGTTCTCGAAGAACAGATGCACAAACCCAACAGAGCAGTCTTCACCTTTTCAAACACCAGGAGCAGAAACGCAAGTCAGAAGCTAAAGCTGATCCTGTCTGGAGTCTTATTGCTCTGCTGAATGAATGAGAAAAATACAGCTTGTTCATGTCTACCGAGGGATGCTAAAGACTTTCTCAAATTGACTTCTTCAAAGAAAAATTACCACTAATAACTCAATTTCTTCCTAGTCTTCCCCACCCCCACCATTTTAGATAAAAGAATTTAACAAAATATTAAAAGCAAAGGAATGGCTTCCCAGGTAGCCAACTTAATGGTGACAGACATTATGAATCCCCTGCACCTCTAACCCTAATCCATCGGATAAACATATTGAGTTTCCCACTCTATGGTTTTACCAATGAAAAACAGTCTATTCCAAATGACACTGAAAAACTGTCAACCAATGCTTCTCTAAGGACAACCACAGTCTTACTGATAGCAGCCATGTGATACTTACTATGGAACAATCTCAGGTTTCAATTTAATTGTGGTAGCTAGAGGTTTATTTTCCTTTTCACAAAACAGACTACAGGGTTTCTGCTCTGACCCGACAGGTGACTCGTCTGAGTGCCTCCTACTCCGCCTGGGAAGTAGCTGAGCTCTGCCATTCGCCTCTCCTGGCCATTTACCATCCCTTCCCACCCTGCCCACCATTGCCCGGTAGCTTTTACCTGGGTCCACCTATCTAGATGACAGAGGTAGGTTTACTAGAATTCCTGCTTTCCTTGCTGTGATACTACAGGGACACTATGTCCCCTCCAAAGGTCATAGCTCCAGATCGTTTCTTCTTGCTCCTTCCCTCCAGTCACAAAGCCTCGGTCTTTCTTGCTCCCTTCCTTTAGGACTTACCCTCACTGTGCCCATCTGCCCACGATTTCTAAAGGGTCTCTTTTAGAGCCCTCCCCAGAGGACCTGGTTTACACATACCTTCTAGTCAGGTCCTAAGACATAGGCTTGAAGAGTGGGCTTTCACCAACACCATCAAAGGAAATTTTCTGTAAACTCTGACATACTATAAGGTTTCCATAAACCCAGCACAGACTCTTTTGAATACGCAAGGTTTCAATGCCAAGCAAATCCAACTGAATCTTACCATATTCCTACAATTCTCAGTGTGCTGTAAAAATAAATAAATAAACATACAGAAGACATATGTTCAGGACTTGAATATCCCTGACAAGCTAACCAGAAGTTTGTTTTTTAAAATAGGTATCTGGAGAAACGGCTGAAGGATTCAGACCCATCTTTGGAAAAGAGACAAGGTTCCAACTTCCTGACATATACTGCCATCAGGATACCCTGACCCTGACCCTGACCCTGACCCTGACCCTGACCCTGACCCTGAGATGCTAGCTCTTGAGAGCATGCCATCAAATTCTGAAAAGCAACTAAGTGGATTTATATTATTGTTAATAATTACAGTGATCGCAACCGTTACTTTTGAAAGAGGTCAATATCGGTGACCTAGATTTACTATGTTCCCCAGTAACTCTTGAAATGAAAATGCAACGCGGTTTCTAAGGTACACAGTACTTTTTGTCTACGATTCATTTCTCAAACAAAGGAAACTTAGCTTCGGGTACTCACTCATGGCACTTCGTAAGAGAGCATTGCCATTGATCCCTCCAGATCTCTTGGGAGAAGGTACAGGATTCCAATTTTTCTAGCTTTTGTTTTAGGCTTGTTCACACGTTTGGTGGGTGGGTTGGGCTGGGTTGGAGAGTTGGTGTACTGAGCCTGGGTCATGCTTATGTAACTCAGGCAGGCTTCAAGCTCAACATCCTCTTGCCTCAGCCTCCTGGGAGTTAGGCTTACAGGTAAGCACCGCCAGCCCTAGCTTACGGTAGATTCTTTGATAATTCTACAAAGATATTGTTCAGCAACCAGCAGTTTGTATTGCCAGGACTCCACAGATGGGTACTCAAGTCCCTTGGATAAAACAGAGTGATATTTGTTTACACATCCCCCCTCATATTTAAATCACCTCACTATTGGTGGTACCTCATACAGTATAAGGTATAATAATGTATTATTCAGGGAATAACCATCAAAAAATGTCCAGGGCTGGGGAAAGAGCTCAGATATAGAGTGTGTGAAACAAATATGTATATGTTCAGGACAGATACTATTTCTCCCCCAAACAATTTTGACTTGTAATTATTTAAACACAGGGACTCAGAACCCAGAGCATGCAAAGGAGACTACATTAGCAAATCAGAATTTATAAGCCCTGACAGGCATTCTTTTTTAAAATTTTTTTATTTTACTTTTTTTTTTTTACTTTTTTTATTTTTTGGTTTTTCAAGACAGGATTTCTCTGTGTAGCCCTAGCTGTCCTGGAACTCACTCTGTAACTCTGTAGACCAGGCTGGCCTTGAACTCAGAAATCCACCTGCCTCTGCTTCCCAAGTGCTGGGATTGGGCGTACACCGTCACTGCATCCTTAACCCCAAATGAGCTAAATCGCCCAAGGTCAGGATCAATCTGTATTGTGCATCTGCCCTAGGGGCCCTGACTTCTCTGAACACAAACTCATGATGCTTAAGGCATGTCCCTGTTGGAGAAGGCCTAGAGTCTCAAAGCTAACCACTCTGATTCCACAAAATATCTCTTTATTAAAGGGCTTTCACATTAGCCCCTTAGCTGGAGTTTAAGTAAATGAGTAAATGATTTATTTCTAAAGTCATTTCTGGGTATACAATATAACTGACTCTAATTGAACTAGTAAAGCCATGTAGCAATTTGGGCTATGTTTCAGTTTTGAAGATCCATTTATATGCATAACCTGAGGTTCTCTGAGACAGAAATTCTATCGAGGACCTTTTTTAAAAAGGCAATTTGACAGTGTTTTCTCTGAATTTTAAAGGTGATTAAGCCATTTTGACCAAGCAATTCTATTTCTTGGATTTTAGTAATAAAAAAATTTTTCACACAAACTCATGAAGAATAATGAAAAGAAATCTGCTATATTTCACTGTACGGTCATGAGAAACCCGTTAAAGCCCGCTGTTAAAGCCCAACAAGATTCTATGTCTTACCAGACAGTATACAGTGTTACAAAGCTAAGATAACCAGTATCCAGACAATAAATAAATTATCATAAGATACAGTTATGAAGACAAAGCAAGTCTAAGAAAAGTGAATGTAGTGTGATGCAGTTTATATAATAAAAATGCATCTGCATGTACAGTATGATTCAATTTATATAACAAGAGAACCACGTATATGTATTTGTGTATGTAAATGAATGGACAAAAGGAGGAGGGAGACACTTGCAACTGTTGCCAATGGTTATATCTGGGGAGGGTGTAGGTGGGAAAGAGTACTTTACATATTGCTTCTGTATTTCTGCATTGTCACTTCAACTGGAACATATTAGTAGCTCACTTACATCATTTTAGAAGCCAGCGAAAATAAAAATTTAAATTCCAGAGAGGGCTTTGGCTATGTAATCAATAACCAAACATCAGTAGATACAGGAGAACCCCATCTCAAAGGGCTACATTTCCATTTGACCCAAAGTGATCTCCCATTGAAGACTGGGAGGAAAAAATTAGGGTGGGTTCGCCTTGAAATACTTGCCTGCAGAAACAGATCTAACTTCTCAGTGTTCAGGATAAACACTGCAACTGTCAAGACAGGGAGAGATATCCCATGATTTGCAGAATTCAGCCAGTGACAGAGGCAAGAGAGCCTCTCTGACCCTGTAATAAAGGAAGTCACTCGTTTTTCTATGGTAAACTGATCACAGTTCAAAGCTCTGTCAAGTAGTGAGCTTGAAAACCATGTCCCTCCTCTCCCAACTCTGAATATTTGCTGGTACCTTAGAAAATGGGGTGAGGCTGGGCAGTGGTGGCGCACGCCTTTTATCCCAGCACTTGGGAGGCAGAGGCAGGCAGATTTCTGAGTTCGAGGCCAGCCTGGTCTACAGAGTGAGTTCCAGGACAGCCAGGGCTACACAGAGAAACCCTGTCTAGAAAAAACAAAAAACAAAAAACAAAAAAAAGAAAATGGGGTGAGGAAAAAAAAGCCAGATATTCAGAACTCTGTGCTCATTTAAAATAAAGGAGACTATATCACGAATTTTAAAACCTCCCCTTTTAAAAGACAATTATAAAGTCTGAAAAAGGAAATAAAACTAATGGCATTTTCTAGGGCACAGTGCATCTGAGAACTTACACTTGACAAAAGGACCGACGTGGGAACTCTCAGGCTGAATTCCTGCCACAAATGTGTCCAGTTTGGCAATAACATGGATTGTGTGCATGCAAGTGGAGGCCAGAGGTCAACTTCCCGTGTCATTCCTCAGTTGCAACATCCTTGAGCTTTGGTTTTTTTTGAGACAGGGTCTCTCACTAGCCTGGGGATGACTGACTGCTCCATGCTGGCTGTCTAGCAAGCCCCAGGATCTGCCTGTCTCTACCTCCCTGGCTCGGGAATTCTCTGGAGTAACCCCAGTATTCCCAGCTTTGTTACATAGCCCTTGGGCTCTGTCTCAGGTCTTCATTTCTATGTGGAAAACGTTGTACCAGCTGGGCAGTCTCCTCAGCCCAACTTCCCAGCACTTCCTAGTTTACTTAACTTACCTATTTTATGTGTATGAGTTTCTGTCTACATGCATAGCTGTGTACTATGTATGTACCTGGTCCTCACAGGGACCAGAGACAGCATCATCCCCTGAGACTGAACTTACAGATGGTCCTAAGTCACCAGGACTTAGGACCTGGTCCTGGTCCTTAAGCTCCTAGGACCTTAGAACCTGGGTCCTCTGAGAAAACACAAAACCAGCCAGTACCCTGAACCAGCTCTCCAACGCCAGCCAAGCACTTTCAAATGAGGGACTTTCACGTTCCAGATACTCAGATTCCTCGCTTCACCATAAAATGTGCATGCAGTGGCAGACTCCTCTGGCAGCTCCTCCTGGAAAGGGACACACACAGGCCACCATGCCTAAGGTCCCTGACACCTGTTCAACAGCACCTGTGTATGTGGTTTACCTGGCTCCTCAACCAGAGGTCACAGCAATCTCACTGAAGCCATTGAACTCTGCCAGCTGGCCTTACTTTTCCTTTTGACCTTAATGTTTTTATTGATTATTTGGCAATTTCACATAATACACTTACTTCTCGGTCCTTCCAGGCCCTCGCCCTTATGATCTCTCCGAAAGCCAAAGAAAAGATGATACCAGATTTTCACTCTTAGTCCTCGGCCCATGTTATCGTCAATTAATCCCCTGCTTCACCCTTCCAGACCATGCAACTGTATCAACAAACACCCCTAGACCGAGACTAGGAAACGGCTTCATCCTCAACTTGCTGTTCCGATTCCATCTTCACAGCAGTTGCCAGATCTGTTACATCTTAGCCGTGCCACTTAAAATAACTGCCTCGCCATGTTTTGTGGGGAGAGAGAGAGAGAGAGAGAGAGAGAGAGAGAGAGAGAGAGAGAGAGAGAGAGAGACTTCTGCAGCATGCACTATACCAACTACAGGTAACATGACTACAGGTAACATGGAACCGTGATTTAAAAGTTGGAGTTCTGGGCTAACATGGTGCTTCCCTATAATCCCAGCCTTTGAGAACCTAAAACAGGAGGATGTGAAGTTTGGAGCCAGCATGTGCTACACAGCTAGACCGAAAAACTAAACAAACAAAAAAAAAGGTTACAGTGTCAATCTACTTAGATTTCAATCCCAACTCTAAACCCATCACATGATTAGCCTCCCAAATATAAGTTCTCCAACAATGTAAACCTAAGAGACTGTTACAACTCCATAGCCCACCCACCCCACCTCTGCAAAAAAAAAAAAAAAAGTGTCTAGAAAGATGAAATGAAGTGGAGTGGCATGTTTCAAGTTCTGGACAAATATCTGGATTGGGGGTTTTGGTTTGGTTTGGTTTCCCCTTTACTAAGGTTGTTATTGAGACTATGAGAGAAGAGTTGAATGCTCCCACTAATGCCCATGGGAGCAAAGGAGGCACCATGTGCCCCTAAACATCAGTGGTCCCCAAACACTTCTCATGCATGTTTCCATCCTCCTAAAGCTAAATTGCTTAATATGGTCTCTTTTTAAGCCGTTCTGGAGGACACAGAGGCCCTGGGGATGGCATCTGGCTCCTGCATTACAGTTCAAAATCCCACACTCATGGAATTTTAAGGCTACTAGAGCTGAGCAATGTTGTATTCCTCTACCCAAATGCAGTCACAGGATGAGATGAGTCCAGAGGAAGATCCGCCATCAGGAGGTAGCCTGTGGGGGTCACTGGAACATTCCCTGACTGCCAGATGGAACTCCGAGTATGTCTTACATGTTTTAAATGAGCTGCTTCTACATGGCTCCAACAAACAAACCAATGCCCTCTACCCTGATGGAGCAAAGTGAGATTGTGGGTAGTGATCCTGGTAGTATCAGTAGGAGAAGGGGCAGAGTGGTTGTCACAGCAACAGAAATGCTGTTCCCAGCACCAATCACCATCATCCAGCACCATCCTTAACCAAGGGCTTGGGGAGGAGGGTATTAATGAGAGAGTCAACCAAGGCTCTGAGTGGATGCCTGGGACTACAGGGCCAACAGAGGACACTGTCAGGATAGAAACTCAGGGATGGCTGATTCCAGCACTTTAAGCTCTCAATGTCTACTCCTGAAGGAAAACCCAAAGCACGAGTCCCTACCTATCCACCCACCAACTCTGAGAGTGACCATGTCTCAGGCCAATGTTCTTCACATTGTAGGGGTTGGGTTCCAGTTTTGCAGTCTGGTAAACACTCTAGACTCTTCTAAGTATATTTCAAATGTGTGAAATTAAATAATACTTATAAGTACCACAGAAATGAATCATATTTATCAAAATAACAAGTTTTAAAATGAACTCACACTGAGCTGGAGAGGTGGTGCAGCAGAGAAGAGCACTTGTTGTTCTTCCAAAAGGGCCAGGATTGGGTTCCCAGTACCCACGTGGTGGCTAACAACCTTCTGTCACTCCAGCTCTAGAGAAAACAATGCCCTCTTCTGGCCTCTTAGGACACTGCACATACATGATACTAAGACATACATGCAGGCAAAATACCCATACACATAAAATTAAAGCAAATAAATCTAAAAAAAATAACAAACAAAACAAAGTGAATTCATTTGAAATGCACATCTTTTCAACCCACTGAACAGCAAAGGCTAACAATGAATGGTTCTAGTTCACGCTGGAATTGTCACTTGGATATGGATAAAAATTAAGGACCTACCAACAATATTCGTGGACTATGTTCAGACCTCGGTGATATGGATCTACTGAGGTGAAGGCCTCTGATCTAGGTGGGAAAAAGAGCTGTCTAACATGAATGAGTGTTCTGTGTTCTCTCTGGATCGGCCACTTGAGTTGAATCTGAGTTACCCGTTCTTCCTGCCTCTATGGAAATGGCTACTTTAGTTCATTCATGCCAAATAATATCCTTTAATTGTTTAGGAGGAAAAGAAGGCTTTACAAGGGTGCTGGGTACTAAACTAATGATTTGCCTCTCGGTAGCTAGAGTTGGACTTCCCCAAGAGATCATGTGAGAACCGTGAGGGAGACTCCCAGAAAAGGGGAAAAGAGACTGTTCTGTGCTCACACGGTGTATCATATTCTCACTGCAGGTTTTATGGATAGTAGTTGTGAGAGGTCTTCAGAGGAAACTCCTCTTCTGACCTACCATCCTGTCCACCTGTTTTGCTTCCATAAAGTAAAGGAGAGAAAGGGTCCAGTTCATACCAGGAATTTTTTTTTCTAAAACTGGCCATTCATTCTACTGAACAAAATGATGTCCTGGCTAAGATTTGAAAGGGAGGGCATTCCTCCCTCCCACTAGGAACTCTGGTTACATCTTCCCCAGAATGACAACATCCAAAGGGAGGAGAACCCAGCCAGGCTCTCAGAAAGTGAGGTTCCCACTCACGTGAAATGGGTTTCGCAAATAAAGATCACTCAGGGACAACTTTTTGAAAGCAGGCTGAACTATATGGACAACGCAGGATTCTCAGCCATCTACTCGCTACTGTATTAGTAGTCCACCTCCAGTCTCCCCACACCGCAGGCAACCCACTCTTTGTTGGCTGTAAAGAACTAGAGGCATGAACACTCAAGGTAGAACTGGAAAACAATATTACAGCTTGAAGAAGCAGTTCTTCTTTAAAGGGTGGGGCTTTATCAAAGAAAAAACTATTACACAGAAAAATAAATACGAAGGGATAGAAGCAAGGTTGTTCTATGCCTTGGGTCTGACGGACCTGGACATGGGAAACAGTGACATGGACTGCCCTGAGAGTTAAACAGTATCCTTGCAAACAAGGCTAACATTTGAACTTGAGCAGTAAAACCAGGTGCCTGTCAGCCTAGGGGATGTCCTTATTTCTCACAAGGTGATTACATCTCCTCCACAGACTCCTTCACTTAGGAAGTGAAAAGTAACTGTTTACAAACTGCAGTCTGGCTGTGCACTACCAACAGTGATCAGCAAATATCCTCAGGATTCTTGACCTCATTCTAAGTATCAGAAGCAGCGCATCTTGCTTTTATGGAACTCACCAAGATCTGGTTTTCAAAGCATGTGTCATCCCTGATAGTAAGCAAGCAGTGGAACTGGTCACAAATGACACGAAACGAGTCCTAGTGTGCCTCACAATTTTCATTATCAAGTAATATTTCCCCAAAGTAGCTGAGTTCACTAACAAGGCATTTGTTGAAAGTGTGAAAATTACAAAAACTATTCCTTTCTATAGCACTATTACCTAACTGCTCTGGTCCAAATATATGTAATTTGTTTGCAACTGAAGACTTTAAAATTTAAAAAAAAAAAAGTGGCAGCTAATTATTAACTTTATAAAAATCCACCAATTCATCAATTCTGGCATTTGGGTTTTGCCTGCTGCACCTAAAAAACTGGGGGTGACAAACAAGACACTGTTCCCAGAAGCTTATATCCCAGCCTGTCACAACATAACATGCCACTGTGATGGGTTCACATACAACATCACAATCGTGTATAAACCCGATTTCATATGAAGGGCAGGTAGGCAGGAACGCAAGGCAATCATTTAGTCATTCAATTCCCAGTGAACCAAAATCGAAAACAAATTAGTAGTAGCCTAAGAAAATAGCACGTTCACTAGGGCTGCCAATGATGTACCATGTTGTACAAAATCAGCAGTATAAATTGATTTACAAGCAGCTAGATTCTTGGAAAGAGGATAAACAAATATATTAGCAGCACCAGCACCCATTGGTCTCTATTGGGGATGGGATGAAAGGTTTCAAGGGTGATACAAACCTTTAAACTCCACTTCTTAAAAAGCTCTTTTGAAAGCTTTAAGGGTTTTTCCTTTCTTTTTTTTTTTTAATTCCCATATTTCCCTATCAGCTATGAAAGTAAGCACGAAGCCTGGATTCCGAGGCATGTAAGTTTTAACATCATTCACATTTTAAAAGATACAAATATAAAGCTCGGAAAAGAGAATATTTCAGCACAAAGCCCTCCTGCGTGGGTGTGCATTTGTAAAGTAAAAGTAGAATTATTCCAACAGATGTAAATGTGCTCTCTGTGATCAAATGGAGTCTTTTGAAATTCTGTTTTGACAGTTACTTGTAAAACAGCATTTCCACAGCGATTAATTCAGAGCTGGTAGTGATATCATCAAAGCTAAATCAAAACTAAGTTCTGATGGCTGAGTAATAAAAGCGGGGAGGGGGCAGGGGAGCAGAGCACACTTGGGAGGCCAACACTCAGCCCTCTGCAGCACACTGTTACATGTGAAGATGCACTCCTTCTGTCAAACCAGTTTCACCAACATAAAAACGCTCAGAAAGTGAAATTCCATTTTAAAAGTAATTTTTTCTTACACGAGGTTCTCCCCAAGACACCAGTCATGTATTAAATGTCTACAGTGTAAAAAAAAAAAATAGATGATATAATAGATCAATACACCAGTTGAAAACTATGCAAGACTGTTCTGTGGGGGAAAAATTCGAGATTACATAACACAGTCAGTCAGGGATTACACCACAAAATCCTAGTGAGAGGAATTTCTCATCCTCTGTATCACTCTGCAACTTAGGATATTAAAGTTTGAAGGGTTCAAAATATTCGGTTCTCAGTTCAAACACATCTTTAAAAACATCAGTCTTAAAAATACTAAAAGGATTAAGTTGAAATTTTACACACACACACACACACACACACACATCTTCCTACCCTAAAGAGTAGTTCTTCACTTTCTGAGATCCTGGGAGTCCACCCAGGTAAAAAGTCACTGGTTGCTCTTCCTGGTCATCTTTATTTTATGGTCTGATTTTTCCTTAAAAGAGAAATTCAATTTTTTTCAAAGCATTATACACCTGCCTGTGCATGGACTTTACTGCTAGCCATGTTTATTCAACACATTATCTCCACCAATGGATAATTTAAATTTATGGACCACTATGCATCCCACTTCTACTTCAAAAGATGGCGACTGTCCATGAATGTTTTGCCCCAAATTAAATCTCAAGCCCCTTGCTTTAGAGAAATAGGAAGAAGCACTATAGAAGTTTAGGGTTATTTTTTTAAAGTCATATCTCAAATGCATGCATATTTGTGGAATATAAGACATTTGCCTTTCTAGAAATGCTGGCTTTATAACTCTAGAGTTGTTCAATTGGAAAATTCTGTGTTTTCACACTTAGATTCAGTAGTTTACTGAGTCTAAACTCAAAAATTGTACAATATAGACAATTTCTAATTGACTAAGAAAAAACAACTTTAAACTTCTGAAAATAAAGCAATGTTCTTTTACATGCTTTTAGGAGGCCCAGATACTGTCCTGAAGGAGCGCTTAGCCTGTCAGTGTCAACTGGAAACGGTCTATCATTCGTAAGCTGTCCCCAGAAGACGCTGAAGATGCACACGCACACACATTTACATGCGTTGCACAGTGCCAACTATTTCCAACCAAAATAATCATATACACGTCGAGCCGAGCTATTTCTAGCGCAGAAGAGGGTGAACGTCCGGGTAGGCAGAGGAAACCCAGTAGCAGATGATTGCCGGAGAGGCGGGTGGCGGCGGGGTCCCCTGCCTCCCGCGCAGGACGCCTCGCACCCCGCACCTGCACCGGGTCCCCGGCAGGGCAACCGGGGGCGCGCGCGCGCGTCCGGGACGCACCCGCGGGAAGCCGAGTAGCCCGGCGGGCTGGGAGCGGCGGGAGCATCCCCGGGCGGGACCCAAAGCGCCTTCTCCTACCTGTCACTTCCAGGCGAGTCGCTGCCGGGGATGCGGCCACCGCCGCCTCCGGGAGCCCCGCTGTGTTCGCGCGCGCGCGTGTGAGTGTCTGTGTGTGTGTGTGTGTGTGTGTGTGTGTGTGTGCGCGCGTGTGAGAGCCTGTTTGCGGCGCGGCTCCTGAGCCGCTCGCGCGCCGCCACCCCCTCCCCGCCGCCGCGGCCGCCGAGCCCCTCCGGCGCCGCCCCGCCCTCCGCCGCCTCCGCCCCCCACCGGCCAGCGCCTCCCCGCTGCGCTCACCTCGGCCGCCCGCTGCCCAGGGCGCCGCCCGCCCGCCGCTCCCGCCGAGCCGGGCCCCGTGCGGCCCCGGGCCCGCCGCCCCTACTCCCGGCCGCGACGCTGCCTCTGGAGCCCAAGCCGTCGCCTCGCAGCCCCAACCTGCCGGGCTACGGAGCATGCCCAGTGCGGCGCCCGGCGGGGCTGGGGGTGGACCGGGGCCGCGCGGGCCGGCCGGGGTGGGGGTTGGCTGTCCCGGGGTCGCCGCCGCCGCCTTCCCGGTGCAGGGTCTGGGCGCGCGCCCGTGGGGACTGAGCTGAGCCAGCAGCGGGACACCACGCGCCGCTGGCCACGGACTCAGCGGGTGCCCGGCCCGGGAGGAGGGGGTGCGAGCCAGCCAGAACCGGGAGCGGGGAGCGGGAACTGCGCTTTCGTCTATGTTACATTGAACAAACACGGAGAGCTTGTACACTGCAGCAGGCACTGTGAGACAGGGATTTTATTCATTCAGCCCGAAAAACAATCTGCCGGAGGAAGTACTACAACGGGCTCACACTGAGCCAGAAAGTGATTTCCAAAGTCTTCCCCCAAGTGATCCTGAGACGTGCACCCCACTCCACCCCCCCCCCCCAGACTTCGGTTCCAGGGATGCTGGGGATCGCTGTGGCCAGCTCTCCTTGTCCTTTGAACCGACACCCGGGTGCCCGAAGTCCTGCTGAGGCGGCCTGGCCATGTGCATCCAGCGTCACCCTTTGTGGAGACCCTACACTGGAGCCGCTCCGGAACTCCCCGAGGGCTTCCTCCTACCGAGGCCACTCGGCTTCCTCCCTCTCCTGCCTGGCGGCGGCCACCAAAACCCGGAGACGTGGCACCTGCGCACTGGGGACTGGGGCCCATGCTGGCGGCTGAACTGGGCATGCTCAGCTGCCTGAACTGGGCTGGCGGGTCAAGAGGAAAGGGGTCGGTTTAGAGGTTAGCTTAAAAAAAAAATGGAGAAGAGGGCAGAAGTGTAGGCACAAAGGAACAGTCCAGGCACCGTGGATACAGCAGTTGAAAACCCCAAAGTGTCGCACCCTTCGTTCATTCTGGCCGTTTCAGCATGGATAGAAAGAAAATAACCACCAAAAGTTGATCAACTAGTGTGATGTGTGATGGTACATGCCTGTAATCCCAGTTAGTTTACAGAGCAGCCTAAACTATACAGTCGGTTCAAGACCAACCTGAACCCTGTCTCAAAACGAGAAAGAAAAAAATAATTTACCAATTTAAGGGAGATGGACTGAGAGCTACTGACCACTCTCTAGCCAAACACAAAGCTTCAGATTTAAGTTAGCCTTGAAAAAGGTTTTTCTGCAGTGTCTGCCTGCCTGTCTGTGACAAAACCTACAGAAACATTCACTAAGCCAGATCAGCTTTTCCACCAAGGTTAAAAAGAGAATAAAGATGCCAGAGAAAGCTGATACTGCACTGGTCAGGGTCTTCATGCCAGTGTGTTAAGACTGCTTTTGAGAGTGCCGCAAACCGGGCACATGAACTGCCTGAAAGGCTTTTTAAAATGCAGATTTTCATTAGACAAGACAGAAGTAAAATCATATGTTCTCCATCTCTAACAACTCATTCTGATATTGCTGCTTGTAAGCTGAGGGCTTGGGGTAGTATTTTAGGCCTGCTTTCCCTGCATGTGAGAAAGCTGTGGCTCAGAAAGGGTAAGGAATTTGCCCCAGGTTGAGCAGCCAATAAATAGTATAGCTAAACTCAAACCAGTCCTTCAGGCCTTCTCTTGTATGTCTTATGTGCCTCAAATATTATCCCCAGAAAGGGGAGCTAGAAGCTATCACTTATGTGACTGACAGTTCTTAGCAGTAGAACTTAGTACATAATATACTCAAATATAGTTAATTAGTTGGTCTTTGATGGCTAACAAAACCACCAACACACCATAGCCTGAAACAATTACTGAGTGCTCACCTTTCTCTGGATGCGCTCCTGGGACTGGTATCAGCCGAGCAGTTCTTCGCTGCAGCCACACACACAAGATGCTTCTGCATGGGTTTCATACAGCAAGCTGCTAACTCCAGCAGCAAGAAACGCCAGTCCCAACTTAAGATAGTACTTCATACACTGCGCTTTTTATAGTAGTTTATGAAAAACAGAATGGCCATTTCAAAGAGGTCCAACACATAAACAAACTTCTGTAAATCTAGACTTCTACCGTAGAGTTCACTCCGAGTTTTATAGATTAAACATTTCATTTTACGTATGGGGGGGAAAAAAAGCTCACGGTAGTCTTGTGTTCCATCAGGTGCTCACACTAACACTGAGCCTGTTACCACTCAATGTTACATGAACAGTGGAGCTTTCTGAATCCTAAATGAAATATGATTTCATGGCGGCTCCTTTTCCCACTCCTTAATGGCTTCTTAGACACTTTTCAAAGGCTTTTCTGTGCCAGACACACTCACTACTCTTTGCCCAAGACTCTCAGGTAAACATAAGACAAAGTCGTTTCCTGGATGAAGTTATATACTATCATAAGAGACAGCCAGTGACACGTTAAAATGGGCAAAGGAAATGAAAAAGAACTTCCGGAAATAGGCAGGGAAGACTGCTAGTTTGGACTGGGACTGAGATGTCCGCCCTCAGGATTTAACATTTGAATAGAACCTGGATGAACAGGGAAAGGTGAATGTCTGGGAAGAAGCCTGTCCACAGCAGGGAACAGCAGGAAGCTAGGGTGAGAATTTGTTTGACCTGTTCCAGAAACAGGAAGGAACCAGGGTGTCTCACCGAGGCGTAAAGTGAGGAGAATTGAGAATTCTGGGGCAGTTGGGAGTCACATCCTCTAAGAACACAGAAAGGACTTTGAACATAAAGCTTATAAGTAAGTACCCTGTGAGCCCATTGGAAGTTGTCAAGCAAGGTTATGACCAGATTGACTGATGGATGGATGGGTGGATGGATGGATGAATGGATGGATGGATGGTTGGTTTTAGAGAGATTCACACTGAAAATGTCTGTAGGAAAGGAAGGGTTCCTCAGAGAGCCCTTTCTTCCTGGAAGGAGAAAGGAGGTGCTGATGGTGTAATTCTGTTTTAATCGAAAGTACATTTTTTTTAAGGAAAAAGAATAAAGATAATGCCTATAGGAACAAGAACACAAAGAGGGAGCCTGTAATAAGCAGTTGTCCATACTAGGGCAGTTCTGATACCTTGCACAGCACTTGAACTCAGACCAAGGGAAATCCTCCCCTTACTTTCAGGTTTCTCCTTTTCACCAGCAGGGGTTCAGATAGGCCCCTTGATTCCTTAAAGTAGAAGTTGGTGGCACAGGATTTGACTTAAATACTATCCTGTCCACTGCCTGCTGCCCCTTGCCCATCTGGGCATGGTTCCCCAGAACTGTTAGAAGGAAGGGAGAAGAAAGGGGATAAATGGCTTTGCCTTTAACCTATGGCCATTGAGATCCTATCTCGGTTTACTATGGAAGGAGACCACTGACAGTCTCTGGGGCAGGTCTAACTGCTAGTTCTCTGCTGAGGAGATATTGAGGAGGCTCCTGAAGCCCCATTCTCCACTCTATCCCTCGAGTGTACATTTTTTCCCCTATGTTTCATGGCATCCCAAGTCTGGAGTTCATGTTAGCAAGGCCACACTACTGACCATGCCTTCTGAAAGGAAGTTCCACAACGTCTGCTGGGAACACAGAGACAATGGAGAAAAGCAGCACCTCCCAGAGTCTCAGGTTGGCAAGAAGGAAGGCAAATGGTTGAGGGTAAGGGATGTCTTCAGCCACTCGTGAAGGCTTTCCCTGGACTATGGACCCCTGAATACCCCTCTGTTTTAGAAATCAGCCATAATTCCCTAGCAATGTGCTGTTACACAAATCAGCATTAGGCACAGGAAAGTTGGAAGCATCTATTATACAAACAGTATAATCACTTGAATGTTTACAAACTCTAAGGTTGTTCTTGTGAAATATGACAGGGGGACAGCAACATTAAGGAGCTTCAGATTAACACCCTGGACTGCAAAAGACCACGTTGCATCCTCTCTAGAGAAAGGGCAATGCGGATATTATCCCAGTTTAAAGTGGCCCATTAATCAAGGTTTCTACTTAGCTCTTTACACATTGTCCTTTGGAAATGAAGAGGTCACCACTGCCCCATTTGTCCAGTTTGCCTTAATTAGAAACATACATCTTAGAAAAGGGAGCAGCTAAGAGACAGGCCTGACATGAGCTGTCTTGGCCCCAGGGTCTCCCTCCCGAACCTTGTGCCACTTTGTGCGAGAGAACTTAAACAATTTAAAGACACTGAGAACCAAAGTAAACAGTTGTAATGAAAATGGTTATAGTGGTTTGAATATTCTTGGCCCAAGGAATGGCACTTTTAGGAGGTATGGCCTTGTTGGAGGAAGTGTGTCACAGTTGGCTTTGAGTCCCTCCTCCTAGCTGCCTGAGGAGCCAGCAGTCTTCTGATAGTAGCCTTCAGATGAAGATGTAGAACTCTCAGCACCATGCCTGACTATGATGCTACTGTCCTCCCACCTTGATTTTAGGGGACTGAACCTCTGAACCTGTAACCCAGCCCCAGTCATCTTTTATAAATAAGAGCTGGCTTGTTCATGATGTCTATTCACAGCAGTAAGACCCTAACTAAGTTCAAGGGTTAGATTTGTGTTAAAAATAAGCCCTAACTTTCTGTTATATCAATTGTTGATTGAGTTTAAATAGAGATTATAACAAAAGACAAAGTAGAAATGACAGTTTAATTACATTCCAAATGATTTGTTGAATATTTTTTCTGTGAGCCAAGCTTAGGACATGATGACACTGATGGAGACTTAATAAACTGTGAAGGTGATGATGGTGATGGTGATGATGATAACGGTGATGTTTGCTATTCAGGAAGTATAACTTATATACAAGGAGCCATGATGTTCTTAAGTGGAAGTCAAGATATTTTCACTTGTATAACAACCCTTATGACCATTATTATCACTCCAGAAGGTTCTCTGGGTTCTGTTTCAGTCACTGCTCCTTCTGTGTGCATACATACTGTCCCCGCCACCACATCACAGGCCCTGCCCCACCCGAATGCCAGAGAGTTGCCTTTGCTTGTCTTAAGATTTCATGGAAAGAGAATCATGAAGACTGTGACTGGCATTTTTCATCCATTGTCTGGGACATTCATCCCTGCTGTAGCTTCTGTCTGCAGTTTCTTCATGGTTACAGTCTAGCATCATTACTTGGCTATGATAAAATACATTTATCCTACTTATTGTGGAGGTGAAAAAAATGTGGGATTTTTGTTTTGTTTTGTTTTGTTTTGTTTTGTTTTGTTTTGTTTTTGGAGACACGGTTTCTCTGTGTAGGTCTGGACCTCCTGGAGCTCACTCACTCTGTAGAACCAGGCTGACCTCCAACTCAGAGATCCTCCTGCCTCTGCTGCCTAGTACTGGGATTAAAGGCGTGTGCCACCACTGCCCAAATTCTTAAAATCAGCATCCAAAATGGTCCATGCATGGCACTGATAACTAATACACTTCTTTGTATTTTCCTTGTTCCCAGCACAGGCTAATTAATATGCTGGGCTCAATCCTTCTGTTCATGGATTGTTCTGGAAGGATAAAAAGGTAAATTCCTGCATATTTTATTCAAAAAGCACAAATAAGGTGACAGGATATCCCTAGATAAAATATAAAGCACATTCTTCAAATAGGCCAGGAAACTAATGCTAGAATAGTAATAACTGTTCCCTTCCAATATGACAAAAATGTGTGTTACTGGGGTTAGTGTATAAAGCCTCAAAAACACATAGCAGCATTTGGGGCAGGATAGGATTTATAAGTGAAGGTGCTGTCCCTTCTTAGTGTCCCATACGAGTGCGTATGACGAGATGACATAAAATTAAATGAGACTATGTGGAAAATATCCACACTGCATAATGAGTCTGTCAGTGCTGGCCTAATCACATGATTACACATGTCTCTCTGATCTGCACACAGGAGCATGCCATGTTTGTAAATAGAATGACTTCTTCCTTCTGCTGTGCTGAAATGGTTAGAAAAGGGTGTTCAATTACAGCGCAAATATCAACTGAGCACTCCACGAGACTCAATGTTCCCTTTTTCCTTCACTGCCTCTATGTGGATGGAATTGCAACAAAACTACAATTCCATTAAATTTGTTATTGCTCTCTGCCTCAGGAAGCCCAAAATTTCACCCACCAAAAAAAAAAAAATAATAATTTTGACCTTCCTTCTGCAGTCAATTTTGCCATTGTGATTCATTCTGACCAAGATGAAAAACAACACATTTTTATAGTGTTGCTTCTAGTGTGGCTGGAGAAGACTAAATGATCCATTCATTCCATCTCTCAGGTCAACAGTGATCAGTCAGTCTCAGAGACACTGTGCTATCTGCCCTGGTGGCCTACCTAGTCAACACCATGCCAGGACTCTACCTATCGTATCAGGAATTGCAACCTTCGATGTTCTACATAATCAAAAAGACAGAACACAAAAGCAATGGAATAGCCACAAAATTCTATGAAGCCTGCTAATTTTTAAATTAATGGTTTTAAAAAATAAAATCTTTTCCTTAGGTTGTGTCTCCTCGAAGACGCTCCCTTTCCTGGCTTTCTGAGATGGGCGGACAAATTTTCTAGCTCTTACCTGAGGAAAATGCAGGATTTCTGAGAGCCACCTGAGATTCAAACACTAAAGAACATCTTTTCTAGGATTAGGCAGGATGACATGTTGGTGGGACAAGTTTTTCACTGTACAAAGACACCCAACAGATGGAGCAAGTGTTGGCTGAGATGGTCTCTGGCTAGGCCTGGAGCCAAGTCAACTGCAGAGAAGGTTTACGTTCTCTGGAAAATTACAGATGAAGTACCATCCAGGAACCAGGTGAAAACATTTTCCCTCCATAAAGTCGGCTCCTTGAAAACAGCGAAAGGTCTGTTGATATTTGTGCTTTTGTTCTTCTTTTGAATGACAAGGGGCTGGAGAGATGGCTCAGTGGCTAAGTGATTGCTCTTACAGAGGACCTGGATTCAGTCCCCAGCATCCACATGATTGATGACTTGTAACCTTGTAACCAGTTTCAGGGGATTCATCACCCTCTTGGCCCCTTAAATCTCCCAGCTTGCAGGCCGTGCACTTACATACATACAGGCCAACACACGCACATGAAATAAAAAACAAGTAGATCTGTAAAAGATGCTGGCGATAAAATCAGAAGTGAAACTCTCCTTTTGACTGCTTCCTGAGGTGGCCTCCTTTCTGCTGAACTCACAAAGGCAGAGACGCCAGAGACAATGTCGAAGGCAGAGAAGCACATTCTTGCCTAGGCTTGAATGTATCTACGCCATGTTCCCCAAAGCAAGACAATGATTTTGGGCTCAGAGTTTAAGTGTTGGCCAAAGTAAAAATATAACCTTTTTATTTTATTAATTATCTATGTGTAATATCCCATCACAGGTGGAGCTGATGTGATAAGCACTCTCTCTAGAGAGTTGAACACTTAGGATCCCCGTTGCTCTCTGCCATGCCACAAAATCATTGCATGCTTTCTTGAGGGCAGGGACCGATGTTCATCTGCTTGCAATTCCCAGGGTGCTGAAAGGAACTTAGGACAAAGTGGGGGCTTAATGAATATTTGCTGAACAAACAAACAAACAAACAACAAAAACCCCACTGGCCTCGGAATCTACTATGTGGCTGAAACCAGAACCAACAAGTCATTCCACACATTATACTGAGTCACTCATTAAGTAGTACTGATTGACACCATTTTATAAATACCCCTTAAGTCGTCCTGGACATTCAGAATACAGTTTCGCTAACCCTTCTAGGTGGAATTAAGCCTCCTATGTTTCCTTACAGCCTGGAACACATTCCTATTTTATAGCACTTGCCTCATTGGTTTACAGGTATCTGTTGGTCTGTCTCACCTCAAAGGAGTGTAAAATCTTGCCCTGCAAAAGTAAAAGAAATAGCAACCTATATTTTACAGTCAGTAAGATGTGGTCAAAATTACAATTTCAAAGGACTGTTCCCCACCAAGCATTCATGAACTACAAGGAAATTAATATATACCTCTATCTTATTTAGCCTGCCTAGGAATCTGGACTCATATGCACATAGATGCTCTTTTCTTTCTTCCTCTCTCCTCTGTTATCATTTGAATATGAAGTGTGCCCCACCCCACCCCACCCCCAGGCACCTGTGCTGAAACCTTGGTCCCCAACTGATGGCACTGTTTTGGGATGTGCTGAAAACTTTTCGAGGTGAGGCTTACAGGAAGAGGAAGTGGGGGCAGAGCACAGGATGCCTTTGACAGTTTACTTGGTCACTGGTCCCTTGTCCTTCCTGTCCTTCTATTTTCCATGAGGTGAACTTTTGTCCTCCATACATTTCTGTCACAGTCATGCTCTACCCAAGGGCACAAAGTCAAGTGATCATAGAACCTTCTGAGCCCGTGAGACAAAGTGATTCTTGCACAACTTTAAGTTGTTCTCTGAGGGACTTTGGTCGCAATGATGCAAAAGCAACTAATGGACCCCTTTTTAATCTGTTCTCTTTTGAAGGTGCATACAGAGTGTGATGGTTTGTATATCCTTGGACCAGGGAGTGGCACCATCTGAAGGTGTGGCCTTGTTGGAATAGGTGTGACCTTGTTGGAATGGGTGTGTCACTGTGGGTGTGGGTATAAAATCCTCACCCTAGTTGCCTGGAAGTCAGTCTTCCACTAGCAGCCTTTGGATGAAGACATAGAACTCTCAGCTCCTCCTGCACTATGCCTGCCTGGATACTGCCATGCTCCCACCTTGATGATAATGGACTGAACCTCTGAACCTGCAAGCCAGCCCCAATTAAATGTTGGTTTTTATAAGACTTGCCTTGGTCATGGTGTCTGTTCACAGCAGTAAAACCCTAACTAAGACACAGAGCATCCCCAACTTTTCCCACTGTGTGGATGTGCTATTATTAATGAATTAATTAATGCAGGGCTGGAAAGAAGGGTCAGTTTGTAAAGTGCTTTTTATAGAAGGATGAGGACTTAATTCAATCCCAGGATTCAAAGAAAAAAATCAATAAAACAAAACAAAACAACAAAAAACCCCAGGTGTGTCAGTGTGCTGGTTTATACATGCAGTGCCAGTGCTGAGGAGACGGGGACAGCAGATTTCCTGGCCCTGCTGTCCAGCTAGTTGAATTACCAAGCTCCAGGTTCAGTAAAAGATCCTATTTTAACAAATAAAGTGGAGAGAAATTGAGGAAGACATCCCTATCAATACCTCCCTCTTTCTCTCTCATAGATATACACACACACACACACACACACACACACACACTCACAGAAAACAACCGAGTTTTAATCTCTTTTTAGATTGATTTTGGGTGTACGAGTGTTCTGCCTGTATGTATGTATGTATGTATGTATGTATGTATGTATGTATGTGTCTATGTATGCATGCCTGGAGGTCTCAAAGGTCTAAAGAAAGCATGGGATTTCCCGGAACTGAAGTCATGGATGGTTGGGAACAAGGCTTTGCTGTGTTGTACCTGCACCGTTTCCTGCTGGTCTCCATTCCCGGTGCTATTTCTGTTATTCGTTCATCTTGCAAATTTGATTGGCATTTGAATTAATCTAAGTCTTACAGTGAAATGGTTTCAGCAATGGCTCATTTATTGCATTTTCTCCATTCATATCTTCATTTGTTGACATCTGCTTCCAGAATAACTTCTTTTAAAAGGGATTATAAGATCCATATTCCTTAAAGATTTTATGTCAAGATGTCTGCATGTTTGCTGTATAGAGAAAGGATCGCTCAGCTCTGTGTAGAAGGCTTGTTTTCATTTTCTTTTATTTCTTAGGATCATTGTATACATTACTGCCAGCAAGGCGCATGACTGGAGGAAGTCTGAGGCTGTTCTGATAGTTTTTGCCTTAAAGATGATTAATTTTTCAAAATCAAGGTTTTTAACCTTGTTATGCTATTACCCGAGGTAACATAACTTTATTGAGATATTTTACAGCAAGGGTAATTTTTTTGTCTGTTTATTTAAAAAAGATTTTATTTTCTTCTTAATTATAAGTTTACATTTATCTGTGTGTTTGCACACATGGATGTATTACCCATCCAACCTGGGTGCTGGGTACCACACTCTGGTCCTCTACGAGAGCAGTATACAATTTTAACCACTGAGGCACCTCTTCAGACTCTGACATTTTTAGCCAGAATCTCATTCTTCGTCCTGGAACTTACGTCAATTTGCTGGCTCAGCCTCTCAAATGCTGGGATTCTAAGCAGGATCATCACACTCGGCTTGCAAAGTCTGCATTTAAAATGTTGTATTTATTATTAATCTAAGAATATTTAATGTCAAACAGTAAACCTAGGAAATACTTAACATTTCCTATGTTTTAAATGATATATTTTGTTCTTCCTAAAAACAAAATTGAGCCTCACTCTGTGCAGCAGGGGATTTCCACTCACCTCACATATAGGTCAACCAGTTGATCGCTGAGATGAAACACAGCCCTGCAAAACACCCGTTCATCTTTTATATTTTTAATTAGAAAAAATTTGGACAATATACTTTGTTTTCCCCTCCCCCTACTCCTCCCAGGTTCTCCCTGCCCTTCCTTCTTACCCAACTTTATGTTCATTCTTTTAAAAAGTAAACACATCCACACAAAAGAAACAACAACAAACAAAAACAAAAATCAAAGTAGTCAAAAGACCTATAAAATATATATTATTTTATATATTTTATTTTATATATTTATATATTGCACTTTTGTATTTATATTGTTATATTTATATATTATTTGTAAATATTTTATTTATATCATATATATACATATATATGTGTATATATACATATATGTGTATATGTGTATATATGTGTGTGTATGTGTGTGTGTGTATATATATATGAAAAAGTCCAGAAAAATATCACTGAGTTCATTTTGTGTTGGCCAACTATTCCTAATCATGGGACTAGCCCTAGAATGTGGTTAATGTATCCAGTGGCATGCCATTGGAGAAAAATGATTTTCCCTTTGCCAGAGGATATCAATTACAGACAGCTTGTTGGTTAGGGCTGGCACCCTTATCCACTTCCCCCATTCATTGTGCATAGCCCTTATTGATATGAAAAGAATCCGACTTCTTTTGTATAACAATGCTCTGCTTGCCACTTCATTCACATTATCTCTGTGACAGGCAGAACAGTGTTGAAATCATCTTCTTCCCCACTCCCGAGTCTCTAAACACATCTCATTCCAGGACAATAGGGTCTTTGGAGATACGCTAAGTTAAAGGTTCTACAGCACTGAAGGTTCCCCTGAATCATCTAGGTTGGCTCATGTAACCAAAGTTTCCTGAGGGAGAGAAGGGGGACGAAAGCAAGGGAGCATAGTTACTGTGGTCAGCACTCAACCTGGAGCAGGTGCTACTGGCTTTGAAAATGTAAGACAGGGGTCATAAGCCAAGGGGTAAGGACTGCCTCTAGACACTGTCACAGAATATTTTCATCTACAAAGTCTACAGTTATATAGAGATAAAAATACAAATATTGTGAATTCAAGTTGACAAAAAGAAGAATTTCTAAAATCTTTTGAAACATGAATTTATCATGGGAAATAAGATGAACTGTACAGAAAACTTGATAACAGAGAGACAGAAATGAGAACACAAGCAATAAGGAAAGTATGTCACATTCTGTGGTTGAAACATCTACCAACGAGCTATAGATTTTATTTAAAGAAATAGAGGGACAGGGGAGATGGCTCAGTGGTTAAGAGCACTGAGTGCTCTTTCAAAGGTTCTCAGTTCAATTCCCAGCAACCACTTGGTGGCTCACAACCATCTGTAATGGGAACCAACGCCCTCTTCTAGTGTGTCTGAAGAGAGCAACAGTATACTCACATACATAAAATAAATAAATAAATCTTTTTCAAACGACAGGAGTTGGAGAGAGATGGCTTAGTGGGCATCTCTAAGAAGCCAGGAATGGTGTCGTGGGCCTGTAATCTCAGCGTTGAGAATTGGAGACCAGGAATTGGAGATCCCAGGGGCTCTCTGTCCAGTTAATCCAAACAGCTGGTGAGCTCAAGGCTCAGTGACAAATCCTGTTTGAAAAAGTAAAGCCCACCCCTGGTCTCTTCATATTAATGTATATACACACATACATACACGTGTGAGTGCGCGCACACACCAGAAATAAACTGATTTCAACTGGGACTACACTGACACCTTGAAGAGATCAGTATGTTCATACTTTGTACAGTGTAGAGGAACAGTGGTTCTGGAAATTACCATATAAACTACTGAAAATCTCCAGGCAAATTTCTTCGATGCTGCTTATAGCATGCAGAAAGTAATGTTCTTTTCTTTTTGTTTCTCTTTCCTTTCCTTTCTGTTGAGGGAAATGTGTGAGAGAGAGAGAGAGAGAGAGAGAGAGGGAGAGAGAGAACCATCTTGTCCCTGCTGTTGTGCCGCTGCCCCAGCTGCATGGCCAGCCATGCACTGATTTTTTTCTCGTGGTTATTCTGACTCTTAAGTCCACAATCTCTCCACCCAGCTCGCTAGGTTACCCTGGCGAGTTGTTACCAAGCCAACCTCATGCTTCAAATCCCTCAAGGCCTTTGTGGTACACCTTAGGCAAACCCATGCTTGACCACTGTATCTTTCTCTCTTTAACCCGGATGATCCGCTGCATGAAGGAAAATGCAACACAAACCTAATTCAGAAACAAATGCAACACAAACCTAATTCAGAAACAATGGTAACTCAATCTCTGGGTGCAACAACTGAAACCTAATCTTGTAAGCCTTATTAAAATCTGATTCCTCAGTGGCGAATCCTTGAGGATCTACCATTATACCAGAGAAACTATAGCAGCTACAACTTACCCCTCTGCTGTCCCATTCCAAAAGGGACCTAACTCTCCTCTGCTACCTCTCTTCCTCCTTCCAACCCAGAAGTCCCGCCTACTAGCCCAGTAATTGGTTCCTTTATTCATTAGGGGATTGGTTCACCCGGCCCATCCAAAACCCTATCCTTTCCTCTCCTCTCCTCCCCCTCCCCTCTCCTTTCCTTTCCTTTTGCAGGGGGAGGGTGTTCAGGAAAGAAATTCTCTGTATAGTCCTGCCTGTCCTAGAACTCACTTTGTAGATTAGGCTGGCCTCTAACTCAGAGATCCACATGCCTCTGCCTCCTGGGGATTAAAGGTATATGCCACCACCGTACATTAAAAATAGTTTTCTTTTTCACTTTTCTTTAATTCCACCCAGGACACAGTAGCTTCTGTGATGTTTCTTTATGTTGGTTCTAGAGACAGGGCTGCAGCCCAGCAAAAGAGCATTTCCCAACCTAGTTGGTCCTTGGTTCCAACTAGGCACTGCAGTCGCATTGATCACTTATTCTGAGGATTCCCACACCAAATGTAGAACTTTGGAGATGCTATCAGGACAGAGAGTTCCTGGGGTCACTGGGCCTCATGATCTTATAACATTACCCCTGTGTTTTTCCAAGGAAGCACCATATTGGTTTCTGTAGGTTTCTGCCTTTGATCACTTTTTTCTTCTGTCTACTTTAATGTCATTTCCACGAGGGCACAGCAGTATTTTTTTTCAGGGAACCAGGCCCAGCTGATTATGGGCATTATGGCTGGGTTGACTCAGTCTTCTGGCTAAATTTAGAAAACTAAGTAGAAGCAGAAATTAGGTAAGTGGAATTAGATGCCAGAGCAAATGAGGGGCTTAGGACTTCAACCAAAACCACGTTCCAGGTGTGCTTTTGGTAACCTAAGTTAAGACTGTCAAGTGGTGGTTTTCAACTTCAGCTTCCTCATAGGTTTGTTAAGAAAACTATTGATCTTTTATTAGATAGTGGTGCTTTATTAGGTGCTCAAAACCAATTCTGAGCTCTATAGAAACCATATAAAACAGGCTTCAACAAGATTCTATCCTCAAGAAAAAAGTATTATATATATATATATATATATATATATATATATATATATATATATATATATATATATATATATAATTTTGCTTACTGGGATTCTTCTTGTAATTCTACTGAGAAGTCTCATTTTTTTCACTCACAAAGGTTTGCACCCAATGCCATGGAAAGGTCTGTAGGACCTCAGGAAGGGCATTGGCCCAGAATCTTTGTCCATTTCTTCCAATTCATTTTAATAGTCTCTCAAGGGTCTACCCAGTCCCTTTCTCCCTTTCACAGTCTTCCAAATCTTTCATCATTTATACAACAAGGGTCTATTGTGTAGGGATCTTTTTACCTGGGGGATCAGAATCTTAATATACTCATTTGTTAAGTGAGAATAGACAAATCACTGTACTTAGTAACTAGTTTGAGGATTAAATGAGGTACGTGCTATGTTAGTCAAGGGGCTTCAGGAAAACATGACAAGAGACAGAGAGGTAAATTAGGAGGAATTCACTCATGTGACTATGAAGATGAAAAATCCTGGGGTCTGCATTCAGAAACCTAGAGATATAGAAAGACAATAGGAATTTTCAGTCCAAACAAGAGACTCTGAGCACAAAGAGAATGGGCTGGTGAAACTTCCATTCTCAAAGTTGCTCTTGTCGAGGCCCAGGAGGAGTCAGCATCTTGTTAAAGCTCATCAGCTCCCAATTTCAATCTTACACAGAGACACCTACAATAACTGAAGTTCTGTACTTCATAGGGCCACAGCAAATTGACATATGAAGCCAACAGCCACATCTTAGCTTTGTACCCAGCTGTACTAATGAGTGCTTTTCTGACCACCTCCAGTTCTCATTAATTTTACTCTTTCTCTGAGCTTCTGTGTTGTTTTAGTGGCCGAACCATAAAGAAGTGACTTTTTATGACACTTATAGCACTGAAATATGATTTATTGATTGTTTAAGACCATTTTATTTTCCCAGGGGTACTAGAGAGAAAAACAAGGAAATTGCAGTCATCTTCAATTGCTGAATTAGTTAGGACAGCCGTGGCTTTTCCTGCCAGCTTGTTAAAGAAAGGAGGTGACTTCTTGTCTCATCTCATAACCACAAAAAAGAAGATACTCTGAGCAAGCCATTCTTGGAGATAAAGGCATGTTCATCAGAGAGAAAGAATGTTAGAGGCCAAGAAGGACTTTCTTGGGGAAAATTGAGAAGTAGCCCCAATATTAGGTAGCATTAAGGAAACTAATATACATTAAGTATAATATCTGATTCTCATATGGAGATAGATACTGTTGACAAGAGTAACAGGAGTGTGGGGAAGGAGCAAACCAACCACTCAGGATGGGATAAAATGGCATCCCATCACACAGGTAAAGAGATGGCATCAATCTTCACTATAGCCCATTCCTATGAGACTCTCAGAAGGCACCAAAAAATGCTACAGCAACTCACACGAGTGAGGAAGCATAAAACGTAGAGAAGGAAACAAACCAAATGGTCTCTTGAATCACCATCTCAGAGAATGAACCAGAGACAAGAAGAAGCAGGAATGCAACACTCTAAAGCTTCCTTAGTGGACCAGGAGCTTAAATATAACAACCCAGCATCCAAATGAAGATTACTTGCAGGAGGTGACCAAGCCATCTCAGTCAGTCAATAAGTTCTCCAGGGCAGGAGTGAGGATTAAAAAGAAAAAGACAACTAAACAACACTGTAGCATGACCCCAGCCAGTTCTGAGGCTGAGGCGGGTTTATTTTTTTCTCAATCTGCTTTTGTACCATTTTAATTACATGCAAGTAATAAGGTCAGTTCTAGGTTAAGGAACAAGCAAGAAAATAAACACAAATAGTCAAGGAACAAGCAAGGCAATAAGCAAAGTCCTGTGACCACTGTTTCTAAGGGCTTATTAGGATGACCAAGATATCTGAGCCTACTTCCCTATCCTAGTCCAAAGTCATATTCTTGCCTGTAGCCTACTTCTTTGTTCTAGCCCCAAATCAGACTCCTGCCTAAGCTTACTTCTATGTCCTGGCCCTATGTCAAATTTCTGCTAAGTGGGCCCCAAAAGCTTTCCACAAGGAAGCCACCAACAACATCCTCACAGTGTAGGTGCACATCCTACTACTGACAGACAGCCATCTTTATTTCCATTCCTCCCATTCTCCATCACCTCTGAAAGATAACAGAAAAGAAAGAGATGAAGAAACATTCCTCAAAAAGTCCAGAAACTTCTTCCCTCCTTTTCCAGCGGAAGCATCAGATAGCTTTTTGTGTTAGTCATATTTTCTATTGCTATGACAAATACCTGACAAAAAGCAGAACTGGAAATTTCTTATTTCTTTGGAGACTCTGTTGTGCCAGGTGATGTTTTTCTGGAAACTTTCTTAGGGGGATGTTTTGCTAAGAACAAACACATGGCGTTTTTCTGGAAGCTGCCTTGAAAAGAGGCATGTGATGTTTTGGTAGAGCAGACACTTGAGAGGACACATGATGTTTGGGAAGGACATAAGTATAGCCCAACAGACAGTGGATTGGATTTATTGTGTGGCATTGGTTCGCCTTGCTACTCTTTGCTGGTCTTCATTGGGCTTTGCTGATAATGCACTTTGACAACAATGCTCTATGGCTTTGGTTTGCCTTACCTTCTTCGCAGATCATAGTTTTTTGTGACTTTGTATAGAGAAACACACCAAAGAACTTCTTTTGCTGCTTCCACAGACTCCAGCCAATTGGTAGAACATCCTGATTTCCTCTGGATCAAACTGCCATTGCTGATTCATGAGCAGTGTTTGTGAGTGGAGTGAGCCACCACTGCTGATTCATGTGCTGCTCATATACTGACAATGAAGACTGGATTTGCCCAAAAGAACCATTTCTAAACAGGTCCACATCCCCCTTTGCCCTATTTACATTTCCTTTCCACTACCTCTGGTGGGTGGTGGGTTAGAAGGTTAAAGTGTTTAAGAACCCTTATGAAAGCAGTCTTTAATATATTGAGGAATCATTCATTTTGGCTCACAGTATTAGAGGTTTTACTTGTATTCTTGGGTCTGTTTATTCTGAATCTATGGAAAGGCACATAAATATGGTGCAGGGAACATGTATCAGATTCGACACACCTATGACAGCCAGAAAACTGAGGTTGGGAGCAAGATACAAACCCCAAGAACACACCCCCATTGACCTACTCCCTTTAGTTAGACTCACCTACTAAACCTGCCAGAACCTACTAAATTAGTGCTACCAGTGAGCCATGATATCAATACAGACACCTGGGGAGACAGTTCACAGTTAAGCAGTTACAGCTTCTCCCCTCCAAGTCTCTAAGTCAGGAAGTAAAAAGTCTTCTAAGTTAGGTTCAAACTAGAATATGCCGGAGCTCCAAATTAGATCACACTGAACTCTTAAATAAATGTAGTAGAGATACTAGTAGGGATACAAATATCTAAATCTCTTTTTACTGCATACAAAGCAAACAAAGAATTCTGAATATTATAGTTAGGCAGAGTTCTGTATTCGTTCTGGCCCCTGGACGCTGAACAAAAGTCATTAAGTTTCATTTTTGAGCTAAGAAAGTAAAATCTTTGGAGACTCTCCAGTGTTTATCCCCCTGCTGTGGCCCTGTGAAAGATATGTATTAGATTCAACAGTGTCATGAAATACAAGCAGATGGGGCTCTGAGTCATCTCTTGGAAGGGAGATGCCTTGGAATTCATTTTGGCCCTTCTCAGGTTTTCCATGAGTAAGAAAGAAACCTCATCATTTGAGATTCCTGATTATTTTATAACCAAAAGGATAATCTAACTGATTTTGACTAATGTAAAAATTGATCTTGGAAGAGGGAGGTCACCCAAAATCCTAAACTGTTTGGCAAAAGTATATTAGTCATGAGATGGGTGAACACTTCCAAGTCTGGAAAGACAATAGTCCATGCAGGAAGGAGAAGAACGTCCATTAAAATTGCCGTCAGATAGCCTACTATTTGTGTTAAATATTTGCTATTGCTGTAGAGAAAAGCTGCAAGCTTGGGTGTAAGTCAATACACATTTATTATTTTAAAGTCAGTGGGTAAAAGTCCTATCTCTGTCTTACCTTGGGAAAATCAAGAAAAATATTTGCTCCTGTTTTTCCTTCTGCATGTTCCAGGAGAAAACATGCTTGCTTGTTCACAGTTGAACTGTGTAGTTCAACAGTTCAATGTAGGGCCAGCTCTGACAATTGTAGGACTAAGGTTACCATTTCCTTGCTGGCTGTTATCTGAGAACTGTCCTTGGCTTCAGAGGCCACCACCTACCTTGACTTGTCACCTGTTTCCTCACTAAGGCAGCAAGAACAGGTAAGTCTTTTCATGTTAAATCTCCCTGAACCGACTGGTCTGTCTTCTTCTCCATTTTAAGAGTTGGTGTGAACAAAGGGCAGTCATGTACAAAAGCAGGATCATTTTCATCTTTGAAGATGGTGTGTGTGCCAGTGGAAAACATTGCCTGTCTTGTCTTGCTATCCCTCTACTTGAACTCTACAAACAACTCAGAAAACTTCCATGATGTCAAAAGGTGCGTGGTTCCTACCTAAGAGCAAGCAGGCTGCAATAGACACCAGCAGAGCACTAAGCCAATTCCATTTCAACACTGTTTACTTGATCATATGCTACACAGCTCGATCATAATTCTCCAAATCTCCCCTCCTTATACTATAGACACCTGCTATAAACCCCAGGTTATTTTGCCTGTACTTCAGTTTAACCTATGTTATACTGGGGTTCTTATGACTTCGCCCTGAGTTCTTTTGGTTTCCTGGAGTAGCTCACAAAACTCAGAAATAACCACTTTCCCTGTTTGTTATACACATGATAAAAAGGATACAGAAGAAAAGAGGGATAAGAAGAGATATATAGCGTGCATGTTGCTTTTAAATGGCCAGACCATCCAGGAACCTTCCCATGGTCAGCTAAATGAATGTTAGTTTTCCAGGCCATGTTCTTTTGAGATTTCTGGTCACTTCATTATGTAGGTGTGAATGAAGGGTGCACAATCAAGTTGGAGTACAGTCAGAGAGAAATGGGTTCTCTACTGCTGAGTGCTGAATAGATAAATCAGCAGGACCTGTCCACACAGATTCTTCTTGGCTATTCAATGGCACTTCCTTCTCTACAATAAAATGCAAGGCCCCACTAGAATAAAGGGCTTCTTTTGACCACTACAAGGCAAGGATAAGTTGGAGTACTCTTTATGCCCTATTCCAAGACAGAAAAATAGGGAGAAATCAACTGTGCTCTTAACTTCTGAATGATCTCTTTAGTCCCCCTATTCCTTTTGAAGTACTCGGTGTTCTATTTGTGCTCACATGTTAAGGATGCTACCTTCAGGAGAAAATTCCAATCTGTCTTGTGAAGTGGCTAGATTCATCTCCCTTCTTAAAATAATGAGGAGTTCCACTACTCCGTATCTATATTGTTAAAAGACCCAGAGAAAAACTTAATAAAAAAGAATATTGGGACTTGCTATACAGTGTTTAAAAATATATATCACAAGACATATAACTAAATCTGGATATGCTTTCCTCTTGAACCACAGGAGTTCTAAAATGTAGATTTCTTGTGCATACATTTGATAAGGTGATGCCACATGTAAGCTACTTAGACATTAAAATTTCTCTCTTCCCTTCCCTCTCTCACGACATCAGTGTGGTGGTGGAACCCAATATTACTTCATGCTGAGACATTTGAGAAGCTAGGTGAGGAAGGCTGGTTTTCTGTTTTTGGTTGCTTTTTGCTCTCTATGTAATTATCACTGGAGAGTCACTAATTAGCTGTGAACTCCCAGGGTGAAGTTCACCCTTATCATCCCCACAGAATCTGAGTCTACAGGTGTGATTTATGTCACTCAGGGATGTCTTTCCTGAAGTGTTATACGAACTGAAGACTTTTGCTGTCAAATCATATTCATGGTTTTGAGCTATTTTATCTTCCTATCCTGGTTTCATTAGACTTTATGCGTGCACATTTCTTCATCCCTAAATTTATCTGTGAAGGAGTTCAGCAACCAGCCTAGCTGGAAATACATAGAATAGTTTGGCTTTGCTCATTATGTGGTAGGACCAACAGTCTCTGCTGATATTTTTAAAGGCTTTTTACTCTGATTATTTAGTTTTGAGTTTGGGTATATCTAAGCTCTTTCAGAAGTTGTGAGGGTTCAACTCCAAAAAGTGAAATAAAATAAAAGGATTCCTTATTCCCTACAATCCCAGAATTAAAAAACAAACAAACAAACAAACAAACACTTCATTGTTCCTAAACATATGGGCATCCTTGGAAGTTCCCAAAGAGATCCTCTTTGAAAAATTATGTCTTTGAATCTGTCCCCTGACTCCCATGTCTATATGTCTATGTGCTTGTGTGTGTGTGTGTGTGTGTGTGTGTGTGTGTGTGTGTGTGTGTGTGTGTACGTGCTTGCATGCACATGCATACTCTTTCTCTTTTCTTCCTGTGTCAGTCAGAGCTGAAGAGTTGTGGGCATATGCCAGTATGCCAAACACTGTGGTTGATGCCACTTGAACAAGCTCACTCTTTCTTTCTTTTCTTTTCTTTCTTTCTTTCTTTCTTTCTTTCTTTCTTTCTTTCTTTCTTTCTTTCTTCCTTCCTTCCTTCCTTCCTTCCTTCCTTCCTTTCTTTCTTTCTTCCTTCCTTCCTCCCTCCCTCCCTCTCTCCCTTCCTCCCTCCCTTCCTCCCTCCCTCCCTCCCTCTTTCTCTCTCTCTCTCTCTCTCTCTCTCTCTCTCTCTCTCTCTCTCTTTCTTTCTTTCTTTCTTTCTTTCTTTTTTTAAAGTAATAATAATTTGGAGACTCTGAAGTTCAGTATGCCAGGAGGTCTCAACATGTGGAGAGATATGGCCTCAAAATATAACACAAGGCTTCTATTGGCAATTTAATCACTAATGTTCAGCCTTAGAGCCACATTAAATGAACTCAGCAGGTTGCATTTTATATTTCGATGTATATATGTAACAACGTTTATTAATGAATATGAGGCCATAAATTTGAGGAGGGGACATGTTAGGAGATGAAAGGAGCAAGGGGGCGGGGCGTGGTGGCACACACCTTTAATCCCAGCACTCGGGAGGCAGAGGCAGGTTGATTTCTGAGTTCGAGGCCAACCTGGTCTACAAAGTGAGTTCCAGGACAGCCAGAGCTATACAGAGAAACCCTATCTCAAAAACAAACAAACAAACAAAGGAGCAAAGGGGATAAATGTAAAAATATAGTTCTCAGACATCAAATTCTCACAAACAAATATTAAAAACCAGGGGAAGAAAGCCATTTACACAGAGGTAGGAGTAGACACCTTATTGAATACCTAAGTGGGAAATACCTTACAATCGTCTCTCTTTTGCTATGGGTGAATCAAATTCAGGGCTATACACGCCAGGCAGGTGTTTTGGCAGTGAGCTACACAGTCCATTCTTCAGTCTTTGAATTTAGTCTAAATGTTCACACGTATAGAAACAAATGTGGACTGCTCTGTAACCTGGGGTTTGCATAGTCTGTCACCTGCCAATTCATGATAGTCTCTCAAGATACAATGTTTAGACAGAAGTTTATATTTATATTTATGCTTTATATTTTATTTCTTTCAGTGAATAATAAGTTCTGAAAAACAAGAAACTGAGTCAACAAAATAGAAACGCTCTCTGCTTTATCATTGGTTGCGTTATCAATCAATCCAAATTCTTGGGGAAAATTGAAATTTTTTATTCGCTGTGACTCACCTAGATTCACAGTTCAGCTGAAACAAAAATATTGGGTGCGATACTTAGTTCTTCTGAGAGTGAGTGTTCTCATCTGAAAAATAAGTAACAATTATTTCTGAGGCATTCAGCAGTTACATGAAAGGACTTTATTTTATTTTATTTTATTTTATTTTATTTTATTTACAATCTCGCCACTTTCACCTTTCTCTAAGAAAGAATATCTTTTACTTCCTAGAACTACAATCCCCCACCATTACTTTGGATACGCCAGGAATAGCTGTTAAATTAGTCACACCAGTAGTGGTGCAAACACTCAGTGGCCAAATATGGGTACCAGCAGCTGCATTGGACAGCAGAGACAGAAAACTTCCATCATCTAAGAAAGTGGTCCTGCACTCTCCTCCTCCAGATACTTATTATATTCAGAGTGAAAAATAAACAAACAAAGAAAGAAACAGAATACCAATGTCCTGGAAAGGATAAATGATGAGAAGTTTCTACTGTAAGCAAAATGTAAACTTTCCACACATATATTTTTCTTTTAATTTATTTTTACATTTTATTTTAATGAATATGTATTGGGACAACACATTCCAATTTCTTCTATTTTGGGGGTTTTTTGTTTGTTTGGGTTTTTTGTTTTGTTTTGTTTTGTGTTTTGGTTTTGTGAAGCAGGGTTTCTCTGTATAGCCCCGGCTGTCCTGGAACTCACTTTGTAGACCAGGCTGGCCTCGAACTCAGAAATCCGCCTGCCTCTGCCTCCCAAGTGCTGGAATTAAAGGCGTGCACCACCACGCCTGGCCCACATTCCAATTTCTAAATACTACCCTGATATTTAGTTAAAAGAAAACAGGCTTAATTTCAATGGAATGTACATAGTAGACACTTCTGCATGGAAATGAACATTCATTTTTTGGCTGGATTTCCACACTTAACATACATTTCATTGGACCAAGATCACCTTTGGATTTTTGCCTATTTGACCCAATTCTATAAAAAGTCATTGTTTAATTAAAAAAATAATGATTTAAAAATGTCCTTATAAGTCCTTCTTGGACATATTACCCTGCTTGGAAAATACTAGAGATTTATTTCCTCTTATTGGTACAGGACCTTCACATCACTTCACAGTATAGAATAGGCACAGTATAGAGTAGGCACAGTATAGAATAGGTACTGTTTGGAAGCCTCCCTCTTATGACTGACACATCCATGGTTTTCTTTCCTAACTGTGAAGAATCTATTGACTACTCCAGTATCTAAAATAACTAGAGACACAAAAATCCACTAATAACTGAAGTCTTGGTTGATTATTCTATTTCACATCTTTTATAGTTTTAGAAATTATGCTTCCCTAACTATAACATAAAGTTTGCTTTATAATTTTCAGAATGAAAAGCAATTGCAAACTTGACAAAAACCTCAACTCTTTGAAGTTAGAGAGTATAAACTCATCTCTAGAGAGCCCTAAGCTGTTCTCGTTCCCAATTGTTTCAAAAATGTAAAATGTGACCTGTAGGTCCGACATAAGGAAACTCTTTTTCAGTCTACTAGACCTGTTCAAGTTTATCAGCCTTGAGATATAAACTGAGACCCTGACTTGACATCTATTAGGTTTACTGTGATGGACGCAATGGGCTGTGCTCCTGTCGCTTTGTGGGCTCACATCTTACCCACTCTTCCATAGCCAGATCGAACTCTATTTCTTCCATGTATTCTGAGATTAGTTGGTTTTATTGGTTTAGAGATGAAATAGAGCTCTTTCAATCCCCATCGCCTGGAGTAAGTAAAGCTTACATTATCGTAGCTGCAATTACTAATCTGTAATGAAAGCACTTGCTGAGGGGCAGTTTTGAGAATTAAATAAGAAATAATGTGTTCGGCATAGTTCTTGGCACCTAAGCCCAGTAGTAACATTGATGATAAGCCTTTCCACTCATCTCTAAGCAGGCTGGCATTCTGCTACTGCTGGGCACTCCCATGATCCCTTAACCAGCCATCAGGTTTGCTGGCGGTAGAAATTGTAATTCATCATTGTGATTTGAATGTGAAATGGTCTTCATTGCCTCCAGTTTGAACACTTGGTCTGTAGCTAGTAATGATATTCTGGGAGGTTGTGGAGACTCAGTGGAAGTTATCAGTCATTGAGACTGGGACTTGAGACTTCATAGGCAAGCCCTGATATCTGTCCATTCTCTCCTTTTCTGTCTCCAAAAGCACCTCACAATCCAACTTCCACATCTTCCATGTATGATGAACCACATCCCTTCGTAAGCTATGGGTCAAAAATAAACACCTTTTAAGTTGCATTTGTCTCGTATTTGGGGGGAAATGGGGACATGCTGGCTAGAAAGGGTCTCTGCATCACACTTTTCCTGAGTTTGAGAGCTGTGCAACAGTCTTACAAGGTTGATCTATTTATACCCTACCAAAGCTCAATTCTGAAATACACACTTAGGACTGAGTCAAATTATAATAGCAAAATAAGACATGTAATTATCTATGACAACAGAAAAATGGGCCTTCCCAGAGAAATTCATTCTCTTGAGTTGCTTCAGCTGTGTGTGACATTGCAGCCACACAGTTTTATGATTCTTGTATGTCCATCATCCTCCTGTCAGTGCAGGCTGATATTCATGGTAAAGAGACATCCATAGTTATCTTTTGCTACTGTTTGAAAGTGGAGCTTCTAAAACTTGTTTTGAAATTTCAGTGTCCCCGCAACACTGTTGAGGAGGGCCTATCAGAAGCGATTCAGTCGTGAGGGTTCTAACCTCATGAGTGGACGTGGATAGATGTCCTCATAACAGGAATGAAAAACTGATGAAAATAGTAATCCCAGTTCTCTTTCTTCCTCTCATCTTCCATCCCTGGGTGTGATAACGTTCATCATGTCAGACCCCGCAAGAAGGTCCTTGTTAGATGTCCCTGAACCTTGGACTCCCTGCCTTCAGAATCGTGAGGCAAATAAACTTCTATTGTACAGAATTTACCCAGACTGTCTGGACCCCATTACAGCAGCAGAAAATGGGTAAGACACCACTAACCCCTCTTTTTTTACAGTGCTCTACGGCACTTCATTACAGAATAACTCAATTCAATTCTTAAAAAACAAAACAAAACAAAACAAAAAAAAAAAACCACAACTAAATGTTTTACCCTTCAAGTGTATGGGAAAAAAAAATAGTACCATTACTCACACAATGTCATGCATCAAAGTGTCTCTTCTCAATGTGTTTTCCTGTCTTTACAAATATCTTCCTAACTCCTCTTACGTCACCACTGGCGATTACTCCTCCTCTACCTTTCCCTGTCTCCTAACAAAGATTGCTTTAAGCAGGGGAGGGATCCAATAACCTCATTCACATTAAAATGTAAATTAGTAATTCCCTGCAAGGCTTAATAGGGTCTCTCCCACGGGGAATTTATATTTTAATGTGAACCAAAGGACCACATCTATAAAAGTATAATTTCAAGGATCAGAAATTTAAGTAGAGAAGGTCAGTCAAGGAGGCTGTAGGCCCTTCTCAGCCTTGAATGTGTCAGATCATGGGTAGTAGAGTATGCAAGGCCTGTAAGGGGGTAACTAGTAACGGAGGACTGAAGTTGAAGGACTGAAGGATGAGGTAGAAGATGTGTGGAGAGTCCCTGTGCAGGTGGAAGTCAGTTGTTCAGCTCCTTCAGAAGTCAGCAAAGAGGAGGAGCAGCAAGAGGAAGTTAATAGGAGTTCCGACAGGCATGAGATGGATCTGAAAACAGGCAATTTGCAGACATCCAAACAAAGAGAGAGGAATGCCAGGAAACAAATATTCTATTGGGCTGGGAAGGCGTGTTAAATGCAGGAGGAGAATTTCTGAAGCCTTGTCTCAAAGAGGTACAGCGGTTTTAGCAAGAGTGGAGTTGATGCTTACCCCCCCCCCCAAAAGAAATAGCTAGACCAAATGACAAGGAAGGCAAAATTTGTTCTTGCTGTACGTGGCCTGTCTACTGCCTATTCTTCATGACTGATTGCCACTTAATTCATTCTTTACAGTGTGTCACTTAGAAGCATCTTGATGCCCACTATGCATGGTCCGTGGGCTCTTAATCTTTGGCTCTTGTTCCCTTTGCCCTGTTTTCGTCAATCGACTCTTCCTCCTGTTCTCCCCTCTTGGCTCTAGCTTCTAAGATTCATTCTCCTTGGAGTGATTTATGTTGCATGCAGAGTACTCAGCATATGCGTCTGACAGTGTCAAAGCCATTTTCCTCCTCTGGAGTCAACATTAGCTAACTTTGTCTCACTGGCTGTTATTGGGAGCCCTGAAAATTTTGCTATAAAAGGAACCTGGCCGCATAGGTCATTTAGAGTATGTGATAAGCTTTTGCAGTAGCCCGGGTCTTTACCCTCATAGAAGGCCAGCATCTCCAAACAGAAACATACACTTGTACTTCTAATTAGATGATTCCCCTGAAACTTTCTGGACAAGCAACCACATGTTGGTTGCACCAGCTCTGTACAGAGTGCATTGCCTTTAGAGATCTCCCGATGGTTCTTACCCAACCTAAGGGAAGATTACTTGGGACATCTCGCATCAAATGGCGGTAGTATGAGAAAATGATAAGAACTATGGAAGTGTGTTCAGAACTTTTGAGCATGCAGGATGCAGAATAGTTTGACTTACTAAGAGTGAACCACAACATATCCCAGGACATTAAAGGGTCAACAAATAATACAACCTATCACATTGGCCATAGTTGTAATAAGGATAAAATGATAAGAGGGAGAAAGAGGAGGAGATACACCTTAGGTGTGGTTCCTTCAGACTCAGCAGGACACTAAGCATCCCACACTCATCACCCCTTACAGCTCTTACTAACTGCAAACAGCTTTCTCTGCTTCTCTACTTGACAGAGCCACTTAGGAACAGAGACATCAGGTAAGCAGGTTACAAGAGCAACAAAATAGTTAAAGAGTTCATAGTTATTGAATATATTATATGTTTCGAGTCTTTTCTGTTATAAATAATAGAAAAATGCACCCTAAGATGTTTTAACAACAGCATTGACTCCATGCTGGTCAAAAACATCTTTATGGAGGGGATTTGAGGTTTGGTTTCCAATAAATTATTATCATTCCTCGGATCCAAGGTCTGCCTTGTTTTTATCCTGCCTTTCTCACTTAGGGAGTTAATGTGTATACATTTCACAGCAATAAAATGCCTGCAGCGATGGCAGCCTTTTGAATACCACCTCTATTATATTGTTATGATATCCCATTTGTAAAGTCTACACATAACACTAATCCTGATTTCATACTGGCTACAATTACATCATACAGTCATATCTAATCCATCGTTTGAAAGGAGGAAAACCACTCAAATTAATTTAGACAAAAGTATGACTCATCCTCTTAAATATTAGACTTCTGAGATTTCTGATCTTCTAAAAAGACAAGATTCCTGAGATAGTTAAATCACATTGTTGTTCTGTTAATAAGGAAGAAAGAAAAGGTTGGTTTGGTTAGAAAACTGATGATTCTGTCAACTTCTTTATTTGTGTTTGCATTATATTGCACTTATCAATTTATTAAATATAATCATGACTGCAACATAAAAATGTGACAGTAGACTTAAATTTTAGATTTCATTCTGGAAATTAGGAGTAAAATCTCTAACATCATTCAAATTACAAATTTAAAACCTTGAATCAAAATTAGTTTCCCAAGCCAAGGCTATTACCAAAGTTTAAATATTTTAATTTGTGATAGATTGATAAATATATGGATAGATAGAAAGATAGATAGATCACATGTATATGTGTATGTATGCATCTCTGAAATCAGAATGTAACTAAACTAGTAATCTCTTAAAGTCTTAGTGCCATCCTTTCATTTACTAAATGCTATATAAAGTAATATTATAATGTGTCTTATAATCAGCAGTATAACTGGGAAGAGTATGACCTTCAAGTTAAGATTGGTTTTTAACTTATGATAGCAAATTGGCTAATCTTGTATACTCAAGATAGCAGGCTCCTGATTAATTACTATTGCAAATATTGGGCTTGTCTCTTGCTCCTGGTGGATGAGTCACAGGGAGTCCACACAACACTTTGCAATTGCATACACTATTGAGAAAACCTTCCTCTTAGGAGTTCAAACCCAGACCAACACCTTCTCATGGAGGGTTGTCTCTTTCCTTGAAATACATCCAAGCTCTTTAGAAAGACAAGCATGCAAATACCTAACTTCCGTGAATACAGATTAGAATGAGGACCAAAGCCTGAATCTTCAGAATTCTGGGTTGGTTGGGGAAAGAAAAGGCATAATCAGAAATTCATTATGAAGCCATTTACAGGGCCAAGTCCATTGAAAGTGTTTGTAGTACAGGTACAGTATGCAAAACCTGCCTTTTCTATACAGGAAAGACTAGAATTAGTTTGAGAAATTAGAGAACAAAGACACTCTCAATAGAAATCAAAGGAACACAAGAGTAACACATGGGAAGAGGGAAGATGATGCTTTCAATTAATTCCCCAAGAACAGAAATGGAGAGTTTCTCAGGAAGAACTTTCCAGAGAGCTCCAGGAGAGAAAAGAAATAGGTTGTGTATCAGCTAAATTCAAGTCTCAGGATGATCCAGCAGAATGTCTTGCAATGGGGTTGGGGCAATTACTAACTTATTAGTGATTACTGGGATGTCTCTAGGGGAAGTCAGTTTCCCAGGACATCTGAGGCAAGAGCATATCTATAGGCTTGCGTCCCTACACTGCATCAACTGGGCATTTGGGTGAACACCTCAATTATCAACTGCAGAAGAATTCTTATGAGACTTGGAGGAATAGTATGTACAGATTTTATTCAAATATGTTTGTTTCTATTTTTGTTGTCATTTATCTGTACTATAAATGTATGTGTTTTAAAACTTAAAGCAATGCATACACACACACACACACACAAAGAGCAAGAAAGCTCTATCTGCTTTGTAGTGAGAAAGCAAATCTGTCTTCCCCTTCTCTTCTCACTCTAGCAGAGATGCAGTATTCCGAGGACTTACTGATAGGATATGCCTGGGAAAAGTGTAGCATTTGACCAGGACTGTCTAGTCCAGGACCCAAGTAATTTAGAGTTATCCTGAAAGATAAATGGATGCAAGACCCAAAGCAAAGTGGTCAGGATATATTCAGTACAGAGGCACTTGTTCTCTGTGTTAGGCTCTCTCTCTCTCTTTCTCTTTCTCTCTCTCTCTCTCTCTCTCTCTCTCTCTCTCTCTCTCTCTCTCTCTCTCCAGGGTGGAAACATTAAGGTTGACAAACAAGTACAGACTTATGCAGAATAGTGGCAGGAGTTCTTACACTATCGCTGTATCAACCTTAGTACATCCTGGGGAAGACCTCTGCTTAGCACCTTAAGCCATATATCTGCTATGTGTATAAGTCACTGTCAGTAGGGTTGGTGGCATACACTACTACGGTTGATCATGTTTTCCCTTGCCTCCTGCCACATACCCATGCTCCCCTTTGCTTATATTTTGATTGAGCCATGTTGAATGTATTGTAGACAATAGAATATAGAATTGTTTAGATGTTTTCTCTCCAGCTCTATGCTAGAGAGACATTAGGACCCAAACTACAGAGTCTAAAGTTAGCTATGCGAAAGGCTGCCTTCTGTCCTTAAATACTCACCCTGGCTTTTACATGAACAAAAACACTATTTTTTCTGTTAAGGTACCAAAACTGGATGGTTGTATGTTACAACCAGTGTTTTTTACCCTAACTAACAAGGTACTCTGAAGTGCTTCATGCTCAGTCTTATAGACATGTATACCGACAACTGTGGCCTTTTAGTCATTGGTTCTGATTGACTTCACTGAAATTACAATATCTTTGATTATAGTACCTGCTGATGAAACAGGCAAAAATTACCAGAATCAGCCAGGCCCGACTGGCAGCTTTTCTTTAAAAATATTTTTTTAAATATGTATGTAGATATTTTGCCTAGATGTCTCTTTGTGCATCACATGCACACCTGGTGCTCATGGAGGCCAGATGGGCATTGGATTTATTTGAGATGGAGTTATAGATGCTTGTGAGCCACTATATGGGTATTAGAATCTAACCTGTATCCTTTGGAAGAGTAATGAGTGTTCTTAACCACTAAACCATCTTTCTAGCCTCTCACACAGCTTCTTTGGCAACCCAAATCTCACTGGCAGTATTATTGATAATAGATAGAAACAGATCCCCAGTGGAAACAGGCGTAGCAGTCAATTGAGGGAAATAGGGCACCGACACCATCTAAAGTGAAAAACTGAAACCATCAATACCATCTGCACACACAATAACCACTAAAGAAGAATACAGTTGTCCTGACAGAGACTGTAATTCTTCCTTAAAAAAACTTTTGGTCAGAAAAACTATGGTGACCTTACTAATGACTGAAAAATAAATACCCTATCGTAGTGGTTAATTGGCTCCTGTCCTCTGTATGTTTTGGTAAACTCTACCCACCAGCATGCTCTCCCTGTTCCAAATAGATCTGCTTTCCTGTGTCATAGCTTGGCAGATCAGCCCTGGTGCCCCAAAGCAGTGGTTCTCAGATCAGGGTGCTCAGCCTCACCTTGGGTGGGTGTGGGAGGACCATAAAACACAAGTACCACACACGGAAGTTTGTATTTATTGAGTCTTAGTTGAGAATTGGTGCTTTTCACAGCTTTCCACATAATACAGATGCTGCTGTCCTGGGAACAGGATTCTGAGAACCTTAGTTCTAGGGAGCAGGGAAATTGGAAAAGGCAGCCTGCCTCCATTCTGATAGCTACCCGCAAGCTTTAGGACGGTGTTGGAAGGTCAAGAGACTTAAAGAAGAAACAGCTGTTTTTTGAAGTGAATATCACAGAAAAATCAAGAGACTCTTAGAACAGGGTTGAACCCTTACATAGCAACAGTTCAAACGGAAAAGGCTTCCATTGACAAACTTCCAGGAAAGCTTCATATTGAACGGAATGCTTTAGCCCAAGACAAAGGTCAGATAAACCTGATCCTGTCCTTTTACAGGTTCTCAGAGTAAGTGCCACAGTTCGGCAGAAAGACATCAAGACTAGGACATAAACAAATAACAAACAACCAAGCAGGAAAGCCACAGGACTTGAGACAGGTGCTTAGGGTCAGAACTGGATAATGATGTAACCGTACTAAATTATTTTTGAAGCACGTGATTGAACCTCTGATTCTGTATGAACATGGAGACAGGAGACAGTCTCCTTCATGGTGTATAAGATACATGAGAAGAAGGAATTTGTGTTTGCAACCACTATACACAATGGCCAGTACAGGTTCTTACACAGAACATATGTTTGATAAATGTGTATTGAGAAAAAATGGAAAAGAAACCCACAGCAAGAGGCAGGCAGATTTCTGAGTTCCAGGACAGCCTGGTCTACAGAGTGAGTTCCAGGACAGCCAGGGCTATACAGAGAAACCCTCTCTCGAAACAAACAAACAAACAAACAAACAAAAGAAACCCACAGCAGTCTTCGGAGGTCTAAAATTTGCAGGTAGAATCTGACTATGAAAGTTGGGAATCCCTCATGGAAGATAGAGTTCTCATTGTGCTCTTCAGACACAGAGGCATATGGACATAAAAGAACTTGAAGGCAGAACTAATAGTGTGGGGTAAGAGGGCAAGGAAGTTTCCCCAGAGGGCAGAATAATGATCAATCAAGGAAGTCCCCTACTTTTGAGGTAGTACCCAGTGCAAGTACGTACTGTGTGCCCAGTGGGATTTTGTAATTGCTTCGTGTCTGTGTTCCCTTCTAGAATAGGAAGTTTGCTTGTTCTGCAAGATCAGTCTTTGCTACATGTTATAGGAGCTTTCTGGTCATTTACCTTTTTAAAATATAGGTCATGTGACTATCCACTCTGGATACAATGTCATTTGGCATCACCTGTGACTACAGGGTTGAGCCGGGTGTATGATCAGATAAAGCATTAAGCTGTTTGTGGCTATATCGTTCCAGTCCTCAAGGCTAGCATCTTCAAATCCCTCCCTTTTCTCTTCATGGTCTTCTCTGTGTGGAGTATCCTAGGGCCTGCTTCTTTCAAGGATAACCCAGGACAATCTCTAAGCCTCAAAATCCTTAATGTGTATCTATTGTGTATGTTGTCTATGAGTAGCACTATTCTTACTTAGTTTATGGTTATAGAGATTAAATGGTAGCTTGTCACTAGTTGGGTGGATTGTGCAAAACCTTTTAGGAAAGCAAGTTGCCCTCTGACCAATCCCTTTTTTTCTTCCCAGCATGAGATTCCTGGGTAAATCCCCATTTCTTTGGGGTCCATTGTTTCAATAGTTGATAGTCAGAATGAGAGACACAACAGCCTTTAGAAAATCTTCATTTCTGCCAGGGCAATTACATAATGACACCCAGGCACGCTAAGCCCTCTCCAGTGGGCAAGGTAAGATGAAAAAAATATATGTATACTACTCTACAAGCCCTAGGTATGCTTTAGTCAGTCTTATTATTTTGGCAGATGGCACTATAGACTCTTCTGGGTGAATTTCATCAGACCCCGTTGATGGCATTCTGTAGAAACATTTTTAATATTCTCCATAAAATTTTAATCTTTGGTATTTTAATAATTTCTTAAGAGCATTATTTAGAAGAAAAATTTCAAATATTTTGATTTTTAAGGATATATTACTAATCTACTTCCGTCATGGGCAAAGAACACATTCTGTAGAATCTCAGTCCCTTGGAATTTGTTGAGGATTTATCTATATCCTAACATTTGGTCGATCTTTGTGAGCCTATTGCTTGTACTTGAAAAGAATACATTTTGCAGTTATTGGGTAAGATGGTCTATAAATATCAATTGGGTCAAGGTGGTTGATACAGACTCTTCAGATTTAGAAAAAAAAATTAAATGCCTAATCATTTGGGGAATAGAAATTAAGTATGGTAAATTTATATACAAAGCTATTTTATTCCTGAGCACTCAGAAATTTTTACTCTGTTGACTTTCAGATATGGTAAATGTTCTCATTAGCTTTCTGCATTTCTCTTTTAGAAACATGTCCTAAGTGGATGAGATTGTCCAGAGATAGTTTTTGAGGCCTAATATTGTACAAACCACAAAGAAACCTTGGTCAGAACTCTTCAAGTATTATAGCATATTAAGCCTCAGCTTTCCAAGTGTCTGCTGAAGGGCTGTACAAAGCTTAACTGACCTATGGATTTGGAAAATTGTTGAAATTGGTTAATCACTCCAAACAAACAATAGGTTCAAGCCCATCATATATCACTGATGTTCATCTTTGTACTCCATTTTCCTCATAAGCCAGGGTGACAGCCCAATGGTAAAGTTTACTATAGCAAAACAACAGAAAACTCCAAGTTAAAACCAAAAGGAGGTAGGCTGAAGAAATGGCTCAGCAGTTAAGAGCACTGACTGCCCTTCAAGAGGTCCTCAGTTCAATTCCCAGGTACCACACGGTGGTTTACAACCTTCTATGATGCGATCTGGTGCCCTTTTCTGGCACGCAGGTCTATATGCAGATACAGTACTCATATACATTAAAAAAGGAAACAAATAAGCCTTAATAAAAAAAACTAAAGGGGAGCAGAACAAGACACCCAATGCCACTGCAGCAGCAGGATTAATTTGAAAGCAATTAAGGAAAAAAGCAAGACACTGTTTGTGAAGTTGTCCTACCTCCACTTTCCTGCAGTAGGAATAAACTCTAACTCTAGATCCTTCTTAGCTCAGACATGACCATGACATTAGAGGGACATATAGAATGGATCTGCCTAAAACAAGCTCTTTTTATTCTAGTTCAAGTAAACCTATTTTTTACAATTCCATACATATGTAAAATGTTCCTTAATCATATTCACCCCAACTCTCCTCTTTTTCCCAGTACAGCCCTGTCTCACTTTAACGTCTTCCTCTGTTTTCTTATTTGTTTATTCGTATTTCTTGTCAATGGATACAATTAGTGCTGCCACTTGAGCATTCATAAACAACTACAGGCCATGCCCATGAAGTAAAGTGACTGCCTATGTAACTGGCCTGTTAGCAGGAATGACTGTATTCTGAATAGTCACTTCTGCACTGCTCTTTGGTTCTAAGACTCATGAAACAATGCACTCCAGGAACTAGAATTCCACAAGAATCTCTGGCTGGAGAAAGCAAAGGCTGAAGGTCTGGGGCAGCCAGAATAGAAACTTGTATCTAAGAGAAAGATGTACAAACTGTCTGGTGACTTTGCGGGAGAGATTGGAGCTGAGACAACAGTAGGTAGAAGACAAGACCTTTGCTGGTTACACGTATCTCTTAGCTCCCCTTTAAACCTTACCTTTCTGTTAGGTTATGACGATGAAAGAAGAAGACATCTCTCTGGATGTCTTTGCCTCTCTTCTTATTGTTGCTGTATTGCTTAAGTCTCCTTTTTCTGCTTTTGCCTTTTAATAGGGCTCTTTTAATTAGTTGAGAATGGTCAAACCTGGCCTGTTGGGGAACAGACTGTGGCCCTAGATACTGAAAACCCCCTCAGCAGTCATCAATTGCCAGTAACTCCTCAACTAGAAGTGAAACCGCATGAGTCCCTTACCAGTCCGTGCCAGAGTTACTGTACATGGTCTTGTGCAGGTATTATGCACGTATCTGAAGCTGCGGATATAAAAACTGTGTACAAAAGCTGTTTACTGCCAATAGCTCCGCAGCCTGTGGTGGGGCTTCACAGGTCCCTCCCCCATCTATGCTAGAATTTGACAGGCGTTGACTTGTGCTAGTCTTGTGCATTCAAATGCACCCACATTCGTTCATGTCGTGTGCAGAGGATGCTATTCTGTAGCAGACCTCCCCAACTTCTGTCTATTACAATCTTTTTTGCATCCTTTTCTGTGACATACCCTGAGCCTCAAGGGAAGAAGTATGATACAAATGAGAGAGAGAGAAGGAATCATTGCTCCAGGCCATCAAGTACTGGAAAGACTGCAAGTGTTTCCAGTAAACAAACGGTTGACTGGTATGGGGTGAGGATTAAAACATTTGCATAAATTTTTTGCAAGGTGAAGAAGGAGATACAAAGATTTACATGCTTATCATCAGGAGAAGTTTTACAGTGATTGATAGAAAAGACTAATATTTAATGTTTCTTACAATATTTTTTTCCAAACAGGCACATAGATCAATAAAATAGAATAACCCACAAATAAGTTCGTGCTCCTACAAAAACACAAAGTTTGACAAAAATACCCATTAAATTATCTTTAACATCTTCAACAAATTGTGCTAGAAAAAGTAGATAGCAACATGCAGAAGAATAAAATTTGGTTCTTATTCCTGACATCACTCCCAACCCCCTACCCCATACCCAAAATCTCAACTAAAAATACATCAAGGACCTCAGCATAGGACAAGATAGGGCAGCGCGTGCTTACTTCGACTTATAGATGCAGTTAAGGACTTTTCAATAAGATTCCCATAGCACCAGGAAATAACAACCAACAGTCAACCAAGGAATTATAGAACTAAAAAGCTCTACAGCAAAGGAGACCATCAATCAAGTGAAGAGGCAACCTACAGAATGGAATTTTATTTTTTCAGCTATCCATCTAACATAGGATTAGTATCTAAAAAATACAAAGAACTGGTGTGTGTGTGCATGTGCGTGTGTAAACCCCTAGACTTTAAGAAAAATAAAACAATTAAAAAGTGGGTTGTGGAGCTGAATTTCTCAAAAGAAGAAATGCAAAGAGCTAAGAAATATTTGTAAAACTGTTCAATATCGTAGCCATCAGGGATACGCAAATTAACACTACTTTTCTATTATTCCAGCCAGAGTGGTAAGGATCAAGAAAAGAGATGCTAGTGAGGATGGAACTAATACTGGTGTAATAATTATGGGAATCATTAGGGAGTTTCCTTTAAAAGCTAAACATGGATCTACCACATGATCAGGCTGTACCACTCCTAGCCATATACCAAAAGGGTTTTATATTCACTATGTTCACCATATTCACTATATTCATTGTATTCACACTTGTTCATCCAAGTTCAATGCTGCTGTAGTCACGATATGGACTGGGGGGTAGGGGACAGAACATAAGAAAAAATATCTCTCCGCTGATGAAAGTATAATGAAAATGTGGCACATACACACAATGGAATTTTCAGTCATCTGTAAAGAAAAAACGAAATTGTGAAATCTTCAAGTAAATGGATAGAACTGGATACAAAATGATACTAAGTAAGGTAGCCCATCTATTTTTTCTCTTACTGAGATTTATATTTAAATTGGAGTATGTGGAGAAGCCAGGGGACTATAAGAGGACTTTGGGGAGGGATTTTAAAGGAGAGATGATAGAATAGAGATGGTGGGAATGGGGGAAGGGAGTAATAACAGAGGAGGGGAGGTTTAAGGGAAAAGCAGTTTTTATCTTGTTATCAAATCAAATTAATTTTAATATGATTAATGCTTTTTTTCAGGCAGCATTTTTAGCTGCAAGCAACTGAAATAAACTCTGGATTATTTGACTTGAAAAAAAGAATGATTTAGGAATATGAAATAGCCCATTCAGATGATACGAAAGACAGCTAGAATTTTTAAACTGTTAGGAAAGTAAGCATGGTAGATTGGGCTCATAATTTCAGTACTGTGAGGACTAAGGTAGGATGAGTGTGAGTCCAAGAAATATCTAGTAAGAACCTGCCTCCAAACAAACAAAGACGTGAAATAAAATAAAGTAGAAACCTGGGGAGTCCAGCTAGGGTTGCATACAGGCAGTGGCCTAAGGGCCAGGAGTGGCCTCTCTCCTTCATGTTCTGTGTCTAAAGTTCCCTTTGACAGTGTCTTGGATTAACCAAGGTTGCTCACAAATCCATCTCCCAGCTGCAAGATGAAGGAGGAAAAAGGGTCATCTTTTTTTTTTTCTTCTTTCCAGATTCGAAAAAGAAATTAAGCTCTATATATTTCAACAAGCCATATACAGCAAGAAATACATGCCCGGAAGTAGAGGGTTTCAGACAGAGGTAGGAGACAAGAAATAGATGCTAACTAAGTTGCTGGTTTTGTTCTGTTGTGTAACTGACTGTATTCACACAGAGAGAGAAATCAGTTGTTTTGGTTGTTTGTCTCCTACACTGATACATTGTAAGGAAATCCATAGCATGACCACATCCTGTTTACCCACAACAACCTGTGAGATGAGAAACACTGGATTCACTAATGGATTTGTCATTGAGCAATTGTATGAGCCTCTTCGAGTCACTGTTTCCTTGAACCCTAGGGTTTTCACAAGGGAATTGGGGTAGATGAAGCCTACGGTAATTGTCAGAGACAAAAAAAAATCTCTTTCCTTGGCACTAGCTTGGATGAAGGAAACCGCTAACTAGAAAGTTCCACCCCGTGAGACTATTGAACACATGTAATATGGTTGACACTGCTGAAAAACTGATTCTTCCGTTCTACTTAATTTTAAAGACTTTAATTTTAAATGGTCTCTTGTGGCTAGTGACAATAATACAGGGCAGTACAACTCTGGACCCTAAAAGCTATAAAAAGAGCAGCCTTGTCTGCCTTGAGTGATGTTTGTCTGTTTTCCCAGCTTCATGAACCAGTGCCAAGTCACCCGGTTGCCAGTTTCCCATAAGTCTTTCTCAGGTCGCTAATGAGTCAGGACACCACCTTGTGAACACATCGGGTATACAACATTGTTCTTACGGCTCTTGGTTCTTCAGGGTAAAGCACTATAGACAAGCAATGTTTTAGTATGTTAAAAAGCTAAGGACTAGTTACTGGGATATGGAGACCACACAACAGGAAGATACCATATGACTGAAGACTTATCTGAAGCATAGACATCAGCCTTGCTGTGAAAGAACAGAAGGTGAGACCATACCTGAAGGCTCTAGAAACAGTGGTTTGGGAATGTAGGGGGTGACAAGTAAGGCAGCTAAAAGGGCAATGTAGTTTATATGTGGGGTCCTTGTGGGTGTTTTATTAGAAACATCCTTAGCTTCACTTTGATCAAGTTGCAAAGTTTTGACAAACCATCTACGACATAATCTCATTTGTGTTTTCCAAAAGATCCCACTTGCTGTGCTTTGAACCAAGGGCTGATGCCGAAGTAGGATCATTGCCGGTACTGATGGAGATATTTTAACTAGCAGGTAAGACATGGTGAGGACTCAAAGTGTAGGAACAGTGAAAGTGATATCTTAGTCTATTTTCTTCGTTTTATTCCCACCGAAGACATCACATAATCCAAGCAATCACTGAATCATATCACCCAGACTCTAAGTTGACTTGCTGTTACTGTGACTGAATAAAACAGATTGAGAAATTTATATAGCATGAAAGGATTTGTTCACAGTTCTAGATATAGAAATAGCAAGGCACCAGCAATTCCCAGCTTTTAGTGAGGGCCTTCTTCACAGGATGACATGGTAGTGGATGCTGCAGTTTGAGATAGCAAATACTCCAGAAGGACACAGTCATAACAAAGCCACTCTTTTAATAACTAAATAATCTGTTAATGGATTAAGGAAGCCATCCATGAGGGTAGAGCCACAAAGAAATAGTCACCTAACGGTGGTCCAATTCCCAAATATTATCAGCACAGTAACTAGAGGGTTGTCTTTCGCAAATGAGTTCTCAAAGGTAACCACTGTAGGTGATAGGAATGGTCAAGTTCAGGGACTGAAGTTAACCTTAGCAGCATTGGCTAATGGATGTTATGGTTTGTGAAGAAGAGATGAGATGAAGACAGAGGTGAAACGGGAAGAATGGTGTTATAATTTATTAGTGTGAGCAGAACTGTGGGTGAGCAGTTTTGGAGGCCAGACAAGGAACTTCAGTTGTCATCAGCTGAACCTAAAATCAGTAGTGAAGAGTGAATGTGCCCCACTAAGCTCTCCGAGGTGGTGGGTGATCTAGGAGCTGGTCAGAGCATAGTGTACCAGCTATCTACCCAGAAGAACAAGCAAAGACAGCGTACTGTGCAGCTGGCGCTTGTGCTCTCTCAGGACCTGGGCAGTCCCTAGCTATCTCTTGTGCACCCAGAGTGCCCAACTGCCTATCATGCCCATTGCTCAGAGGTCAAGCCATTCAGCTGTGCCAGTCACTGTGTATGCCACCTGGAGCAAGCTGTCTAGACAGTGTCTTTCATTCCTCACTAATACACTTTTGCTTTAAAAATTATTTTAATTCAACATGATGAATAGAATATATTGTGTGTTTCCTTAGGTAGTTATCTTCCACAATTAGAAAACATTGCACACTTTCAGTATAAAAGAGATAGCAGATTTTTTTCCCCTTTGGAGACAAATTATGAACTGTTAGTGAGAACATTTAAAGGTAACTATATCTCTGCTTTACGGAAGTTTCTTTAGAACCAGAAAGCGATGATAAGGAAAATAAATGTAATTAACTTTGAAATTCTAAATAGATAGCTGAAAACACCCACCTCCTCTTTAGCCTTGGCAAGAATTTTTCTAGGTTTTAGATGCGTTCATTTACGAAGTCTGGAAGTCTGGCATTTCCTTGTTGTTGAGTTGGTGCCAAGAAAATGAGATGTTTGTCATCTGATAGAACAGAAGGCCTCTTTGATTTCCTGGGAGAGTACAAACTTGGAGAATGTGCAGCCTACAGAAAAGGAAAGGGAAACCCATAGAATAGCCCCAGGGCTGCCAAGCTTTTTCTTGAAGGATTTATAGAACAGGAACCATGTTGTGAGGCTACTTAGCTGCCTGGGACTTTCACTTAACTCCTCCTTGCTGAGTTCCCACCTAGAGCCTTGTTTAGGAGCTAGAAATTTGTGTCCGAGACCTAACTATGTCCACATTTCTTCTGCCGTATATGAGGCTGACACTGTATCTCTCTTCCAGTGTCTCTCTACAATGCATACCTTTATTCTATATCCCTCCTAAGTGCTCTAGATGGAGGAAGGCTTTGTTTATCCACCAGGGAAAGATGTCTGCATTTCAAGCAGCCAATGCACACTTAGGAGTCACTTTGTATTCCAGTAGGCAGTAATATTTTCCGGCTCAGACCCAATTCACCAACCTGTATCCTTGTCCTTTCAGCTGTAACGGTAGGTGTTGATAGTTTGCTTCTGCCTGGAATATTGCCCCTGGCTTTTGGAAGTCAACTGGCTTGGAGTTGCATGATAGGTTTTCTGCACCTTGGTCCTATATTCATTGACTAATAAATAAGAGGGACAATCTTATGCCTAATTTTTTGCCCCAAGGCTAGACAAACCCATAGTGCAACTGATGCTTCCGGGGCCCCATGGACCAGATTGCAGCTATGGGGTTAAGGCTTTCTCTTGAGACTACATTCTTACTTGCCTCCTTCTGCTTCTCTATTCTGCTTTATTCCCTCAATCTCCCAAAAGTCTTCTGGCAGCATAACCTGACTCCATATCCAAACAGCTTTAGTCTGTACTGTGTTTCTAGAGGACTTGACAGCAGGCTCTTGATTCCAGAGTTGGGGACACTTCTTACCTTAAGGGTCAGAGAACACCTCGCTAGTTTATTTTCTTGCAAATGGATTCACTCATTGCTAAAATTATGACAGGAAGTGACCTTGTAGAAGATCACTAGTGAGTGGCTATTGTTCCTCAAAGAGGTGGTTTCAGATGTTTGACATTTACCTGAAGACCAGAGAGTAGGGTGAGGTTAAATTTGTGGGTAAATGACACCTAATGACTACAACATAAATGTGTAAACTACAGTGCCATCACAAGAATTTCGCAAAGATATTGTTTTGAAGTGAGGTCTTATTATATCACAGCCTAAATGCTAATGATGATTCTCTTATCTTAGCTTCTTGGGTACTGAGATTATGGCCCTGTACCAGAAAGCCAAAAGATGGTTTTAATCTGCAAATGTTCAAACTTTCTGAAGTATATATTAAGTTTCTTCACAGTACCTAGTCAAGATTTTGCAAAAAGAACATCTAATCTATTTTTTTTCTTCCTTAAAATGTGAGTCATGGTCCAGCAGTATCAACAACACTTGGCAGCTTCTTGGACATGTAGAATCTTTGGTCTTTCTCCAGATGAATCAGAATTTATATTCTATTTCTTGTGAGATTCTTAAGCATATGAAAACTTGAGAATATTGGTTTGAGGAAGTCCTTTCAACAATTATAATAATTACACTTGGGTTCTATGACAGGTGCCTACATAAAGGGACATGTCCTGGAGTTCTATAGCTGAGAAGAGCTATAATGACCAAAGCATCTCATATAAAAGGAAGCATTTAATTGGGAACTTGCTTACAACTTCAGAGGGTTACAGTCTATGAGCATCAAAACAGGAAGCATGGTGGCACAAAGATAGGCATAGTGCTGAAGCAATATCTGAGAGTTTACGTCTTGATCCTCAGGCAGAAGGTAGAGATGTGGGAGAAAGGGAGAAAGGGAGAGAGGGAGACATTGTGGGATGGCAAGTGCATTTGAAACCTCAAAGTCTATCTATCCCTAGTGGTACACCTCCTCCAAGATGGCTATACATCCTAATCCTTCCCAACAGCCCACCAGCTGGGAACCTAGCATTCAATGATGTAAGCCATTGAGCCATTCTCATTCAAATCACCATGGGGATGAAGGGGGAGATTTATTTTGGCTTCCAGTTTCAGAAACTTTAGTTCATGGTAGCTTGGTACTATATGTTTGGGCAGGACATCATGGTGGGTGGAGCGGGAGTGTATAAGTTATTCCTCTCATGGAAGACATGAACAGAGAGAGTGAGGAAGGCACTGGAGATCAGGATTTCTATCAAAGGCATGCTTACTAGGACTCACTTTCTCTAGCAAGGTACCACCTCTTAAGGTTTCCAGAACAAACCTAAATAGCATCACCAACTAGAAATCAAATGTTAAATGCATGAGTCTATGGGAGGCATTTCATATTCAAGGCATATGAGCACATTTTCATGATTGACATAACTGGAAAAGTTTGAAAATGATCCAGTCTACAAAACAATAGCTCAAGGCAGAATAAAGTGAATGTGTTGGCACAGTCTCTGTAGTCTCAGTACTCAGGAGGTGAGGATGAAGCATCATGAGTTTGAAACTGTCTTGGCTATATAAGACCCTGTCTTTAAATAAAAAGACAAAGCCATAGTTACAAACCTAAGATATAAAATCTGCATGGATTGGTGCTCCTCGACTTTCATCAGGAAAATTTTTTTTACAATGGGAGTATTTAATGCAGAGACTCATAACTGGCCAAAGTAGTGAGAAATACTTTTTAAAAAAGATTTGTTTGTTTGTTTGTTTGTTTGTTTGTTTAATGTATATGAGTGCTCTATCTGCACATATACCTTGCATGCCAGAAGAGGGCATCAGATCAGATGGTTGCGAGCCACCATGTGGTTGCTGGGAGTTGAACTCAGGACCTCTGGAAGAGCAGCCTGTGCTCTTAACCGCTAAGCCATCTCTCCAGCTCCAAGACATACTTCTTTAGTATTTAAAAAAAAGTTGTAGTTTTAAATTTTTGTTTTGTTTGTATTTGTATTTGAGAAATGCTTCTCGAAGTATTTAGAAGCAGGTGTTGAGTGACATGCTCTATAAAGGACTTCTCAGTCACCCACACCAAGGCTCGGGGAATATTGAAGAAAGAGTATAGGGGCAAGAGATAGGGGAGATTGCTCTGAAAGGAGATTTTAAACAGTCATTGCTGTTGCACTCATAGCTCATTGCAGCTGTGGCCATCTGTACAAAATCCACACGTGGTTGGCAAATCAGCATCTCCTCAGGAATGGGAGGAGGCTTATGAGATGCCACCCCAAGAGACTGTTAACAGTTAAGGATTTCTGGGAGTGTGTGCCATTTTCTTCTGTGATGTAGCCACTGATAAAGAAAGTATCTATGTTCCATTCGAGGATCTCCACACAGATCTATGTAAGTGACCTAGTTAAACTCAGTGGGCCATGATGAGATGAAAAGAGAAAGGGGACCTGTTTTTATATTTTATTTTTCTTTAAGGGCTTTATCAGGAGATTTAAGGAGATTAGTGAGAGTGATTGGAAATCCTTAAAATTCATTAAATGCATGTATTTTAACTATCAAATTAGCAAAAAGCTTGAGAGACACAATTAATAATGAAAAAGAGAAGAAGAAAAAGGACAAGGGGGAATGGGAGGAGGTGAAGAAAAGAAGGAGGAGGAAAAGGAGGAGAGGAGGAGGAAGAAGAGGAAGAGGAGGAGACGGAGAAGAAGAAAGAGAAGGAGAAGAAGAAAGCATACTTGCTCAGTGTCTTTTTTCTATAACTTGTAACCATTCAGAACAGACTATAGAATTGGGGATACACATAACATTTCTGAGAAATCAAAATAAATGCTAATTAGTTCACAAATCAAAATTATCTTACAGAAACTGTTGGTGCTTGTTTTCAGCTGTGTGTCCCAGTCTAGTCAGACAATTTCTCTGGTTTCAAAGTCTTGAGGAATTTTGTGAGTCATCACATGAACTGTGGCTTCCTGACATTAAGGCCACATCTATGCTTGGGCTTGCCTTATGAGTAAGTAGGTACTGGGGATTTGCAAGTGCAGAGCCCAGGACCATCCTGACCTTCGGAATCAGAAGCTCTGGAATGTGCATCAACCCTCTTCACTAAACTCCTTATGAGTCTGATGATGCTCAAACTTTGCTTTCACTGTTTTGGAGGAAGGAAAGTGTGAAACTGCTAAAAAGGAAAATACAGAGGAGGGAAACAGATACTGAGCTGCTCTGGAGGCTCTTAGGGTGCCTTGGCCTGATTAAGGGAGTGGGTAGGAATTATTTCAGTAAGATGGGCCAGTGTGAGAGAAGACAGTGATAAAAGACCTATTTGTATGGCTGGGGCATAGATTTTTAAAGTTTCACAAGCAAGATGCTAAAAGACAAGGAGTCATTACAGACTATTCAAAGTGCCAGAGTTTTGTTCTTCTGAGTGATGATAGGCCATTTATGTGCAAGTAGAGAAACATTAGGTGAAGAAAGAAAAGCGCAGGTGAAAGGGAGAGTATTCTGTTATCTGAAGGTTTAATTTGCCCTGGGATGCTGAGTAAAGGAGACACTATTATAATCAGTTAGGTAGGGGAATAATGCCATGTAGATCTGCCCTGAAATCTCAGGCACAAAGCACTGCTGTAAGAGGATCCGGTCCACTGAGATGTGACTTTGTGCTGGGAACCTTGGTAGAAAATGAGAGCGGCCGAGTTAACACTTCAGGGCCTAGTTCAGTATTTATTTAAAACCATACCTGTCTTCCAAACCTTTTTTGATCTAACAATATAACCGGATTATTCAATTTACTACACCGTGTTTTCTTTACACTTGTGTGTCTCTAACATGCTTTCAAGCCACAGTTGCTTCTAATTGCGTGAAATTACGTTTTAAGTGGATATTAATATTTATTCAAGAATACAAAACTGCAATCTGAGCACTCACGTCACAGTGGAGTTCAGCCTCTGGGATCTCGACTGATCATGACTTTCTCACACCTTATGATTTCTCCAATTTGTTTTGATGAATTAGGTGGATTGTCCCAAAATTGAATGCATTATCCTCCTAGGTATGGAGCTGGGTACTAATCCTGAAAAATAAAATAAAATAATAAATAAATAAATAAATAAATAAAAGTCAAACACACCCTTGCAGAGGGACGAGGTGGGTGCATTGTAAAGCAAAATTCTCTGAGCATTATTCAGTAGCTACACTGCTTGGTACTTTACATTTAAATTATTGAGACCTTGAAAAGGAAAGTCAGATGAAGTGGCTTCAGAGAGTGAACTTGTCTGGAACCGCTGACATCAAAGGGAATAACATTCCTTTAAGGTAGTTGTGTTAATTCAGACAAAATTCTTCCCTGATAAAGGGACACTCAGGCTACTCAGTAGGGGAGCCTGTGCTTCCATACATATTGAAAGCAGTTCATTAGGTGCCTGTGTTTCTATTCTACCTCGGAGAAAGATTTAAGCTGGGTTAGGCTAAGCGGTGGGGGAGGGGCAGTCCTCACTCCACTGTTCAGCTCTCAGAAAAGAAAGATATGGCTGCATTTGAAGGCCTTTGCTTACAGGTTCACATCATTTTTAAATATTTACAAACTGCCCTTTACAGTATTAGTATCAATGTTGGTCTTTTTTTTTTAAGCTATAAAATAGGACGCCCACTTACATAACTTCAAAAAAATGAAGAATACATTGCCAGAATGTTTTGTTTAATAGTTGTTACGCAACACTTTAGGAATAAATAAATCGTGCTTTTTAGATGAGGTTACACGAGGATGATGGATGCTCCCTTCAGCGTTCACAATAGGAAGCTTATATGACTGATAGTCTGCTGCCTCTGTTGTCATTTGTACATTAATGAAACTATACAGTGACTAATAATATCATTGAGAATATTTCAACAGTTCAGTTCTGTAAACAGATGTATACATCTGCTTTCTTTATTGTCCTCCCTAAACTGGGAAGTGTAACATAGATGGCTATGGCCAATCTTGACTATCAACTTGCTCGAACAGAGAACTGTCTGGCATATCAGTAGGTGTGTGTGTTAAGGGCAGAGAGTACTCCAGAGATTATTATAAAAGGTGGGTTCTGAACTAGACAATGGATTAATCCCTTATGCCTCTTAGGATGGGGCATTGCAGGGAGGTGGAGAGCAGAAAGAGGTGGGGCCTACTGGACAAAGGAAGTCTCTGTAGTGTGTTCTTGGTGACTCCATCATGCTTTGCCCTCCTTCTGTTTGCCTAGTTTCTGCTTCCTGGCCACTATAGTTGAGTTACTATGTTCTGCCTTTCCTAGTAGACTGGTCTACTAGGATGTAAAAATAATAATTTTCTTCTTTAGCTTGTGTCCCTCAGTCATTTTTGGTCATAGCTATCCAAAAGTAACTAACACCTAGGCTATAAGTTACATTTATTGTTATAATGTACACATTCTGTCTTCAAACGCTATCATTCCTTCATTTTCTTCAACCAGAAAATCTAATCCCTCCTCTTGGCATGGTTTAGAAAGATCTTACATTTTGATCCAATCTGAGACTCAAACTTCATACAATGTCTTTTGCCTTTTGGGGGTGTGTGGGGTGGCTGGAACACTGAAGACTTCAGTGGAGGAGGGCATCTCTTATGTCAAATCCTTAAACCAAATATATTTGTACTCTTAGTCCAGTATGGTGAGAACAGGGGCTTTTAATATACTGCTGAACCATAAATGCAATGCATATGGTATCACATGATGCATCTTATTGATGAATAAGGTATTTCTTAGCACGATTTTTGGTTTGATGTTCATACAAGGTGGGCTGAGATGATTCAACCATCAAAAGTCTCCATTTAAAAATTTTCCCTACATAGTCTTATCCTTAAACACTTAGAGACTATGGCGCTGGGGAGACGTCTCAGTGGCCTTGAAAGTGTGAGGACTTGAGTTTGAATTTCCAGAACCCACAGAAATCTGGGAAAGTGGTACATATCTCAGTCCTAGTGTTTCTACACTAAGACCGGAGTCAGGGACAGCAGAATTGGAAACTTGGAGGCCAGTTAGACTAGTGTATACAATATCCATCTCAACTAAAACATCAACATCAATAAAAATAAAACAAAACAACCCCTGACTATGACAAGGTTTAGAAGGTGAGGGACCATCAGCAGAGTCATAGTTTGTCCTGATGTTTAAACCCAGACAGTGACATGTGTGCATGGGCACACTCTCTCTCACACACAAGCACATGCATCACACATGAACAGGAAAGGGGCCCCAGACCTTAGCATAACTGACACCATGATGAAAATACCATTCAGGCCTTGGAATGTAACACATAGATAGCAACATAGGCCAAAAAAGAGAGCAAAGACCTAATATGTTAAGTTCGGTAGTTCTGACAAAATGCATAAATGTATTATCCTTGATTTTTTTTTTTTTTTTTTTTTTTGGCTTCTATAGTTCCACTTCTGGCTAACTATTCTTGCTAACTGATGTTTATCAGGAAGGATGTAGTTTTTGTGGTTAAAAGCTCACCCTGGGTTCCAAACATGGAGAGTCCTTGCCAGCTGGCTAATAAAGACTTTTTATTGTGTGAGTGGTCTTCTCAGTGGAACATATTGCAGTACACAAAACCGTAGGAACTGATGACTTTGAATTTAACCTTTTACTATACCTACGTTTCTGTATGAACTCACTGACAAACAATCAGAAAGACATCTTCTCACACAGACACATAAGCAATTGCTCTTCTGTATCCTGTCTCAAAAGAGAGCCGAGCCCATGCTTATGTGTACTGTCCACAAAATGAGGGCTGAAACTTGCTTCCTACAGCTTTCAGGCCAACATACCAACACTTATAAATCCACTGCAGGGTTTTCTTCATATACTAAGAAGCAAGGAGACAGGAAAACAAAACATAAAGAAAGAGTCATGTTTTAAATCCACAGACACCCAAGGATTCAGCCCCTGGGGGTAAATCTGCCTGACTTGCTTGCTAAGAAATCTTTGTCTCCTACTCTATCGCTTCCTTCTCTCTCTCTCTCTCTCTCTCTCTCTCTCTCTCTCTCTCTCTCTCTCTCTCTCTCTCTTCTTTCCATCACAAAACAAGCTTTGGCCAAAAATGAAAAACAAACTTTTAGCACTGATAAAAATCACGTAAAATCTAATCTCATAAAGAGATAGGAACCTACTACCTTATCTGTGTATAGATAGCCACAGGCCTATGGTTGTCTAGTGAATGTTTGGTAGTTGTACCATTTTTGTATCCACCTTTCTTCTCTGACTGTGAACCCATGGGATAATTCCCGAACACTACAGTCAAGAGCATACTAAATGCTATAGCATCTCTTAAGCAAACAAACTTTGTTAAACCTGCTCGCAAGACAGAATCTTAAAAATTAATGTTTGCATTCAGTGCATTCACTTTTCTAGTCAAGACATTTCACTAGGGGCATGCATGCATTTTGTTTAGAGAAAATGAAAACTTTTAATATAGTACTCAAAGAGTTGATGAAGTGTGGGAAGAAAATCTAATGCCAAAAGAATGTGACCTAAGGCTATTTCCACCTTGAGCAAGTGTGACTTTATCTAAAAAAATATGTAATGAAAGCATGCTATACAGCATCAATTACTACCTCAGGTTAAGTTAGGAATAATTACATAGCACTAGCAGCCTTTTGTTTTGTTTTGTTTTGTTTTGTTTTGTTTTGTTTTGTTTATCAAGCTCACATCTTATCTGTTGACTGCTGTCTCTGCCTCGGCTGTTGTCCAAGCCCATTGGTTCCTTCTTGTACACATGGACTGGCCAGGAATCCCATGGCAATTTGGCTCTGTAGCCTTTGGTTGCAGATACTCAGTATACCCACAGGACTTTCATCACACATTGTTTTCTAAGTAGGGGACTAAAATCATGTTAACGTTTCCACTCTCAGGCTTACTACAAATGCATCTCAGCCCTCCCCTGTTTTAAAAGACAGACCACATTAGAGGACCAACATGTCCAAGGTTTCAGAGTTGAAAATAACAATAGTTTTGAAAACAAATGATCTGACTCTAAAACCATTCTTATCCCCTGGACCTTATTGCATCACATGTTAGTACAACTCAACTCTGTGTTATGAAGGTCTCAGAGGCTGATTTAAAACAAGTAAAGCCAAACACAAAGTCAAGTTCATCCTGCAGTTTGTCCCTTTGTTTGGTGCATATCTCACATGTGGTCTGAGAGTTTGTGGTTTTCATTGATTCAGATTTCCAGTTACTGACCCCCTACTATGATAACCAGTATTCTGATTATCAGAAAATAGCTCTGTATCAAAACAATGTAATCCTAATGTTCGAGAACAACCATCGCTGCTGGCCCTAGGAGTGATATGGTCTCACCTGTGTGGGTCCTTGGAAAGTGGAGAAAGGGATTTCCCTTCCCCCTAGGTTGATGATACTTGCATGGCAGTGGAATGTTTGGGTATATGTAGTGCTCAGTGAAAATGTTCACCCAATGAATTAAATAAATGAAGGGATTGGTAGATGAATGAGTGGAGTATTGTTGAATATTTACTGGTGTTTATGTTTTTTTTCTATTTTTTAAATAAAAAGTTTTAGATGCTAGAAGTGGAAGAGAAAGATGAAAACATGGCCATCTATAAGCTCACTGAGGATAACTGAAACAATCGCAACATTCAGACTTACACAATTAGACAGGGCCTGGCTACACACCAAGAACTTTTCATCCTCATGCCTGGGTGATAAATTATACCATCATTTTCAGGGACCATTTGCCATAGAAAAGCAAATTAACCCAGTAATTTTTAAATTAGACTTCTGAGGCTTCACAGAGTCGCATAACAGTCTGGTTATAGTTCGGTCCTGAGGCCCTGGCTTCCTGAGTCATCTTAGATTGTACTCCAACTGCTGCTTGATTTGCAAAGAAGTTCTGTGAATTTTGCAGGCTTGAAGCCCCAATTGATGGAAGCTAGGGATAAGAGCAGGGCAGGCTTTAACTAGCTCTTAGTTTCCCCATCACTTTGTGTTCTACATGTCAGTGTTAGGGATCCTCAAACCACACTGGCTCTGAAAATTACATGCATTTTAAGACCTTGGGATGTTGGGGTTTATTGCCTGAGCTACATCCATTTTCACAGAAAAGACAGATGGCAAGTGCTGTCATGATTGAATGTTCTATAGCATTATTTGATGGCTATTTATTGAAAATATAGTGCTTGGATTACCACGAAATAGCTTTAAAATTATCATATGTATTTCAATAGAATGCCTTACGCTGCTTTTATGTGGTTCTCTCTCTCTCTCTCCCTCTCCCTCTCCCTGCCCCCTCTCTCCACAGTACCACTCTGAAGGTCTTGTTGGCATGGAACTCACTATATAGTCCAGACAGCCTCAAACTTACAGAAGCCTCTGCCTTCCCAGTACTGGGATTAAAGGCTTGCACCAACATGCCAGGCTCCTCCTCATATTCTTCACCTATTCAATACATACTTGAGATCCATTATTGATTCTTTCTTTTCTTTATTTAGTTATGTGGCTACTTTCTGCCTTGGTTTCTTCTCCTGTAATGCGAGATGATACTTAGCTCACAGGACTGCACTGAAAGAGAGTTGGGGAGTTTAATTAACTCACATGGAACTCTTGTATATGTCAGTGTTGAGGACTGAGCATAGGGTACTGTACCTGCATGGCAAGTACTCTAGTCTTGAGCGACACTGCCATCTCTCTCAGTTGTGCACTGAAACTCATACCTGATACCTGTTGATGAGCATCCTAGCATCTAGTTATTGAAAAACTGCTAAGGACCATTGAGTCTGCTAAGCCCTAAGCATACAAAGATGAAAAGCATTTTGCCTGCCTGTATGTCTGGGTATTAATTACATGTGTGCAGTGCCCAAAGAGATCAGAAGAGGGCATCCAATTTCCTGCCACTTGAGTTACAGACGGATGTGAGCTGTCACATGGGGTGCTGTGAATTGAACCCGAAGTTGTCTAGAAGTGCTGCATGTGCTTTATTATTGATCCTTCCCTCCAGCTGTGCCCACACTTTTGAAAATATATTTGAGGCATCATTATGTTGTCTGGGCTGGCCTTGAACTTGAAGTTCTCCTGCCTTTTCCCCGCAGTGGGATATAGATGGCACCAGGTGTGCACTATGGTGGCCAGATAACTTGGATCTTGACTCATCTGAGAAAGCTAGAGACTCTGAGAAAGTCAAAGATGACAACATGGTAGATGTATTAACTATTACCATGCTCAAATGTGATACTATGAAGAAAATTCCTCATGATCTAGAAATACAGATTGAGTTGCTTATGAGTAAAGCAATATAATAAAAATAATGTCTGTGTATCTGGTATTGACTTCAAAATATTTTGTCAAATTTGAGATAACAGGCACAAATGAATGCCGATTTGCCATGAGTTGAAGATTGGTGATATAGGTGTTAGGTATGTAGAGGATGGTACTTTAAATTTTATTTTTTTAGTGTATGTTTAGTGTCTAATATTTTTAATAGTAAATGAGTTTTGTGGGAAATGCACATAGATATTGGTGGGAGCTAGCAATCTCTAACACTTGCAATGTAACCATTTTGACTTGGAAAAAACCAGTTGATATATTCTTCAATGGGAGAAGTACTGAAAGGCACAGAAAGGACCAGGGACCATTAGGAAGATGGCAAGAAAATGATGACATAAAATTGATCTAAAAAGAGTAGAAAAGGAAGACACTCATGACAGTTAGCTGAGTATTAAAAAGGGAAGTCAATCAAGCCTGTATCAAGAACCTACTCATCACTGCTGGCACATACTTGAGTCAAACAAAACGAGGTCTACCTGGTTTGCTTCAGCAAAGCATAAACTCACCTTCCCAAATTTCTCATGCTCTTCATAAGGGACTTGAAAAGGGGTTCTTATGGGATTTGGGGTTATCTCTGTAATGACCATTTGGTCTTTACAGTAACGGAATTTTGTTGCTCAAATTGTGGAGGGTAGTCCAAGATTCAGGTACCAGAAGATGTAGTGTCTGGTTGGGGGTTATCCCTAATAGCTAGTGCCTTCTGGTTGTGTGTTTATATAAGGTCAAGTGAACTCACTTGAGCTCTTTTTATAAATGAATTAATTCCAGGATCCAATCGCCTCCCAGAAAGCTCAGCTTCCTAATACTATTAGCACAGAGGTTAGGATTCATATATAAGTAGTGTATGACAGATAGTTCTAGTTTGTAAGCATATAAGAAAATAGGGCCAGCTCTGAGTAAGATGTTGGGAAGAAGCTGGGTTATCTGAGATGAGTTCTACTCTAGGAGGCTGGAACCAGTCAAATGTACCATTGGTGAAGAAGCAACCATCATTCATTACTCAGAAGAGTCACCTTCTGTCAGTCCCAAGTGGTCTTGTGTTTATTTTATTTAGATGCAGTGTGAGTTTTGTATGTTCAGCGAGGGATGTCTTGGCCTATTTGTCAAGAGAGCCACTTTTTACTTTCTTGGTACATACCTGGGAAGCAAAGACACTGGCTTCGGAAGACATGAGGGCTAGCTTGGACTTTCACAGGTAATTAGATGGAGCTTTGGGGAGTCTTCCAAGCAATTCCTACTTTGGGTAAACTTTATTTTTAATTGTTTTCAGTAAGAAGAGCATCTATATACATATCTGAAATAGCAAAGAAGAATAGCAGAGAAAAAATGGATTCTGATTAACATGGGCAAGTATCAGTCTCACAGTAGTGAATGAGAATAGCATAACCAATTACCTTGCAAGCAAGCCCTACATAGAAAATAGAAAACTCATTAAAATAAAAAATGTAAAGGGGCCTCTCTAATGGTTCCAGCAACCCAGCAGATTGTTTTAGAGATTATGAACAGAAGTCTGGGTTGTTTTTCTTTAATGCACTTCACACCATTAGCTTTACATAAAGAGCAACATCTTCAAGAACTAAATGGAAACAGCTCAATGGGCATCCAGGACAGGGCTACTCAAGGCAAATCACGCCTTAAGAAACAAAATCCTGCTTTTCCATTTGTATTTCCTTACTAACCACATCAAACAAGTAGAGCTAAGATGAGAAGGACAAAATAATCAAAACAACTCTTGCTCACACAAGAGTACACAGGTGTAGTTGCTGGCCATCTTCATATTCCTGGGCTGAAATGTTTTCCAAATGACTTTTTGTTTTCTATTTCATAATTGGAATTCTGACTTTGGTGGAACATTATGGATGCTGCCAAACTTTGGCTTTTAAGTGTCCATCACAGGCTCACGTGTCACCCTTCGTTGTTGTTCTTCTCCAGAATGACATTATTGGGAAATGGTAGACACAGGGCCTCCCGGGAAGCTTTTAGGCCATTAGAGATGGGGAAGGCCAAGGGAATTCTGATTTCTTCCTTCCACTTTTCCTTCCTAGCCATAAATAAGTCCTTTGGGTTCTCTATGACATGCTTCCTCACTACAGACCTAAGGGCAGCAGGCTAATCAATCGTGAATGGCAGCCTCTGAGACAATGAGCCTATGTATCGTTTCTCTGCTAAAGTTGGTTATTTTGGGCATTTGCTAATAGTTAAAGATGGCTGACAGACACAAATGAGGAATATTTTATACTTGCCCCATCCTGAAAATGGAGTATCTTCTTATATGGTATAGATGAAAATTTACAGGTTAAAAAAAATCAAACAAACAAAATTCTAGAAGATGATGTTCCTAAATGGTGTGGTCTTTGTCCAGTGACTGGCTACTTTCTCAAGAACAAGGCCAGTTACCAAGGTAAAGGGACCTTGGAGAGCTCCCTCCTTTTATCTCTTGTGGTCAGTGACAAAGCTCCATCTGCAAACCAGATTCCTCCTACCAGACATAGAAGGTGCAGATGCCATGATCTTATACTGTGCAGCTTAAAAGATACATGGAACCAATTCTATAGATTATTAACTGTCCAGTTCAAGGCATTTTGAGATATTTCTCTCCAAGAGCCACAATGGCTCTGAACACTACAGGGAAATCCAGATGTGGGGCGGGGAAAGGCAGAAACTTGTTCCAATGCTCGCAGAAACAATGTCTTCCCAAGGAGTAGAGCCTGAGCTCAGAGGTCCCTAACAGGGGAGGCTCTGGGGCACAGGCAGGAGAGAAGGGAGAGGTTTCACTGGGGAGAAAATAAATGGACAGATACAGGAAGGAAGCAGAATTAGACAGAAGAAAAGCAAGAGCGACAGATGGACAATAAGAACTTTCTGTGAATGCTCTGCACATTCGACTTGGTAACCCCTAGATGCTCACGAAGTCCCCTAAATTAGGTTACTGCTTACCACTTAAAGTAGGCAGTTCTCAGCTTAAGGTCACAAACTCTTTGGAGATATGCTTTGTGAAGCATATCAGGTATACTACATATGAGTTGTTTACATTATGATTCATAACAGTAACAAAATTACAATTATGAGGTACCAAAAGAAATAATATTATAGTTGGCAGTCACCACAACATGAATTGTTGGGTTGCAGCATTAGGAAGGTTGAGAAACACTGGTTCTTTATTAATATTAACTAACTAATATTAATATTTTTCTATTCAAGGTAAAAAACAGAGAATGTAGTTGTTCCTTGGAAATATTGCTAGGACTGTTGGAACACTAATAGCTGAGGAGACATGTTTGAATTGCTTCTTAGTAACATCCAGGACATAAAATCACTGCTAAAGAGAAACAAGCAGGTAATACAAAAGAGCCATTTGTGCTGAAATTTGAGAACTATGGCCAACACTGAGCATCCTACTCAAACACCATTAAGTTCAGTGCTGAGTTTGCAAAACCTTCATCAGTACACACGGGGAGACCCTTGGGTTAAGAGGTAGGATTTCCACTGTTCATGTCCGTGGTGCTTTCTTTTCCATCTCCATCTGTTTGTCCTTCCACAACCTGGTTTCCCATAGTGTGCTTCTCTCACTCTGATCACCAGATCTCTCTCTCTCTCTCTCTCACATTTTTAAAAGAAGCTTTCATTTATTTTTTTAAATATGTGCATTACAGGAAACAAAACACAAGAAGGCAAGAACAAAGTCACCCAGTCACAAGCAGCTCGATGTGTCCTTCTAGATCCTGCAAGCATACATACACTTAGAGATTATGTCATTGAGATTATACAGTATGTACCATGCTTTCCCCACATTGTAAACATTCACCAGCTCAAAACCCAATGCTACAGGAAGATTTTGATAACCAAGAGTACACTATGCCATCTTAGTGTCTCAGACAAAGTTGTAGTCCGGTCCTCCTTGGCAACAGAAATCTCATGGAAGACAAAAAAAAAAAAAATGGCAGCAGGCCCCTAGATAGACTGGCAAAGTTACAATTCTTCATTTGCTCTGTGCTCAGCTCACAAGGAAACACAAAACAGCAGACCACACTAAGTTTAGCATTCCTAAGCCTATCATTAGATCTATATACTTGCAAATGTAGAAGAGGGGGTGATTCCACTCAAGAAATGTATTCCCATGGAACAGCTAGAAGATATACATACAGTGGGGGCCCTCAGGATGTCAGTCTCCACACAGCTGCAGACCTCACCCTGTAAAACTCTCTCTGCCCCTCCTCAGACTAGCAACATGAATTTCCTCACACTGTCCAGACATGGCTTAGCAGTATCATGTTCAAGAGGAACCCTTTTTGTCAATTCTACCATACCCACTAGCTCCACTCTCAACCATGTGTTCTCCTTTAGGACAGTGTTCAGATGACGAGGAAAGAACTGTGCGCAATGAACACAAGTATTTTACCAAGATGCTCATAGAGCCCCTGGGTATAGCTGTCTCTGGATGCAGATGCACTAGCAGTCTTTCTCTCATCCATTCTCTTCTCTGCACAACTCCTAAGTGCAGACAATGCCGGTGAAAGGAATAACAAAGGCCATGCCCAGAAGACAGCCCTCCCCAGAGACTAGCCTGATCTTTAGTGACACTTTTGTTACTTCTAACATCCTTTTGGCACTGGGACTTACCTTTACTACTTGGCAACAATAACTAAAATGCACACCTAACCAATGGCTAGATAACCTGAAGCAAACATCAGCGACAGTGTCTTTTTCTGAGCACCAATCTTTGCCCGAGCCCACCTCCACTACCTGGGATGAGCATCCTGCTCAAAGGCCAAGTTTAACCTCCATTTCCCCAGTGTGACCATTCCTATGAAATAACAAAATATCCTAAAAAATGGTGTCAGCCCTATTTTTACCACGTTGTGCATTTTTTTTACATGTATACAATACTGTATGCATGTGTGCACATGTGTGCCACTGTACTTGTGTGGACAAGCTGTGAATTACTTTTCTCCTATCAAGTGTATCCTGGAATTCAAACTCAGGTCACCAGCTTGGTGGCAAGCACCTTTACATGCTGAGCCACCCTACTTACACACTTTTTTGTTTTGTTTTGTTTTTTCTGTTTTGAGACAAAGTCTATATAGCCCTGGCTGACCCAGAACACAGAGATTCACCTTTAATCCCAGCACTCGAGAAGCAGAGGCAGGCGTATTTCTGAGTTCAAGGCCAGCCTGGTCTACAAAGTGAGTTCCAGGACAGCCAGGGCTACACAGAGAAACCCTGTCTCAAAAAGTCTAGAGACCAGAGGTTCCCAATAAGCACCTCAGCTTCCCCAGCATGTGTACACTGCAGTGAATATATGGCACACCTAACAAAGACTGTGGTCAGAAACCACCTTCTAAACAGCAAGGTTCTGATCTAGCCCCTCTTCCAGTTCTCTCCACCCAGGGGTCACATGTGTGCAACTATTATGTGGAGATTAACAATTTTACTTCCTAAGTGGTTTTAAGAAGTTTTTTCCTACAAATTTTAGCATAATTTATAAACATGTCTTTTCACTAACTCTACTTTGTCACACACTGGCACCTCTTTATTGTCTAGGAAGACTGGGTGCTGCAAATTTGGACACATTGTTCTATACATTGCAAAATAAGATGCATAGATATGAGAGACAGTGACTAATCTTCTATTATCAAACTTACATTAGCATTGGGTCCTTCATCGATTTTCTTTTTTCCTTCCTCCCAAACCCTCCCAAGCAAGGCTGCATTGCTCAGAGGCAGTTTTCTCTCTCTAGTTCCAAAAGACAGCATTCCACTATGAGTTTAAACAAGAGAATCTACAGCATGCATTATTTACTATGTCTATTTTTAACATACTTTGTACACTTCTAAACACCTAGAAAGACTAGATGTTTCAGATGAGGACATAAATTTGTCCCCTATGTACATAGTAGTGTTGGAACACACATGTAACTATCATTAGATGTCAAAGTGTCTTCTGGTGAGAACATTCTGGTCTCCGACCTTTCTTCTCCTTCAGTCCCTCTCCTGTGTCCCATGACACAGGCACCCATCACTTGAATGATACACTTTCACAACTCTTCTAACTACTTTTGTCCTACATTGGCAACCTCTTTACTACTTAGAGACTAGATATCATAGTACTCATTTGTCTAGTATGTACAATATATACAGTATAGCAAAGTTACATGAGATGCACACAACAAGCAGGGTGATGCGTAAGCTAGAAATGTCTAGCACACTAATTGAATCTTTTTGCAGTTCCTTCCTTCCCACCTCCTCCATCCACTGAACAAGTACAGCCAGTACGCTGTTCTCAGAGGTGCACTAGCAATTCTATTTCTACACCCAGCATTTCTCCAGGTTTTAAAAAATGATATACACAAATATCATTTTACTTCTTGCACCTTTAAATGTATCAAGCACTTTCAAATATCTGGAAAGACTAGATGTTTCACGTAAGAATTTATCTGCTGTTCACATGGCATCGGTAACCAAAACTGTATGCAAAGCAATGGATATTATCTGAGGTATCTTCTAAATATAGCCATTTGGGCTCCAACCCACTTTCTTATCCCTTCTCTCTGCCTTCAAACCAGTAGACAAATATAGGCATGTAGGAGGAGGAAGAGGTCAGGAGCCAGATTGGTTGTGTGAAGAAGATGTTTCCGTCTCCCTCGCCCCCTCTTATTTTATTGGATTGTGTATGCATTTTCTTCCTCATTTCTTTTTTTTTCTTTTTTTTCCCCATTTTTTATTAGGTATTTAGCTCATTTACATTTCCAATGCTATAACAAAAGTCCCCCATACCCACCCACAACCACTCCCCTACCCACCCACTCCCCCTTTTTGGCTCTGGCATTCCCCTGTACTGGGGCATATAAAGTTTGCAAGTTCAATGGGCCTCTCTTTCCAGTGATGGCCGACTAGGCCATCTTTTGATACATATGCAGCTAGAGTCAAGAGCTCCGGGGTACTGGTTAGTTCATAATGTTGTTCCACCTATAGGGTTGCAGATCCCTTTAGCTCCTTGGGTACTTTCTCTAGCTCCTCCATTGGGAGCCCTGTGATCCATCCATTAGCTGACTGTGAGCATCCACTTCTGTGTTTGCTAGGCCCCGGCATAGTCTCACAAGAGACAGCTACATCTGGGTCCTTTCGATAAAATCTTGCTAGTATATGCAATGGTGTCAGCGTTTGGATGCTGATTATGGGGTGGATCCCTGGATTTGGCAGTCTCAACATGGTCCATCCTTTCATCTCAGCTCCAAACTTTGTCTCTGTAACTTCTTCCATGGGTGTTTTGTTCCCAATTCTAAGGAGGGGCATAGTGTCCACACTTCAGTCTTCATTCTTCTTGAGTTTCATGTGTTTAGCAAATTGTATCTTATATTTTGGGTATACTAGGTTTGGGGCTAATATCCACTTATCAGTGAGTACATATTGTGTGAGTTCCTTTGTGAATGTGTTACCTCACTCAGGATGATGCCCTCCAGGTCCATCCATTTGCCTAGGAATTTCATAAATTCATTCTTTTTAATAGCTGAGTAGTACTCCATTGTGTAGATGTACCACATTTTCTGTATCCATTCCTCTGTTGAGGGGCATCTGGGTTCTTTCCAGCTTCTGGCTATTATAAATAAGGCTGCTATGAACATAGTGGAGCATGTGTCCTTCTTACCAGTTGGGGCATCTTCTGGATATATGCCCAGGAGAGGTATTGCTGGATCCTCCGGTAGTACTATGTCCAATTTTCTGAGGAACCGCCAGACTGATTTCCAGAGTGGTTGTACAAGCCTGCAATCCCACCAACAATGGAGGAGTGTTCCTCTTTCTCCACATCCACGCCAGCATCTGCTGTCACCTGAATTTTTGATCTTAGCCATTCTGACTGGTTAACAATCTCAGGGTTGTTTTGATTTGCATTTCCCTGATGATTAAGGATGTTGAACATTTTTTCAGGTGCTTCTCTGCCATTCGGTATTCCTCAGGTGAGAATTCTTTGTTCAGTTCTGAGCCCCATTTTTAAATGGGGTTATTTGATTTTCTGAAGTCCACCTTCTTGAGTTCTTTATATATGTTGGATATTAGTCCCCTATCTGATTTAGGATAGGTAAAGATCCTTTCCCAATCTGTTGGTGGTCTTTTTGTCTTATTGATGGTGTCTTTTGCCTTGCAGAAACTTTGGAGTTTTCATTACGTCCCATTTGTCAATTCTCGATCTTACAGCACAAGCCATTGCTGTTCTGTTCAGGAATTTTTCCCCTGTGCCCATATCTTCAAGGCTTTTCCCCACTTTCTCCTCTATAAGTTTCAGTGTCTCTGGTTTTATGTGAAGTTCCTTGATCCACTTAGATTTGACCTTAGTACAAGGAGATAAGTATGGATCAATTCTCATTCTTCTACAAGATAACAACCAGTTGTGCCAGCACCAATTGTTGAAAATGCTGTCTTACTTCCACTGGATGGTTTTAGCTTCCTTGTCGAAGATCAAGTGACCATAGGTGTGTGGGTTCATTTCTGGGTCTTCAATTCTATTCCATTGGTCTACTTGTCTGTCTCTATACCAGTACCATGCAGTTTTTATCACAATTGCTCTGTAGTAAAGCTTTAGGTCTGGCATGGTGATTCCACCAGAAGTTCTTTTATCCATGAGAAGACTTTTTGCTATCCTAGGTTTTTTGTTATTCCAGACGAATTTGCAAATTGCTCCTTCCAATTCGTTGAAGAATTGAGTTGGAATTTTGATGGGGATTGCATTGAATCTGTAGATTGCTTTTGGCAAGATAGCCATTTTTACAATGTTGATCCTGCCAATCCATGAGCATGGGAGATCTTTCCATCTTCTGAGATCTTCTTTAATTTCTTTCTTCAGAGATTTGAAGTTTTTATCATACAGATCTTTCACTTCCTTAGTTAGAGTCACGCCAAGATATTTTATATTATTTGTGACTATTAAGAAGGGTGTTGTTTCCCTAATTTCTTTCTCAGCCGGTTTATTCTTTGTATAGAGAAAGGCCATTGACTTGTTTGAGTTTATTTTATATCCAGCTACTTCACCAAAGCTGTTTATCAGGTTTAGGAGTTCTCTGGTAGAATTTTTAGGGTCAGTTATATATACTATCATATCATCTGCAAAAAGTGATATTTTGACTTCCTCTTTTCCAATTTGTATCCCCTTGATCTCCTTTTGTTGTCGAATTGCTCTGGCTAATACTTCAAGTACTATGTTGAAAAGGTAGGGAGAAAGTGGGCAGCCTTGTCTAGTCCCTGATTTTAGTGGGATTGCTTCCAGCTTCTCTCCATTTACTTTGATGTTGGCTACTGGTTTGCTGTATATTGCTTTTATCATGTTTAGGTATGGGCCTTGAATTCCTGATCTTTCCAAAACTTTTATCATGAATGGGTGTTGGATCTTGTCAAATGCTTTTTCTGCATCTAACGAGATGATCATGTGGATTTTGTCTTTGAGTTTTTTTATATAATGGATTACATTGATGGATTTTCGTATATTAAACCATCCCTGCATCCCTGGAATAAAACCTACTTGGTCAGGATGGATGATTGCTTTAATGTGTTCTTGGATTCGGTTAGCGAGAATTTTATTGAGGATTTTTGCATCGATATTCATAAGAGAAATTGGTCTGAAGTTCTCTATCTTTGTTGAGTCTTTCTGTGGTTTAGGTATCAGAGTAATAGTGGCTTCATAAAATGAGTTGGGTAGAGTACCTTCTACTTCTATTTTGTGAAATAGTTTGTGCAAAACTGGAATTAGATCTTCTTTGAAGGTCTGATAGAACTCTGCACTAAACCCGTCTGGTCCTGGGCTTTTTTTGGTTGGGAGACTATTAATAACTGCTTCTATTTCTTTAGGTGATATGGGACTGTTTAGATGGTCAACTTGATCCTGATTCAACTTTGGTACCTAGTATCTGTCCAGAAATTTGTCCATTTCGTCCAGGTTTTCCAGTTTTGTTGAGTATAGCCTATTGTAGAAGGATCTGATGGTGTTTTGGATTTCTTCAGGATCTGTTGTTATGTCTCCCTTTTCATTTCTGATTTTGTTAATTAGGATTTTGTCCCTGTGCCCTTTAGTGAGTCTAGCTAAGGGTTTATCTATCTTGTTGATTTTCTCAAAGAACCAACTCCTCGTTTGGTTAATTCTTTGAATAGTTCTTCTTGTTTCCACTTGGTTGATTTCACCCCTGAGTTTGATTATTTCCTGCTGTCTTCTCCTCTTTGGTGAATTTCCTTCCTTTTATTCTAGGGCTTTTAGATGTGTTGTCAAGCTGCTAGTATGTGCTCTCTCCCGTTTCTTCTTGGAGGCACTCAGAGCTATGAGTTTCCCTCTTAGAAATGCTTTCATTGTGTCCCATAGGTTTGGGTACATTGTGGCTTCATTTTCGTTAAACTCTAAAAAGTCTTTAATTTCTTTCTTTATTCCTTCCTTGACCAAGGTATCATTGAGAAGAGTGTTGCACAGTTTCCACGTGAATGTTGGCTTTCCATTATTTATGTTGTTATTGAAGATCAGTCTTAGGCCATGGTGGTCTGATAGGGTACATGGGACAATTTCAATTTTTTGAATCTGTTGAGGCCTGTTTTGTGACCAATTATATGGTCAATTTTGGAGAAGGTCCCGTGAGGTGCTGAAAAGAAGGTATATCCTTTTGTTTTAGGATAAAATGTTCTGTAGATATCTGTCAGGTCCATTTGTTTCATAATTTCGTTAGTTTCACTGTGTCCCTGTTTAGTTTCTCTTTCCACGATCTGTCCATTGAAGAAAGTGGTGTGTTGAAGTCTCCCACTATTATTGTGTGAGGTGCAATGTGTGCTTTGAGCTTTACTAAAGTGTCTTTAATGAATGTGGCTGCCCTTGCATTTGGTGCGTAGATATTCAGAATTGAGAGTTCCTCTTGGAGGATTTTACCTTTGATGAGTATGAAGTGTCCCTCCTTGTCTTTTTTGATAACTTTGGGTTGGAAGTCGATTTTATCCGATATTAAAATGGCTACTCCAGCTTGTTTCTTCAGTCCATTTGCTTGGAAAATTGTTTTCCAGCCTTTCACTCTGAGGTAGTGTCTGTCTTTTTCCCTGAGATGGGTTTCCTGTAAGCAGCAGAATGTTGGGTCCTGTTTTCTAGCCAGTCTGTTAGTCTATGTCTTTTTATTGGGGAATTGAGTCCATTGATATTAAGAGATATTAAGGAAAAGTAATTGTTGCTTCCTTTTATTTTTGTTGTTAGAGTTGGCATTCTGTTCTTGTGGCTGTCTTCTTTTTGGTTTGTTGAGTGATTACTTTCTTGCTTGTTCTAGGGCGTGATTTCCGTCCTTGTATTGCTTCTTTTCTGTTATTATCCTTTGAAGGGCTGGATTCGTGGAAAGATATTGTGTGAATTTGGTTTTGTCGTGGAATACTTTGGTTTCTCCATCTATGGTAATTGAGAGTTTGGCCGGGTATAGTAGCCTGGGCTGGCATTTGTGTTCTCTTAGTGTCTGTATAACATCTGTCCAGGCTCTTCTGGCTTTCATAGTCTCTGGTGAAAAGTCTGGTGTAATTCTGATAGGCCTTCCTTTATATGTTACTTGACCTTTCTCCCTTACTGCTTTTAATATTCTATCTTTATTTAGTGCATTTGTTGTTCTGATTATTATGTGTCGGGAGGAATTTCTTTTCTGGTCTAGTCTATTTGGAGTTCTATAGGCTTCTTGTATGATCATGGGCATCTCTTTCTTTATGTTTGGGAAGTTTTCTTCTATTATTTTGTTGAAGATATTAGCTGGCCCTTTAAGTTGAAAATCTTCATTCTCATCAATTCCTATTATCCGTAGGTTTGGTCTTTTCATTGTGTCCTGGATTACCTGGATGTTTTGAGTTAGGATCCTTTTGCATTTTGTATTTTCTTTGACTGTTGTGTCGATGTTCTCTATGGAATCTTCTGCACCTGAGATTCTCTCTTCCATTTCTTGTATTCTGTTGCTGATGCTCGCATCTATGGTTCCAGATCTCTTTCCTAGGGTTTCTATCTCCAGCGTTGCCTCACTTTGGGTTTTCTTTATTGTGTCTACTTCCCTTTTTAGTTCTAGTATGGTTTTGTTCATTTCCATTACCTGTTTGGATGTGTTTTCCTGTTTTTCTTTAATGACTTCTACCTGTTTGGCTGTGTTTTCCTGCTTTTCTTTAAGGGCCTGTAACTCTTTAGCAGTGCTCTCCTGTAATTCTTTAAGTGACTTATGAAAGTCCTTCTTGATGTCCTCTATCATCATCATGAGAAATGTTTTTAAATCTGTGTCTAGATTTTCGGTTGTGTTGGGGTGCCCAGGACTAGGTAGGGTGGGAGTGCTGTGTTCTGATGATGGTGAGTGGTCTTGATTTCTGTTTGTAGGATTCTTACGTTTGCCTTTTGCCATCTGGTAATCTCTGAAGCTAGCTGTTTTAGTTATCACTCTTAAGAGCTTGTTCTTCAGGTGACTCTGTTAGCCTCTATAAGCAGACCTGGAGGGTAGCACTCTCCTTAGTTTCAGTGGGCAGAGTATTCTCTGCAGGCAAGCTCTCTTCTTGCAGGGAAGGTACCCAGATATCTGGTGTTCGAACCAGACTCCTGGCAGAAGTTGTGTTCCACTCACTAGAGGTCTTAGGATCCCGTGTGGAATCCTGTGTGGGCCCTTGCGGGTGTCAGGCGACTCCGCTGGCAAGGTAGCCCGGGGCTCGAGTGGAGCGGAAGGGGCTTGTGCCCCAGATCAGGCCCGGGTAGCCTGCTTCCCTATGTACCGCAGTCTCAGGTTCCGCGCGATTGGATTGGGGCAGGCGCTGTGTTCCACTCACCAGAGGTCTTAGGATCCTGTGGGGAATCCTGTGTGGGCCCTTGCGGGTGTTGGGCGAGACTCTGCTGGCAAGGTAGCCCGGGGCTCGAGTGGAGCGGAAGGTTCTTCCTCATTTCTTATCCCCCACCATGTTTCTCTCTCTCTCTCTCTCTCTCTCTCTCTCTCTCTCTCTCTCTCTCTCTCTCTCTCTGTGTGTGTGTGTGTGTGTGTGTGTGTGTGTGTGCTTGTGTATTTAAGTGTGCCTGAAAATGCCTAAATGTAATTGAGGAAAACACATAATAATAAAAAATATTAAAGAAAAAAGAAAATGCCAAGTTTTTTTTTTGAAATATCTTTCTAGCTGCTCTGAAGTAATGACATATCTTATAAGAAGAAGTAAAACATTCTGTATATACCTTTTTGTTAGGAATCATTTCAAATACGGTTTGGAGAGGAACAGCCAAACCTCTCCTGAGTTGACCACATTGTGTTTGTGCCCTGATTCCTAGAAGGAAATCCTGAGTTGACCACATTGTGTTTGTGCCCTGATTCCTAGAAGGAAATCTAGAGCTTTAAGTCATTGCTGTCCATAGTTAGAAAGGACCCACTATTCTATTTTGTTTGACTTTGCTGTGTGCACAATATGTATAAAGGACAAAGGGAACCTAATTTACAACATCTAGTCATTCTAGATGTTAAAGAGGTTGCCAGTGTACGACAAAGTAGAATTAGTAGAACAATGCATTTGGTTTTTACTTTTGTATTGAAGAATTTTTAATTGCCCCTGTTACATGTGTGTTGCTTACTAGACTGCTGTGTACATGGTGGACAACAGTCCTTACTTGAAACATCTGGTCTACGTAGTTGTTTAGACGTGCCCAACGCATGTTAAATGTAGAGGTAGTAAAATATCACTTTGTAAATATCTTTCTGCAAAAACTCTTTTGGGAGTGAAATTATGAGCCCTGCTGACCAGGGCCATTGGTACTTTACTTGCTGAGGGGTTTGGAGGAGGTTCTGGATGGCAGTGAGAGCAGTCATGTAGTAGTGTGTGCATATGGGACATTTTCAGAAGCCATTTCAATATGCTTGCATTTTGTTTCGCAGTATGTATACTGTGTATAATAGACAAATATGTCTAAAGTTTCCAACATCTAGACTTTAGATGTTAAAGAGGTTGCCAGTGTATGACAGAGTAGTCAAATTAGCACATAATATACACGGTTAAAATTCATAGAAAAGATTGTTCTGTAAATGACTTGGGGATAAAATTTGTTCAGAATTTGCTTTAATTAGAAAAAATCATTTGGAGCAGAGAAAAGGGAGGGAGGGGATAGGGGATTTTTAGAGGGGAAACTAGGAAAGGGGATAACGTTTGAAATGTATATAAAGAAAATATCTAATAAATCTATAAGTGTGGAAAAACAAAACACTAATAATGATTGATAAGACAAAAAAAACAATGAATTTATGAAATTCGTAGGCAAATGGATGGATCTGGAATATATCATCCTGAGTGAGGTAACCGAATCACAAAAGAACACACATGCTATGCACTCACTGATAAGTGGATATTAGCCCAGAAGCCCAGAAGCTCGGAATACTCAAGATAACAATTCATAAACCACATGAAACTCAAGAAGAAGGAAGGCCATATTGTGAATATTTCTATCCATCTTAGAAGGGGGGAATAAAACACCCATGGAATGAGTTACAGAGACAAATTCTGGAATAGAGATTGAAGAAATGACCATATAGAGACTTACTCACCTGGAGATCCATCCCATTTACAATCACCAAACCCAGATACTGTTGTGGATGCCAGCACACATGGTGGGATTCATGGCTCCAGCTGCATATGCAGAGACAATGGCCTAGTTGGACATCAATGGGAGGAAAGGCTTTTTGTCCTATGAAGGTTCTATGTCCCAGTGTGGGGGAATAGGTGAGGAAGTGGGAGTAGGTGGGTTGGTGAGGAAGTGGGAGTAGGTGGGTTGGTGAGCGGGGGGGGGGGGGTGTTTTTCGGAGGGGAAACAGGAAAGGGGGTAACATTTGAAATGTAAATAAAGAAAATAACCAACTTAAAAAAAGGAAGAAAAAAAGGAGAGTAATAATGTAAAAAATCTCTTATTTCCTCTATTTCTTCAAAATGACTGGGCTGCTTGCAAGGTTGAAAAACACACTATTCTCTTCAGAGGTCAGCAGCATATTCCTGGCCAATACTTTCTTTACTAGTCTCTCACACTGTATCTTTTCCTCTTATTCCCTTTACTGTTTCTAGGGCTTGTTTTCATTTGTTTTTCTCAGAAAAAGATTTTGTTTTTCTGGGGCAACTTCCAAAGTGTAATTGTTGCTAATTTTTTTAATCATATTATTGTTATTATTTACTCTTTGTAGCAAACATTGTCTTTGGATAAATACATTTCATGTACCACAACAGTATTCAAAATTACCTTAAAAAAGACTAATACTTCTGATCTTTTTGATCTCCCTATACATCTCTCTCCAAGGAAGGCGAAAGGTGCTTGGCTGATAGAAGAATTCAGAAACAAATGCTGAACTCTCTTCACTGAATTTCTGCCCCATATTACTGGCTTGCTAACAAAGAGGAGTTAGTCTCACCTAGTCCATTGGGTAACTTTTTTTTTCCATTTTTTATTAGGTATTTAGCTCATTTACATTTCCAATGCTATACCAAAAGTCCCCCATACCCACCCACCCCCACTCCCCTACCCACCCATTCCCCCTTTTTGGCCCTGGCATTCCCCTGTACTGGGGCATATAAAGTTTGCGTGTCCAATGGGCCTCTCTTTCCAGTGATGGCCGACTAGGCCATCTTTTGATACATATGCAGCTAGAGTCAAGAGCTCCGGAGTACTGGTTAGTTCATAATGTTGATCCACCTATAGGGTTGCAGATCCCTTTAGCTCCTTGGGTACTTTCTCTAGCTCCTCCATTGGGAGCCCTATGATCCATCCATTAGCTGACTGTGAGCATCCACTTCTGTGTTTGCTAGGCCCCGGCATAGTCTCACAAGAGACAGCTACATCTGGGTCCTTTCGATAAAATCTTGCTAGTGTATGCAATGGTGTCAGCGTTTGGATGCTGATTATGGGGTGGATCCCTGGATATGGCAGTCTCTACATGGTCCATCCTTTCATCTCAGCTCCAAACTTTGTCTCTGTAACTCCTTCCATGGGTGTTTTGTTCCCAATTCTAAGGAGGGGCATAGTGTCCACACTTCAGTCTTCATTCTTCTTGAGTTTCATGTGTTTAGCAAATTGTATCTTATATCTTGGGTATCCTAGGTTTGGGGCTAATATCCACTTATCAGTGAGTACATATTGTGTGAGTTCCTTTGTCAATGTGTTACCTCACTCAGGATGATGCCCTCCAGGTCCATCCATTTGCCTAGGAATTTCATAAATTCATTCTTTTTAATAGCTGAGTAGTACTCCATTGTGTAAATGTACCACATTTTCTGTATCCATTCCTTTGGGTAACTTTTTGAGAAGTAGCCTCGCTGGGCATGTGGTCTTTCCTCGGGCACATGCATCTTGCATCCAGTTGCAAAAGCTTTATTGGAAAACAGATGAAAAGCACTTTCCTCAGCCCAGTGTTTTTAGTCATAAAACTTTTGGGACAATATGAACAAACTATATTGCATGAAAATTCCCAAAAATAAAGTTTAAAAAGAAATCTTGGATGGCCAAAAATTAAGTGCACGTTAGACAGATATTGACTTCATGAACTTTCCTGATGATTTAAATAATGATTTCGTATAGTTGAGATAAACTTCTAGAACACCATCTACACACAGCCCATTATCCCACTTATATTATTGAAGTTAATGCATGGGCCCATGGACTTTGTATAACTGCTACAAATGACCATCTTTTTAAATGTCACTATTCTGTTTTATTTATGACATCTGAGTTAAGTACTCTTAAAAATCAAGATATCTTTAAATGGTAATGCACTTTGTGTGTGTGTGTGTGTGTGATTATTCAACATACATGTGAACAACATACATAATAAATATATTACTTTTATTTGCTATAATAGACTCATATAACAAGGGAAGCATATAAGACCATTTCTTAATTATGATGCAAAACAGACTTGTCCTTTACAACTTTTAAAATAACCTGAGCTTTCATGGAAAAAAAAAAAACCCTGGCTGTTGTCTCCTTCTCTTTTCCTGATGTGAGTGTCAGCACCATGCAATATTTTACCCATGATGCTGCTGGTGATAAAATGCTGTCAGTTATAAGTGACAGATGCTGAAGAAGACAGAAGAGTTAAAAGTGCCAGTCTGCATCTGCAGCCCACATGAAGCAAAGCCACCAATTGCCCACTTCTCATTTCCTTCTGAGAGGTAGGAAATAAATCTGTATTTATGAAGGCCCTTCTAGGCAAATGCTTTTCTAACATGCCACCAGGTTAGGATGGATGGATAATGATGGATAAGACATTGTTCTGATTCTGAAATCCTCCTGAGTATGGAGTCATCAATTTAACTGAAGAGCATTGTGCTAAAAGAGAAGGTAAGGATAAAAATAGTAAATGGGGCCACCGGCTTAGCTATATGGTTTTTGGAAAAGTTAAATCTAGAGAAAACCTGAAAATAAGGAATTGAGTACATGGATAAAGGAGCTGGCAGGGTGAGTGGGAAACAGGGAAAGAAAAAAATCAAATGAGGGACAGAGATAAATGACCAGATATGAGTCAAGTCAAACCTGACCCAACCTGTGCCACCAAATCTGTAGCTCATTCAGTGCTCACCACACATTATGGACAAAGAGTTATAATCAACCATTATCTCTTACTGGCCTCATTTTGCCAAGAAATTTCTCCTTAGGCATACTGAAACTTTTTGCTATGATTTAATATAAAAAATCTTAAAAGACCTGCATGGGATTATCTAGGAAATCAACTGTGTCTCAGATGCTCAATAATGCATATTCTAGTCAATAGAAAAACCAAAAATATAAACTAAGTTGTGTATGCCTCTGATGGTCTCCAACCTTATGATGAGCAGATGGTCTGTTCTTTTATGGCCTTTAGTGATGGCTGAGTGGATTACCAGACTCACGGTTTTTACTGGGATCAGAGAATCATGCCTGAAGGAAGAGTATGTGGAGGCTCATTCAGAGTGCTGTGATGAGTTCCATGAACAACCACAGTGAGGTGAACTTAGAATCAGCTTGTCTTGGGGACAATTCCCCATGAACCCACAAGTCACCATTTCATTGACACTAAGCATTAAAAGACTCCCTTAAGACAGAGCTGCTTGACACAATCACTATTTTAGTTCACTGTAAGCAAGTTACCTCTTGATTCTTGTTTGGTTTGTTTTGGTAAGATTGGAACTGGTCACATTTTTCAAATTAATAAATTATTGACATTTTATATATGTGTACTGTATTTATATAGTTTCCCCTTCTCCCATTTCCAAATTCCTTCCATAATCCACCTTTCAACACACACACACACACACACACACACACACACACACACACATCATGCATGTGGTGGATCTGTTTAGTGTTGCTTGTATGTACATGCTTTTAGGACTGACCATTATGTATTGAATAAACAATTAGCCATCTTATCCCTGGAGAAGACTGTTTCTCTTTCTACCGGCAGTCATCAGTTGCCTAAAGCTCTTCATCGTGCCTGAGAATTCAGAATTTATTAAGTCAGCTGACGGTTTGATTATTCAGACGTTGTTAAGTCACATTGTTGAGATATCAATGGAGTGGATTCCCCATCATGCACAGAAAACAAAACCTTGTATCAGACTTCCTATGGCTCTTCTTATGGTCCTCTGACTCTTTCAATCTTTCCATTTCTTCTTCCATGATTCTCCTGACCCTTAGGTATGTAGTGGATGCATTGATTGGGCCTGTGTACTCATAGTTAGTTGTTCTCTGAATTGTGTTGATCATCTGACTTTCTATAACCATTTCTGTTTGCTTCAAAAAGAACCTTCTTTGATGAGGGTGAAAAAATACACTTTTCTGTGGGTGTAAGGATAAAAATTTAGAATGTAATTAATAATTATGCTAGGTTACTAAAGTGGCTGTACTACATTCTCTAGGACCAATGATCTCATTAACTGTGGGTAGTTGGCTAGGTTTGCGGTACCAGGCATGGTTTCCTTTGTGTCCACTTAGATGGCTCTTGATTACTCCCAAGATACTTAGGGATTATTTTGCTGTGTTGGTTATTGTCGTGGTTCATAGGCATCACTATTGGCTAACACTACTAACTGCCTACCTTGCTTCACAGTTTTCATAGTGCCTTCCAAATACTAGGAAGGCTTATCTTCTAGAAGGAGATTTCTGGGTCAACTCAATTCATTTAACTCCTATGTCTGAAGGATATGATGTCTTGAGCAATAGAGACTTATCTTCAACTTCTGGGAGGGAACCAAGGACAACAGAAATATTCTACACTGTTTGGGGGGTTGCTCAGACTCTCCCAACCAATAATGTGAAGTTTCTCTTATCTCATACTGGGCTTTTTGTTAAACTCTATGGCTCTTGGAGGTAATATTATTACTCCAAATGGTGTAAATTCATCATGTAAATAAGGTTATATAATATATATGTATATAAACACAAACACATATACACATATATGTGTGTATATGTATCCATATATGTTAAATATATATTTTATATATGACATAAACCTGTATGCATATACACATATATGAATATTTATGAGAGTATGTATGTAAATACAAAATAATGATTCCCTATGGCTTTTTCAAAACATCCTTAGAGTTCTGTATCCCTCCTTCCATCTTCTCCTTCTATATTGTCCTCCCTCCTCCCTCTTTAGTTGAAACCCACACCCTTTTCCCACTTCTGCCTTCATGTCCCCTGTATCCCACCATTCCCTTCTCTAGAATTCAGTCCTTCCTGTTCCATGTTCCCCTTTCACTTTTCTTGTTTCTATGGTAACTCAGGTTAATGCTTACACCTGAAGATTTGGCACTGGGAACTACAAATAAAATAAAACTTTTTGGTTTTGGTCATGGAGATTAAAGAGAGGCCAGGTAAATTGTCTTTCTCATGGTCTCTTATTCTCCAGGCTGGTCTGTAGATATCACCATTTCCAAAAGCAATTACGTGTGCCTTCCAAGTCTCTGCTTAGGTCATGTTTGATACCATTCCATTGATCAAAACAAATCACATGGCCAACATCAACATTTTATTCAAGGAAGTAGAGAAAGCCAGAATGAAGAGATGGCTCTACTGGTAAAGTGATTGGCATTCAAGAGTGAGGCCTGAGTTAGGCTCCCCAATCCCTGTGTAAAGAGAGGGGCAGGATGGATGGCACCTGTAATCCCAGCCTGAGGAGGCAGAAACAAGAGGACTCCTGGGGTTTACATGCTAACTAGTTTAGCTGAATCAGTCAGCTCTAGGTTCAGTAATAAACCCTGGCTCCCCACCAAAATAAGGTGGAAAGCTATCAAGGAAGACACTTGATATCAAACTCTAGCCTCCATCTGGACATGCACACACATGCATGTGTACTTACACACACATACGCACATACACAGAAATAGACATACATGCATACTCATACATACAAAATAAAACAAATCAGCATATTCTTTTTTGTAAGATTAGAGATCTCTCTCACACATACACATACACACACACACACACACACACACACACAGAGAGAGAGAGAGAGAGAGAGAGAGAGAGAGAGAGAGAGAGAGAACAGATGAGAACAAATAAATAAATGCTGGGAAATAAACTTAGAGCTTTGCATATGTTAAGCAAGCATTTTACCACTGAGTTATAACCCTGTCCCTACGACTCCTCTTAATAGAAAAAAATAATAAAAGCAATACAAAAAAAATCCCTGTGTAATTTGTGGACATTTTTGGCAATCAGTCAAGCCCAGATGCATATTGAAGTTCATTAGGGAATATGACTAATGCTTAGACATAATTACATCCATTTCAGGAAGTGAGGCTTTTTATCAGTATATATATATATATATACATACACATGCATGTATGATGCATGTTAATGTCCCAGAAATATTATTTTTAAAAAATTATTTATTTGCTTACCAGATGATGTCCCACCCCCAGTCCCTCCCTCACAGAGTCTATCTTTCCATCCCCCACCCCTTTTCCCTTTGGGGTGGGAGGCTGGGTATCAAGTCTCTGCCAGATTAGGCATATCTTCTCCTACTGAGGCCAGGCAGGGCAGCCATGAAGACTGAGCTGCCTGTCTGCTACATATGTGCCCCAGGGCCTTGCTCCAGCTTCTGTTCTTTGGTTGGTTGCTCAGCTTCTGAAATCTCCAAGGGGTCTAGGCTATTTGCTGGTCTTCCTATCCAACAAACTCCTATCCTCGGGCCGGGCAGGACAGTGGTGGCTCATGCCTTTAATCCCAGCACTTGGGAGACAGAGGCAGGCAAATTTCTGAGTTCGAGACCAGCCTGGTCTACAGAGTGAGTTCCAGGACAGCCAGGGCTACACAGAGAAACCCTATTTCGAAAATAAAAATAATAATAAAAAAAAACCAACAAAAACAAACTCCTATCCTCTTTGGGTCCCCAACCTCCTCTGTCCCATGTTTGGCTGTGGGTACCTAATCTGTTTCAGTCAGCTGTTGGGTAAAACTTCTCAGAGGACAGTTATGCTAGGCTTTTGTCTGCAAGCATAACAGAGTGTCATTAATAATGTCAGAGGTTGGTGCTTGCCCAAGGGATGGGTTTTGAGTTGAGCCAGTTATTGGTTGGCCTTTCCTTCAGTTTCTGCTCCATTTCTGCATCTCTTTTAGATGGGACCAATTTGGGGTTGAATTTGTCCCCCACGTCAATTTGAAGAGTCCAAATGGATTGTTCTCCAGAGCGCAGGTTCTTTAAAATGTTATGTGCTTCAGCATCAGTTGAAGGATTTACTTAAGTATATTTTAGACACCACACAGAGATTCTGATGCGACTGGCCTGGGGTGAAGCTGGAGAATGCCCATTTCTGATAAGTTCTTAGGGGTGTGTGTCTCATATAATTGGTTGTCAATACTACCACAGTTAAGTATATAGTAAATAACCAGCTTGGACTCATTTCTCTGTAAAAGAACCATGATCACTGTCAGCTCAAACTTAGTGTTTTTTCTCAAACTGTCTCTCAGGCATTGCAATATAGCTAGCCAGTGGGTAACCATCATCACGGAAGATCCTGCACTGGGACACAAAGCTGTGTTCTATCTGCTCACTTCTGCAAGGTTGCCTCTCAACTAAGCACCTACATCTTTTTCCTTCAGCTTCCTATTAAATGAACAGAATGGATGATGATTTGGATGAGCGACAAGAAAGAAACCTGAAGCCTTCAGTACCCAACAACAGAAGCCAACTGTGACATCTCTTCAGTTAACAGCATCCATCAGAACGCACAAAAGATGGAAGATGAATCCCTGGGAAGTCTGATTCTGACCTCTGCTAATCAGGATGTAGGAAGAATAGAGACAAATCGCTCACTTGCACTTTGGTAAGAACCAACGCTTTTCAAGTACAGTATTCGCAGCTCATGCTTGCTCAGAAGGAAGGGAGCATTCTGCTACATCCTGATAATTGCAATTGAGAGGGGCTCTTATCCGCATTGGCCAGAACAATCATGGTCTATTCTTTACTGTAATCAGTGGCCTATTTATAAAATACACCCTCTATCTGGACACTTCTACCTTCTAGGTAACAGGATGCCATAGCTGACGAGACAATTAGCTCATTCTCTTCCAGAGTTTCCAGAGAAGGATGATTTGTAGTATGCTTGTGCCACTGCCTGACACCACCTTCATGCCAGTAGCCACATCGCCAGCTCTGCAGAGCACAATGCTCTAGCTAACCTTAGATTCTCCACCCAACATACAGATGGACCTCCTATCAGTGCCCTTCAGGAAACCCTGGTTTTCCTCTTTTCATGTCCCTGAATCTCCAGTGTTTACTTGTGCTTAGCCAGTTAGCAGTCATTTTTCTCTTTTCTCCCTGTTTGAGGGTAAGGTCTTATGGCCATGTTATATGGGTCTGGGTTAGTGTGATTATATAAGGTTTAGCACTTAGGCCTTTTGTTCATATCTCAGAGCATCTTGGGACATGAACCAAGAAGTAGCCTCATCATATGGTAGATGGTTCTACTTTTAGCTTTTGGAGAATTCTCCCACACTCATTTCCATAGAGGCTACATCAATTTTCATTATTACTATTATTTTTACGGATTCACCTTACACTCTACTCACTGCCCCATCCTAGTCATCCCCTCTCACAATCCTTCCCCCTTCACCCCTTCCCCCCTTCCCCCTCCTCTTCTCTGAGTGGGTAGGGCCCCTCTGGGTATCTCCTCACCTTTGCACATCAGTTCTCTATGAAGATAAATATATCCTCTCCCACTGAGGCCAGTGACTACATCAATATTCAATTCTAGTGAGAAGGGGTGGGGTGTGTGTGTGTGTGTGTGTGTGTGTGTGTGTGTGTGTGTATGCGCCATTGCAGTCTGAGGACAAATGACCAGAGTCTTTCCTTTTAGCATTATATTTCAAGGTTTTAAACTTGGGTGATTAGGTTTGGTGGCCAGTGCCTTTGCCTTGTGAGCCATACTTATTTTATACTTTGCTTGCTTGTTAAAGCAAGAAGCATAGATTCTTCTTCCTCCTGCTAAATTAAAGGCATGTACCCATGATACATATCTAGCTAGTTAGCAGCTAGTTAGCTACATCTATCTCCATAACAGACAGTAGGAGTGTCCTTGAAGGCAGAACTGTCATGTGTCCCTGCCATGCAGAGACAGAAAGCACTCTGCTGTTACAATTATTCTCAAGAGTGAAAACACAGCATGAATGTTTGTGTTTGGGTGGTTCACAAGACAAATGGGTGATGTTTCTGTGCTGGAAACAAGGAACTTAGCCCAACTGTGGAATAATGTCCATCAAAGATGACTAAGTCCACATCTGGAGAGTCCAAACCATTACTTTAGGTAACAGCAAGTGGGTAGCATAGGTGGTAGGAGAACCCCCATTCTGGAAGTAGCCTGTGAGAAGTTTGTTTGCTTTCTGCACCCCCATTGCTTGCAGTGCTATGCCAGCGGCAGCTGGATGGACAGTTTGTCTGAGCTTTCCTCTGGCTTCAAAGCATCCTGGGAAGCTCTCTGTCATCTCCAAGACCTTTGCTGTGTCCTTCCTCTGCAGCCCTGCAAGCCACTCAGCCTTCCAGAGAAAGCATGGCTCTCAAGCTTTGTAGTGAACACCCTGATGATGGTATCTTAGAGTTTTGCTTCCTGGATTGCTAATACCCCCCTTAAAACTGGTTGATAGCCAAAAAGAGGTGAAGACAACGTTCTTGAGTAAATCATAGTGATCATAAAATCTCTTGTTCCCACAATAGTACTCAAAGAGATCATCCATGACCCCAGTGGGTGGTGACTCAGAGTCTTCTAAGTAGAAATCACAATGGTAATTCCTGGGGTTTTGTACATAACACCAAGCTATGTGCCCTGCCTTTACATTACAAATGTTGTTTTGAAAGTCTACACAATCATAATGAAAAAATGCAACGATTAAGCAGTTTAAGAAAACATGGTAATTATATTACTCTATCATCAAAATTGGCTGTCAAGTATGCATTTTAAAATATTTTATTTTGAAAAATCAAATACTGAAATAGCAATATAAAAGTTTGCATATATAATTTCCAAGGTTCATATGTTGTCACATTGTCTTGCTCTCCTTGTCTATAGTACAAATCTTTCTCTTTCTATTTCTCTTTCTTTTATCTCTCTCCCTCCCAGGCTCCTGGGTCTGTGGTTTGGTTCTTTATATTGCTGAATTCTGCATAGGCAGATTTAACAACCCATGGATTTAAATATTTGGACAAAAAGAATTACATCTGTATTAAACAGGTGCAGACTTCTTTTTTGTCATTACTCCCCAGATAATCCAGTATAACAAAGATTTATAGAGTATTCATTATAACTACCTAGAAATGACTTAAAGCACATGAAAGATGTGAACAGATTATAGGAAAACCAATTCCCTGCCATCTAAGAGAAAGACTGCTGCTGACAATGGTTTCCTTATATGTTTCTGAACATATTCACACAGACAGCTATGTATTCCATTTAACTGCAGCTCAGTAATTAAGCCCAAGAAATTCGATATGAATACAATGTTGTTTAGAATATATACTCAAAGTTTGCTGATTATCTCAATGTTTTTAACACAAGCTAAAGTTTTGCTCAGCTTTACTTAACATGGAAAAGTATATATTCTGCTCTTCTGTGTCATTTATATTTTTGACAAGTATAGGAAAATTGATTCTAATCTGATGACATCAAACAGAAGACCTTGAGTTAAGAATAAGCAGGCTTCAAATCTTTAGGCACAATTAGTTTCTTCAGATTGTCACAGCTAGTGATTTACATTTTGTAAAACATTCTTTTGTCTTTACTGATATACAGCTCAATGGGAAACGAATAAATGAACTTAGGGCTTTGAGACACTCTGTTGTAATTGGGGTCAAGTCTTTGATGCAGTTAGCAATCCGTGGTCTATTACAAGACTCAGACCTCAGATTTCAATGCTTAGGCAGGTGATCACCTCAATACACGGCTACTAAGAAGAGACACACCAGAAAATAAAACCTAGGGTACAATACAAAGTTAAAATTGTATCAAGAAATCAATTTTTATGATTCAAATATTTTCTCAAACATGCTTGTACCCTTAGAGAATAAAATTGCTGATTCTATAGAGTAACCTAATTTTTATGAGATTTCCCCTTAGAGCTAAAATCCCAGTTATAATGTAGAAAAGGATATTACTTATTAAAAATGTTCCAATATCAAAAGCACAGAAGGTGAGCTCTGTGTATAGGCAGCACATCTGTATCTACATCTATATCTACATCTCTCTGCACCTTGTCATTGAGTGTGCTCCTGTCGAACCCAAATGCCGTTGCTGTCACGCCATTGGAGCAAGGGTTTCCCCTTAAAGACTGATTTTGAAACAAAATGAAAGACAATCAAGAAACCAAGAGGGTCAGCAGCACAGAGAGCTGAGACAGGTGTTTAGCCTTGGAACTCCTACAGGTTAACGGACCGGGAAGCAGGAACTGCTAATATTAAGGATTACACGTAAGTTATTTTTATATTTTTATAGTATCACTCATCCTTTAATGTAACTTGTTATTCTATGAGCCTTGAGACAGAGTCATCTTATTTGTATTTAATGTGATTAGAACTGGGAACCCACTCCTATCATGGCAATACTGAATGCTAAAAGGTTTTCCATGTAGTTTTCAAGCATGCGTGCTGTTGTGATGTTTTTAACATTTCTAGGTTCTTTAGTTCATTGCTCTATCTTAATCATGCTAATAAATGGGTTGTAGTTCTGTTTAGTTTCAGAAAGTTGCTGCCTGATTATGAAGGTACTTAGAACACCGTGCTGCTCCAGCTGCTGGTACTAATGTCAGGAACTGAGTGATCAAAGTGTCTGTCAGATTATGAGAAATGAAATCCCTTTCAATAATTTGTGCAGAGTGCCAGATCAAAAGAACGGAGGCATTACAGCTCACAGCCGTCTCTCAATCAAAAGAACGGAGGCATTACAGCTCACAGCCGTCTCTCAATCAAAAGAACGGAGGCATTACAGCTCACAGCCGTCTCTCAGAGAGCATTATTATTCATTTGGGACCCAGACTTCAAGAAGATGCCCCACACGGCACCTGCTTGTAGAATGTGTAATTTAACAGGAGACAGTGTTATGAGAAAGAAATTACAAAGTTGTACTGTAGCCCCAGGTAATCTTATTAATCTTTTTGACCTTTCTTTTGCTATCGGACTGGTTGTTTCTAATAGAAAGATACCATTATCATTCTTTATTGAAGTAGGAAGTAGGAAAAACACGAACAGCAATGAGGTGGTTTTTAACGTGTGACACTAATGGACAGTGTACCCAGGCAGGTGACACTGTGGTCACTCAAGTAGATAATTCATGTGTTTACTTCATTCCTGCCCTTCTCTTTCTAATGGCAACAAAATTCTAGAATCTGACAGAGGAGTCTTATTTAGCAGATTTAGTGACTTTGAGGAAAAAATACAAGTCATTAGTAAAGTAGTCTTTGTTTGAAAGGAAGACTTTATAGTCATTAATTTCCTTGAGAGGTCAGAGAGATGGTGTGACATTCCTGGAGGGCTTCAGGTGCATCACAGAGGGGTCCGCATATCTCCTTTAGGTTCCTCTAAGATGGTCTTCTCCTTTGGGGGAGTGTCACTTCTCTGCTGCAGCATGTAGCAGATTTCCCATCGCGTCTGAAAACTGAAGCTTTGTGAAGACGTTCTGGGCAGCAGAGCTCCTAATGCCGCTTTCCTGGAAGGGGTTCGTGGTTCATGAATTAAGAGTGAGAAAAGGGACAGAGGGGCAACAACTGCTTTAATAAGTGTTCTTAAATCTCTGTTAGTTTGAAGATCTCTTTGGTAATGTTTTAAAATGTGTCCTGTTACTGTTCTCGTTCTCTTCCCTCCTACCCATTTGCTATATGACAACACACTGGACATTACCAGCAAGAATGTACCTAAGGGCACACATGGGTACAGAGATGGGGCTGAAGGGCATCGCATGGTACTTCCTGGAGAATGGCATGGGTGAATGAGGTTAGGAGTCTATCTAACCACATGTTGCTTCGTAGGCAAGGGGCTGGCTATGTAGAGTTTTGGGTAGGTCCCCCCCCCAAAAAAAGTTACTGGACCATAGCCACACCCATTGATTTATAATATGTATTATATTGATTTATTATATATTCAATTAATAGCAATGAAATATAATATAAATAGTCTGTGGCTATTTGGGGTTCAAGGGGCAAAGTGAGCAGGGTGACAAGGATTATATGATCCCAATAGGCTAAAATACTTTATTTTAAAAATTTGAGCTCATTTTTCCATTGGTATACGAACTTCTAGAATGACTTCTAAACTGAAAACAGATATTAAGTAAACAATGCACCAGTGTGATTTATAATTATGACATTGTACAGTAGATCATGGTATCCTTATTGTGGGACATACAGTAAACAAGTGATCTGCCCTTCTAATAGGCTTTTAAGTGCATGGTGTTTTATGGTTGACTTGAGTTCAATGCTTTATGACAGATCTCAAAATCTGATCCCATCCTGCTTGACTGGAGCTGCTTGCCCATGGATTGACAGCTCTCACATGGCCTTCCCCTTTCCCACCCCTATCCCTCAGATATTGCAAAAAACATTCTGTTTTTTGATTCAGTGAGTCTGGCTACTTTGCATACTTTATGTAAGGGGCATCACGAAGCACAGCTGATTTTCTGTGACTGGCATATTTCACTTAGAATATCTTCACGTGTCATGTACATTTTTTCCCCTGACTGGTGGTGGTGGTGGTGGGGGGTCCTTTTTCAAGGCTGAATAGCATTTCGCCATTCTGTCATACCACATTTTCTCTATCCATTCACTCAATGATGGTGAGTCCAGGTCATTTTCACACATTAGCTATTATGAATAGTGTTTCAGTAAATGAAAACAGCAATGTGATATCACTTCATACCTGTCAAGATGGCTATTATTAAAATAAAAGTCAGCAAGGGTTGCAAAAGATTTGGAAGAACTGGAGTGCTTGCCTTCTGTTTGTGGCCATGCAAAATGGTATAACTGCTACAGGAAAAAGTATGACAATCCTTCAAAATATAAAAAAGGTAGAATCACCATATATGATAGGGCAATCTTTCTCCAAAATGTTTATGCAAAACAATTGAAACCGTTGCTACTGCCCATGACCGTTCTGGAACTCGTCAGCTCCTGTCCCAGCTTCCTGTAGAGTCCTGGGATTGTAGACACAAGCCACCATGATGGCCCTGACTTCTAAACACTTAAATTCGCCCTCCAGTTGCATCATTTCTTGTTGAAGAGGGCTGTGGTCACTGTGTTTGGTAGTTTTCTGGGTGTGTCATATCTTGAGTGTTGTGAATCCTCCATCCCCATCCACCCAGCTTTTTGGAACATTGAAGATGAGTTTCTGGATAGATGAATACAACATTTTCCCTCAGGGAATTGCTACAGTATTTTGGCTAAACATACTATTGTTTAATGTTGCAATTATCTCAAGTCAAATTGTACATCCTTAAGTGATATGTCAAAAATTTACCAACCCTTGAAGAGGAATTTAGAATTAATAAACATCTTTGTCATGGATAGATAGATGATAGATAGATAGATAGATAGATAGATGATAGATAGATAGATAGATAGATAGATAGATAGATAGATAGATAGATAGATAGCTCTTTGTCTTGCTATTTGCTCATATTGCCCCTAACTACCCAGGACTCTCCGATGACTGTTTTCTGTGCTCACGTGGAAGAAGGAAGGTCCATGCTGTGCCATTTACCCTTTGTCGGTAAAATGATTGCGCAACCATTTTATGGCATATAAAATTTTTACTTTTTGTTCTCTCTGATTCAACTCATGGGTGAGATTCTATTACGATGCTGCTGTGCATTTAGGTTTGTTTCAGGCTGTCTCCAGGAAGTTGGGAATACCGTGTTTGAGAGGAGAGAAGAACCACAGAAAGCATTTACAGGTTTTAAAAACCCTGTGCTTGGGGACATATCTATTGGTAAAATATTTTCTATGGAAGTATGAGGACTTGATTTCTGTCCTCAGCATTCATGTAAAAAGCCAAGTATGGCCGGGTGCGGTGGCGCACACCTTTAATCCCAGCACTTGGGAGGCAGAGGCAGGCGGATTTCTGAGTTCGAGGCCAGCCTGATCTCCAAAGAGAGTTCCAGGACAGCCAGGGCTACACAGAAAAACCTTGCCTTGAAAAAACAACAACAAAAAAACAAACAAACAAACAAACAAAAAAAAAGCCAAGTATGGCAGCACTCATTTGTAACATCACTGGAGACAGGAGGATCCAGGAGCTAACTTGATAACCATCCTTGCCTAAGCAATAAACTCCTGGTTCAGGGAGAGAGCTGGTCTTGAAAAATAATGTGGAGAGCAACTGAGGAACACACCTGAATTCAACTTCTGACCTAACTATACATGCATGTACATGTACAACATGTATGCATCCGTGAGAATACATACACATAATGAACTTTTAAAAAAATCTTAAAGACTGAGTTTTCTTGGTAATATATATTGTGCAGTACTTACAGATTCTAGTCATATAAGTATAGTGCCCTTAATATTTCACGTGTATCACTATTAGCATTATAACATAATGCTAATATATAGCTAATATATAACATACTGTTATAACATAAAGTGCAATATTCAGCAGCTCTAGCATTTATGTATGTAAGTGGATAAGTTCTATATGTTTATGGGTACATAGAGTTTTGTGTATGTCACACAGAATACGGAAGGACAATAAATCGGCTCTCATTGTAAAGACTTTGAAGTAGGGAGTTGCTAGGTATGTTTGTTTCCTTGTGCAACTGAGCTTGCTTGAACTGACTCTGATGTCGTCATATGTACCTTATGAAAGATGATTTTCTGAAACAAAAAATTGGAGACAGATTTATTTCCATATTTTGCCTTTTATCCTTTTTCCTTTTCCTTCTCTCTTCAAAGTTCATTTATGCAAATCCTCTCCAGTGTTTACAAGTGGTGTCTCCTTCAAAACTGGCTTTGGGTATTCTGATGACTACTCACGGTTAACAGGGAAAGTATCTGGGAGTCCTTCCAAATACAGTGTCTTTTAGGGCCAGTCCTGTCTTTCCGTCTGAGCGCTTCCCAGTCAGCCTGTCTTTAGTGGCAGGGGAGGCAGGAAGCCAATAAGTGAAAGAAAAGCAGTAGCTGGCCAGTCCCACGCAGCTGCCTAGAGCAAAGTAAACAGAACCCACACTGAGTGCTGCCAAAGGCTGATGCCCTTGTTTCTGATATTGTGCTTCAGTTTTACTTTGTTTGTTGTGTTCCTTGCCCGCTCCCACACTGTAAGGTCAACTACTCATTGATGATCTTTATATTCTTCATGAGAGAATGTGCATATTCAGAGACAAATGAATATTCGTTGACTTTGAAGCCCAATCTGCCTCCCATGGAAAACTGTCATGCCGCTTTGAAATGACTCCAAACATTCAGAGTGTGTCATTTGCTATGCCTGTTTTGAAGAGTATGCCTTCATCCCTTTGATGGGTTAGAATCTCATCAGACTCAACCTTGGCGTGGGAGGCTTCAAGAACTTTAGTACATCAGCCACCTTTCTCAGCCTCTCTCACCTTCCCCAAGAAGCCTTAGTCTTAGTCAATTGGTCTCCATAACCCAGCCTGATGATGTCATACCAATGCCAGGCATTTGTTTCTCACAATTGTAGAGGCTGAAGTTGGATTGCGAACATCCCAGGGTATTGGTGATAGCGTTCTTCTCTGTTGTAGCCTGCAAATCCCTTCTTGGGTCCTCACAGAGTAGGTAGAGAGTGTCTCTTCCTTCAGAACACTAATACACTTATGTGGGCTCTACCTCATGACCTAAACCCCTCCTGAGTCATGCTTGGTATTATAGCATCAGATTTTCACCTTACTAATTTGTAAAGGTGGCAAGAGCTACAAAAATTTGGTCAATAATACCCCTCCCCAGTACTAAAATCTTGCCAGAGAGAAACATGAAACCATGCAATATCCACCTCAGCTCTTAACAGGGGATACATAGAGTGTGCCGTGTGCAAGCTTTCACAAGGAAGCCATAGGCTGTGTCTAGAATTGAGGAAATCCTGTATGGTAAATCGTCCTGTTTGTTCAGTTCATAAATAACATAAAATTGAATAGGGTCCATTGTATAATCCGAGACTTGAGAGACAAATAAGCCAGGTGCAGCCTGTGGACCTTGGATCCTGACGTACGGGCCAGCTGCAGAAGGAGGAGACTGAGAAACTGGAACCTGAACCTGAAGTGGTACCAGGAGGCACTGTGTGCCATTTTGGTTAATCCTACGAACGGCTATGTGCCATTTTCGTGTGAAGCTGTGACTTTGGTTCATTTAAAAATACTTTGGTGTCAGAAACACATGCTTAGTCAATATATACTTGGTCATTTCATATGAATAAATATGTGGGGGCTTACACTAAAATTCAGATCCCCTCACTTACTCTGTGTGATTGCAAGTTTGTGTTGTGTTGTGTTGTGTTGTGTTGTGTTAACAGCTATAGTTGCCAGATTCTACTTCTCAGTTCTGTTCTGGAGCCTGAGGCAGTAACAAAGTTACCCATCTATGTTTAATACCAGTCTATGTATAAACAAAATCAAATTTCCTTAAAAGCAAAGATATATATCTCCTTATCCTTGAGCTCAGGTGTACTTGAAGCGCTGCCCTCCCTTCCTGAGACCTAAGTGCTATTACAGGGTCAAAGTGCCCCACACGCTCAATGGCAAGCTCCAAGGTCTTCTAAAACGTCTCCTTCTGAGGCATCTTTTTGAAGCAAAGCAAGGCCACCTCCATTCTAAAGTGAGGTAAGAGGCTCTCATGTGCACAGAACATACTGGGTAATAAAAATGATGTTCAAAGAGTTTTGAAGGACGTCCCTTAAATATGTGCATGAGGAAGGCAGGAATTTTGTGGTTCATGCATCTAGATAGCGCCTTCAGTTCCTAGGAAACCAACCTTTTTTTTTTTTTTCCTCTACACTGCTTTGGAGGAGAGCCTGGAGCAAGACAGGAAATAAATGCACATATCCTGGTGTCTGTTCATTACGGAAGGCCAGTAGGCCAGCTCTTTTGTGGAATTTAAAAGAATTTGGAGTTAAGGCCAAAGAAACAAAGCTTTGTAAGACTGCCATGGTTTAAGCAGAGAACAGAATCATTTCTTTCAAAGTGAAGAAAGAAAGCGTTGAGTTTATACACCAAAGAAACCTTCTGGCTTTCCTAACGTCACTGCTTGTCAGTCTATAGTGTGCACACACACATTTTTAGAGTGAGGTTAGAATGCATATGGTGGGCTGGTTAGAAGGCTCAGAGAGAAAAAGTACTTGCTGACAAACATAAGGACTTGAGTAGGATCCCTGGGACCCACATTATGGAATAAGAGAATAGACTACAGATAGGTCGTATTCTGACCACCTCCAATGCACCATGGCCAGTAAGCAAGCATGTATGTGAGCACATAACTGCACAATTACCCCCACACACATTCACACACACATGCTCTCCTAAACACACTCACACATACATACACACAGTCATGTACACATCACACACATAGACACACTCACATACACTTACACATTCACACACATACACACTCATTCACATACTCACATGCTCACACATAAACACACATTCGCTGGGCGTGGTGGCACACGCCTTTAATCCCAGCACTCGAGACGCAGAGGCAGGCAGATTTCTGAGTTCGAGGCCAGCTTGGTCTACAAAGTGAGTTCCAGGACAGCCAGGGCTATACAGAGAAACCCTGTCTCAGAAAACAAACAAACAAAAAACAAAAAACAAAAAACCAAACCAAAACAAAAAACCCCAAACAAAAAAAACCCCACAAATTCACACACTTACAAACACACTCACACACATTCATACACATGTACACACAAACACACATTCACATACACATTCACACACATATACATACATATATGCAGACTTGCAGAAGGTACCTGTGACAAGTCTATAGTTTACCCTTTGAGTTTATGGTCACATGGTTACTTTTAGAAATGGAATCGAATTTTTCTTCTTGGCCTCTTTCTCTAGGGCTGGGTCTTTTATTTTTATATCATTTTTGAAAATACATCTGTTAATCCTCATGAGTGCAAGCTGAGGATAAATTTAATGATAAGTTCACCTTAAGTGCATAGCCACCATTCAGAATCACACGGGAGCCTTCAGAGGGGACAGGAGGGCAGAGGGCAGCCAGAGCTTGCAAAAGCACACTCATAAATGCTGGGCTGTTTCTCATGTTTTCTCACCAAGGCTTTTAGGTGGTTTTAGGTGAGGGCTATTGTCTCTATATAAGAAAGACCCAGAAGTACTGGCTTAGAGCCATCCAAAGCAAAACGGGAAACTGCAGAAAACATGACCCAGTTTCTTCAAAAATAAATGCCAGGGAGAGAAGGAGGAGGGGCAAGGACTCTCAGATTAAGAGATCTAAGGGCTATAGGAAGCAATGCAGTATGGGCACCTTGCTGGAAATCTGATTAGGTCAAATAAAATCTAAACCAGACATTTTTTTGAGGCACTTGGTAACCTGGAACACAGACCTGCTCATAAGTATTAAAAAACATAGTTAATTGTGTTGCATGCGCTTGTGTTACTGCAAGCATGTCACAGATCTGTAAAGATCAAACAGTAAATTTATATTCTGTTTTCATTTGCCAAAAAACACAAACACATGCACACACACACATTCACACACATATATGCACACAGCAATATATGTATATATATATATATATTCATATACACACATATATATATTCATATACACACATTCATAACATATACACACTCATATTCACACACATACATACACACCATTCACATACATATATACATCCACACATTCACATGCACATTCACACACATATATATATATATATATATACACATTCACACACATATATACTCACGCACATTCGCATACATACACACACATTAACACACACATTCATACACATATACACATACATACACATATACACATACATACACATTCACACACATATATGCACACACACGGTGATGAGGGGAGGAGGAACAGATGAAACGAAACTGGCAGAATGCTAATAAGCATCATTCTTAAGACATCATATTTTAAACTTTAAATTAATCTTAGAATTTCAAAAAAGTTGTACAATATTTTATTCTAGCAGCTAAGGCCCCAATACTTATTGCTTAGCTTCTCCTATTGTAACATCCTATGTCACCGAGATCACACATCGTATGTTGCACAAAGATCAACACCAGGAAATTAGCAATAATACCATCCTATGAAGTGAATCAGAAATTTCATCCACTTCCTCAACTAATGCCATCTTTCTTTTTCAGGAACCTAGGGAGGGTCCTGTCTTGAATTTGCTTATCATATCTCCTTTTCCTTCTCTGGTCTGTGATTAGTCCCAGTGTCTGCCCCCAATTAATTTTCATGCTCTTGTTACATTGGTAATATACTCATTAGTTATGCTATAGAAAGTCCTTCAGTTTGGATTTGTCCTAGGTTTGGTCAAGGTTCAAACTGAAGTGTACTTACATTTTCATTATTTTGTTCTCTCTACATTTAGGTATATTTGAAATCTTCCGTAGTAGCAGTAAAAGCAACTGTAAATTCAGGCATTGGGAGGTTGCATATCTTCTTTAAATTGAATAGTTTTTAAATGAGAAGGGAGCTGATACTAGAATTCAGAGTTATTCAAGTAAAAAGAGTTAGCATCCTTTATATTACAAAAAGTGTGATGTAGAACAATCTTTAAATGTAAAGGCTAGTCTCATGGGTGAGGAGCCCTGCAGACATTTTCCTGCTCTGGACATAATTAATCTACTCCCACTTCATGGGTGCTTTCCAATAATGAGGTTATGGAATCAACACTGGATTCTATTTTGCACGGTCCCTTAGTTAGAAATTATATACTTTGAGTTCTCACTCAAAATCCACACAGGGAAGCAAAAATAAATATTGCATGTATAGTGACAGAGAAGGTCACAGAATTTCGAGTTAGAATAGCAGTCTTCCCTGGGCAAAAGACTTGAGAAAAATAAAAGAGCTGGCATTCCTTCCTCTATACATTTATCCTTCTCTGCCTTTCTTTTTCTGGAGACACCAGAAACAGAGGATTTTCTAAAGTTTGTGTGTGTGTGTGTGTGTGTGTGTGTGTGTGTGTGTGTGTGTGTGTGTGTTACACTGCACCACTTCTGTCTGTAACCACTCTCTATCTTCCGTGTCCTAAATAGCAATCAGGCTTGACTTTTAAAGGTTTTAATCTCTCCCATGCAATTTCAAACTTCCAGTCATCTTCACCCACACTATGTATTATAAAAACTATTATATTGATCTCTTGAGTTAAATAGTCATGCTACCCAAAAAAGCGATGTCCATGGAGAGGGAGGATGTATGGTTTCCGTACTACTCACAGTATACTTCCACCACTGCATGTCTAGGAAGATGATGGGATCAGACTTAGCTGACAAGCTGACAACTTACCTCCTACATTTCTCATAATTAGTCACTGGCAGGTTCTATCCTTATTTTGTTCATTATAATTCCCCAGGACATGTCCTGAGAACTGACTTACGGTTTCTCACATACAAATGGCAAGAATAATGCATCTAAGTAAAAAACAATTAGTCATGTCTGGAGAAAAGAAGATGTCATGAAAGCCTTTAGAAAAAGTTGTGACACCTGGAACTTGAAGGCCAAGTTTGAAGTCATGGCTGTTTTCAGGTCTGGTCTTACTAGGTAGGTGGAGGGCTCGGTAGCCCAGCTTCATCTGAACTCGTAAGACAAAGTCATGTGAATTATGACTTGGTTATCTGATGGCTGAAGTGTTTCAAATTCAGTCTCACTGATCATGACTTTTCCTTAACTGTATAAAAATACTAATTTTGTTCAGCTCCCCAGAGATTCTTGGATGAACTCACTGTGATTTCCAGTCAAGGGGTGCTACATGTAGGCTTTCAGTGTGAGGACCTGTATCCCATCTTTCCAACAAGTTCCATGGGCAGTGACCCTTCCCTCACATGCCCCACCCCCCTCCCCAAGGCTTGTTTCTGCCATTTGCTTTGGTCAGTGAAGCAAAATTAGACATGGTGTTTTTACCATTGAGAAGAGTGCATGGTCACTGGAGAGACTGACTGTGTCTTCACCCATCTCTTTTTATACTGTGAAATGTACGGTCTTCCATATTCAGGTGTTTTTTTTTTAAAGATTTATTTATTATTTTTATGAATGTACATTGTGGCTGTCTTCAGACTCACCAGGAGAGGTCGTCAGATGTCATTACAGATGGTTGTGAACCACCATGTGGTTCCTGGGATTTGAACTCAGGACCTTCGGAAGAGCAGTCAGTGCTCTTACCCGCTGAGTCACCTCATCAGCCCTCAGGTGTTTTTAAGTCAATATTTCTGGCCATGAGAAAGCAGAAAGAGGGAGAGTCATGTGGAGAAAAGTGGTTGTATCAGTCAGAGTGTTTGTTTGTCTTTCTTCTCTCATTGTGCTCCATGTTAACCACTAAGCTGTTGAATTTCTGGGTGGAGAATCACATGGTGAGTGAGCGGTCAAGAGTGCTGGGTGGGGGTGGGGGTGGGGGATATGTGCATATAGACACTGAGCGTTCCTGTTGTCAACCTAAGCGGAGCCAGGAGCCACAGTGTGGAAAGATGTGACACTAGAGAAGCAGAGCTCCATTTATTGAAGAACAATGCAGCGACCACACCTTTCTTCCGGGGCCATGCACACACAGGACACCAGCAAAGTCCTAAACAAGTGAAGTCATAGTTTAAACTGGGCTTGCCTTTGTCCTAGCCACTGGCCATCTGGAGCACACAATAAAGGGAAACCCACTAGAAGGAAACTCCAGAAAAGTCCAAACACTGTAACTTGGATCGGGAAAGCTTAAAGGAGGACAGCAGAAACAGTTCCTACTTGGAATGGAGTTTGTTTACTCTGCTTGTTTGAAACCAGAACCAATGATCCTAATGGTTTTGACTGGTTCTAAGGGCTCTTTTGTTTTTGTCTAATGGAGCACCTATTTCTACAAGTAAATTTTTACTGCTAGCACAAGCAGGACTTTTCTTATCTTCAGGACTGAAGTCATATCTTCCTCCAAAGCTGCCTGTGGCTGTAGGGAACAAGGGCATTAATTTACAGTCGCAGAGTCCTGCACTTGGGAAGATAGAATGGATATTGTACCCTGAGGGGAGAGGTGTGTAGGAAGTCACAGGACAGGAGCATCAACCTGTGCTCTACTAGGGGAAGAAGATACATACCCAAATTGTGACCAAGATTTGGCTTTTTAGAAGGTGGAAAAGAGAGAAGGGGAGGGAAAGTCAACAATTTAGCAGTATTTCAACAGCAACCTATCCTTTTCCATCTCCCCCTATGCACAAAGTGGCACCCAGTGGCTTTTCCAGTCTGAGCAGAGTCCACCTTAGGTGAGGGTACCTGTTCAAGATGCCATCCTTCAATGTGATAGCATCTGGAGAACCTTAAGATTCAGAACAAGCCAGGCGTGGGGTGCACGCCTTTAATCCCAGCACTGGGGATCCAGAGGCAGGAAGATTTCTGAGTTCAAGGCCAGCCTGGTCTACAAAGTGAGTTCCAGGACAGCCAGAGCTATACAGAGAAACCCTGTCTCAAACCCCTTCCCCCCCACAAAGAAAAAAGATTCAGGACCAGACCAGTCTCCCTCTTGTGATGACCAAGACCAGAGGGTCTGTACTTAGAAAGAGAGCTGAGATTAAGAAGTCATCTTGGCATGACTGCAAAGCCCAAGCCCCAGTCTCTGCCCAGTCGTGTGCCCTCTGAGCCCAGATTCTTCACTGGCTAAACAAGAGGCCTGGAATCAGCCAAGCAATGGAGCATTTCTTTTACGTAGCACTGAAGCCCAAAAGGATTGCTGTGGTTGAAGCTCCTGTTGGTGCCAGGGCCTTGAGTTCTTTATCATTCCAAGGAGACCCGTGCTGTCTGTATTACTGTGTACTTTATCACCCCATCGATGTCAGACTTGCCCCCATGACTAGCTTTGGACAATGGCACAGAAGGAGATGTTCAGAATGAGTATGAATGATCAAGACAGAGTGGCATCTAGCATTCGTGGGCTCTGAGGTGTAAGCAGTATGTCTATGAAGCAATGATCTCATCCTGGTGGGGGGATATACTCTTAGGTAGGTTAAACTGTGGACCCATGAGTACAATATAAAGAGTTTTGTTTTATTTTGTCTTGTTTGTTTGTTTTTGTGAAGTCACTGAGATCTGGGGGATGTTTCATACTCAGCTTTATTCTAGCAAAGCCTGGCTAATGGACAGTTCCAAAACATATTCTCAATACCTGTGTTAGACAGAATTTGTATAAGAAAGTAAGAGTCTAAAACATTAAAAAAATACAGCAATCCTAACAACCCTGCACACATTTCACTAATGTTGCCCATGATAAGGAATTGAATTGCTTTGGCCAACTAGATGTCAAGTGTTGCTCTTTTACCCAATTATTTTCCAGTCTGATTTTCCAGAATCTAGAGCACTCTGTAGGTTCTCTTAATTACTTAAGTGGAATACTCTTAATAGGTTTTACCAGTAAGGTTTTGTTACCTGGATACAAACAGGGGTCATCTTGGAAGAGGAAACCTCAACTGAGAAATTGCCTCCATGGGAGTGTCTGATGGATGTGTCTGTGGAGCATTTTCCTGGCTAATAGGGAATCTGGAAGGGCCCAGGACACTGTGGGTGGTACCCAGGACCCCTTGGCGAGTGGTCCTGTGTGGACATCCTTTATTGTGATCTTAATATGTATGCCAAATTAACCCTTTTCCTCCCTAAGTTGCTTTTGGTCGTGGTGTTTAGCATAGTAGCAGAGAAGCAAACCAGGGCAATGTCCCTCCTATAAATCTTAGCATCTGAATCCAGGTGTGAGACTCTGAGTATTGGCAAACAAACCTAAGCACTTCACCTTCTAAACCCCAGCTCCTCCCTCCCCAATAGCCTCACCTTTGTTATAGCCAAAACAAGATTTACCAACAGGTCTGCACTGGTTTCTTCACGAATTTTCCAGGGTGAAATGGAACAGAGATCCACGGGGACCATTGCAAAGTAATGGATGCCTACACACTGCCCCCTCCCAATGCTGATGGCAGTATCTCAGCCACTGCAGCCAAGGCCAGCAGGTTTTAAAAGAGTGAGCTCAGACAATGAGGAAAGGTGGTCACATTCACTCCTCTGAAAGTAGTTTCACTTTAGCAAAGCTAGAAGTGGTTCAGCCAGACTTTGGTGCCAAGTGGCTTCTGTCAACCTCCCTCCGTGGGCTCAATTTTCTCCAGTATGTTCCAGAAACTAGTCCCTGGTTGACATCTGAGCAGGCCAAGAAGGGATTTCTGCTATTTTTCAGAACCATTTACTGAGCACCTTTTAGACAAATACAACAGTATGTTTAGTACCACAGTGTTGCCATGAGGGCAACCAGACCCACCAAAGTCAACGCTAAGCCCACTTTAAAAAGAATCTAGTTTAAACTCCACAGAATTATTTCTTATAATGAAGCGCTAATTAAAATGATGGAAGAAGACATAGATTGGACAGACTCAGTGGTTTTATGTGGGTCACAATATTTTGCCTCTCACCTGAAGATGCCTCTTATGATACCTTAAACTTGTAAAAACAGACCCAGATAAACAGTATACAAAGATAAGTGGAGCCTTTTCGATTAACACTTGAAATGGACGCTGTACTTTATATTCAAATAGTACTAGTATGTTTCTTTAAAAAAAAAATCTTTGGGCACACACTTAATTTCTAAAATTCCTTGGCTGTCCTTTCCTGTCAGCTCTCCCACACCTCCAGGGTGAACTCTCTAACACTGCCCTGACTAGCTCTCCCAATGCCTCAGCCAGCAAGGGGCAGGGTCAGCTCTCCCACTCTCATGCCCTAGGGGCTGGCTCACCCACACCTTTGCCATCAGGGCCAGCTCTACTGTGTGGCCCAGGTTAGGTCACAAGGCCCTGTGCAGCAGGCAAGGGGCAGGGCCAGCTTTCCTCTCTGTCCTGCCATGGTGGTGAGGGACTGGGGCAGGGATTTCCTCATCCTTTTGAGACACTGTCCTGATAGAACACAGTCGGAAAATCATGTCAGCTCAGCATAGTGAACACACTGTATCTTATGAGGTTACCTGTAGCTGTCCTCTCACGTCTCACACTACAAACAAACCATGTTCTCCTTTAGAGAAAAGATCAGGCTAGCGTGCATCTGTTCCAGTGATTGTGAAAATCAGAATAGGTATTAACAGAGCATTTACCTCAGACCACATACAGCTCCAAGGATTTCACCTTGACTCGTCACAACTTCCAAAATGTCCATTAATCTCTAGTTTTGCAGACAAAGTATAAGAAACCTAGATGACCTGCTAGGGGGATTATTGACTTCACAGAGTGTGGTTTCTAACCAGGGTAAGATGCGTCCCCGAAAAGCATCCATGGGGAATCTATGGGGTAGAATTCAGGGAATACTTGTATAAGAATGAGAAAACATGTATCTTGTAGGGATTTCTAACTGAGTTGGTGTAGTTCCTTCGGTTAAAGAATGTAGATAACAAACCGGCTCCAACTCCATTACCAGTAAACACCATAGATGTATTTTCCTGTCAGCTGTGCCTGTACTGTTTAGAAATGTATGTTTAGATATTCTTCACTACTTAGTAATTGACGAAGTTATTATACCCACCACTACACGTTGTTTCAAGCATCAATAAGAAGCATATCTTTTAAAAACATATATCCTAAGTCTATGTTGGTGGATTTTTTTGTTTTGATCATTCATATTTTTGTTTTGTGCATATAAAGTATTGTACTGCTACAACATGGATAAACCTCGAATGTCACGTTAAAAGAAAGAACCCTGTCACAAAGGACCATGGTATTTATATCACTTCCTGATGAAGCTTCCTGAACAAGCAAATCTATAGAGATTAGCTGCTGCCAATGGCTGGGAAGGAGACATGGGAAGTGACTGCTGAGTTTCCTTGTGGTGGGGATAGAGGGATAAGAAGGATGAGGACTGAAGAAAATGTTCTCAAGTTGGATGCTGGCGATCCATTCTGATATTGTTCTAAGACCAAATTATGCCCTTTCAGTGAGTTTGGTAGCGGTAAAATTACCCTCATTTCAGCTGTTAAAAGCAAACACCATGGTATTCTGGACTAGTCAGAGCTTTCGTGAGCTGCTTGTGAAGCAGGAAGCACAGTAGGAAGCGCAGATGCACAGAAACTATACCTAGGGCTGGCCCCAAAAGGTACCTAGACAGGCTCTATTAGCCACCTAAGGAGAGCTGGACTCAGTGGTGCATGTCTTTAATCTCAGCAGAGAGGCAGGTAGACATCTGAGTTTGAGACAAGCCTGATCTACATAGAAAGTTGTGGGCCAGGCAGGGATACACAGTAAGATCCTGGTATTTCTTTCCACCGTAACCATTAAACTGTGTTCCTTATGATAATCAAGGCAGAAAAACATGGACCAGCTTTCTGTTTCACACACTACTCTTTAGGTTAGTGGTCAGCCTTGAAAGAAGATGTTTTCCCCAACATAAATACTCATAGAAGATCCTCTCTATCGTTCTCCACACCATGCAAGGTTCACCTCCTCCAAAAAGACTTATCCAAAGATGAGCCAGTCTGCTAGGAAATGAATGACAGTGACATCATCTTCTCCTCTTGTAGACCACCATGGACCATTGGTACCCCCTCAGCTTTACTAGATGCATATTTGGTTCACTGGCCATTGTCTTTTGCAATTTTGGAGACCGTTTCTGTGCATGCTGGCAGTTTCCTGTCTCATGCACCTGCTACTATATTGGTCAGAGGGCTTCTTTGGGCAACGAAGGGTAGAAGGGTCTAGAAGAAACAGAGGTTTAATGAACCTGGGTACAATTTACAACCAGCAAAAAATTAGACTTGTATTGAGAACTTATTTTTCTCACCTGTTGACCATTTATTCTGTGTTCCCAAGAGGACTGAATACAAAGTGTCCCGTCAGTAGGGTACTCATTAGCATACTATCAGCTTTTCTACATTTTTTGACTCACTGCACAATCACACACACACACACACACACACACACACACACACACACACACACCACTTAAGCTTGTTCAGATCATCTTCAAAATAAACTTCTTTAGACATATGTTCTTGTTTATGGGTTTGCTCTAGAGAAACCTCTATTTAATTAAATATTCATGAGATATATGTTTCTAGGCCCAAGTAAAGTACATCTTTAAGTGTGTTGCATTGTCAGAGTACCCAACAAACAGCAAGTAGCCTTTTACCGCTGGGATGCAGGCTCCATAGTCCACTAATTCTGTCACTGTTCAAACAACTGGGGACACCTGTTAACTATGAATGTTACATTGAGATTTCTAGTGACATCACACTTTCATTTGGTGAGTACAAAGTACACAATTTTAAGTTGACAAATGTTAGTTCAGGCCTAGTCTAAAGCACAGGGCTGATATGGGTAGGTGCTAGAACTCTTCTTTCCCCTTGCAAATTAAAAGTGGCTCAAAAGGGGTTTAAATAGTTAATCAACCCCGGTCAAATCATCCTCCGGTTAGTTCTTGTTTTAGTCTTCTTTCTGTAAGGTGGCTCAAGAGAAGTCATCGCTGTGGATACTGGCCAGGGCAACTTAGTACCCACAAGAGGTTTGTTTCTGCTCAGAAACCTCATCCAGAATGGCTCCAGGGAGAGATCTGAAAGGGGTAGGAGGTCAGGAAGAAATTACATGGGCACAGGGACACACAGACAGATGAGCTGGGAACAGGTGGACTGGGCTCTCTGATGGAGAAACCACTACCTCGTTACATTATATAGAGTTGACCATGGGAGTGAGTTTATAGTATATAACTAAATCAAGGTGACAGGCTTAACTCAACTCAGTAGGAGTGGTCTCTAGGGTCTTTAGACCATAAACATCTGGAAGGGGGAAAAGCCACTGAGGACAGGACATTTCTACAAACACTATTAACATTTATGCTCACACCCTTGAGGAAGGTTTTGTAATCCTTCTGAGGCTTATCCAGGGAAGGCATTCCCACTCCAAGGGACAGAAACAATGGAGTCCATGACAGGGCCTTGCCTATGACAGTAGCACACATTTGTTCAGAGTTTCATTCACACTTGGGAGTGAAGGGGGGAAGTACCTTCAGTTCCCTCTCAAGGAATAGCTGCTCCTGCTTAGGTTAATCTCAAACTGGTATGGTCTGGCTACCAGGCTGCATCACTCCTGAAAGACAAGGTGATCACTGGCATAGGACAGTGACTGGAGACTTCCCAGTGCCACACTAAAAATCATGGAACAAGATGTTGTAAAGCAAGAAACGCTAGTTACCCTTATCCTGGTGTCTTCTATCCTGCAGAGAGATAAGGTAGGCTAGCTAAACTTAAGTCTAGTCAGTTGTGTATCACCATCTCTGAGACAGGCTCTCTTGGTGTGATCAACTTGCTTGCCCGCAAAGTTAAGCAGGAATCAGCCTCAAAGTTGTCAGACAAAAATATGACTGCAAAGTGAGGTCAGGAGTGCCAAACTTTGACTCTGCTTTTATCTATCCAAGGGGTGTCTTGAGGCCCAAGTGCAGCTTCAGTAGGAGCAGATTCTAAGTCCTTGTTCCATTAGTGTCTTAACTGGACAGTCTTCCTGAGTATACTGGCTGATCATCAATTCTGCTCATAAGGGACTTGAACATCCCTCCCTCAGGCCCGGACAAGAGGGTAGAGACAGTGTTGAACCAAGCTTAATGAGGGAGGTAGGATTGAACCAATGTCCCTGCCATTGCCTCATCTGGCAGCTCTCAGGATTCCATGCCAGGGCACAGCTGCCTTTCTCCCTTCCTCAGATCTACCTAAGAGGCTGATGGGAGCTCACGTGGAGAGCCCAGCTCTGCAGCTTTGCCCTTCAGACAGTGATCTTGGAATAACAAGTAGGATCGTCCTGGGAAGCTGGTTAGAAAAGCAAGAACATCGACCTTCCCCAGCCCTGCTGAGTCAGACTGGGGACTCTGGGAGATTTCAAGGCATCTTTTCAGAGGCTCTGCGTAGGAAGCAACCCCTTAGGGCCTCTGCCTACAAAGTGGGGTTGGTTGTGTCCCTCTCCCTTGCAGATCTTTTACTGCCAGGATTTGGATTTGGAAGGAACACATCTTGTTTTTGTTGTTGGTTTTTGTTTGTTTTTCATTTTTGGTGTGTGTGTGTGTGTGTGTGTGTGTGTGTGTGTGCGCTTGCCCAAGGCTTTTCCCCAAAGAATCAAAGCCAGATAAAGTCTCGAGTCTCAGATAAAGCCCTCTCTTGTTTTATCTTAGAGACTCATGAAATTTAGATGCAATTCCATAACATACTTGATGTGTTTATAAAAAGATAAAGTGACAGAGGGGAACATGTTCTATGGATGTGTGGAGCAGGCCCATGCCAAGGCACCCCTTACCCCGAGGGACCAGCCACATGATGGTATAATATAGAATAGAGTTTATTTAGGGCATGGGAGGGAAGTTAAGAGGCAGAGAAAGACAGAAAGAGGGAGAGAGTAGAGAAATAGAGGCTGGCCATAAACACATGAAGAGATGGGGAAGTGTATGGGGAAGGGAGGGGAGAAGGGAAGAGCCCAAGTGGGCAAGAGAGAAGCAATAGAGATGCAAGAAATCTAAGAGAGGGAGGAGGGGGCAAGCAGCCCCCTTTATAGTGGGTCGGCCTACCTGGCAGTAGCCAGGTAACTGTGGGGTGAAGTTTAGACAGAATGCTAATAATACTGACTTTTAGCTTAAACTAAAACTAGTTGCTTTAACCTCTAAAATCTTTGAGACAAACTGGTTTTTCAGGGACATGCAGCATATGTCTATCCTGCCTTCCCATGATGCCCACTCTGACTTGGCTAAGCATCCCCCAAGTCATATGTGTTGAAAGGCTTATGCACCAATCTGTGGTGCTGTTGGAAGGTAGTAGAACCTTTAAAAGATTGGACCTAGTAGGTTACTGGGGTGTTCCCTCGAAAAGACATTGGGACCCCATGTTCTTAGGCCTCTTTGCTCCCTGGCAATGATTAGGTGAACAGCTCATTCCGTAACATTCCCCACTCCGGACTTTGTTTTATCTTGTCAAGCTTTCAAAAGCCACAAGGTCGGTTGACCACAGGATGAAAACTCCAAAACACTGAGCAAAAGTAAATGTTTCCGTACTTAAAGGTAATTGTCTTGGGTATTTTGTTATAGCAATGGGATGCTGGTTCTCACGAGTCCCATCTTCTAACATTCTCCACACATACTACAGCAAACGCCAAGTAAGTGACTTAATCAGTTAATAATTTAATAGGGAAATGACTGGAAATTGCAGACTCCAATTAGTAGGGGAAACACGGGGATTCATGAATTTGATTAGAATAGGAAACCTTTCTTTGAATTTTTAATACTAGATATTGATTACGAAACAGAACAAACTTTTATGTACTGGGCTGTCCAAAACCAGGAGAGATTTAGATTAGTACTATTTTTTTCTTCTCTGAAGTCAGTAACATCCTGTTTGGTTCCCTACAGGCAGAACCCTGAGGTAAGTATTTGAGAATGCTTGTCTTATTGTGTGTGTGTGTGTGTGTGTGTGTGTGTGTGTGTGTGTGTGTGTGTCTTTAGAGAAAGCAGAAGGAGGCTGTGAGCTGGGCAAGACTACGGCTTTGGTAATGTCTGGCTGAGGCTTGAATCGAAGAGCACACTGGAGCATGACTCATCCCACTGAGTTGCATCACTTGAGGTTGAGCCAAGGCTGTGTCTTCACACAGGCCTGTCACTGACTCTGAGCTGCTTGCAGAAGAGTCAGTGAATTTAGGCAAGGCAATTCCCGACCATGGGAGCAGCAGTCTAGCCAGAAATCCCCACAGCAAGCTGGCAAGGAAAACTTGTGAGAGTAGGGATGGGGGTGGGTACTGCTAATACCAGTGTCCACCCCAACTTCCACATGGTATGAAACATTGACATTCTTGTTCCGCAGCATCGCGATTCAGAGGGTCTGGCTTCTTTGCTGTAACGCTTGTGTATACAATTCATATCACTCACTGTATAGTGACTGAGCAATGTTCAACAAAACGTGTGCTTAGCTGATTTTGTCATTGTGTAAGCATCACAGAGTATACTTATACAAACTAACGTGGCTGTACCGACACTGGTCACAGTAACCTCACTGGCTCACAGCAGCACCAGCAGCTGGTCATTGAGACATCATTGTATATGACATGGTAACATAGTAGCATTATATTCCTCCTTACACTGTTGGTAAGGAGGTAGATAGCTCCTAGCTTTGGCTTTAAAAAGTTTCAAAGAAGCTTTGGGATTCTCATCCAAGCCTCCCTAACTTGTCATGGCATTCAGTGGACATTCCTAAAGTGGCTCCCTTCCTTCCCATGTTGGATTTCCATCATGTTCCTGTTCTGGACACACCCGTGAGGCGAGGGTGCTTTTTCCTGAACACCAAGTACTAAGGAAATAACGACGATGCAGCCCCGGTCTTATCGCTCCTGTTGATTAGTTGATTACTTAAGCAGAGGCCAGATGCTGAAGCTGCCCTGGCAGACATCCACAGTGAAGAGGGGGCACACCAAGTGCTCCCAGTGAACCACTGCCATTACCAGGCAGGGAAACATCCTTAAGTGTCAAGTGGCTTTCAGACGTGCAGATTATGACTCTTTTGTAATCACCTTAGATGACTTGGTGCTGGGAAGGTGGCCTGCTTTCAGGCTGCACAAAACCTGGAAATGGCTTTTACCACCATGCAGATTAAGCAGGATGCTTAAGTCAGAATCAACAGGAGGCAGCATGTTGCTTTTTTTTTCTTTTTAAGAAAACCCTTTCTTCTTTTTGACTCAATTTTCCTCTCATCTGTTTTCTGCTCTCACCAGGCTAGGGTTGCAGAATGGTTTTTCACATTGTGTAAGCAGAAGACAAAATCCTCTAAGCACCCTTGTGGTTCTGAAACAAAGCCTGAGAACTCACAGTACAGGACTCTGAATGTAACAATTTTATTTTACCATCTAGATAGGCGCCCACTGTATGTCTGATCACTATGTCTATCACATGTGAAGAATAGAATTTAAAAGAAAAAATTACCGTCCATTCCACATCCTCTGCAGTGTTGACAAGAGATGACAGAGTTCTTGGAAAGTTTTTGATTTGTGTACAGACAAACAGGGATCCCAAGTTCTTGCTCTGAGAGCAAATTATTGGTATGATTGAGTTGTCAAGTTGTTCCTGAATGAAAAAAAAAAAAAGAAAGAAAGAAATCAAAAGGAAGACATGACAGCTCCTAGGTATGGTGGGGCAGGAGGTTTGATGTAGATACAAGAAAGAACATAGCCAGAGGCATCTGGGAGTGTCCAAAGTGAACAGAACCTGACTGAGCTGGTTTATATGAGGAGAGAGGGGGAGGGAGAGCAAGAGAGATAACCAAGGTGGAAAGGCAAGGCTATGAGGTTGGCCAAGAGATAAAGCAGCCTAGCATGCAAAAAGTTCTGGTTCCACCTCCATCATCATATGTACTGGCCAGGATAGCAAACGCTGCCTTAGAAGTAGAGACAGGAAGAAGTTTGAAAGACATTCTTGGCTACATAGTAGATTTTAGTCCAGCCTGAAATTTGCTGTACCTTGTCTAGGAGACAGAGATGGGGGGCAGGGGGGAAGGAGAGACACAGACAAAGAGAGAGACAGAGAGACAGAGACAGAGAGAGACAAATGAATGACAGACAGAGAACACACGGAAGGCGATACACAGTTCATCAGTTCACTTTAACCCAGTGTTTTGGAAAAAAAAATCACCTCACTATGTCCTCCGGCATGAGGAAATACCACTTTCCCAAGTGTCCTCAGGGAAGCCCCTTTGTCCCTTATTTCCTGAAGGAAACAGTGTGTCTGAGAGGGTTTCCTTCTCCTTCTTTCAGAACAGTGATGAGAGTAGCCTCAGGAGCCCTCACACACAGTTGTTGGGGTGTGGCCAGACAAAGACTATGTTTCTCAGTACACTGTTGTCAGGTTTCATTATAAGTGCCTTCTACAGAGGTTGCATCAGCATCTGGGGGGCTTGTTGTGGATTTTAAGGAGAAAGGAAGAGTTAAGTGGAGGAGGCTATAAATAGGTCAGAGGGGTCTATTCTTGCAGCCCACCGGCCTCCTTGGCTACTCCTTAACTCAGAGCTCCTTCCCCTCAGGCAGGCTGACCCTGTCTGCATTTCAATTCAGCCTCCAACCCTGTTGCTGTCTGGCTTACTTTCAGCCTCTTGGAACCCGCTGTGCTTGACTCAGACTCGATACAATCTAGATGCTCTTTTCATGAAACAACCGCACAGGAAACGTGCTGTGGATGTGACTCAGCAGTATAGCCTGGGCTAACCTAGCCTTTATTTTCTTCTCTCCCAACTTCCTTCATCAAGTCCATTTTCTTTTTACCCATGGGATTCAGGAAAATGGCAGCATGGCTCTTAGCATTTCTCTCATCCAGACAGGCTCCCGTGCCCACTTAGCCACCACGTAGCTGTCCACTCCAGGGCTCACTGTGTTGATTTGTATCAGAGATTAGCTCTCCTTCTCTGTCAACTTCATAAATGTGTCTGGTTTCTTTTATTTGCTATAATATTTTGGAGACTCGGTGGAAACACTGGAGCGTGAGCAACGTTGAGTTTCTGGACATGTCTCTGAACATTGTGAATCTTCTAAGATCTCAGGGGAGAGAAGAGGAGAACTAAAGAAGGGAATTTGCTGAGACCTCCCCTTGTTCTTTCCAAGGTCAACACTTTGTCTGAGTGTGCACTGTGATTGGAAATGGAGATTGCTGGGTTGCCTACAATTCCTTGACGAAGAATCATTGCCAAGGTCAAGGCTACAACGTTTAGAGAAAGCCTCCCAGGGGTTCTTGCAGCTGTCTCCTGGAAGTCCTGCTCCTCCTCCTCTCCAACGGCTGGCCTTGGCTCTCAGCATGGGAGCCTGCAGGCCTCCATTTCCTTCCCAGCCTTGGGGGAATCTCCTTCCTACTTCACTCCTTCCCATCCCCCAACCACAGGAACATCCCTGTCCCCCACCCTTTTCCTTATCAAAGGTTTAGGATTAAATTGTTTTCTTCCAGCAGGTTTCCCTTGGCCGCCTTGCCTGGCCTGAACCTGAGACAAAAGAATACAATGAATGTCCTTCTCTGCTGGCCAAGCCAGTGTCCTTGTGGCTTTGCAGAGGCTTAGATGTGGCCCTTTTACCTCTTTAGTTTTATCTGATATTCCTCATTTTGGTCCCTGTACTCCAAGTCTAGTGGCCTTGTTACTAGAGTTATTAGGGGCAGAGCCTGAACCCTGATAGCCCTAACATGCCAGATTTGGCCACTTGTCCTCAATAAGCTAATTAAACAAACAGCAATAGTGAAAAAATCAGAAAAAGGAGATTTAGTCAGTGTGGTCACACTGGGAAGCAGGAGAAAGCCATCACATGACTCCTGAAGGTTTGTCTTCTGACGTCCCTGTTAGGTGTCAAACTCAGGACAAATGGCTACCTGAGGTGCTTGTCTAACAAATTCAAGTGGAAGCTTGCTGAACGGTTCTCCCAGCATCCCAGAACCTGTTAGAGTCATCTCGACTGATATACCCACTCCTACCCAACACTCTCCAGGGCCTGGGTTTGTCTTCCCAGGGCTACTCTGATACCTATACAATCTCAGCTATTTTGGTCACAAGATACTTTTTGTGTGTTCTTGGCCTCTGGGCCACTTTGTCTGTGGCTCCTTTCTTAGGCCTTCTCTCCTCTCTGTTTTCTTTTCCTCTCTTGTTTCCCATCGCCCCCACAGCACAGTTCAGTCAAGACCCTTCCAGATGCCTCTGACTATGAGAGACTATGTTCCCACATTAGATTTAATGGAGGGACAGAGTTATGCACAGCTAAGCAGTACTGGTCGAGGCATTATCCTGTCTATCATTCACCCACCGTAGTAATAGCTCCAGTTTCTCCTAAAAGTGTGTTTTGCTGCTTCTTTAGAATTGTACAAAATGTTCTCTGACCCGTCCAGCAGGTCCAGTTATTTGAGGGTCTTGAGGGGACCTTCTCCTAAGAACCAAATGGGGATAGAGAGAGATGAGGACCAAGTGCAAGAACGACACAGAAACATTCTGAGTGGCATCAAGGTCCCGCTGTATTCAGAAAGGCTCAAGGCTTAAATGCACAAGCAAAAGGGGAAGTACTTCTCAGCAGGAGGGGTGGGGCGGTGGAAATTCACAAGCAAAAGGAGAAGTACAAGTACTTAGCAGCAGGAGTGGTGGGGCAGTGGAAATTTTTCTTTTGGCAGTTACACGGGGAAGCAGGAACTTGGTGGTATCAGGGTGTGGTCAGGACATCTGGTGCTGACTTAGGGCTGGAACATTCTGTGGTTGTTCTCGGAACTGTGCGTCGGTGGCCTGCTTTTGACCCCCTTTTCTTCTTGGGGGGAGAGGCCCATTTCAGAGATCAGGACAATAGTGTTGTCTTAATAGCTCCCAACAGTTCTCCACAGGACATGTTAACCCTCTGGCTGGCATCCGGCTTCAGCCTTTTCCTTCTCCCATAGTGAGATATGGGGAGAAATACCAATTTCTTGGAGACCGTTATTTTACTAGTCTGGTACCCAAAAGGAAGGACATTGTTGTCACTTTAGCATATTGTCATCACTACCAGCATAGCTTCCCTCTGTCTCTAGAACAGTCAAAAGTTCCACCCCTTCTTTAGGGCCTTCTCCATAGCTTCTTTTGTGAGGGTCATTCTTGTTCTTAAGTGGCAGGCTTTCATTCAGATCATAACCAAAATGTCATCCCCATAGAACAGAAAAGCCATTGTTCACAAAGCACCAAACCTACTTGCCCTTCACCTACTTGCCCTTCACATGTCTAAGATGGTTTTGCTGTGTTATTTCCCAGTAGCTATTTTGTCTACTTCATTTATTTCTTTGTTAATTTGTTCATCTATTATTATCTTATTCCCACCATAGAATGAGAGCCTCAGAGAATGGAAGTCTTGTCTGTCATACCCTCCCCCCCCCATGTCTACTGGTTGTTTATTGCTGCAATAAAACTGTGTAATAAACTAAAAACCTCAGTGTCACAGACATTTATTTATCATGCATTTTCATGTCAGTATCATGGTGGTAGAGTTCTGATGCTTAATGAGCTACTGCTTCTGGTCTTGGGGTAGGGGGTGGCTTCTATCAGCTGGTATGACCAAGCTATGTGCTTTTCTCTAAGGGCTCTAGGAGGGACACACTACTGAGAAGCCTCAGTGAACAAGTAATTTGTCATTGCATAGCTGTTAATATCTATCTACTGGCAAAAGAAGTCACAGTGGACAGTCACAGACAAATAACTCAAAAAAGATTCTAAGTTTGCTAAAAGAATTTAAAGGAGAAAGTAAACTCCCAAATGAATATCAAGAGAACATAAAACACCTAGATGAAATATGGAAATCAATATAATATACTAAAGAGGCCTTCTGCATAGACATAGGCATAGACATAGGCATAGACATAGGCATAGACATAGGCATAGACATAGGCATAGACATAGGCATAGACATAGGCATAGACATAGAGGAAAATCAAAATGAAATGCTGAAAATTAATTCCACAATAAGTCAAATAAAGAATTGTGGAAATCCTCATTATAGACTTGGCCAAGGAGAAGACAGACTAGCTCAGATTAAAAAAAAACAAAAAATAAACAGAAGCCACCATGGCTTCCCAGAAAGTAATGAACCTGGTTCTGCTTGCTTAGACTCACAACATCTCTGCATCAGGAACCCAGCCTGCCCATGCTCCTAAACCCTTCCTCCCTTACTTAGACTACCTCTGCTTCCCAAAACATCACTCCAGAAACCAACTACTGACCTTTTGCACCAGGCTAGCCTACAACTACCAGGAGCAGTATTGCTGGAGTCAAGTCCCCATAGCTTCCTGCAACAGCAGCTACAGCAACCTCATGTTTGACAGAGATGTCATACATACAATGGACAAAAGATAGTCTCTTTAACAAATGATGCTAGGAAAATCGGACATTTACATATAGGAGAGCAAATTATTAATCAATCCTTATCTCTTATCCTGCACAAAAATTAACTCCAAATGGATCAAAGACACTTTTGGAAGTCCTGAAGCAGCTAGTGGAAAAAAGCATGAAAAATACCTTGAGATACAGGTACAGGAAGAACTCTAGTCACCCAGGTAACCAAGTTTATAATTGGAACTTTGGAAAATTCAAATTTGTGCAATGAAGTAAATAGTTAACTGAGTGAAGAGACATCCTACAGACTCAGGCTGAGGAAAAAATGCCCGCTATACATCTAAAAAGTATTAATATCTAGAGTATACAAAGAACTCAAATAGCCAAACAGCAAGAAAACAAATAATACATCCAATAAATGACCCCTGGAAATGAACACAGAGTTCTCAGAAGAAGAAGTGTAAACAGCCAATAAATGTTTTCAAAAGTGTTCAACATCCTTAGCCATGAGGAAAATACAAGTTAACGCTACATTGGGATGTTTTTCTCACCCCGGTTCAATGGGCATCATCTGGAAGACAGAGGAGAAGTTCTGAAACGAGTGTGGGGAGAGAGGGACCTTTATTCACCATGGGTGGGAGTGTAACTGAGGTAACCACTATGGAAATCAGTATGGAGGTGTCCCAAAAAGCTAAATACAGAGCTACCATATGACCCAGCTACATCACCGCCCGGGTGTACACTCACAGGACTCCTTCCTACCATAAAGATACCTCACAGTCCTGCTTACAGCTCTCCTAGTCACCATAGCAGAGAGGCTGCATCAGGCTAGCTAACTGGTAGATAAGGGCAGCATGGTGGGTATGCACAATGGAACTTTATTCAGCTATAAGGAAAAGTGAAATCTGCAGGAAAGTGTGTGGAAGTGGAAATGTTTTATTACACTATATAGTCCCGGCTCAAAAAAGATGAACACCACGTGTTCTCCTTCATCTATGGATCCTAGTTTCTAACTCTTATGTGTGTGCGTTTTATGTGGGGGAGAGTGTGGCTAGGGAACAAGAAATTAGAAAGGAGACCAGCAGAGGGGGAAAAGAGCCTTAAAGGAAGAGGAGTAGGGAGGGCAATAGAATACATGTGATCTGGATGTGGGCAGCAGGGACAGGGGGTGGAAGGGTTTAAGCAGGGAGTGGGGGACAGGAACACGGGGGAGGGTCAGAAAAAACTAAGTATGCATGAAAATGTCATGAGAAAATATGTAACATTGCAAAGTAATAGTAAAAAGTGAGAAAAAGAGACAGAGGAAACACTAGAACACGCACACACACATGACATACCCTGCCTGACACACAAGGCTGCTAGGGCTGCTTTCCAGGGCTGCTAGGATAATCACTCTAAACCTTAGTTTGTTGTAGGCATCTGATGGTCTAAAATAAGTTATCTGTAATTCTACAATGGATTGCTGTACTTAGCTAAAGTATCGATCCTCAGAGAGATCTCAAATCAGGGAAGAAGTGACTAGATTTTTCTTCAAAGTGCACTTTCAGAAAGAGGAATAAACAGGACGGAAGATACTGATAGATGGTCAGGGTTAAAGCTTCATTTCTTGTTCATTTCTCCAGAATTACAGGTGATTACCGGCAGCAATCCATAGGACTGTCTTCAGTGGGAACGCTCTGTCTAATAGCTTTGCTATGTTATGAGACAATTTTTCTAAATGACAGAAAGTAATTAAAAGATATCACAGAAAATCAATCTGCCCAGTTAATCTTGCCACTTCCAACCCCAGGAAGAACTTCCTGATGACTCCTTTCTCTGCTCCTTCCTCAGACACCAGGAACAGACTTTTACATTTAGACACCAAGTGTGGGTAGAATCCTTGCTGGAAAGCAGTACAGTAAATGTTTTTATCCTTCTGGGACACGTATTCTGTACGGTAGCTACTGAACTTCAGTGGTGCTAGCTGAGATGCCAGGTAGTGTATGGCGATGTCCTCAGACCCAGAAGGACGGGGAAAACCTTGAGCAGACTATGGCATTAGCCAGGGTTCAAAAAAAGGTGTATTTTTGAGTCCTATAAGGAACCAGGCATTCTTGGGAAATTCTTTAGGGAAACTGTTTCAGAATGACTAATTTGAGACATAAAATCCCTTTTAAAACAGGAAAAAAATATTAGGCTCCCAAATGAACAGCTTAATGCATCCAAAAAGTATGATAATTTTACTTAACAAAGAGTAATTTGGTAAACATTTATGTATGTATGTATGTATGTATGTATGTATGTATGTATGTATGTATTTATCTTTTTTTCTTTTACACTCCAGATTTTTATCCACCCCCCCTGCCCGGTCCACCCTCTGACTGTTCAACATCACATATCTCCTCCCCAACTCCCTGTCTCCATGAGGATGCCCCTACCCCCATGTCCCATGTTACCAGATCTCTAAACTCCCTGGAGCTTCCAGTCTCTTGAGGGTTAGGCGCATCTTCTCTGACTGAACTCAGACCCAACAGTCCTCTGCTCTATATGTGTTGGAAGCCTCATATCAGCTGGTTTATGCTGCCTGGTTGCTGATCCAGTGTCTGAGAGATCTCAGGGGTCCAGTGCTGATCCTCCTCCAGTGTCACCCTCCTCCTTCTCAGCTTCTTCCAACTTTTCCCTAATTCAACCACAGGGGTCAGCAGCTTCTGTCCATTGGTTGGGTGCAAATATCTGCATCTGACTCTTTCAGTTGCTTTTGGGTCTTTTGGAAGGCAGTCAGGATAGGTCCATAGTCTTAGTAATAGTGTCTGGCCTTGGGGCCTCCCCTTAAGCTGGATTCAATTTTGGGCCTGTCACTGGACCATCTTTTCCTCAGGCTCTTCTTCATTTCCATCCCTGCATTTCTTTCAGACAGGAACAATTATGGATCACAGTTTTGACTGTGAGATGGCAACCCCATCCCTCACTTGATGCCCTGTCTTCCTGCTGGAGGTAGGTTTTACTAGTTCTTCTCCCCACTGAAGGGCATTTCATCTAGGGTCCCTCCCTTTGAGTCCTGAGAGTCTCTCACCTCCCAGGTCTCTAGTACATTCTGCAGGGTTCCTCCAACCTCTTACTTCCCGAGGGTGCCTGTTTCCACTTTTTTCTGCTGGCCTTCGGGACTTCAGTCCTCCCCCACCCCCAGACCCAATACCAGACTGTGTTCCCCTCTCCACCCTCCCCTTTCCCTCCCAGGTCCCTGTCTCCCCCCTTGTGGTTGCTGGTGGGGTTGCAAACTGGTACAAGCACTATGGAAATCAATCTGAAGGTTCCTCAGAAAAATGTAAATAGATCTACCTGAAGACCCAGCAATACCACTCTTGGGTATATAACCCAAAGATGCCCCACCATGCCACAAGGGCACGTGTTCCACTATGTTTATATCAGCCTTATTTGTCATAGCCAGAAGCTGGAAACAACCCAGATGTTTCAGGACAGAAAGATGGATACAGAAAATGTGGTTCATTTACATAATGGAATAGTACTCAGCTATTAAGAATGAGGACATCCTGAGTTTTGCAGGCAAATGGGTGGAACTAGAAAATATCATACCGAGTGAGGTAACTCAGACCCAAAAGGACATGCATGGTATGTACTCACTAATAAGTCAATGTTAGGAAAAAAGTACAGAATATCCAAGATACAGTCCACAGTACTCAAAAAGGTCAACACGCTGAAGTGCCCAAATGAGGACTCCTCAGTCCCACTTGGAAGGGAGAAAAAATTTGGCTTTGTATGTCAAGAGAATCCATGGATTTCTCTCAAGAGAATGTTGATTGGTCACCTCAGTGTGAAGATGCTGTATAAAGGAGCTGCTGTATTTGGAAGGAACAAATCTTTGCTTTTGCTCTCTCAACAGCTCCTCTGAATCCCTTGAAAACAGCAAGTTCTTGTGAACAATTTATGATTCACTGTTGCTGTACAAGAAGAAATGTACCTTGCTCTCTGAGTGTAAGATTTAGCAAGTGAGGACCTTGATTCTTAGTAACATTTTCATTTCAGATCAACAACATTTAGTGAGTGTCCTTTGCAATTCTTTTTCTTTCTTTTTTTTTTTTTTAATAAGCCTGGATTTTAGGTATGCTTCTTATTTTGGCAATTGTGCGATGGTCATTAGATGTTTTTTATTTTATTTTATTTTGTTTTTCTATTAGGTATTTATTTCATTTACATTTCCAATGCTATCTCAAAAGTCTCCCACCCTCTCCCCCACCCACTCCCACTTCTTGGCCCTGGTGTTCCCCTGTACTGAGGCAGTTTAAGTTTGCACGACCAATGGGCCTCTCTTTCCACTGATGGCCGACTAGGCCATCTTCTGATACATATGCAGCTAGAGACACGAGCTCTAGGGGGTACTGGTTAGTTCATATTGTTCCATATTGTTGTTCCACCTATAGGGCTGCAGATCCCTTTGTAATTCTTAAGGGATAAATATTATACAAATGTATTATTTGTTACCTGAGATTAGTATGTAACTGTGCTGCCCGTATTTCACTTTCTGCCCTACCAGGACCACTTTAACGTCTTGGTGTTTCTGTTTGTTCATCTGTAAAATGTTGCACCTATCCAATAGCAATGTTGTCAGTTCTAATGAGATTAATATAACTTTAATTTAAAACACATTGAAGAGATCCTGTCACATAGTAAGTACAGACGATGACCTATTAACTACTACTGGCTATTTTATTACCTGATTGGTATTAGCAGTACATATAAATGATGATGTAATTGTTGTGATTGGATTGTGTCACCCTCCAAATTTTTAAGTTGAAGTCTGAATTCCCAGTGTGACTCTGAAGGTGTAATGAAGGTGAAGTAAGGTTGATGTTCAACTCATATCTTTATGGGCAGAGTGTGAGGCTTCCAGCATGCATCTGAGGAAAGGTCCTATGTCCCCATGCTGTGAGTGAGGAAGGACACCTCACCTCCCAGTGCCTGCATTGTAACTGTTAGAAGCCACAAAACGCTGAGATCTGCTGTTGTTCAGGTCACTGTGGAATTTCCTTATGTCAGCCTTGGCCCTTAATACAGTAATCAACCAGAAAACTTAACAACTTCTTTCATAGGCTAGCCAACAATTAAGATGATGTCCTAAGTATGGGTTAAAACGATGCAATGGTAACAACTTGGTCTGATGACTCCTCTTATTAAATATACTTTTTGCAAATTTCTTATTTGTATTCTTTGGTTCAGTTTTTTTATTTTTTTGATATTTGTACTTCAGTGCCACCTTCCTTTTTAATTTTTATTTTTGAAATCATAAGGTGTTTCCACCCGTGAAAGCAAAGTTCCTTGTGGAAACAGCTTTGGCCTCAAGCAGGACAGTTCTAGTCCACATACAAAGCCAAAAATGGTAAGCATCTTAAGCTCCTTTTACTGTAAGTTTCTTCTCTTTCTTCCACTCCATCCTCTCCATCCTCTTCTGACACTGAGACCAATGGACTAGATAAGGAGTGGGCATTGACCTCTCTCTCTCTCTCCCTCTCCCCCCCCCTCTCTCTGTGTTTGTGATTTATTATTGTAGCTAGACAGGAAGAGAAATATAAAGCTGGCTATTCAGAGTCAGCATCTATGTGCAACATGCGGTGTTGACTGGCTCTGTGTGGTTGATATGCATTTGTGCTATTTCATGAAATGTTGATGTGCTTGTAAATCATTTTTATATGTTTGTAAACATTTCTGTCTCCTGTAAAAAATAGTTTCTTTTACATCCCTTAAGAGACCCTCATAAAACACAGTATTTGCTTTATAATGATGCAGGAGTGGAAACTAAGATCAGGAGGGAGGTGATGGATGCAGCCATTTGGTGGGCACATAAGGCTTCATTGTGACTTTCTGTTACTTTGAGGTAGGAGAATATCTACATTGTTACAAACTATATTACGGTAGGTTTCTAACTCTCCTCTCCCCCTAAATAATAGAATTACATGTTTGTGCCCTTTGCCGTTTGACTGTACAGTGCCTCTCCTTTTACCAGGCACTGGTATGCCATTTCTCAGAGAGGGGATCAGGACAGTCTTTAGGCAATGGAATGAGGGTAGCCCTGATATTGACAGCTTGCACGCAGACACACTGTGCTTATATAATTTGTATAGTAATACTGGCCCATAAGATGCACCTAAATATGGGTTACATATAGTGTTTTATATATATATATATATATATATATATATATATATATATATATATATATAGAGAGAGAGAGAGAGAGAGAGAGAGATGTATATGCTCACATACACTGTGAAATGGCTAAATCCAGCCAGTTAATACAGAGACTTGAAATATGCATCATGGTAGTCTTTAGATGTTTGTTTTCTGTCCTCTATCATAAGAAGAGTACTGAGTAGCTCCTTTATCCTTCTTCCTGGAACAAAAGACAAACAAACAAACAAGCAAACAAACAAATGAAAAACCAAAAAAACCCAAGAATCAAATCCAAACTCAACTCACACTTTGAGGGCTAGCTCAGTCCAGACTAGCTGAGAATGGCCAAAACCTCAGCCAACTTATAGGCTATGAGCCTGCCATAAAGATTTGCTTCTCAAATCCCTGGGATCTTAGAATTGTTGCAGAGAATTATATGGAAAAAAATCTAGCACAAACTCATAACTCCTTTTTTTTTTTTTTTCTTTTTTTGGTTTTTCGAGACAGGGTTTCTCTGTGTAGCCCTGGCTGTCCTGGAACTCACTTTGTAGACCAGGCTGGCCTCAAACTCTGAAATCCTCCTGCCTCTGCCTCCTGAGTGCTGGGATTAAAGGCGTGTGCCACCATGCCCTGCTCATAACTTCTTTATAATATTTTTGAGACTTATTTTTATTTATCTTTATGTGTATGGAAGTTCTGCTTGAACTGTGTAGCATATTCATGCAGTGCTGAAGGAGTCCAGAAGAGGGATCCTGCCCCTTGAAACAGGAGTTAAATACAGTTGTGAGCCACCATGTAGGTGCTAGGAATTGAACAGAGGTCCTCTGGAAGATTAGTCAGTGCTTCTAACCCCTAAGTCATGTATCTAGCTTCAGAAACACAATTTCCTCAATGAAGAAATATATGCTTAACATTGACAATTCCATGCTACATAAAATTAACCTTAATCTAAATTTTAGATTAAATACGGTAGAATCTGAAGTATTTAGATTTTTGTTTGAAGCCCATCTATACCTTGTTAACAAATTTGAGAGCTAGCAATTGATTCCACCACTGCCCTTTAAAGCCCTGCTTTATTCATGATGATTAAGAAAGTAACTTGGGGTCTTCCTGCCGTTTTGTGCAAGGCTAGAGACCCATTCAAGGTCTATTCCATGAGGGAAAGAATGCAATGAGGCTTCTGGGCAGAACTCAGAAACAGGAACAATAGCTCACCTGCTCCTCAGGAACCGAGAATCAGAGCTGAAGCCAATGAGCCAGCAGAGTTGACACTTATGTTCATCACATGTTGTGGGCTTGGGGGGGTGTCACTTTTTCATATTTTAGACACTGCAGTTTTTATATTTATGATGACAAGTTTCTGCAGATGGCAAAGTTTCTTGTCTTATAGCATGAAACACTCCAGTGCATGAGAGCCTAGTATCGGCAGTGGGTGGAGCTTTTAACCTTTGTCTCTCTGCTCATGGGGCTGCAGCCCTGAAACCCCCCCTCCCGTGTTCATCCCAAGATACCCCAAAGGGTGTTCTCACTCCTCATTTCAACATGTGTTTGGTGTGTTGCCTTAGCACAATGGAGTTTGGCAAGAAGATTCTGTTTTTCCACTTAGATTTAGTGTCTGAAAATGCAGATGGAGGATAAGAGCTGGCTCTTACTGTGGCACTAGGGTCACCCTACTGGAAGCTCTTCGTGGTGTTACAGAAAGCATAAAGCATATTTGTTTTCTATTCCCTTACTTTTTAGAACTTACTTTACACTGGGCCACTGAGGACTTTCCAAGCTGTTCTTGTTTCTGAATTCTGGAGGGCTGCTTCTCCTAGGACCATTAAGTTGCCAACTTCCTGCCTGTGTTACAAGTGGGCTGTGCTCATTCTCCAAGCTCACAGAAGGCCTGCAGGCTGTGAAAAATGAGAAGCAGCTGTTTTGGGTGGGGAGCTGGTGGGGTTATCAGGAAAAGACCCCACACAAGGGACTTGGGGGTCCATTGAGGAGATATGGGTGGGACAAGCAACACAGCAGAGAATTGTTATTTCACTAGTTCAGAATGGGTATACAGAGTGCCGGGGTTCAAGGTGCGCATCCTTGCTAAATCTGAATGTTGAAATCGCCCCCACTAATGGATGCTATTGTGTGAGGCCTTTGAGAAGTGGTTAAGTCATGATGATGGTCATTGTGAATGGGATGTGTCCTTAGGATAGAGGTCACAGAGAGTCCTTGACTCTTCTGCCATGTGACACTGTAGTAAAGAGACAGTGTCTGTGAACCAGAAGCAGATTTACCTTTCAGACCTCAAAATTTCTAAAAATAAATTTCTCTTCAGATACCATCCAGTCTACTGTCATTAAAAAAAAAATAGCAGCCCAAATGGACTAAGTCGAAACCCCTATCCAGTGTTTCTATGGAGTTCCTTTTCCCATCTACCTGGTACTCTTCAAGCCCTGGAAAAGAATGAACTAAAGACAACACAAAGTAAGACTATGCCATCCATTCCCCCTGTCTCTCTTCTTAAGGCCCACCTCTTCCCCATGGGAGCAAACAGACATCCAGGAGATAGAGGCAGGGAGGCTCGTACCTGGAAGCATCTCCCATCTCCAGCCTGCGCTCCACCCCCTCCTCTTTTTTATTACAATGGTTGGACTAAGTTTACATCATTTTACAATTAAGTCTCTGTCTTTTTTATCATCTTCTACTCCAGTTTTATTGCTCTTGGCATCTGTCAGGCTGCCCCAGCTTCATCTGGAAACAAACAGCATCCTGTATATATTAGTGTTCTCTAAAACAACATTCAGAATCATTCCCACACAAGGCAGTGCAGCCAAGTTGTCTGGGATTGTTGGTGAGAAGACTGAAAATAGGCAATTTTGATTGCATAAGCCTTGTATATTAATGTCTTGGTTATTTATTTATTTATTTATTTATTTATTATTTATCCATTCATTCATTCACTCATTCATTCATTTATTCATTCATTCATTCACTCATTCATTCATTCACCCACTCATTCATTCATTCACCCACTCATTTATTTATTTTGTTGTTCGTTAGTTTGTTTATTTTTTATGAACTTGACACAAGCTAGAGACATTTGGTAAGAGGGAACATCAATCAAGACAATTTCCTTGCAAGACTGGCATGTGGGGAACCCTGTGTGCATTTTCATGATTAATTACTTGTGTGAGTGCTGTCACTCCTGAACAGGAGGTCCTAGGTTGTATAAGGAAGCAAGTCGAATTATATATGTATATTTATGCGTTAAATTACATTTATTATAGGCGCTTTTAGAAAGATAATAGTATGACTCCTATGACATCAGACCTTCTTACTTTTATCCTCCTACCTTATTCTATGGTTAGCTTCCTCCTCCTTAATTAGAGCCCCCAGTTTTCCAGTTTCCCTCATTAGATTCCCCTGCCACCACCACAATCATCCTCTTTCCCTTTCCTAGTTTCATCAGTGACTCTAGGTTTTGGAGTTACTGCCTCTGATGAGAGATAACATGACTTTCTGAGTCTAGGTCATCTCATTCAATACGCTCTTTTCTTGGTCTAACCATTTACCTGCAGTTTTCATGATTTCATTTTTATTTTTAGTTGAGTAATATTCCAAAGTATACATATGCTATATTTCATTCTCTATTCACCAGCTAGAGGACATTTTTCCCTCATTTTTTAGCTATTGTGACTAGAGCAGCAATTCAGGTGGAAGGCAAGTCCCTTTCATTGACAGCACCATGTACTTCTAACTCAGGGCACAAAGGACCTGGGCTTGATGTGACCTGAAAGTCTCCTCCCTGAGGACAACCTTTCAAGGTACCAAAAGGCACCATGAAGGGAATCAACCAATACTCCTACACAGTTAAGTTACCTATGTACCACAGCAGTGACCAGTGTGGCATGGCACAAAAACCTCAAGGATGTAGTTTTGGCATACTTGTCTCTAATTATACTTAAGACCTGGTTCACAAGAGGGAAACCATGCCTAGTTTAGGAAACATAATCAAGTACCCAAAGCTAGTGACGTCTTGGAGGAGAACCTACAACCTTCATTTTATTAAACATAATTCCTAACTATATTCTAAATATTTATTGCTATACCCACATATTATATTTCTCATCCCATGTCAAACAAACTTCTCTTTGTGAGACACAGGGAAAACCACAAACAGTCAAAATGCAGAGTTGTGGAGCCTAGTCCCAAGTGATACCTCTACAACAAAACTCTTGCACCTGAGGATCATTGTGGAAGAGTAAGCAGAAAGATTCCAAGAGCCAGAGGAGTAGGAAGTTTGCTATGAGAATGTATATCTTAGAAATTGTCAGAAGCTACATACATAAAATATAAACAACATGACTGCATAAATATTAGCTAAACAAGTACAGCATGGATAAACATACTAACTTGGAAGCAGGAAAACTCATGAAATCTTGATGCTTAGACAAAGAATTACAGGCAATCAAGGAATGTAGAGAGCAGGAGAAATAGTTTTCTTTTGGGAAGAACACACTAAGTGGTTATCTAATACCAAGTGCTCAGCCCTGAAAACGTATGTGTGCAAATGACAACATATGGAATGAACAGGTTCTGTGAATATGTTTAGGAATGTATATGCAAGCAATTGAAGAAAAAAGCCAGACATTTGAAAGAGAGCAAGGAAGGGATACATAGGAGGGCTTGGAGGAAGGAAGGGAAAAGGAGGTTATGTGATTATACGATAATCTTGAACATTTTCTAAAAATTTATTCAGAGGAAGGAAGGAAGGAAGGAAGGAGGAAGGAGGAAGGAAGGGATGGAGGGAGGAAGAAAGAAGGAAGGAAGGGAGGAAGGAAGAAAGAAGGAAGGAAGGGAGGGAGGAAGAAAGAAGGAAGGAAGGGAGGGAGAGAGGGAGGGAGGGAGGGAGGAGGGAGGGAAGGAAGGAAGGAAGGAAGGAAGGAAGGAAGGAAGGAAGGAAGCAAGAAGGAAGGAAGGGAGGGAGGAAGAAAGAAGGAAGGAAGGGAGGGAGAGAGGGAGGGAGGGAGGGAGGAGGGAGGGAAGGAAGGAAGGAAGGAAGGAAGGAAGGAAGGAAGGAAGGAAGGAAGCTGAACAAGTCATGAGGAGCAAGCTAGTCACCAGCATTCCTCCCTTGCTTCTGCTTCAGTTTCTGCCTACAGAAACTCTGTGTCACCTCTGTGACCTGAGGGTCATTGAAAGATAAAAGAAACCCTTTCTTCCTCAAATTGCTTGTTGCAGTGTTTTATTGTCTCACTAGAATCCCTAACTAAAGGAGATTAAATTGGTACCAGGACAAAGGGGATTGTTGTAGCAGACCTCTTGGTTCTGTGTGAGGACTGTGGTAGAATTTGAACTTTGGGCTGGAAGAGCCATTGGGTTCTTGATAAGAATGTTGCTGATAATAAAATGGGCAAGATCTGGCTTGTGACAAAGCTTGAGAGTCCTTTAAAGACTCTACTGGGGCCACTTAACATTTTGAATTAAGAGGTGTGGTTCTGGCAGCTGGAGAATATGTTGTGTCGAACAAGAAATCAGAACTGCTAAAGTGAAATTGTACTGGGACCAAACTGATCAGGTGAGCTGAAGACTCTGCTGTGACTAAGATGAGACCAGCATTATTGAAGTGAAAGCTTTGAGAGAATTTTTCTCAGGGTCAGCACACTGAAGCTGTGGTAGGTGGACAAGGCCATACTTTGTGCTGGCAGCCAAACTTTATAATTGTAAGAGACACCCATGGTGCCGGATTCGAAAGCATGAAGAGGTCATGGAGAGCAGTCGATGTTTGGCACCAGGAAAGTCTGGAAGAGACCATTGGTTACGTTATAGCCTCAGTTGCAGTAGCAGCCCCAGGATTGAAGGGGTCATGGAGGCTCAAAAGACTAGTCCATGGACTGAGGGAAAGGATTGCTCTGTGGCCAGGCTCTTTGTTTCTAGTCAACACACATCTTGTTTCTGAGCCCAAGAACTGTAGTCCTCCCTATGTTCATCCATCAGTAAGAGATCAATTTCCTCAGCTCCTAATTATGTCATGGCTTTTTGTTACTAGTGGTCAGGGTTTAGGCTAGGTATTTCTAGATTCTTGGAATTTTTAATTAATCATTTTATTTTATTTTTTACATTTCAAATGTTATTATCCCCTTCCCTGGGTCTCCCCTCCCCCCTCCACCTCTCCTTGGCTTCTAAGAGGGTGACCCCACCCACCCACTCCTGACTCACCCCTCTAGCATCTCCCTTCGCTGGGGCATCAAGCCTCCACAGGACAAAGTGCCTCCCCTCCCACTGATGCCAGATGAGGCACTCCTCTGCTACATATGTAGTGGGAGCCATGGACCCGCCCATTTGTTCTCTTTGGTTGGTGGTTTAGTTCCTGGGAGGTCTGAGGGGTCCAGTTAATTGATACTGTTGTTCTTTCTATGGGGTTGCAATCCCCTTCAGCTCCTTCAGTCCTTTGCCTAACTCTTTCGTAGGGGTCCCCAGGCTCAGTCCAATGGCTGGCTGTGAGTATCTGCATCTGTCTTAGTCTGGTGCTGGCAGAACCTTCCAAAGGACAGCCATGCCAGGCTCCTATCTGTAAGCACATCTTGGCACCAACAATAATGTCGGGTTTGGTGTTTGTAGATGGAATGGATAACAGGTTGGGAGGACTCTGGATGGCCTTCTTAGCATCTTATTCAAAGAATTTTGTAAGGGTCCATGATTCACTAAAGGATGGCAACCCATACTCAAATAGTATGCAAAGGAAAGAACATTTTACTCTGCAGAAGTCCAGTATGTTAGAGTCTACCATCTACTGAGATGGAGGTCCACCCCCACCCCTATCCTCACCCCCCATGAACTTTCAGGTCCAATTTAAGGCATAGTAAAGGAAATCCAGGGAGAGGTAGATTATCTCTATTTTCGGTTTGATCTTTATGGACATTCCCAAACCATTACTGGGTACTGGGGGCTGGCTGGAAACTGTTGCTGAGGTAGTCTGGAAACTGTTGCTGACCCATTGCCCTTGCTTCAGGCCAGGTGGTGGGGCAACTTGTGATGGTAGGGCAGTTTCTGACTGGCTGCCTGAGGCCTGTGGGTGTTTTTGTTGTTGTTGTTGTTTTGTTTGTTTGTTTGTTTGTTTGTTTTTTTCAGTAACTGACATGCCTGGACACGCCTGGACTTAAAAATAGAGATTTAGGCCTAGTCTCCTGAATTGCCAATGTGAAGCCTGTCTTGGAGTCAGCCTGTCTCAATTGAAGATAAAGGCTCACAGATTGGCAAAAGAAGCAAGAAAACTTAATTCAGAGCAAAGTGATAGTGTAGATTACAAAGGGATACACTGGTGAGATTGACAGGTGGCCACAAGAGTGACATCACTTAAGGGCCCTGACTACTGTTTGGCACTTCCTTTTATGGGATTCAGTAGAAGAAAGAACATGTGTACAATTTTGGTGGTCCTTCATTTTGATTGATAGATTAGGTCATATATTCCCCTGTCCTATGCATTCATGTGACTTTCCATAATGCACCTGGTTTTAACTATATGTATACCTAATATGCATAGGCATAAGATGGTAAGTAGAAGAATTTCCTTAAAAGTGAGTTTTAGGACACAATTTTCCTGATCTTCCTAAATATGCTCAGTCCTTCTATTCCTCATAAAAGGGTAAGTTTGTAATATACTTAAACAGAAACCATTCACATTTGTTTGTTATTAGGGTTGAGAAATTCATACTAACATTCAGAGATGGAAGTACTTGTAACTTGATTCAGGTTAGGGGAAGAAGGGGGTTCTGCGCATGCTTGCTCATTGTTTAGAGAGTGTGTGCATTGTGTGTGCATGGTACATTTAAGCAAGGCACTGGGCTGGATTACAAGAAGGTGCTTGGTGTTCTAGAACTTCAAACCAAGATATTAAACTATGCTGTGCTGGTCTGTCTAACTTTCTTCTTTCTCTGGTATTTTGAATGCAGTGGAAATGGTATGAGTATTCTGTGAGGGTTCAGCAGGTCAAATACTCCCATTTTCTTATATAGCAAGCTACACACAAACAAGGAGGTAATCTTTCAATACAATGAGAAACATCTCATACCACATCACAATGAACCAGCCATGAGATTATATAATTGAGACCATCTTAGTCTAGTCACATCCCCCATAGATGTGACCTGCCAGCCAATTAACACCAAGCTGTGCATGCCTGAATCAATCTAGTGGCAACCAGAAGAATTGCAGTTAAGCCAACAGAGCTGTTAATTCATAGATTGTGAGCTCACACATTTGTCATTTTGACCTACTACATTTTGAGATGGTTTGTTTAGCATAGTAGGTCATTGAAGAAACAATGAAACAAAAGTTTTCAGAGCAGTGGTTTCTTCTTTTACAGTGTTTTCACTGTGAAGAGCAGTTCCTTCTACCAGATGAATTCCCTGAGAGCTTTCTTGTTCAGCAGTAAAAACCACTATCACTACCACCACCACCACCACCACCACCACCACCACCACCACCACCACCACCAAACCAAACAGCCCTCCTCCCCGAAACAAAACGAAACAAAACAAAACAAAGATGGTGTGAATCTGGATTAGGACAGGGTAAAGAATTTCCTTGAGATGTCACTGCTGAGTTTGGCTGGGTATTAGAGAGGTCAACGGGAAAAGAGGCACAGATGAGAGATATAGAAATAACAGCCAAAACTACTTACCAGCCCAGGTCAAGCAAAAACAGAAATCAAGTACCACAGATCCAAAGACAAGTGTATCTGAGCTGAAGTAAGTCTCTTTGGCACTCTTGCTTCTTGGCACCTACTGCAATGTTACATTGTTACAAGAATCTCTGCATGCTCGGTAATAATTCTTTCAATTCTTTCTTCTGCGCTCACTGATTTCTGCCTGTGCATAGATTAAATTTGAAAGTGAGGCTGTCTCCACCTGTGCTGCCAGAAACCTTCCAGGAAATTCCCCAATCAGAACACTCAATCAAGCCTGTCCATGAAGTCTGTCTATACAGTAGCAGCATTAGCAGGTGGCATGAGTGGCGTCTCCCACTGAGCAGACCACAAACACAGACATCTGTGGCCAACTGCTTGGAAGAAAGCCACGCATACACACTGCCTCAGAGGGGTGTTCTTAAGAGCCACCCATATGCCAGGGTCTTGGCTCTGTTTTTCAATCTAAGAATAATTTGCTAAATTACTCAGAATATACCATATGCAAGAATGCAAAGTCCTCCCCCACCCCATCCCAGTCTCTCTGATGAATTCTTCTTGTAGCAGAATTCTGCTTATAACTCCTAACTGAAGGTTCTGAGCTGTCTCTGTCTCTGTCTCTGTCTCTGTCTCTCTGTCTCTGTCTCTCTCTGTCTCTCTCTCTCTCTGTCTCTCTCTCTCTCTCTCTCTCTCTCTCTCTCTCTCTCTGTGTCTCTCTTACCTAGAAAAAATCCTTCTGCAAAATAAGCCTATACCCAGTGAGCTGCATGCCCTGTTTCTGAACCAAGTTTCTTGTTTTTCTTTTTTATTAGATATTTTCTTTATTTACATTTCAAATGTTACCTCCGAAAATCCCCTAACCCCTCCCCGCTCCCAACCCACCCACTCCCATTCCTGGTCCTGGCATTCCCCTATACTGGGGCATAGAGCCTAAGCCAAGTTTCTAAAGTGCATTTTTTTCCAAGACATGATGGCAAAGTCTCCACTTCCTCACATGGAAAGACAATGGCTACCAGGAAAATGCTACCTAGGTTCAGCAATAATTAGAGAAATATGTTGAAGAATGAGAAAACAGAAAAGAACAGAGAACTGTGTGGTAATAAGACTCTATGAGAATTGTTTCCTAAAGGCATTTTCTGAAGGATATAATATTTTCCTCATGATTACCCTAAAAATGGGATTTCCAGAGTCTGGAAACAGGGAAATCTGAGCAGTTCTTACGATTGTACCATGAATGCGATTTTAGAAGTGTTTGGTTAACATTTTTACTGTGCATAGTCATGGGATTCAGTATGTGCTATTTTAACACATTCACATAGATCCAACCTCTCTCCCTCCAGCCTCCCCCTTCTTCCCAATCTCTACTAATCACTTTTCTGCACTTGGGCCAAAACTATTCTTTTTTAACTTCTTCATATGAAATAGAACACTATCACTTGTCTTCCATGTCTGGCTTATGAGTTATTTGACTTACCAAGGTATCCTCTACTTTGATCTGTTTTGCTTCAATTTGTAAGACTTCATTCTTCATGGCTGAATAATTTCCATCACGCATGCGTACGTTTTCTTTATTCACTCCTTGATAGATTGGTTCTATATTTTAGCTATTGTCAATAGACCATAATTGTCAATAGACAAATAGAACATGATAGCAGGTCTCTGTTCTTCTCAATGCTCCTGCTTCATCTGTGCTTAGCTCTGTCCCCTTCATAGCTTGACAGTCTACCAAGATACTGGTTAACAAATGACAAGCCACACTTGTGCCATCATGGTCTATTCCACTACAAAAACTTGCCATTTGAGTTGAACAAGCATTCAATAGGCATACAACTGGCCAGTTAGCCTTAGAAATCTTAGGCCTTGAAAATTGGGGTTGGCTCTCAATTACTAGTCCTTTGGTGTCCAAATAGGCTTCTATCAAATCTGTTGTAAAAAAAAAAAAATGAGTCCATAAGGAAGAGAGGAAGAGCTGAACGTGAAATGGGTACAAGTGAAAGAACCTAGTGGGGAAACCCCCACTCAATTCCCGATTCGGGGTGCACCCAAAGAATCACAAAATATGGTCTTGATGTAAATACACAAGGTAGTTTAATGGCGGAGCTCCGGGTCGAAATGTATCTCACGCAGGAGACAGTGGATTCTACCACGAGGCTTGAAAGCTAGGGGTTTTAATAGAAAAGGGTCTGGAGCTGGGGGAGGAATTGGTACGGTTTCACATGACTGGCTCATTTAAACATCAGCAGACTGTACATGCAGATCAAGGTAACAGCAGAGCATCTGGTTAACATTTAACTTAGGTCAGAAGGGTGGGAGATAGGGAGGCGCCGGGCCAGTTTGGAAATTCTTGTATGTCTTCCCTATCTTTATGGCTAGTTGGTTCCTGGGATGACTTTATAGCCTTTGTTCTTTGTTCTAAGCCCAAAAAGCCCTCCTAACTAGCAAGCCGCATGAGTCATGGACCTTGAATGAACTTTCTGGCTAGGGCTTTGAAGTCTTAGATTTAGTTTTCTTTCTTTCACAAGCATGGGCTAGCTATAGGAAGAGTTGTTGTGAGTGTGTGTGTGTGCACTGTTCCACCACTTAGCTCCACTCCCAACCCCTGTCCTTGTCCGAGTACAGCCATTATTTCACTGGCCCCTTAACCAGTTCTTCAGAGTCTCTTCTTCTCACTATCATGGTATAAATTTGGCTCACTGCTTCTGACAACTAAGGAGATAGGAATTGATTTTCTGAGGTCTTCCTAAAACACCCACTTCTCCAGCAACCCATAGAAGTCCATTCTCTCAATAGATATCTATTTATTCTGACAGCTACAGCAGAAATGCAAGGAAATATGTGTTGTTCATTCTCTTAATGGATACCTATTTATACTAACAGTTAAAGCAGAAATGCAAGGAAGTAAGCTCTACCCTTGGACTTTCCATCTAGAAGCCATGCTACCACAAACAAGGACTGCCTTGTTACCCAGTCCCACCCATCTTAGAAGGAATAGGTCAGGTGTTCCTGGTGGCACAGTGGTCAGCTGTCTTGAGTAGGGACAGCCAAGGGTAGGATTGGCCAGGGAAACCTGGCCTCTTTTTGTTTCATCAGCTTAAATTCTTTCCCCATCAGACCTCTTGCATCAAATGCAAACGACCCGTTATTTAGGCCAATTGTTCCTGCTTGTTGTTTTGTCTTGTTTTTGTTCTTGTTCTGTGGCAAAAATGGGGCATGCAGAGGAGGGAAGCTACAGCAAGGGAATTACATAATTCTGAGGCTTCCGGAAGAGTTGATGGAGTTACATAGCTCTCTCCTAATTATTTCCCTCTTGGGCTCCAATTACATGGTCGAAACTTTTGGGCACTCCACCAATTCATCATCTTCAAATTCCCATGGATTAGGAAAACCAAAGGGCCTGAACCCAGATCTTAACATTGTTCTTGTGCCAGCAGAAGGCTTAAAGGATTAGATCATGGGAGGCAGGAGGGGATAGTTTCTGTCTTAAGCAGGCAGACAACAGCCTAAAATTTGGCTGGCAGTCTCCTGCAGGGAAATCTCCCTTTGCTCATCACTGTCAGAGGGCCAATATAGTTCTTCTTTCTACAAAAAGCATCAGGGACTCTTCAAAGAAGGCAAGGGCTGAACAAAATTACTATTTCTCTCTATGCACAGTTACTTTGTGTTAATGTTTTTATTTTGTTTTGTTTATGGTGCTAATTTTCTTATTCTCTGAGTTTCCCTCCACTATACTGTCTGCATCCGAGATTCTATTCAAGGTCTTGTGCACTTTAAGTGAGTGCCTCTGTGGATGAACTGTAGCCTCAGCTTTTATCCTCTTTTGATGTGTTGCTAGAGGGTTTGGGAGAAGCTAGGCTACTGCCTCTCAAAGTGAAGGTCATGGACACTTTGTATGCTAACAGAACAATCAGAGGGTTCAGCTTTTTTTATTCAGTGCTTATCAAGGCTATGCTGTACTTTCGGGTGCTCTAGTCAGAGCTCTGATAGTGCATGACACCTTCCAAGATGAAAACAGCAGTGACTTGGCTAGTCTTAAAAACCCTTGGAAAGCCCCAGAGAACCCCCAAATAAGTGTTTATCTTATACTCGCTCTTATCAATGGTATGTGGTTATGTTCATGTGCCAAGAGGCCGAGGTTATTTTGTTTGTGCTTCATTCAGGATGAATTTCCTACCATATAGTGAAGTGGGCACCGACCTACTTGGCTTTTGTTTGTTTGTTTGTTTTTTGTTTTGTTTTGTTTTGTTTTGTTATGACTGGATGAATCTATGGAGAAGTCGTAGTGTATCAGTTCTGCCTTGCCCTTTCTTTAGGATATATTTTTAGTATCTAAGTGCCCAGGAATCACCATTGCTTCAAGCACAAGTTCTTTTTTTTTTTTCCAGCCTGAAAGGAGTTTGGAGTTTGAGGCTGCAGCCATGGGTGGGTGCAGTAAAAGCACCCAGGAGGCAGGGTCTCCTCCTGCCCCACCCCCACCTATCTGCTCACAAGGTCCCAAGGCTGCCTCTTTCTCCAGCAGTCCTTACTAAGTGGAGAAAACTAGGAGTTTCCAGGAGATTCATTTTCTACCTCTTTCATGTACCTCGTCCTTCTGGCCTCAAATCTGTGCTACCTCATGCTGTCCCCAGCCGAGGACTGGGAAGACCAGACATACAGGTGTCTTTATTTGTGCAATCAAGCTATGTAAGTCCCAGCCCGTTTGCAATACGACTGAGTTAATACAGGACCGACAAAGGGTTGTTTGGACGTGGAGACCAGCTAAGGGCCAGGATATCCAGAGGCTGATTTAATGACCACAAAAGGACATGAGGGTAGAAAGCACCAAATAGTCCATTGTCATCGGCATGCTATTTGGAAAGTGAGCCAGTATGCTGAGGTTCACAAGGATTTGCGGAAGGGGCAAGCAGTGGAGGCAGACTCTCAAGCAGGCAGCTTGCAGCTTTCCAATACAGCTGACAAGCAAATCCTCAAACTGCTTGTCACTGTTCAGATAAAAATGATCCGGAACAGACAGTTCGTGGCTTTAAACTGGCCGCAGAGCTAAAGGGTAAAGTGATGACAGCAAACACAATCGTTGTGCCTTCCCGAGCCAGAGCTACCAAAAGCTAACGGATAAACTCACGTTGATAAATATGCTTGGCTATCTCCTTCCTCCAATACCTTGAACTGGTCAGCTCTGACAGTCTTTAGCTGATTGCAGAGTTGCACCAGCAGAGTAGTCTGTAGTTAATTATTTCTTCCTGTTGTACTTGAAAAAGGGGGTGTGGTTTTGTGCCCTGGGCTCATGCTATCCCGGGGAAAATACGCTTTTTAGATCCACTCCTGTTCCGTGCAACTTAGTGTTTGTTCTTTCCCAGTTTGTTCCTTTGGCCCTTTTTACAAGCTACGTACTTTTTTTTTTTTTTTTTTTTTTTTTTTTTCGAATTCTGGTTTCCTCAGAGCTCTCTAAATTCTCCTGGTTTCCCATTCGGCTCTTTAAGAAGATCCTGGAGGGGAGGCATCCTTGACCTTGGGCTGTTTGACCTTGGGCTGTTTGTGATACCTGAGGTCCATCCAAGGTGATTTCCCATTTCTCCAATTTCTCCAGTGCCGAGTCTATACTCAGACTTTGCTGTCCAGTCAGGGAGAGGGAAATAACAGTTTCTTCACTTATGAACTATTGATAGTTTTCCAAATATTTTTTTTGAATCATACTTCACCCCCCCCCCCCTTTTTGAGGGAGTAAAGCTTCAATTTCTAATACAGGATAACAAATCTGTATCTATTTTTTAGGGGGAAGGAATCCTGAAATGGGGGACATAGTTACTTGGTAGACTGGGGGAGATAGTTAATTCAGTGGTTTAGAGTGCTTGCTTGTTGTTCTTCCAGAGGACCCTAGTTCACTCTGTTCCTAGCACCCAATGGGGTGGCTCAGAACGATATGAGCACCTATAATTCCAGCTCTAGACACCCTCTTCTGGCCTTTGAGTTTACCTGCACACAGGTGGCACCCCCTCTATACAGATGCTTGCACGTGCACAGGTATGTGTGCTCACATGAACACACACACACACACACACACACACACACACAAACACACACACATTTAAACAAACCTTTTAAAATGTCATTTAGTGCATTTCTCTCTCTCTGATACAGCCCATCATACAAAAGACACATTTCTTTTAGTTTCAAAGAAGACAACATTCTAAGGTTTTTATTAAGTGTTTATAACTCTCTGGTTTTATTTTTTTAAAATCTTTACCTAAATAAATTGATACATTTAAGTCGAACCTCTAAAATTAATCTTATTTTTTTTCTTCTGTCAATTTCAGCAGAAAGAACAGTACCATAGCTCCCACCTAACCATAACCCAGACTCAATAATGATCAGAAACTTGCTAAGTCTGATTTATCTATTTCTTTAAGAAAACATTTACCCTTAGCATCTGTAATGGTAGATATGAATTTCGTTGTTTGAGTCTCCTAACATGGTGACATCAGTTCCTTTACAAGGCTGGGATTTCCATAGGCTTCTTGAATGTATGTATACCCACAGTGTTCATCCATCTGATTTAAATCTCAGCATATTATTAAGCTCATGGTGGGATTATTCTGAAGTCAATACCAGGCATCATGTCAAGATATGGCCACACACTGTGATATGTATCTACAAACACCACACTGTCAGTATTGACTTCCACAGCATAGTGCCAATAAATATTTTTTTAACATAATAACCATCACATAGTTAAAGAATTACACTATGGGTCTTTGTATATTGTTTCAGTTGAGCATACTTATGTGGAAAGACAGAAGTTCATTAGATCAAGTTCTTTAAAGATAGATCTGTATGTGTGATGGTTTGTATATTCTTGGACCAGGGAGTGGCACCATTTGGAGGTGTGGCCTTGTTGGAATAGGTGTGACCTGGTTGGAGTAGGTGTGTCACTGTGGGTGTGGGCATAAGATCCTCACCGAAGTTGCCTGGAAGTCAGTCTTCCAGTAGCAGCCTTTGGATGAAGACGTAGAACTCTCAGCTCTGCCTGCGCCATGTCAGCCTGGATGCTGCCATGCTCTCACCTTGATGATAATGGATGGAACCTCTGAACCTGTAAGCTAGACCCAATTAAATGTTGTTTTTTTATAAGACTTGCCTTGGTCATGGTGTCTGTTCACAGCAGTAAACCCTAACTAAGACAGTATGTGTCTATCCCTCTTAGCCACAGACATGAGGTAGACAGGCTGCACCGTAAGCATGTAACAGAGAAACAGGAACAGCATTAGCAATTGCTCCAGACTGCCAGACTGTTTCTCTGACATCTCATATTATCTCAGGCTTCTTCCTCGCATGCTCCTTATACAACCCTAAGTTGTGCAATGCTATTTCTTCACTGCTGTGAGATGAACTCAGGTACAAGGTGCTCACTCAAGGGACTGCTGTCAGTCTGTATCACTTGCCCAGTATGTGTCTGGCAACAAAATGCCTGTCACTTACAAGATGAGAACATCCCCAAATTTGGATTTTATACAATGGGGACCAACTATCTCTGAGTAAAGCTAGAATATTCTTAATAAAGGGGCTGTATCATGTAGCAAATGCATAGAACAAATAGCAGAATAAGGGAACTTTCACACCTGAAGGGATGGGGATTTCTGGGGACCTGAAAGGTGTCAGAAGCTTGGAACCACATCTAAGATAAGCTTGGACAGTGGGCAGGCCTTAAAATGGCAGACAAAACCCATGAACTAGGGATGGTGGCTGCTGTGCAGACCATATTCAGCAGGGCTTCCATGTCACCAGAGGCTATTTGTCCTTCCTATATTAATGTCTTGTGGTGTCTTCACTCTGCTCCTCCTGGAATTTTTTTCTACCTTTATTATAATTAAAAGAAAACTCTCCAGTATACATATCTTGGCTTGACTAACTAGAACTTCTATTTCATATTCTATAATATTTCAGGGGGAAATTTAGTTTGCCTGAGGTGGACTTTGCATCGACTGTCCATGCATTGTCCAGTTAGTTACAGAGAGAAGGTAGGAAAGGACGACACAGAAAGTGTTTGAGTTAGAGAACAGCAGTTATAGAACTAATACTCAAGTGTGGAGGTACTCTCTAAAGATGCCTGTCATATCCCAATCAACACCCATAACATCCTATAAGGAAGATAATTTTAGCACCATTTTACTAAAAGATTAGTCATGATTCAGAAACTTTTGCCTAAAATGACACCTCTGGATGGATTTTGCTGTTATTATTTTAATATACAGTGTTTATTAATTCTTTGAGACTTTCCTATATTAATAGGTTGTATTTTCATCTTCTTCATCCCAGCTACTACCCTAGCTCCAGCCAAGTCCATCCTCTCCCGACCCACTTTGTGTGCTCTCTGTTTAAAAACAGAACTCACCAAGACCAAGTTTCTGCTGCCTCCATATTCATGGGTATGGGAAACACTGGAGTGCCAACTTGCCAGGGATCACTCCTTCGAGAAGAGTGACTCTCTCAGACACTCCCCATCTAATGTCCTTAGCTTCTTTGCTGGCGGGGGCAGGGCTTGTGAGCCTCTCACCCCTCCATGCTACAAGGATAATTGGCTTGATCTTGCACAGGTCTTATGCAGGCAAGCTCAGCTCATGTCAACAGTGACTTCATGACTACAGTGGTTCTGTGGTATCAAGAAAACACTGGTGAGCTCCTGTCCTCTTTGATCCCTGGCTTTTACCATCATTTAACATCGTCTTCTACCATGGTCCCTGAGCCTTACAAGGAGAAGGACGTGTTACATAGATGTGTCACTGGTGGCTTAGCACCACCAACACTCTATCTTTGCAGTCTGATAAACTGGAGGTTCTGCATTAACCATGGTATAATTTATGAGGAAAAGTCTATGATGACAGAACCTGAATTTGAATGCAGCTCTGTATGAATCCTAAGTTCATAGTCCAGCTAAGCCTAGCCTACGTTTTAACCATCTTAACAGTAATACATCTGTATTCAGTAACTGTCTCATTATGGGGACATGAGAAGTTTCTGTATTTATAACACTTATCCTTATAGAAAACAGAGAGTAGTTGTTTTCACATTTCTTCGTGTAGAGGATCAAAATCACTTTAATCATTAGGTTTCAGCCAGAAGTTTAAGAAAACTTTCTCTGATAGTCCAACGTTGATAGAAACTGTGCTGCCTATATCTGTGACTACCACACCTTTTATGTAAATGATAATAAATATTTTAGACTTTGTGGCATACAAGGCCTCCAACTAAAGTAATTATTTAACATTGATACTCTAGTCTAAAAGAAGGCATGCCAATAAAAGTTTCTGTATGAACATCAAAGTTGTAATTTTAAGTGATTTCAAGTTTATGAACACCATTTTTGTTTTGAGGCTTTTCAAGTATGTAAAGCTATCCTTAGCTCATAGGTCAAGTTTGTTCAGTGGGCAATGTAGTTTCCTCCCTCCTGATATGCATAAGGACAGACTGGAACAACAGTGCTAGGTCTTGCTATCATGGAACTGAGCAACTAGAGTTAAAAACAATGAACCACATGGTTAAACCAGAATTTCAAGACTACAGTAGCAACAAAGGATATGAAAGAGAAGATAAAACACCCCTTGAGTATGTACTGCAAGGGGAGTAAGTAGATCAAGTCTGGGAGTGAGATTAGAGACACTCTCCATCTGTAATCTTCTAGTCTTCCTGCGAGCTCCCCAACAGGAAATCAGTATTACTGACCCCTAGCCAATTCCAGCACCCATGGGTGTATCTAATCAGTCTGACCAGCTTTGCAGCCAGGTGAGTTTACCGGGAGATGAGATATATTATTTTTGTATCAGTGTCGCCCCCCCCCCCATTCCTAACAAGCTGCCTTTTTAATGCACACACCTGGCAGCTTGGGCTTCCCACTCTAATCCTTATTAATCCCCAGTCTTTTCAGTTCAGACAACTGGTAAGAATACTGTGTCCGTTCCTCTTTCTCCACATCCTCGCCAGCATCTGCTGTCACCTGAATTTTTGATTTTAGCCATTCTGACTGGTGTGAGGTGGAATCTCAGGGTTGTTTTGATTTGCATTTCCCTGATGATTAAGGATGTTGAACATTTTTTCAGGTGCTTCTGTGCCATTCGGTATTCCTCAGGTGAGAATTCTTTGTTCAATTCTGAGCCCCATTTTTAAATGGGGTTATTTGATTTTTCTGGAGTCCACCCTCTTCAGTTCTTTATATATATTGGGTATTAGATTGCAAGCTTGTACAACCACTCTGGAAATCAGTCTGGCAGTTCCTTAGAAAATTGGACATAGTACTACCAGAGGATCCAGCAATACCTCTTCTGGGCATATATCCAGAAGATGTTCCAACCGGTATGAAGGACACATGCTCCACTATGTTCATAGCAGCCTTATTTATAATAGCCAGAAGCTGGAAAGAACCCAGATGCCCCTCAACAGAGGAATGGATACAGAAAATGTGGTACATTTACACAATGGAGTACTACTCAGCTATCAAAAAAAATGAATTTATGAAATTCCTAGGCAAATGGATGGACCTGGAGGGCATTATCCTGAGTGAGGTAACCCAATCACAAAGGAACTTACACAACATGTACTCACTGATAAGTGGATATTAGCCCAGAAGCTTAGGATACCCAAGATATAAGATACAATTTGCTAAACGCATGAAACTCAAGAAGAACGAAGACCAAAGTGTGTACACTTTGCCCCTTCTTAGAATTGGGAACAAACACCCATGGAAGGAGATACAGAGACAAAATTTGGAGCTGTGACGAAAGGATGGACCATCTTGTGATTGCCATATCCAGGGATACATCCCATAATCAGCTTCCAAACGCTGACACCATTGCATACACTAGCAAGATTTTGCTGAAAGGACCCAGATATAGCTGTCTCTTGTGAGACTATGCCGGGGCCTAGCAAACACAGAAGTGGATGCTCACAGTCAGCTATTGGATGGATCACAGGGCCCCCAATGGAGGAGCTAGAGAAAGTACCCAAAGAGCTAAAGGGATCTGCAATCCTATAGGTGGAACAACAATATGAACTAACCAGTGCCCCGGAGCTCTTGACTCTAGCTGCATATGTATCAAATGATGGCCTAGTAGGCCATCACTGGAAAGAGAGGACAATTGGACTTGCAAACTTTATATGCCCCAGTACAGGGGAATGCCAGGGCCAAAAAGGGGGAGTGGGTGGGTAGAAGAATGGGGGTGGGTGGGTATGGGGGACTTTTGGGATAGCATTGGGAAATGTAAATGAGGAAAATACCTAATTTAAAAAAAAAGAAGTCAGGATGGTTGCCTTTGACAGCTGAGTCTATTCTGGAGACCTTGCACTATGCTTCCCTCAGTGCCAATCCTGCAAAGAACATCATTAAGTTTCTCACTAATTCTTAGTGTGTATATATTATGTATGTCATATATATGCTTTACATGTGTGTGTGTGTGTGTGTGTGTGTGTGTGTGTGTGTCTGTAAGGTCATTAGTTTAAAAGAATCCAATAGTAAACTTTTAAAAAGACTTCTTAAAACACCCATTAAATTTTATAGATTTTTAACATATGAATCATAGATCTTTGAAAAAAATCTATCTTGGATCTTGACATACATTAACATTTATAATCAGTTTTTAATGGAGATATATCTGGCTGGACACATGACGAAGGAAGCAAACCTTTTCATTCAGACACCTAGGCCTTAGAGAGATCAAAGTTTCCCTTTGTGCTTCTGTCTGGGCCACACAGCCTGCTCTTCAATTTCCTAAACACAGTTTCTCTCAGTTCACATTTCAGCAAGTTCAGGAGCGCTTGTGCAATTCTTTGTGTCTAGAACTTACATCATAAAAACCATGCTGGCAGTACAGACGTCAGGGGAAGTGAAATTCCACTCTCCAATTGGATTTGCTCACTGAAATATGTGTGTACTTTTTAAGGATGGTAAGACACATGCCTGCCTTTATGAAGGCCACTATCTGGAAAGGGAAGCCAATGTGGCCCATAAAGAAACAGATATATGTGTGAGAAGGTAGCAAAAAAATATTTACCATTGTCTTTGAATGGGGGGAAAACAGAGGGAAAGAAAATACATTGAATCCAAGAAGCTGCCAGACTCTTCCCAGGGTTTGCTTCTCTATTACAGCACACATAAGAATGTTAATGGAGTTTTCTAGAGATATTAGGACTAATATTATCAGTATCCAAGATGAATTTAAAGATGGAAAGTCACTTCTTCCTGGAGGATGTGGGAAAGAGACTGTGGTTCTCTTTCCTTAGCCAAATGAGAAGAGGTCCCAAGGACTAACTCGTGGGATGAAAGGGGGGGTGTCTCACTTTGGCACCCCATAGATAGATCTTCTGAGGAGGGAAATCTTTAGTGAGAGATGGCATGGGAAGGAAGCGACATCCACCTCCACTGTCAGATTCAATTCTGTATGTGTAGTTGACAATGGTTGCCATACTTCATCTTTCCCATCTTCCAATCAGCCAGAAGGCAGAGGGACAATAGCAGCAGGAGGATCTGGAGTATCCTCGTGGGAGGAAGGGCTGAAACAGTGGAGGGGTTTAGATGAGGTCACATTAGAGAAGAGAATTCCATGCTGTATCACTGAGCCCTTCCGAGCATAGTTACAGACTCCTCACCAGGAGCAAAATACATAGGCACCAACAGGGATATCATAGCACATCGAGTAATATGTCCTCCCTGCCTCTTTAACCCCTACTCCCATTCCCTAAATGTCTTCTTTGGGCAATCACTAGTTGTTTTCCAGTCATTGTAAATGCCCTTTGTATTTCTGCATCAAGTCCAGTGCTGAGACATTGTCTGCTCTGCATACATGCAGATTATCCAAGGATTTAATTCCTGGGGTGAACTTGCTAGATTCATCATACTCTGAGATGCTTCTGTTTCCCTCTTAACTCCTAGTCACTTCAGGACCATGTCCTTACACAATGGTGGCCAAGACGCCATTCTGTGCTTCTGGAAACATCATTCTTTGTTCTTTCAAGTGCTCTATGAGTTTCTAAATGTGCTGCTTGACCCTTTGTTTCATTTTGTAAACTTCCTGGAACCTCTTTGCAAATATGGGCTCCAATTTTTACTGTGTCCATGTATATGTTTTCCTCTACATGGCTTGTAAGAGGAATAATTTAATGGCCCTTAAACCTCAACAAGGGGAATCTGTTGAAAACTAAACTACCGACTATAGCTTAAAACAGAAGGTAAATATATCCCAGGGCAGTGGATTTGATAAGCAAGTATTGTTCCTACTTTTTACTATGGCGTGAATATCAAAACTCTCTGTGTTCAGATCTCATCCTGACCCCAGCGTGGCAGTGTTGAAGTGGCAAAACCTTGAAAATATGAAGCCCAGTGCAAGATACAAAGGTGCTGTGGCACCTGCCATGGCCATGATTCATGCTGGTCTCATTAAGTTAGTTCTGGTGGGAATGAGCTGTTGTTATGAAGTTAGTCCATCCTTTCTACACATGGTTGCTTTTCTCATTTCTCCACTAGCTTTGGTTGCGACCAGAAGGCTCTCAAGAGGATGCAAATACCATGAGTCAAACCAACCTCTTTAAGAAAAACCTACTCTCAGGAGTTCTGCCATGGTGATGCCAAACAGACTAAGACAAACTTGCATACATTCTTCTGCTGTCTCTGTAATTAGAAATAGCAATCATTAATGCATTTGATTTTAGCTTTAACTAGAAAATGTCACCTACAGCAAATCAAGGGACCTTGGTGAAATCACATTTATCTGATTTTCATTACTACTGACAATTTATTTGACATTATAAAGGCAATAAATGCTTTGCAATTTTTTTACAGACACTATTCACTTACACTTTTGGTACCTTCTATGGCGTGTACTCTGAGCATAGGAAGGGCTGATGCAGATAAAACTTTGTCCTCAGAGTTCAGTTTGGCAGAGTTGGTTTTTAAAGTGAAATTGGTTGTTCCTGCTAGTGTTTTCTCATTAATCACAATGACCTTGTTTCGCCTCAACAGTGCTGTAACACATTATCATAAAACATAGCAGCTTAAGATAACCACTTATGTCTGCTCACAGCTTTATGGGCTAGAATGTGGGATGGGCTTTTCTGCATTTTCTCATATAATTGAAGTCAGTCTTGGCCTTCTCTGTATTTGTGCAAGTTTGTACATCCCATATGGTTCCTGTAGTGGAAAGATGTCACCCAGGGCTTGTGTAAGTTGAGGGGCACACTTCCACATGGCCTTTCTGACACCATCCTACTGATAGAAGTGGCTCTCCAAGAAAAAACATCCCATAAGAAATAGGAGAAATAGCTCAGCCTTTCCTGACCTGTCCTTCCAATTCCCAGCATTGCTTCTGCTGTATTCTCTGGACTATATGTAAGTCAACAAGTTTGGTCTAGATTCAAGTAGGAGGAGGTATATATAGCTCCTCTACTAATGGAAGTTGTTCCCCAAAGTTTGAGAGCACATCATCTAGGATAACAAGATTTGTAGGAGTATTTGAGGGCCTATTAGAGATAAACTAGAAGCTGTGCTGGAACATAACTATGGGATGTCTACTAACAAAGCCTACTGCAGTGCGTCTCTCTGAATACTTTTTTTGGGGAAAGTTAATAGAAGAAATCCTTTATGTAGTCCGTTCATTATCAGGTTTCTTCAGAGGAATTGTGAGATAAAGGCCTGTGCTATCATAGCCAGAACTCGTTTTAGTTAATACTTGTGAAATGCTGGAAAGAGGAACATTCTCTTCTTCTAAGCAGGAATTTCTTTGTTTGGATTTGCCAATGACAAACCAAAAAAATGAGCATATTATAGTTCCAATAGCAGAAAATTTAAGGCTATTAAAGTTCCAGGTGTAATGTGTGTGTCATTCTCCAGGACTCAGTCCTAGAGCACAGTTGCGAGGTCTCTAATTCTACCTGTAGCCTCCCAGTTGATGTGTCGACTTCTCTGTCATTGGCTCTTCCACCTCAGAAGGATTTTATTAGAAAGACACTCTGGTGAGTTGCTACCTCCTAAAGATGCTGCTTACTGGCTCAGCTCAAAGGAGCAAGATCTATTTCCCATCACCGGACAGAGAAAGACCACTCTAGAACCCTTCCTCCACTGTCAGCTTTTGTTAATGCATATTAATCACATGGTAGTGTTGCTAAGAGATTCCCATGGTCCAAAGAATAATTAACTGCCTGCCTCCATATGTAAGATTCTAGTCTGAATGTCTTAGGGTTGGCCCTGTGGATTGGTTAATCTAGTCTGAATGTCTTAGGGTTGGCCCTGTGGATTGGTTAGTCTCCCAAAGTCATTTGCTTCACATATTCAGTGAATGGCTTTCAATCTTTCTTAATCAAGACCCAGAATGATCCCAGATCTGCAAGTAAAAACTCTCTGGAATAATGTTTAACTTTACTCTTTGCCAAGTGCTGGAACAGTTAAAATAACCTTTTCTGTTTGGGGCTTTTTGTTTGTTTTTTTATTTGTTTGTTTATGGTAACTGTGAACCAACAAGTCAAAACAGTAACATGCCCACATAGTTAGGCCACAGACTACTGAAACAGTCACCCGCAACCCCAGTTAGGCATAGACACTGAAAAGTATCATTTTACCAACTAGTAACTTCCTCAGACACTGTTTGGAAGGTCACCAAGTGCCTTGGTATGTGGAAAGACTTCAGGATGAGTCAGAGGTTGATCTAGACTCTACATATCTGTCACCAACTTAGTCTTACATACCTTTTTGATGAGACTCCTGAGGAAGTCAATTCCCTTCCCTTCTGATGGAGGCTACACAGGACCATTCTGAATGAGCAGATTATCTCCAGCAACTTAGACTGAAACATCAAAAATATGGGGCTTGTGTAGGTAATGTAGCTTCTAGGATTTTTCTTGCCTTCAAAAAGGACAATTTTGCATGACTCACCCATGGGAGAGACTCTACACACCAGAAGAATGAGGGGAGGGAAAATTTTGGTCAAAAAATGGTGACAATAGTTAAATTTTTACTGTGTACTTACCTTGTGCCAGGCATGCTTCTAAGTACTTTATAGTACTAATTTATGAGATTACAAAATAATCCGCATTTTATAGATGAATAAACCAAGGCACCAGCAGATAAGTAGTTGGCCTGAAACATTGCTAGGAGGTAATAGGTACAAGCCTAGGTTTTCTGGCCACAGATTTCAGTTTGTTCCAAGTAGTGTGATACTCTGTGTGCCTGTAACAGTGATTCCTGAAGTGTGTTTTTTCAGCTAGACTTTCACGACTGTGACAGAACACCAATATAGACAAGTGAATTGAGAAAAGGTTTATTTAGTCTTGAGAACGGTCAGCTACAAACTGCTTAATTCTCTGTGCTTGAGAGAACTGGATGGGGCATCATGGCCTCATTTTGGCTGTGGAACCTGCATAAAGATGCAGGCTTAGGGTTTATTATAAACATGCTTTAGGTTGTTAGGCAACTTCTAGATCTCCAGGTAAAGATTATTTTCAACAGACATTTGCATATAGATCTGAATCTGTGGAAAGAAAGCAGGCTGGCCTAGTGTTTTGAGGAGCCCATGTCAAGAACAGATGAATAGACCTGTGTCTTTCTACAATGTCAAAGTTTAATGAATAACAATAAATTCACAGAGTACATTATTTTAGTTGACAGGAATTCGCCAAATGATCCTGATTCTCTTTGAAGTTGGCTACAGCAAAGATAGGTCCTTTCATTCTCATTTTAACTGCTATTGTTAGCTCTCAGATCACGCATTACAGGTAACACAATACATATGCCTGCATATGTATGTATATTTAGGTTATAGAGGGTTAAAGAGATGGCAATAGAGTTCAAAGAGTGCTCATAGACCCAAGACTTTGAAGCTGGAAGCTACTAAGCACGCTAAAAGGCTCATAAGTAGGACGTTAGTCATCAGGAATTTGAGCCTTACCTTGGGATCAGGTCAAGTCAAGTTGACTTGCAGTAGTGAGATGCAGCTCCAAGGGGCCCTGGAAATAAAGAGCAGGACCAGCTTTAGATGGGAAAACTGGTGGACGAAAATGTGGACAGACAGATGACAATTTGAATAATCTCCCTCAATGATGAGGAATATGTCAACCTGAAGCTCCTGAGATAATGATAGGGGTTTTCTCCTACTGGTCTCTTATCCAAATGGCCAGACAACAGGTTGTCAAGGTCACTCCTATCTCAGTCTTATAACTATCAAAAGACAGAGAAAACTGGCAAGTTTGTGGGAAGAAACTGACATGAGGATGCCTTTGCCTACAGGCCTAAGCCTCCTACAGAAGGTCTCCCATGCTCTCAGACAACTGCTGCTAAGTTAGACTTTAGATGATGCGCTAAGCAGGAGTTACCCTCTCCCTGCCTCAGGCTCATCCTCAGCCCACAGGTAGACTTCATTTCCAACTCCCCTTGACCCAATGCCATCAGGATGTCCAGGAGTTTGGGAGCCCCCTGCTCTGGGCTCCTCATCGCAGGCCCATGGAGCCCCAACCCTTTGTTCCTGACTCCATGTGGTTTCCAGTGGCAACTGGGCACCCAGGAGCTTGGTAATCTCAGATTCAGCCTCCCACATCCTAGGCTGCATTTTGCCACACTCTGGGCCATGTATTGACACTTCCTTTGTGCCCAGATTCTGTCCAGAACCCTAACGGTAGGGTGATATGTAGACCCACAGAAGTGGTCAGCCTTGAGGTGAGAGAGCATCAGCAAAATTGGAACATCAGACTTTAGCCAGCAATGATGAGGCTCTGAAGGGACAGGGGTTTCTTCTCTTCAAATACTAAAGAGGAGTTTAATTATAAGATGTAGCTGTCATGTATAGCACAAACAGGAGAGAGAGAGAGAGAGAGAGAGAGAGAGAGAGAGAGAGAGAGAGAGAGAGAGAGAGAGAGAGAGAGAGAATCTAGTCTTGAAATCCCGTGAAGGGATGTTTCTTGGCTCTCACGTGTTTTCAAGGGTGTGGAATGTTACATACCACATGTAGCTCAATCTACATGACTTTCAGTGTGGAAGAAGATACTAAATGGGACCAGAGTAAAAATAAATTGCCTTTGCCCTTGACAATAAAGGTGGGAGGCTAACTTAATTTTTCCTTCTAGGTCTGAGTGCCATGATCCATTATAACAGGGGCTTGTCATTTATTTGTTCTAAAGAACAGTCTACAGGAGTTGTGGTCTATTTTCCCCTCGGCTTCTCCTTTAAAAGAAACCCATCTTAAAGCATCAGGTCCATTATGTAACAGGTAACATTAGGTATTTTCTTCTTCTTGATGAGGCCTCCTTTCTTTAGTCTGGTATGTTTCGTAAGCTCTCAGACCTGGTTTTCCTAATCGGATTTTAGAAGATCCAGGTGCTCATATGATTGTAATTAACTTTGGTGCATTTAAAGGAAATCACTCTTTCTTCTTTTAGGAATAAGTTACTGATAAATCTATGTCTTATAAGTGGTGCAAAACATCTGGTAGTGTTTATGTGCCCACAATGGTTCACAGCTGTCTTACTTCTGTATTTATAATCAAAGTGGGGTAAAGGGTGCTTATGAAATAGAGTCTTTTCTGAACCAGGTAGAGCCTAGAAAAGACACCATTTTTATACAATATATAGTTACTTAGAGTAGAATGCAGCCTGATCTTAATATTTAGAAACAGAGACGTTGTAAACTTTAACAGATACATGACAGTGCAGTTTGGATGAAGATCCCAGTTTAAAATTAATTGAGAATAAAAATCAACCAACTACAGAGTTTTATAAAGAGCAATGAAGTACTCAAGGGATCAAGGGAAACACAAAGATTCTTTTTAAAGAATGGTGGGAAGGATGGTCAGAGTTGTAAGAGGAAGACCAGAGGCTAATGGAAAAGTAGACGTAAGTATGGGCATGTCCATCAGCAGATCATAACTAGGATGAGCCTAGAGAGCCAAGGTCAGGAAGCATCATCTGTTGATAAAGTGTCCACCAGGCACTTAGAAGAAGCCAGACCAGTGAAGACTGGAGATGAAGTGGGAGGGAAGAAGGCAGAAAGAACTGAGAAGCTTATCTGGGATCAGGGTAGAACCAGGGCAAGAAAGGCTTCTGGGATTGAGAGAGTTGTAAAGGTTGTATTGAATTTAAAAATGATGATGCACTGAGTTGGTGAAGGGAAGAAGTGATGGAAAGTAAACTCAAGCCAGGGACAGAAAGTCCTCAGGAACTATTGTGGGAACTCACCTTGGCCTTAAAAACAGGATGTATTTTACCATCATCCTCAAAATGAGTTAAAGATGTCAGATGTGAGGGGGCCACATGTATCATGCAATTAAATTTTATATAAAAAATCTTGAAGCAGGGGAAATCCATAGAATGAAGAAGTTGATTGGTAATTGTCAGGGGTTGGTGGGAGGAAAGAATAGAGTGACAGCTGAGGGCTCAGGTTTGTGCTTTTGCTTAGTGGAATCAGGTAGTGATAATGTTTAACTTTGTGAACATGGTGTACCAGAAATGGAAAAAAAATGTATGTTACAGAAAACAGGATAATGGTTTCTAAAAGCTTGGAAGAAACAATTTTCCTTGAGAACAATGAAGAGCCTCATTTTCTGAAATATGAATGCCATATTCCTTTGGTAAGAGGCCGCCCCAGTTGTGTGATTTGCACGGACACTACACAGTGTGGAAATGGAGACTTGTTTACAATTATTGAGATTTTAAAGACAGCATTAAACTGAGCATGGGGCACTTCTAATCATGGGCTCTTGGAGTGGGTGAGAGCTCTTCTGAGCTTTGGGATTTTCTGAGTGTGAGCCCTGGTGGGACTTCACAGGTTCCATAATGCACATCTCATGGAAGGGCATCTTACTTCATATCCTAGAGCTAGGACTCTTCAATCACAGAACTAAGAAGCATGGGGAGGTGCTGAGATGAGAGAATGAATAGAAATCTGAAAGTATTCTTGCAGTGAAGTGGAGGTAGAACTCTGGCATGCAAAGAGAATTTCTTGGCAACCAAGAAAGCCAGTTATTGTTAGAAAGCACTGATTTATACTAATATGGTTATGATTTTTTCTTAAAATTGTAATCTAGCCATTGCCTCAGCCCCGTCCCCCCATGCCACAGTTCCTCATCCCATTCCTCCTCAAGGCCTGCTTTTGAGAGGATGCTCCCCCACCACCAGGCCTCCCTCCTCCCTGGGACCTCAAGACTACTGAGGGTTAGGTACATCTTTTCCCACTAAGTCCAGAACAGGCAGTCCTCTGCTTTGTCTGTGTAGAGGGCTTGGCTTTGGACCAGCTCATGTATGCTGCCTGGTTGGAGTCTCAGTGTCTGGTTACTCCCAGGGGTCTGGGTTAGGTAAGACTAGTGGACTTTATGGGATGGATAACCAGGTGAGGCAGTCTCTGGATGGTCATTCCTTCAGTCTCTGTAACTCCTTCCATGGGTATTTTGTTCCCCCTTCTAAGAAGGATCAAAGTATCCACACTTTGGTCTTCCTTCCTCTTGAGTTTCATGTGTTTTGCAAATTGTGTCTTGCGTATTCTGAGCTAATATTCACTTATCAGTGAGTGCATATCATGTATGTTCTTTTGTGATTAGGTTACCTCACTTAGGATGATATCCTCCAGATCCATCCATTTGTCTAAGGATTTCATAAATCCATTGTTTTTATTAGCTGCGTAGTACTCCGTTGTTCTTATTACAAGTTGGAGCATCTTCTGGGAATATGTCCAGGAATTGTATTGCTGGATCTTCTGGTAGTATCCAGACACTATTGTAGATACTAACAAGAGTTTGCTGACATGAGCCTGACATAGCTTTTTCCTGAGAGGCTGTGCCAGTGCCTGACAAATACAGAAGTGGATGCTTACAGCCATCCATTGGACAGAGCACAGGGTTCCCAATGAAGGAGCTAGAGAAAGTACCCAAGGAGCTGAAGGGGGTTGCAGCCCCATAGGAGGAACAACAATATGAACTAACCAGTAACCCCAGAACTCCTTGGGACTAAACCACAAATCAAAGAAAACACAAATGGTGGAACTCATAGCTCTAGCTGCATATGTAGCAGAGGATGGCCTAGTTGGTAATCAATGGGAGGAGAGTTCCTTGGTTCTGTGAAGGTTCTATGCCCCAGTATAAGGGAATGCCAGGGCCAGGAAGAGGGAGTGGGTGGATTGGTGAGCAGGAGTAGTGAGTAGGGGATAGGGAATTTTCGGAGGGAAAACTAGGAAAGGGGATAATATTTGAAATGTAAATAAATAAAATAAAATAAATGAATAAATAAATAAATAAATAAATAAATAAATAAGAATTAAGGAATCCAGAAAGGGGGGGAAAAAGACTGCTGGTCTTCCTATGGGGGCACCCTTCTATTCTGCTTCTTCTATCCTTCCCCAATTTCAACAATAGGGGTTCTGGACTTCAGTCCAATGATTTGGTTTAAGTATCAGCACCTGTCTCAGTCAGCTGCTGGTTGGGCCTCTCAGAGGACAGCCATGCTAGGCTCCTGTCTGTAAGCTCATCATAGCATCAGTTATAGTGTCAGGCCTTGGTGTCTCCCCATGAGATAGATCCCCAGTTGGGCCAATCACTGGACTGCTTTTTCCAAAAAGGTTATGACTTATTTTTAATGCTGGTTCTTCGAAAACTAAATAGATGTGTAGAGATGTCTTAGTCAATGTCCCATTGCTTTGAAGAGACACAGTAACAGTGGCAACTCTTATAAAGGAAAGAATTTAACTGGGAGTTTGTTTACAGTTTTATAGATTTAGTCCATTATCAGCATAATGAAAAGCATGGTGGTATATAGACAGATGTAGTGCTGGAGAAGGAGCTGAGAGTTCTACATCTGCATCTTCAGGCAGCAGGAAGAGAGAGTCACTGGGCACGACATGGATTATTAAATCCTCAGAGCCCAACACATTTCCTCCAACAAGACCACACCTTCTCCAACAAGACCACACCTCCTAATCTTTCTCAAATGGGGTAAGTACTATAATGTCTGAGTCTATGAGGGCCATTCTTATTCAAACCACAACAAGAGATGAGCCTATTCTGGGCAAATATGGTTGAGGATCAAACAAATAAAGAGTTGAAAGTTACCAATTAGGCTAGTTGGAGTTAATAGATGACTGCAGGTATGTTAGGGAGATCATCTCACTTATCCGGTGTTTATATGATATCTGAAAGCAGCAAGAAGTAAGAGGTTAAACTCTAAGTGAAGTACAAATGCAAAAAACTGAGAGGCAAGAACAAAAGTAGAGATGGTGGACTTGGATGGAACTGTTGGAATCTAAGTTTCTGGGTGGCTTTTAGGGGCTTAATATAGCCAAGGATCCAGCTCTGTTTCTGTTGACTCTATTACACAGAATGACACAACTCACAGAGCATCAAGACTGAGGCAACTATTGTCTTAAGATCTAGTGAGGACAACTTATTCTCTACAAGAAAAGAAATGTCCCCCATTGAACACAGCAAATGAGTGTTGATAGATGCTGCATATGGTGTGACAGATGGAGGAATTCAGGGAACACACTTTCCTCTGTCAAAAACGTGTTTCCTCTCATGGTGTTGCTCCTTTATGTTGTAGCTGCTCTTCGTACAGTTCTCACCTCCTCTGTCAATGCTACCCAGAAAGGGCATATCAAGAACCAAGAGGGAGGTCAGGGACCAAGCTGAGAGGTCAGGAACCTACCCAGTATGTGGTTATTCCCCCCCCCCCCCCAAATTCAATTCCATTTTTCAGTTTCTTGAAATATACTCTCTGTTGAAGCTCAGTAAAAGTTTATCCATGGCAGGTTCATAGAGATAGCTTCCAGAACTCCTTCTTCCAGTAAGGTCTCTCCCACCATGATGGGAACTATTCTTGCTTCCAGCAGTGAAAATTAGCTTCTTTTTCTTCTTCGTTGTCCTTTGTAAATAGGACCATGAAGTGTGTTCTCTTTGTGTTTGGCTTCTTTTGCTCAGTGTTATGCTTGTGAGTTTAGCACCAGCATTAATCAATCTTTCTGATGGTTGTATAGTTTCCAGGGTTTCCCAGTGATACTGAGGAGCACAGATCGATACACAAATCCTTTTTTTTTTTTTTCCATTTTTTATTAGGTATTTAGCTCATTTACATTTCCAATGCTATACCAAAAGTCCCCCTTACCCACCCACCCCCACTCCCCTACCCACCCACTCCCCCCCTTTGGCCCTGGCGTTCCCCTGTACCGGGGCACACAAAGTCTGCGTGTCCAATGGGCCTCTCTTTCCAGTGATGGCCGACTAGGCCATCTTTTGATACATATGCAGCTAGAGTCAAGAGCTCAGGGGTACTGGTTAGTTCATAATGTTGTTCCACCTATAGGGTTGAAGATCCCTTTAGCTCCTTGGGTACTTTCTCTAGCTCCTCCATTGGGAGCCCTGAGATCCATCCATTAGCTGACTGTGAGCATCCACTTCTGTGTTTGCTAGGCCCCGGCATAGTCTCACAAGAGACAGCTACATCTGGGTCCTTTCAGTAAAATCTTGCTAGTGTATGCAATGGTGTCAGCATTTGGAAGCTGATTATGGGGTGGATCCCTGGATATGGCAGTCTCTACATGGTCCATCCTTTCATCTCAGCTCCATACTTTGTTTCTGTAACTCCTTCCATGGGTGTTTTGTTCCCACTTCTAAGGAGGGGCATAGTGTCCACACTTCAGTCTTCATTTTTCTTGAGTTTCATGTGTTTAGGAAATTGTATCTTATATCGTGGGTATCCTAGGTTTTGGGCTAGTATCCACTTATCAGTGAGTACATATTGTGTGAGTTCCTTTGTGATTGTGTTACCTCACTCAGGATGATGCTCTCCAGGTCCATCCATTTGGCTAGGAATTTCATAAATTCATTCTTTTTAATAGCTGAGTAGTACTCCATTGTGTAGATGTACCACATTTTCTGTATCCATTCCTCTGTTGAGGGGCATCTGGGTTCTTTCCAGTTTCTGGCTATTATAAATAAGGCTGCTATGAACATAGTGGAGCATGTGTCCTTCTTACCAGTTGGGGCTTCTTCTGGATATATGCCCAGAAGAGGTATTGCTGGATCCTCCGGTAGTACTATGTCCAATTTTCTGAGGAACCGCCAGACTGATTTCCAGAGTGGTTGTACAAGCCTGCAATCCCACCAACAATGGAGGAGTGTTCCTCTTTCTCCACATCCTCGCCAGCATCTGCTGTCACCTGAATTTTTGATCTTAGCCATTCTCACTGGTGTGAGGTGGAATCTCAGGGTTGTTTTGATTTGCATTTCCCTGATGATTAAGGATGTTGAACATTTTTTCAGGTGCTTCTCTGCCATTCGGTATTCCTCAGGTGAGAATTCTTTGTTCAGTTCTGAGCCCCATTTTTTAAGGGGGTTATTTGATTTTCTGAGGTCCGCCTTCTTGAGTTCTTTATATATGTTGGATATTAGTCCCCTATCTGATTTAGGATAGGTAAAGATCCTTTCCCAGTCTGTTGGTGGTCTTTTTGTCTTATAGACAGTGTCTTTTGCCTTGCAGAAACTTTGGAGTTTCATTAGGTCCCATTTGTCAATTCTCGATCTTACAGTACAAGCCATTGCTGTTCTGTTCAGGAATTTTTCCCCTGTGCCCATATCTTCAAGGCTTTTCCCCACTTTCTCCTCTATAAGTTTCAGTGTCTCTGGTTTTATGTGAAGTTCCTTGATCCACTTAGATTTGACCTTAGTACAAGGAGATAAGTATGGATCGATTCGCATTCTTCTACATGATAACAACCAGTTGTGCCAGCACCAATTGTTGAAAATGCTGTCTTTCTTCCACTGGATGGTTTTGGCTCCCTTGTCGAAGATCAAGTAACCATAGGTGTGTGGGTTCATTTCTGGGTCTTCAATTCTATTCCATTGGTCCACTTGTCTGTCTCTATACCAGTACCATGCAGTTTTTATCACAATTGCTCTGTAGTAAAGCTTTAGGTCAGGCATGGTGATTCCACCAGAGGTTCTTTTATCCTTGAGAAGAGTTTTTGCTATCCTCGGTTTTTTGTTATTCCAGATGAATTTGCAAATTGCTCCTTCTAATTCGTTGAAGAATTGAGTTGGAATTTTAATGGGGATTGCATTGAATCTGTAGATTGCTTTTGGCAAGATAGCCATTTTTACAATGTTGGTCCTGCCAATCCATGAGCATGGGAGATCTTTCCATCTTCTGAGATCTTCTTTAATTTCTTTCTTCAGGGACTTGAAGTTTTTATCATACAGATCTTTCACTTCCTTCGTTAGAGTCACGCCGAGATATTTTATATTATTTGTGGCTATTGAGAAGGGTGTTGTTTCCCTAATTTCTTTCTCAGCCTGTTTATTCTTTGTGTAGAGAAAGGCCATTGACTTGTTTGAGTTAATTTTATATCCAGCTACTTCACCGAAGCTGTTTATCAGGTTTAGGAGTTCTCTGGTAGAATTTTTAGGGTCACTTATATATACTATCATATCATCTGCAAAAATTGATATTTTGACTTCCTCTTTTCCAATTTGTATCCCCTTGATCTCCTTTTGTTGTCGAATTGCTCTGGCTAATACTTCAAGTACTATGTTGAAAAGGTAGGGAGAAAGTGGGCAGCCTTGTCTAGTCCCTGATTTTAGTGGGATTGCTTCCAGCTTCTCTCCATTTACTTTGATGTTGGCTACTGGTTTGCTGTAGATTGCTTTTATCATGTTTAGGTATTGGCCTTGAATTCCTGATCTTTCCAGAACTTTTATCATGAATGGGTGTTGGATCTTGTCAAATGCTTTTTCTGCATCTAACGAGATGATCATGTGGTTTTTGTCTTTGAGTTTGTTTATATAATGGATTACATTGATGGATTTTCGTATATTAAACCATCCCTGCATCCCTGGAATAAAACCTACTTGGTCAGGATGGATGATTGCTTTAATGTGTTCTTGGATTCGGTTAGCGAGAATTTTATTAAGAATTTTTGCATCGATGTTCATAAGAGAAATTGGTCTGAAGTTCTCTATCTTTGTTGGATCTTTCTGTGGTTTAGGTATCAGAGTAATAGTGGCTTCATAAAATGAGTTGGGTAGAATACCTTCTACTTCTATCTTGTGAAAAAGTTTGTGCAGAACTGGAGTTAGATCTTCTTTGAAGGTCTGATAGAACTCTGCACTAAACCCGTCTGGTCCTGGGCTTTTTTTGGCTGGGAGACTATTAATAACTGCTTCTATTTCTTTAGGGGATATGGGACTGTTTAGAAGGTCAACTTGATCCTGATTCAACTTTGGTACCTGGTATCTGTCCAGAAATTTGTCCATTTCGTCCAGGTTTTCCAGTTTTGTTGAGTATAGCCTTTTGTAGAAGGATCTGATGGTGTTTTGGATTTCTTCAGGATCTGTTGTTATGTCTCCCTTTTCATTTCTGATTTTGTTAATTAGGATTTTGTCCCTGTGCCCTTTAGTGAGTCTAGCTAAGGGTTTATCTATCTTGTTGATTTTCTCAAAGAACCAACTCCTCGTTTGGTTAATTCTTTGAATAGTTCTTCTTGTTTCCACTTGGTTGATTTCACCCCTGAGTTTGATTATTTCCTGCCGTCTACTCCTCTTGGGTGAATTTGCTTCCTTTTTTTCTAGAGCTTTTAGATGTGTTGTCAAGCTGCTAGTATGTGCTCTCTCCCGTTTTTTCTTGAAGGCACTCATAGCTATGAGTTTCCCTCTTAGAAATGCTTTCATTGTGTCCCAAAGGTTTGGGTACGTTGTGGCTTCATTGTCATTAAACTCTAAAAAGTCTTTAATTTCTTTCTTTATTCCTTCCTTGACCAAGGTATCATTGAGAAGAGTGTTGTTCAGTTTCCATGTGAATGTTGGCTTTCTGTTATTTATTTTGTTATTGAAGATCAGCCTTAGTGCATGGTGATCTGATAGGATACATGGGACAATTTCAATATTTTTGAATCTGTTGAGGCCTGATTTGTGACCTATTATGTGGTCAATTTTGGAGAAGGTACCATGAGGTGCTGAGAAGAAGGTATATCCTTTTGTTTTAGGATAAAATGTTCTGTAGATATCTGTCAGATCCATTTGTTTCATCACTTCTGTTAGTTTCAGTGTGTCCCTGTTTAGTTTCTGTTTCCATGATCTGTCCATTGGTGAAAGTGGTGTGTTGAAGTCTCCCACTATTATTGTGTGAGGTGCAATGTGTGCTTTGAGCTTTACTAAAGTTTCTTTAGTGAATGTGGCTGCCCTTGCATTTGGAGCATAGATATTCAGAATTGAGAGTTCCTCTTGGAGGATTTTACCTTTGATGAGAATGAAGTGTCCCTCCTTGTCTTTTTTGATGACTTTGGGTTGGAAGTCAATCTTATCAGATATTAGGATGGCTACTCCTGCTTGTTTCTTCATACCATTTGCTTGGAAAATTGTTTTCCAGCCTTTCATTCTGAGGTAGTGTCTATCTTTTTCTCTGAGATGAGTTTCCTGTAAGCAGCAAAATGTTGGGTCTTGTTTGTGTAGCCAGTTTGTTAGTCTATGTCTTTTTATTGGCGAGTTGAGACCATTGATGTTAAGAGATATTAAGGAAAAGTAATTGTTGCTTCCTGTTATTTTAGTTGTTAAAGGTGGCATTCTGTTCTTGTGGCTGTCTTCTTTTAGGTTTGTTGAGGGATTACCTTCTTGTTTTTTCTAGGGCGTTGTTCCCGTTCTTGTATTGGTTTTTTTCTGTTATTATCCTTTGAAGGGCTGGATTCGTGGAGAGATAATGCGTGAATTTGGTTTTGTCGTGGAATACTTTGGTTTCTCCCTCTATGATAATTGAGAGTTTGGCTGGGTATAGTAGCCTGGGCTGCAGTTTGTGTTCTCTTAGTGTCTGTATAACATCTGTCCAGGCTCTTCTGGCTTTCATAGTCTCTGGTGAAAAATCTGGTGTAATTCTGATAGGCTTGCCTTTATATGTTACTTGACCTTTTTCCCTTACTGCTTTTAGTATTCTATCTTTATTTAGTGCATTTGATGTTCTGATTATTATGTGTCGGGAGGAATTTCTTTTCTGGTCCAGTCTATTTGGAGTTCTGTAGGCTTCTTGTATGTTCATATGCATCTCATTCTTTAGATTTGGGAAGTTTTCTTCAATAATTTTGTTGAAGATGTTTGCTGGACCTTTGAGTTGAAAATCTTCATTCTCATCCACTCCTATTATCCGTACGTTTGGTCTTCTTATTGTGTCCTGGATTTCCTGGATATTTTGAGTTAGGATCTTTTTGCATTTTCCATTTTCTTTGATTGTTGTGCCAATGTTCTCTATGGAATCTTCTGCACCTGAGATTCTCTCTTCCATCTCTTGTATTCTGTTGCTGATGCTCAAATCTATGGTTCCAGATTTCTTTCCTAGGGTTTCTATCTCTAGTGTTGCCTCGCTTTGAGTTTTCTTTATTGTGTCTACTTCCCTTTTTAGGTCTAGTATGGTTTTGTTCATTTCCATCACCTGTTTGTATGTTTTTTCCTCTTTTTCTGTAAGGACTTCTACCTGTTTGATTGTGTTTTCCTGTTTTTCTTTAAGGACTTGTAACTCTTTAGCAGTGTTCTCCTGTATTTCTTTAAGTGATTTATTAAAGTCCTTCTTGATGTCCTCTACCATCATCATGAGATATGCTTTTAAATCTAGGTCTAGGTTCTCAGGTGTGTTGGGGTTCCCTGGACTGGGCGAAGTGGGTGTGCTGGGTTCTGGTGATGGTGAGTGGTCTTGGTTCCTGTTAGTAAGATTCCTCCGTTTACCTTTCGCCATCTGGTAATCTCTGGAGTTAGTAGTTATAGTTGACTCTGTTTAGAGATTGTTCTTCTGGTGATTCTGTTACCGTCTATCAGCAGACCTGGGAGACAGATTCTCTCCTCTGAGTTTCAGTGCTCAGAGCACTCTCTGCTGGCAAGCTCTCTTACAGGGAAGGTGCGCAGATATCTTGTATTTGGACCTCCTCCTGGCCGAAGAAGAAGGCCCAAAACAGGACCTTTCTCAGACAGTGTGTTGCTTTGGCAGTTCCCAGGTGGTACAGACTCTCACCTAAGCAGACTAAATTCCTAAGTTCCTTGGAGTCCCAGGACCAAGATGGCGACCGCTGCTGCTGTGGCTTAGGTTGCCTCCCCAGCCGGGCGGGCACCTGTCCTCTGGTCCGGAAGGTGGCCGGCTGTCCCCGGCCCACACAGGGTGCTGCCTCAGCGCCTCTGTGCTTCCGCCTGTTCCAGAAGCTGTCAGGTTCTCTGGCGCACCCTCTCACCTGTTCAGACTAATTTCCTAAGTTCGGCGGGTCTCGGACCAAGATGGCGACTGCTGCTGCTGTGGCTTAGGCCGCCTCCCCAGCCGGGTGGGCACCTGTCCTCTGGTCCGGAAGGTGGCCGGCTGTCCCCGGCCCACACAGGGTGCTGCCTCAGCGCCTCTGTGCTTCTGCCTGTTCCAGAGGCTGTCAGGTTCTCTGGCGCACCCTCTCACCTGTTCAGACTAATTTCCTAAGTTCGGCGGGTCCCGGACCAAGATGGCGACCGCTCCAAATCCTTTATATAAGTAGGCTTAACACCTGCACCTAACCTTTGCTTGTGTTCCCATATGCTTTAGATCATCTCCGGACTATTATAATACCCCACAAAAAGTAAGTGTATATACCTTATTGCTTCGGAAAAATAACAAGGAGGAGATAATTGTATGGTTTAGTACTAGTGCTATAGTTTTTCAGCTAGTTTTGAATTATAGTGGTTGAATATGTGGATACAGAGAGCCAAATCTATTACACTAATATTCTGTGTATCTATATATGTATCTTTGCATCTATCTATCTATCTATCTATCTATCTATCTATCTATCTATCTATCTACCTATCATCCATTAATTTATCTACTGATTGTTTTGTGTTTGGTAGAAAATTGGGTGTGTCGAGCTTGGGACTACTTTGAATAGTTTTCTTTCATCTGTCTTCTGTTGAAAATATATTCTATTGCCCCCAAAACTTCTGGGTCCTGGTATGTAAATGAATATCAAACTTTTCTAGATATAAAAACAAAATGCCAATGCTACTTTTGATTGTGGTCCATACTGCAGGAGAATCTCAGTCGCTGTCTACTTTCCCAACATTGGTATTGTCTGTATTTCAAAATTCTGGTCATTCTTTGAAGTTTTTTATTACTACTTGTACTACATTTAATATGCATTTACTGGGTAAACTCTTTGTGGGTTTATCACTGTTCTAGATACTGAAGGATATTCCTCAGACATATGTTATAGCTCTCTGCTCATAAATGAGAAAAACTTAATTGGATCTGGCATAAAGCTAAACAGATTTTGTATTAGTCAGGTTCTCAAGAGTCACAGAACTTATGGAATGTCTCTATATATTAAGGGAATTTATTGTGATGACTTACAGTCTGTAGTCCAACTACCCCAACAATGGACAGCTGACTATAGAAAGTCCATGAATCTAGTAGTTGCTCAGTCCCACAAGGGTAGTTGTTTGAACTGGTCTTCTGTAGAAGTAGGCCCCAACAGAGATTCTGGATAGTAAGTGCAAGCAGTCAAAAACAAAACAAAACAAAACAAAATAAAACAAACAAACAAGCAAACAAAAAAAACAAGAGTGACTCTTCCTTCTTCTGATGTCACTATGTAGGCCCCCAGCAGAAGGTATGGCCCAGAATAAAGGTGTGTATCACCGTGCCTGGGTCTGGGACTAGCTTTGTCCCAGGCTGACCTCAAACTAAGAGATCTCCTTGCTTTAGTGTCTAGGGATTAAAGGCATATACTACTTTGCCTGGATCTAAGCTTTTCATGGCCACTATGCCTCAAGATTTTCATATCAAGATCCAGGTCAGAAACTTCTGTCTTCCAGCCTCAAGATCTGAATCACAGATGTGTCCTCCAATTCTGGATTGTAGTCTATTCCAGATATAGTAAAATTGACAGCCATGAATAGCCATATAGACAGATTTATTGTCTATAAAATTGAGCTGTAGGGGGAAGCTGAAATAGATACCTGGCACTTGTTAGATTTTCTCGTCCTTTTACCTCTTCTCTTTAGGTGTTGACTTCATCCCTTCATGCTAGGACCCTTTCACATAGTTCCTCATGTTGTGGTATCTCCCAACCAGAAAATTATTTTTGTTGCTATTTCATAACTATAATTTTGCTACTGTTATGAATTGTAAAATAAATAGCTGTATTTTATGATGATCTTAGGTGATCCCTGTGAAAGGTTTGTTTAACCCAAAAGGGATCACGCCCCACAGGTTGAGATCTACAGCCCCTACGCTGTTTCTTCATGTGTTTGGGCCCTTGGTCAACAGCAAGGCTCTGCTTCTAAGAACAAAGGAGAAAAACTGTCCTTTGTTTGATGAGTTCTAATAATAAATACACAAAGACATATTTTTATTAGGATAGCATGAGTTGCATGCTCATCTTTAAACTGGCTGTAGAGTTCATCAGAGGATTGCAACGGAAGATGGCAGGTAAATCATTATCGCTGACACATTTTAGAAAGAAGCCAATAGAGTTCATTATTTTGTCAATGGAGACATTGACTATGGAAGAAGACTCAAATCCTATTCTAATGATGTGGTTCAGATTGGAAAAAGAAACAATGTCTCAGAATGAGATAGGTAAAAACAGGTAGTTCCCTGAAAAGTTCTGAGGAATTGGGTTTTATTGTTGATGTTGTTGTTGCTTATTAGATTATTTGTAAAAATGGATGCAACACTCTTCTCTTGGTATTCAAACAGTTTGAGCAACCCCATGTCCCTAGTTCTGCCATCTGCAGCTCACATGACTTCCCTCTTACCCATTCACATTCTACACCTTCACCTCTCTTTGGCAATTGTCCAGGGTCCTGGCATCTCCAATATCCTAGGATCATCACTGCAACTGAGGCTGCTTTTTAACAAATGACTTATGTGTCTTCTGTAGTGACTCCAATCCTGGCATATGAGGCATGGCCTCAGCTGTGGTCCATGATCTCTGAAATCCTGTCTCTTCCATGCTTTTTAAAACCAATTCCACATGCATGATCCAAAAATTGCCAAGTTCTGCTCTCAGCTTAAGATGTAGCCTGGCTATCTTGGATCAAAACTGCTGTGCGCTGACCCTGAGAAACAAACTTCTATTGTCCCAGTGAAGTCCTAAGCTTTCACCTTAGGGGTGCTAACCTCTTACTAATCACTGCTGATTCTTCAGCCGCGGCCTGATCAGAAACCCATTGTTCCAATCAAGCACAAAAGGTTTCACCTCAGTGATGTTGTTCTTCTATCAATTACAGCTACTTCCTCTGCCCCATTGAGGTCAGCACACATAGATTCTTAGCCAAAAGGTTACAATCAGTAGCCTCTATCTGGTTCCCAACAAGGTCTTCCCCTCTGAATCCGGTCTCTCACCGAGTGCATTATTCTCTGCACTCTTATTTTCAGAGCTCCCATAAGAATGACCCATGAAGCTCTCTGTTCACAGTTCTCAATGCCTTTTCCCTCCCAACCTTCCAAAGTCTTTCCCATTTCTTCCAAAGAGCAACATGGTCATTCTGGTGGTTTGAATATGCTTGTCCTATATGCACTATAGGTGTGGTCTTGTTGGAGGAAGTGTGTCACTGTGGAGGTGAGCTTTGAGACCCTCCTCCTAACTGCCTGAGGAGCTAGTATTCTCCTAGTGTCCTTCAGATAAAGACGTAGAACTCTCACATCCTTTAGCACCATGCCTATCTAGATGCTGTCATTCTCCGACCTTGATGATAATGGATTGAACCTCTGTACCTGTAAGCCAGCCTCAATTAAATGGTGTGCTTTATAAGACTGGCCTAGGTCATGGTGTCTTTTCACAGCAGTGAAAACCTTACTAATACAGTCATATTTATCAGAAGTGACCCCCTCCCTTCTCAGGTACTAATTTTTATTCTAGTTTCATTTCTGTTCAGTGACTGAAAAATTAAAGGTACTTTTACAAAAGTCAATTTGGGGGAGGAAAGGGCTTATTAAAAATTCCAGGTCACAGTCCCTGTATGGGGGAGTCATAGCAACAGGTACTTGAGACACTTGTCACTATACACCTGCAAGCAAGAGCACAGAAAACCCACAGAAGCAGTCTGCTTGGTGCAATCGACCAGTCCCTTCCACTGTTACACACCCTAAGACCCCCTACCCATCTACAAATGCCTTTGAGAAAAAGAGAATATGAAGTACACAAGAGATAGTGAATGCTGTTCTTGATGGCTGGGTAAATACCCCATGTTCAAATGTAGACACAAGCAGGAGAGATATGGGAAAAATATCTGCATGGAATGTTGCATAGAGTTAGTGAGTTTATAATAAGACAAAGGACAGAGAATGGTATAGAAAAGTTAGCTGTGCCCCTCCTTAGAAGTGGGAACAAAACACCCTTGGAAGGAGTTACAGAGACAAAGTTTGGAGCTGAGATGAAAGGATGGACCATGTAGAGACTGCCATATCCAGGGATCCACCCCATAATCAGCATCCAAACGCTGACACCATTGCATACACTAGCAAGATTTTATCGAAAGGACCTAGATGTAGCTGTCTCTTGTGAAACTATGCCGGGGCCTAGCAAACACAGAAGTGGATGCTCACAGTCAGCTAATGGATGGATCACAGGGCTCCCAATGGAGGAGCTAGAGAAAGTACCCAAGGAGCTAAAGGGATCTGCAACCCTATAGGTGCAACAACATTATGAACTAACCAGTACCCCGGAGCTCTTGACTCTAGCTGCATATGTATCAAAAGATGGCCTAGTCGGCCATGACTGGAAAGAGAGGCCCATTGGACACGCAAACTTTATATGCCCCAGTACAGGGGAACGCCAGGGCCAAAAAGGGGGAGTGGGTGGGTAGGGGAGTGGGGGTGGGTGGCTATGGGGGACTTTTGGTATAGCATTGGAAATGTAAATGAGCTAAATACCTAATAAAAAAATAAAAAAAAAAGAAAAGTTAGCTGTGTGAGTCAAGGCAGAAGAGAAAAATACAAGTGATCAAAATAGGAGCCTAGTTCTAATCATCTTTGTAGATGAATATTTTTGTTGTTTTTTGAAACAAGCTGGCCTCAAGCTTGATATGAATCTGGATATGACCTTGAGCTTTTGACACTTCTGCCTCAAAGGCAAGGATTACAGGTCTGTGCCATTATATCTGGCTTAGATGAGCATTTTAACTTCTTTAATGGCAGAATGTACAAATGGTTTTACTCTTTTTCTGTTTATATTTATAATAAAATGTTTAACTACCTTCTATCTATAAATGTCATTTCCTCACACCATGAAACAGTCTTACAGTTCCTTTTGGATAATAGAATCAAAAAGACATAATAATGTGCCAATTTCAAGCTAGGTTTCAGAGAATCTGGCATGCCTCCACTTATTTTTGGAAGACTGCCTTCACAACGTGAACAAGCCCAGGCAAACCTAATTGATAAGAAATAAGAAGTAAGCTTGAATCCTTGTAACTGCTTCTTTCTTAGAGCAACTGCCTCTCCCTGATTGGAAAGTCTGCAGGTCCAATAAGATACTAAATTAAAATAAAGAATACCCAGTCATGGGTATTTGGGTAGTTTTATATTACCAGATATGAATTCCCTTTTATCTAGTGGGCCTTAGATGCAACTGTTGGTTACTCACAAAATGTAAGTGCCACTATTGCATCTTAGGGATGTATTGGTAAACCAGTCATCACTGTGTCTCACAGGCTTTATGGATGGTAAGACTGTTGATTGCTGTCAGCAAGGTGATAGCTTGCATAGTGCCTTGTGAGAGCTAGTCTTCAAGAAGGAGGCTTTCTGGACAGTTCCAGATCAATTTATTAAGTACTGTATCCAAAGCATGTAGTGCATTCAAGCAATAGGGTTTTGTCTTCTGGTTCTGGGAGACACACACACACACACACACATACACACACACACACACACACACACACACACACACACACACTTCTATCTATCTATCTATCTATCTATCTATCTATCTATCTATCTATCTATCTATCTATCTGAAATTTCCCACATATGTGTGTGGGTATGTATTTTAAGTAATGTAGAATAATATTTCCATTTGACATTTTCAATATTCCCAGTCTCATTTATTCCACTGCTCTTCTTTCATTTTTTCCATTTCCCATTTCTTTATTCACAGTACTGTGCTTACTATCCATCCCCATCTCCTATTCACTCTCCCTGCAGTCCACTTATACTTTGCTGGTTTCTGCTGTTCCTTCAGCTTGTACGTAAGCCTTGGAACTAGGATACACAAATAAAAGGAAACGTGATGTTTTTCTTCCTGGGTCCCAGGTTATTTCACTCAGCATAGTACTTTCCAGTTCCATCCATTTACCTTTGAATTGCATTTGTCTTTAAATATCAGCAGTATTTTATTATGTTTATGTATCACATATTCATTACCCATTCATTAGTAGAAGGGTATATGGCTGTTTCCATTTTCTGGTTACTGTGAATAAAGTGGTAATGAACATGGTTAAGCAATATCTCTGGAGGAGGAGTCCTCTGGGCATATGCCAAAGAGTGGTATAGCTGTGTCATATGGTAGATCTACTTTTCAATCTTTGAGAATTCTCCACACTGGTTTCTATAGTGTCTTTACAATGCTACCAGCAGTGAATGAGTGCTCCTTTGTCTCTGTATCTTCACCAGCATTTGTTGAGGTCATAGCCATTTTCCCAAGCCAAATACATTGGACACCATGAACAGGTAGGTGTATGAAAATCATATTAGGAAAAGTAGGCCTGAGAACTTATTGAAAAGATTAGACTGGGGAAGGGAAGCAGCTCTTATCAAGAGGAAGCTAGCCTATGTGGAGATGATGGCAATGTCTACCACTGTTTATCTTACTATCTAGTATTTTCGGTAGGTAAATAACTCAACAACCCTCCAATGGGCTTTCACTCAGCTTTGTCCCCACTATTTATGGGGACAAATTAAACTGTTATCTGTTCATAGCTTTCTTATATGTCTGGGCTTGTTTTTATACCTTATTCTTATGAATTCTGTGGTCCTCTATCTCACCACGGTAAGGTCAACCTTGCGATTAGGCTTAAACCTGTGAACCCGCAGCATGGCTCTGTGGCAGCCTCCATCAGAGTTCTTTCTCTAAATCCTCTACCTACTACTGAGGCCCTATTTTTGTCTCTCATCCTCTTGCTCTGTCTTCAAAAGGCCTCTTTGAGCTTATATTCTCTTATGGCCTCTTTAGCTTTTTCTCTCGAACAGAGACAAACAGACAGACACACAGATAAACAGACAGATATTATAGATATAATTACTGAGTAACATGTATTGTATGATATATACTATGTAATCTCGGTTAATATTAGTAGTTAAGACTATAATAAAGCAGTATATATTTACCAACAGTCACCTATTAAGAGAGGCTGAAACTACTTGGAGAATTGTAGCCAATTGAAGTGACTTAGTGCAGGTCTGGCATGGCTTTGGTGGGGTGGAATGACATGGTTCCCACCCCTGGAACAGAACTAATATAGCGTGGGCTGCTGAGGACATAAGGCTTGTGTGCATAATACTGTACATATTTTTATGTTCATCCTTCAAGGAATGTTTTCCATGGTAACATTAATGACTCCATGATAATCAGAGACAGCACAAGTCTAGGAGGCAAAGGTATGGCTAATGTCTCAGTAAAACATTAAAAACTGGGACCTTCAGGACTATCCTTAAGGCTGTGGAAAAGAACTCTAAAAACATGAGTTCAAAAATATATAATTTCTCAACTATATAAAAATACAGATGCAATATGAATTATATGGAGGGCTTCATGAATCTAAAGGAACAAAAGCAGCTGGGCTGTAAACCAACTTGTCAGAAAGATAATATGAAAGGAGATAAAGAGATTTAGGAAGTGGTAATCTAAGGAGATCCCACCCAGCTAAGTTTTTTGTTTGTGCTTGCAAGGCTAGACAGATTCCTGAGTTCAGGGTCAGCCTGGGACAGAGCAAGGTCAGGCCCAGGTGTGGTAGAATGGTAATTTCAGGGTGGGTCTCATCAAGCTAGCTTATTATTTGTGCTTCACAGAGGCAGGCATATCTGAATTCTTTTGCAATGTTAAAAAAAAATGTGTGTGCTTACTGTCTCTTAAGAATCAAGGGGCTGGGGTCACAAGATGCTGTTTATAGGATAACCAAAAGGGAATCTGGAGTAAATGACTGGATTGGTATGTAAAATAAAAGACTGGGCTTATGATCTGCAAGAGATGGGCTATCCAGAAAATTTGTTTTTAGAATAGCAAGAGAGAACTGCTTGGAGAACTGACACAGCAGAAAATAGAGAGAGCTGTCTGGAGATCTCCAGAGGAAGGAGACAAGAGACACAGCAGTCTGGAAGGCTCTCTCAAGCAGAACACAGGCAGGCCACCAGCTTGAGCCCATGATTTGACTTCATGTTGTTTGTTTTTGCTGCTCCCAGACACCCCTTCTCTCAGAGTCCCTCTCTAAGCTGAGGCTGGTCCTTGGCAACTTAGCTTGTGAATTCATTATGAAACACATTCTGATATTGAGGAAGAAAATACTTGCATGCTCATCCATGTTTCTGACATAGCACATTCATGAAAAATGTCATGGCAAATATAACACTGAAGAAGGCAATTCTAATAGCAGAGCTTAAGACTAGGAACATGGAGGCAGAAGGAAAAGAAGTTAACTGTTACTAGAAAAAATATTACCATGGGAATTCAGAAGTCACTGCAAGTACGAAGTTTCAGAAGGTCTTGATAACTGAGTAATTAATGGAGGAATTAGAATTTATCTCCAAGTAGGTAGAAAATCGATGTCACAATCAACAACAGGGAAGTTGGAAAGAGGAACTAATTTTTAGGTTAGAGTAATGTTTGGCTCATGAGCTAACTCCAACTAGCTTCATAAGTGAAAGCTATTACTTCATGGCATGAAATTAATAGCATCAATTCCAATGATGAGTCAGGTTTTCAGGGAATAATATTTAGTTGTCCATACAGAAGCATAAATCTGCCCTAGTTAGCATTAGTTATTGGTTATTTAACTGCTGATGAGCACTTTAAAATAATCATAAGCACTTTCTGATTGCTTTTCATTGTTCTGAGGCTTAACTGGGTCTGTGTAGTAGGGTGTTTCACAGCTTGATAGACTTCAAGACGCTCTGTCATTAAACAGAGTACACTGACATATGGAGCTTTTAAAGCAAAACCGATTTTGACAGGAGGTGCTGTCAGTCTGATGTTCCATTGCCCTGCTACCTTTTTTTTCTTTTTTTCTTTTTGTTTTTATTTATTATGTATTTTCCTCAATGACATTTCCAATGCTATCCCAAAAGTCCCCCATACCATCCCCCCCACTTCCTTACCCACCCATTCCCATTTTTTTTGGCCCTGGCGTTCCCCTACACTGGGGCACATAAAGTTTGTGTGTCCGATGGGCCTCTCTTTCCAGTGATGGCCAACTAGGCCATCCCTTGATACACATGCAGCTAGAGTCAAGAGCTCCGGGGTACTGGTTAGTTCATTATGTTGTTCCATCTATAGGGTTGCAGGTCCCTTTAGCTCCTTGGGTACTTTCTCTAGCTCCTCCATTGGGAGCCTTTTGATCCATCCAATAGCTGACTGTGAGCATCCACTTCTGTGTTAGCTAGGCCCCGGCATAGTCTCTCAGGAGACAGCTATATCTGGGTCCTTTCAGCAAAATCCTGCTAGTGTATGCAGTGGTGTCAGCGTTTGGAAGCTGATTATGGGGTGGATCCCTAGATAAGGCAGTCTCTAGATGGTCCATCCTTCCATCGCAGCTCCAAACTTTGTCTCTGTAACTCCTTCCATGGGTGTTTTGTTCCCAATTCTAAGAAGGGGCACAGTGTCCACACTTTGGTCTTCATTCTTCTAGAGTTTCATGCATTTGGCAAACTGTATCCTATATCTTGGGTATACTAAGTTTTGGGCTAGTATCCACTTATCAGTGAGTACATATTGTGTGAGTTCCTTTGTGATTGGGTTACCTCGCTCAGGATGATGCCCTCCAGGTCCATCCATTTGCCTAGGAATTTCATAAATTCATTCTTTTTAATAGCTGAGTAGTACTCCATTGTGTAAATGTACCACATTTTCTGTATCCGTTCCTCTGTTGAGGGGCATCTGGGTTCCTTCCAGCTTCTGGCTATTATAAATAAGGCTGCTATGAATATAGTGGAGCATGTGTCCTTCATACTGGTTGGGACATCTTCTGGATATATGCCCAGAAGAGGTATTGCGGGATCCTCCAGTAGTACTATGTCCAATTTTCTAAGGAACCGCCAGACTGATTTCCAGAGTGGTTGTACAGGCTTGCAATCCCACCAACAGTGAAGGAGTGTTCCTCTTTCTCCACATACTCGCCAGCATCTGCTGTCACCTGAATTTTTGATCTTAGCCATTCTGACTGGTGTGAGGTGGAATCTCAGGGATGTTTTGATTTGCATTTCCCTGATAATTAAGGATGTTGAACATGTTTTCAGGTGCTTCTCTGCCATTCGGTATTCCTCGGGTGAGAATTCTTTGTTCAATTCTGAGCCCCATTTTTTAATGGGGTTATTTGATTTTCTGGAGTCCACCCTCTTCAGTTCTTTATATATATTGGATATTAGTCCCCTATCTGATTTAGGATAGGTAAAGATCCTTTCCCAATCTGTTGGTGGCCTTTTTGTCTTATTGACAGTATCTTTTGCCTTGCAGAAACTTTGCAGTTTCATGAGGTCCCATTTGTCGATTCTCGATCTTACAGCACAAGCCATTGTGGTTCTATTCAGGAATTTTTTCCCCTATGCCCATATCTTCGAGGCTTTTCCCCACTTTCTCCTCTATAAGTTTCAGTGTCTCTGGTTTTATGTGAAGTTAATTGATCCACTTAGATTTGATCTTAGTACAAGGAGATAGGAATGGATCGATTCACATTCTTCTACATTATAACAACCAGTTGTGCCAGCACCATTTGTTTAAAATGCAGTCTTTCTTCCACTGGATGTTTTTAGCTCCCTTGTCGAAGATCAATTGGCCATAGGTGTGTGGGTTCATTTCTGGGTCTTCAATTCTATTCCATTGGTTTACTTGTCTGTCACTATACCAGTACCATACAGTTTTTATCACAATTGCTCTGTAGTAAAGCTTTAGGTCAGGGATGGTGATTTTACCAGAGGTTCTTTTATCCTTGAGAAGAGTTTTTGCTATCCTAGGTTTTTTGTTACCTTAAGGTGTGTTCTAAGACCCTAAGCAAGACTGTCACTACACAGAGGAAAGGAGAGCCTTTGTCTTTCAGACAAGGATGCTGAGATGCTGAGAAGCATCTGAACATATTTTAATAAAGTTTCTCCAGGTTAGTACCCATAGCTCAGAATCTTCTTTTTGTTCTATAATGTTACTTTCCATTCTTTACCAAATCTTATGATGATCTGAATGAGAAATGTTCCTCATAGATTCCTGAATTTGAACACTTGGTTTCTTGTTAATAGCCCTACGAGGGAAGGTTATGGAAGAAGTAAATCACTGGGGGCAGGTTTCAAGAGTTTATATCCTGGACCCACTTCCAGTTTGCTCTGTTTCTTGTATACACAGGAAGTTGAAACGTGATTAGCTGGTTTTCACCTCCTTCTGCTATGCTGTGTCTGTCATTATAGATTTATGCCTTTGAAGCCCTAGGCCAGTATAATCCTTCCTCAAATTGCCTCTGGCCACAATATTTTATTACAACAACAGAAAAGTAACTAATAAAAACCCACTATTAGAGAACATAAATTAGCTGGGCAGTGGTAGTGTACACCTTTAATCCCAGCACTCAAGAGGTAGAGGCAGGTGGATCTCAGTTCATTCAAGGCCAACATGGTCTACAGAGTGAGGCCAAGGATAGCCAGGGCTGCACAGAGAAACCATGTCTCAAAAACAAACAAACAAACAAACAAACAAACAAAACAAAAGCAAAAGCAAAAGCAAGCAAGCAAGCAAACAGACAAATAAACAAAACTGCATAAATAAACTACTCTTTATGAGCTTTGTTTCCTAATGAAGGCTCCTGTATTAGTCATACTTACACTCATTAATTTTAGACCCTTTACTCATTATAAGTTTCGTTATAGAGACCTCAGCCAATGAACCTACAAGGCACAAAAAGTATGCTATTTATTCCCAGTGGGCTACTGTTGACCATGGCTGAGGCAGGATGCAGCTGAAAGCTTGCTAAAGTGGTAATCATTGGTTTTTGGCCAGGAACAGAGATGGCTGCAAAACTTGTATGTAGCCTTCTCACATAACTTGGACGTTCTTATACTTTAGTGGTTGGGTTCAAAAGTTCCAAGAAACCAAGGCAAAAGTGAATGCCATTTTTATGACCGGAACTTGAACACCTCATAGTATCACTGTATCTATATTTTACTAGTGAAGGTATTCACAAAAGATTTAAGGGGAGGGGTCACAGGACCCACTACTTGGGAAAGTATCACTGCCACATTATTAGAGGGCCACAAATAATGAAGTCCCTTGTTTAGGTGCCACACATATCTTGAGTGAACATAATTCTGACTTTTCCTTACTTTGGAGACTTTCTGAGAATAGTCGAGGTCACAGACTGAAGTGTGGCAAAGAGAACTGAAAGAAGAAGGCTGGAAATCCGGGTTTGATGTCCTGGCCATGAACCTTGCCAGGTTTGTAATTCTGAACTGAAATAACTTCCAATCCAGGCATGAAAATGTAAACTCAAAATTGTAGAATTGCTGTAATGGAATACTTCACTAAAAAGCATCTAGTACATTCCTTCAACCCCAGACAATCTGAATTTAACACATTCCAACAAGATTTTTTTCTTTTTTAAAAACCACCCTTTCTAGAATGTTGCCATACAAGGAGATTCTTCTATGGTCTTTCTTAATTGTGCTCTCCAGTGTCTTCCAATAATTCCTGGCCTTTAATTTACAAATGCTATCAGTGGTGACATTCCCCCTTGGCATAATATTTTAGGTATTGCTAAAACCTAGGTCTGAATCTGAAATATGCAAATATGTTCTACCAACCCCCAGGAACAAAAAAAAAAAAAAAAAAAAACCATGCTTCAAGTCAAAAATGTATCAATCCCTGCAATGCTTCTTTTAAGAATCTTGCTTCTAAATATTCCAAACCCCTTAATTATAGGCTCACATTAATCTGTGCTGGTAAACACAGGACTCTTATATTGAAAAAAATTTGGCTGCCATATGTAAAAGCAGATCAAGGTAAGAGTGCTTTTAGACTTCAGCTGTTTATCCCACTTCCTGTATTATCTATCAGCTGGCTCCCTTCCTGCCTCTATGTTAAGCCAGACCTTGGGCTCCGATCTGCCATTCCACTCAGCTGCCTCCCCATGTACCTCTGTGTTAAGTCGGGGCTAGGGCTCTGCTGGTCCAGGTTTGGAAATCACATTTACTTGGAATTCTGTGCAGATTGATGAGAATCATACTGAAGAGGCTTCTAAAGCTTTCTCCGCACACCACCACCCTGTCATCATCATTACAGTGGTTATCATTTTTTATAAAATAGTAAACCCAAGTATTCCTAAGCACTCTGTGCAAGGTCAGGCAGAGAGTGACTTCATGACGACAAGGAGAGCCCAAGTAGACCAGGCACAGAAAATAGAACACAAAACCTTAGAGGATGGCTCAGTGCGAAAGAGACAACTTGCTATGTGAGCATGAGAATCTGAGGTCAAATTCCCAGCACCCAAGAAACAGTTGACACAGTTGCATATGCAATGTTGGAGAGCAGAGACTAGTAGCTCCTGGGTCCTCATTAGCCAGCCATCACAGTTGATATAGTCACTCTTAGGTTTAGTTAGAGAACCTGACTCAAAGAAATAAGTGGAGCCCAATAGAGAAAGAAATTGGAACACCCTTCTCTAACCTCTGCATGTGTGTGTAGGGGCACACAGACACCCCTTTGTCTTACTTAGAGTTTCATTGCTGTGAAGAGATGCCATGACCTTGGCATCTCCTGAATATGAACACATTTCATTGGGACTGGCTTACAGTTTTAGAGGTTTAGTCCATTTTCATCATGGTGGGAAGCTTGGCAGCATCCAGGCAGACATGGCGCTGGAAAAGGAGCTGAGAGCTACATTGTAATTTGCAGGCAGCAGGAGATTGTGCCGCCACCTTGGGTAGAGCTTAAGCATCTGAGACCTCAAAGCCCACCCCCACAGTGAGGCACTTACTCCAAGAAAGCCACACCTACTCTAAAAAGACCACACCTCCTAATAATACCACTCCCTTTAGACCAAGATTCAAACACATAAGTCTGTGGGGGACATTCCTATTCAAACAACCACACCTTTCAACACATACACTAAGAAAACACAAGAGGAAAACATATTACAATTCATAAAAGGCTAATAATTTTAAAAAGATATTCTACCAAAATCACGTACTTTTCCCCAGACAACCCTTTTCAGAGGAAAAAAAATATTTTGGGGCATCTGGCCTTCATTCTATTATGAAACCACTGAGAAAGACAGAGAAACTGGGAGGAGCTTTGGAGACTTGGCTGTTTTGGGCATTAGCTGCTAACAGAGGCCTGTGACCTTAGCTCTAACTATGGTCCTCCTTTGTTAAAAATGGAGACTATGATCCTGTAGTTTTCAGACAAACCCCAAAATAGTGTCCATGGGCTGTACTTGGAGAAGTGTCTGGGGAGCATACACAGTGCACTGAGAAGAATGCATTGATAGGTCATAACTGAATGAATCTGGAACCACTTGATAATCAATGAGAAGCAATAGTAGATTCTATCTCCTTACCAATTCCTAGCAGTGACTAGATAGGCTATTTATTTATTATTTATAAATGTACAGATTGTACTAAACCTTATTCTACATGATAATTCTGCCTTAATGAAACTTACCTCTAATACAGAACAAGTTTTACAGAGGTTTGGAAACAAATACAATTTATTGGTATAGCTTTTTTTTTTTTTAATTCACGTATTAGGTTAATAAGAATTATTGAGGATACATTGTATCTCAGGCATTGGGGAAAAATATCAAATATTTCACCCCACTCTGGATATAAGATGAGGACCCAGGGTCAATTACAAGAGATAAAAATTTCTAATCCATATGGCATATTTGATAAATTATCACTCCTGAATTCCTTTCCATATGGAAGGAAGACAGATGACTCATTATTAAGCATGAGAAGACATCTCAGTTTGCAAACACATTATTGAAACTGTCAACATTACAGGTTCAAAGTGAGAAAGAATTCTTGTCCTGGTGAGCATATGAATCTGACAGATGGCGTTGTCTAATAATGAAGAATATCTAACAGCAAGAAGAAACTGGACCTCCTCTAAATAGCTCAAGTGAGTAAATAAAAAACCTAGGTTCCTTACAAACGTCTGGATTTTCTGTCCCATTAACATTAACTTTCACTGGTTTTAAATAATGCAGCATTCTTTCTATTTTTCCAAGGCCTGTCAAGATATTTGTTCTTTAGAAACATGGACAATAGTAAGCATTTCGTTTCCATGGGTAGTAGAGCCTTACATGAAAAAATTTAAAGATAGTTATGAATATTGGCTACATGATAACATCTTTACACTGAAATATTTTCCCAAATAAGTTTTCTCAGTTCCACAACTAGCAGGTTATGAAACTCCCCAGTACTCCTGCCAGCACATATAAAACTTTCTGGAGATCTTACAATAGAATAAAATATAATACAATGCTGTGGGATGCTGGACAGCTCAATTCCCTTCTGGAGAGTTCAATCCTAGACAGTCCAGTGCCTGTCTTCCAGGCAGTGGAGCTATAAAGAAGACACCTCTGCAGAGCTGTAGGCCTGGAGTCATGGCCTGGGCCTCGTTTCATCGTCCATTGCTCTCCCAATGAAGGCTGCTGACTGCACCAGCTAGGCAGCAGTCCTAAAGACCTCATCTCGGATTTGGCACCCTATTAGGTAATGATGACTTAATTGGCTCTTCAGACAACTTGCTGAATGTTCTCAGGGGACCAGGCATTTTGAGTCCTGTTTAGATAGTTAATGAATGTAGGCAGCAACAAGATGAAGCTCAATTAAGTGTGTAAAGACTATCAATAGGGAAAACCTATGAAAGGAACAATGGGGAGAGTCAAAGGGACCAGAGAGCAGCTACCTAGCTGCTTTCCATTTTTGCCTGGGAGCAAATGATGAGAGGCATTCTGTCTTGTGTTCCATGTTTCAAACTGCTTGTCCTTGTTGTACAGGGAACAAGCTCTCTAGTGCTTAATGTACAACCTATAGAAATTACATTCTTCAAAGACCCCTCAGTGGACCAGCACTGTATGCTCAGGCTTTGTGACGAACATACTAGAGGACTTCAAATCAGACATATTTTTTACAGATCTTGAGATAGAAAGGCTCAGACCAAGGTGCCAGCTCAACTGATGTCTGGTAATGACCATCTTCTCAGTGTTCAGATGGCTGCCACCTTTAAAATGATTTAGTAATTAACATACATTCATCATTCTCAGTGTTGTTTTCATTATGACACTCTCATATATACACATATGTTTTTTTGATCGTATTTGTTCCCATTACTTACTTGTTTCTCTTATTTCTCTGCTGGTCCTTTTCTATCAAAACCAGTCCCATATTTTTCTACAGATTACATATGAATATATATAGATATACATACATATGTATGTATATATGTTATGTGTGTATATGTGTGTATATATGTATATAAACACACAACATATATATGTTGTATCATGCATATGAAAGACACATGTGATTTTTGTCTGAGTCTGCTTATTTCAGTTACCATTTAGATAAGAAGTAATCTTATTGCTTATCTGTGTTTATATATAAATATTTTTTGTTCATTCATTTATTTATGAGCATCGAGGCTGACTCCATATCTTACCTATTATGAACAGTGCTATAATGAACATGGATATTCAAGTATCTCTGTGGTATACTGACCTAATTTCTAATGAGCATTATAACCATTGTTTTGAGGAATCACCATACTAATTTGTATAATAGCTGTTCTAATTCCCTTTCCCGTATATTTCTACCAGAATTAGTAGGTGTCCATTTTCTTGATGATAGGTGAGATAGTTATCTTCTTGTTCATTCACATAGCCAATCAAGCTTCAGCTATGCTTCCTCTGATAGAGGCCTTTGTTAATCTTATGAAGGCTGCACCCTTATAACCTAATTGCCTCCAGTATGAGTCAGAGTTTGTTAGAAGGACAGAGAGAATATATATGTATAATAGAAAATGACTTAATTTATTAGATTACATAATAGGGGGACCAGGTAGCTCAACAACAATTGACTGCCTGTACATTCTGGAGAGGTGGCCAGCTAACTGCCCAATCCAAGAAGCTGATTGCCTCAGGAATCCCAGTCTAGCACCAAGGGTGCTAAAGACTCCTGAAGAGTTAGTTACTGGTGAGAGTCCATGTTGAAGAGCCAAGGAAGCGAGCACCTGGTGTTAGCAGATAATGGTAGGGCCTCCTAAAGCATGTGTTCAGAAAGGAATCAGGCTCATGCATGCCCACACTGCCTTCCTCCAGTGTTCATATGCTTCCACGTCTCTGGAGGTTGCCATGCGTACTCAGTACAGCTCTTTCCCTGAAGTGACTGTCCCACTGTCACTGGGCTCAGGAAGTGTCCCCAAAGACACACAGGTGCATTGTACCTGTGCTAGACACCTCTTAATCCAGTTAAGTGAAAGACCAAGACCATCTATAATGCTTCCCAGAGACCCCATATCTGGATTTTTTCCAATGAGGAATAAGATGGATTCAGCGTATGGATTTAGAAGAGAAGAGACGAAACATTTAGTCCACAGCAGCCAAGGAGCCTTTATATGTTTTTACGGAACAGGACATAAATGATGTAGGGAATTTAAACCCTTTCTAATCCAACTCTCTGAATGGGCACAGGCTGAGCGAGACTCATGGCATCCAATTATTTCATCCTGATAATAATGTTGTAAAAAAGGGCTTAGTATTCACATTTCATTGAAAGTGGTTCCATAAACACAAAGTTGCTCATCTAAGCATTTAAAATGTAGTCAAATGATGGGACTGCAATATGAGCCCATGTCTATTCTCAGTTGTTTTCTTAACCACAGAACATTGATTTCACCAGTTGCCTGACTGGAGGAACTCTGGACCCAATGAGCGAGTTAATGATAGGAATAAGGACATCGCCTGGAAACACAGCCACAGCACACATTATCCTGACACAGACTCGAGCTTCCAGAGAGTGTTCTGTTTATTTGTCTGGATTCCAGATATTTTAAATACTTTTTTGAGAAACAGATGGGAAACAGTGGAATGAATCAGTTTGGTTAAATAAATGCAGTGGGTGAGAAGACAAACAAGCAGAGTTATCATCTTTTTGTATATATTTTTTATTGGATATTTTCTTCATTTACATTTTAAATGTTTTCCCCTTTCCAGGTCTCCCCTTCAGAAACCCCCCTATGCCATCCCCTCTCCCCCTGCCTCTATGAGGGTACTCTACTACCCACCCACAACTCCCATCTTCCCTCCCTGGCATTCCCCTACACTGGGGCATCAAACACCCTCAGACCCAAGGGCCTTTCCTCTCACTGATGTCCAACGAGGCCATCCTCTGCCACATATGCGGCCAGAGCCATGGGTCCTTCCATGTGTATTCTTTGGTTGGTGGTCCAGTACCTGGGAGCTTTTGGGGGTCTGGCCAGTTGAGACTGTTGCACCCTTCATGGGACTGCAGAGTTATCATTTTATGTAATAATAATAATAATATAATCTCTACCTTTGATATCCTAGTGAATCCAAGGAACTTGCATTTCTTTGTAATGTGATTGTATACCAAGACTGAGCATGAAGCAACTGATTGTCTTTCAGTTATACAGTTTACATGGAGCCAAAGAGGCTGTGCTATCTGTCTGCGTACTTCTGACTGATGCCCATTTCTCAAGCTTCTCATGTAGGAAATATAAATCTACTACAAAATATTGGGTAATATACACGTACTGGCTCCATGCCCATCCCCCTGACTCGGGCTTGGATTAAAAATAAGATTATTTTGTTCAGTCTTCCTTCCTTCCTTCCTTCCTTCCTTCCTTCCTTCCTTCCTTCCTTCCTTCCTTCCTTCTTTCCTTCTTCCTTCCTTCCCCCCCCCTCTCTCTTTCTTTCTTTCTTTCTTTCTTTCTTTCTTTCTTTCAGTATAATTAACCAGGAGTCTGACATATGAGAACACAATAGACACCTCTTCTCTTTGATGCCCTGTGGCATCACCTTAATGAAATACTGTGACAGGGGTTGGCATTTCTCTCCTTAGGAGGAAGCAGAGAGCAAACAAAGGAATATTCACAAAAAGAAGCCACTCAAAGGTCTCATCTATGTGCAGACATTTTACTTTAGGCTGCCGTTTGTTTAGGTGCCCGAGTTGTTTGACTATACATGTTAGCGTGTATCCCTGCATCCCTATGCAGAATAGTCTGCACAGAAATAGAGGCAAGGAGATGGAAAACCAACATGGCCCTGGCTCCTTGCTAAACTAATTACATGAACATCTTAACTGAGGCATTTTGAATGTCTTCAGGAAGGCCATCAGCCGTGTGCGGAGCAAAGGCTTATTTTTAAAGTTGTGACGCTGTTCCTGGAATGCTTTGTTACCAAATTAGAACGTTTGTCCTGAGAGTTCAAGTCTTCGGCATCTGCTGCCACCCATCACGTGCTTTGTTCAGGCCAAAAGCCACTTGTGGCGAAATCTCAAAGCTGGGCAGCTCCATGGGGAGCCAGCAAAGCCTGGGAGAGAGACCTTGTTATTCAGGGGTTTATTTAGACAGGGCTCCAGCTTTGAAAACCACACATTTTGGATATGGGAACTGGAAATCGTTTCGGTGCAATAGTCATCCCATTCTCCTTTCTGGTGAGGGTGCAGTGGGCCTGCTAGCCTTTTGATTCTGTGATTGACTATGGACTGCTAGCCAGTGATAGGTAAATGGAGGCTTTAACTCAACGTGGCCAGTTAGGCTAGGACTGAGTGATTGGATAAATGGAACAGCTGGTGGCCTTCTGCTGCTCCTCCATAAATTTCAGTCAAAAACATAAAGGGAGAAGAAGCAAAGTTCCCACTGAGCCCTACAGATATTAGTTGACCTCTAGATCTGTGACTGCAATATTAATGCTCATTGTGATGTTATTTGAATGTTTGTTACATAGCATAATCACAATGATTGCCTGACTAACATGCAAATGAATTGAACGAATTGTATTATTTTGTCTCACACTGTACAGGTATATAAACTAACACAATCATTTTAAACTACCTCTCACAAGACATAAAAAGTGACTTAATTAACATCAATCTGAAAAGAAAGGGTGGGTTGGGACACAGTAGATACCAGGCTTCTCCAAATGGAGCAACAGTAAGAACCTGGATGAGACAGCCAGGGGTGGTGGTGAGCTGTGTAAGTGAACTGACTTGTGCCCTTACGTCAGCCAACTCTGTGAAAATTCTCTAGGCCAAGATTACCTCAAAAAAAATTTTTTTTTGCACTTTGGTCAGTGTTGAAAGACTGCAGTTACCATTGCCCACTGTAAAAAGAGCTGTTGAGATTGGGTTTATACATTTCCGAGTATGTATACATTTAACAAAAATAACTGACAAAGAAGCCATGGGTTTGAGTGTGCATCAGGGGATGGGAAGACCAGGAGAGAGGAGGAAGAGAAACAATACTAATACAGTACTCATTTATAAAATTCCAAATTTAAAAATCAATCAGTCAATCAGTCAATCAATCAATCAATTAATCAAACAAACAAACAAACAAACAAAAACCCAAATGCTTGAAAGCATTTGAAGGAAAAGAAGCCGATAAACTACCGAGGAGAATGTGATGGTGTACAGTCATTACGGAGATTCCTTAAGAACCTAAAATAGGTCCACCACATGCTGCTCCTGAATCCCTTCCTGGTATATACTCAAAGTCAATGAAACCAAAGTACTAAGTCTGTATGTCCCTGCTTACTGTCCACAACACTGTCATAGGAGCTCAGATGCGAAATTCATCAGGATGCCCATTAGCGAATGCATAACAACATGGTATATCTATATAATGGAATACTGTGCAGTCATCGTAAATAATTTTTATTATTTAAGTGAAAATGGAAGCAGAGGACATTAAGTTAAATAAGCCAAACATAGGAAAACAAGTTCTGTGTGCTCTTTCTCATAGAGTGGAAAGTAACAGGAAAAGTCCTCTTGACTATATAATAATGCTTAGTAGAAGTTGAATGGACATATGTAAGAGAGGGGTACATGATGGGGCTTGGATTCAATTGTTATATACTATTTATAGAATGTAATACTAGACATATCTACATACTATTTATAGGTATGAAAATATCACATAGCCAATCATTTGTCAATAGAAAACAATACAAATTAATACAAAATGTAGTAATAAAGAACAATGTGTGTTTTTAAAAAGGAGCTGCTCTGACCAAAGCCAATGGTGGTACTAATCTGTCTATCTATCTATCTATCTATCTATCTATAAACATAACCATTTATGTGGCAATTTATGTGGTAATTAGACATCACATTTATTTAGCAGAACAATACCAGTACCTTCCTGACTAGGGCCTATGACCTCCCCAGTAACAGGGGAGGCCAGGTTTACAGTAGCATACATGGATTTTTCTCTTGTGTGGACTGGGCCTCTAATCCAATCAGAGAGTACCTGGTTACCCCAGTACAAACTTATCATTAATGCACCAGTGGGAACTTTGCCTGACCAGTCTGTAATGTTGCATGATGAGTATGACTTTGACCATTCTCCTGAGTAGCTTGCATCCCACACTCCAGCAAAGCTAAAAGCTAGCCAGCAGGAGGGAGTCTTCAATGTTGGTTTCCAGTGACCAAAGTACGAGATGTCTTCAACAACCTATGTGTGGTGGACAAGTACCTGTATTGTTTGGGAGTCTTCGGAGGCTTTCTGACTAATGCCAATGTGGTAGCCCATTATTAGTGCTGAGATTTAACAACCTATATTTTCTGAGGCATCCATGCAGGGCACTTCCACTTTTGTTAGCTTATCCACTATCAGGTTTTCCTCTGGCTTTGCATGCATCCCCATTTCCGTTGATTCTTTCTTCACTCTCATCTCCTTGTCCCTGCTCCTTCTTAAACCGTTCTCTTTCCCCAGTATTTCTGCTTCCATTTTCACACCAAATAAGTTGTATTATTTCACCTCTTCCTCGTTTTTTTCCCCTCTCATGGACTTTATTCTGGTTTCTAGGCTTTTACAAACACGCCCATCTAAATGCACATGAACGACAACATGCAGTGTTGCTCTTTCTGACCTAGGTTATCTTACAATATGATGCTTTTCAGTCCCAGTCATTTAAATGCAAATTTCATAATTTCCCTTTTTCCTTACAACTGAATAAAATTCCATTGTATGGACACGCTACATTTTGATCATCCATTTACACTGAGTTACGATTGTTGTTGTTGTTCTATTTGTTTCATTTTCTTCATGTCTTTCTAGAAATATATTTTCACTAGGAAGTGAATTTTATTCTCCTATTTAACAGGAAGATTCAGTGGTCTCCCTCCCCCACTTAATTATCATCAGTTCCGGTCTAGCCTTTGGCATTGCACTTGTGACCCAGTTAAGAGTCAGAGACTATGGCACTCGGGTGCTAGTTGGAGAAAGTAAGACTTCTAGATTAAGTAACCGTGTCAGTGCTGAAGTTCTGAGTCAGTGCTGAGATGGATGGGATAGAAGGCAGGATAGGAGTGGAGTGGGTGTGGTCAAAGGATAGCGAGGACGGCATGTGGCTGCAGGTGCGAGCATGTAGGAAGAGTATTTCACAGATAGAGAAGAGAGAAAGGGTTTCTGTTACTTTGGGAAAGCGAGGCCCAGTCATCAACTTCTATAGCATGGTGTGATAGCAACTAAAACACTGTGGTACAACAGTTAATGTACAAAGTTACAAGTGATTATATTTAAAAAGAATAGGAGAAACTAAACTACTAAAACTTTAGAAAAAAAAAACAATGAAAACAAGATAAAATAAAAAAATTAAAACGCACATAGCCAACATACGTGTACAACTAACTAACAAATGAGGAAACACACATAGGGTGGGGCTGGGCAGACCTGGAGACAGATATGCACAAAGTGGTAGTAACCTAAAATAGAAGGTATTGGTCCAGTTGTTTCTTTCTCAGTGGGATGCTAAGCCTTCCTTTGCATCAGTTCAGGCAGAGGGCGAAGAGTGGATTAAGCATCTGTGCCTCTCACTGAGGATTTGTGTAGGGTGGATAGATGGGAGTGAGGGGCAGGGCCTCCTGCAGCTGCACACTGAAATGGCTTGGGCAACAGTGAGCAGCTGTGATGGCTGAGGTGGGCAAGTCCCAGGGACTGTTTTTAGTATGAATACTGGTAAGGCAGAAACTCTCTTGTGGGATGGTTGTTTGTTCCTACTGCCTCTGCAAATTGAACTTAGGGTCTCACACATGCGTACCACAGAGCTAGTCCCAGCTCTGATGCCCTTTTAGTAGGCCATTAGAGGAGGCATCAGCCTGGGCCTCAGAGTTTCTGTGGCTGATAGGCTATGGCTTAGATAGCAGCTGTGTGCCTGCAAATGCTGAGGCCTGTTATGGAGAAAATATTACTAGTGGGCCAGTGTTTACCAGTGTGCTGTATGAGAAGGAGCTTGGCTGCATGATACAGCAGCTGTGGTCCTTCTGCCTCGCCTGCTATGATCACCTGCTTGCTCAGACATGGCTTCGGCTCTGCTATCTTACCTGAGATCTGGGATGTTGGTTTTCATAGATTCGTTTGTTTGACTTCTACTTTCAGTCCAAAATGTCAAAACAAAAAGCACAGAAGACACTGGATATGACTTTATTTTTGTTCTAAAAATATACTTTCAGAGACTGTTTAGAGTGGAGACATAACACATCAACTCACCTTTATAGAATTTTCAGCGCTTAAGGTACAAATATGTGTCTTAGAAATGTATCAGTAAATGCTCAACTAAGTCAAAGAATCAAACTCTACTTATCACGATAGGTTTTAGGAACATATGTATTTATGTTAGAACAGAATATAATACACAAGCATAAACCTTAGAAGACTCTCACATTCAAGGCCCCATGAGAGGTAAGTAGATTTAGGACCAGGAAGCTCATGGCAGAGGAGAAGTTAGAAATGAGGGCACATGACTTCCTCTTTTATCAAGCTCCTTCAAGTAGGCTTATAATCAAAAGTTCATACCAGTTAGTCCCTTCTGAATCACACCAAAGCTTAGTGGCTAAAGCCAACAATCCTTTATGAATATTGATAAGGTTTTAAAAATGAGTTGTCTGGGCACTTTGAGCTAGCATGGCCGTCCTAGGCCAGGGCAGTAACCCATTGGTGCCAGATGCTGGTCAGTTAGCTAGATGGCTTAGCTAATCTTGGTTGGCACCATTCTCCATCTGGTGTTTTTTTTGGGGGGGTTGTTGTTTTTTTTTTTGGAGGGACTTAGAAAATGAGGTTGGCTCAGCTTAGAAATATGTCTCCCCCATCCCCAGGTTAATGTAAGGCTGTTCTCATGGAGGTGTTGCAGTGTTCTTGTGTAGCAACTGGAATTGAGTGCTCTCACTGACTAGCCAAAGCCCATCTTAAGGCCAGCCTGTATCCAAGGGCAGGGAAAAGACAGGAAGAGTCATTACCTCTCGAATGCACGATCTATCAATCAAACCATACCAGGAGGCCATTTTTGCAGTCAATCAACTACAGGTTAATTAATTTAACCTTTCCTGCCATCCATTGGGCCTGGCCTAGTGCCATAGTCATCCCTGTAGGTAAAGAATAATTGATCTTTGACCTCTTTGTGAAGGCTACATAATGAAAACACCTGTTTCCTCAGGAAACTTTTGGTGATTCAGGGTCAGAGTTTTCAACTGTTGTCCAGATAAAGCATAGTCCTTAAAGTAGATATTCTATCTTCTATTTAAAAGTCACGTTAAAAAGTCACATAGAAATTCAGAGGCAATGTAGGGTGCATAAATTAAAATTGGCTTTGGTGAGAATAATTGACTTCTCAGAGGTGCGGCCAACAGGGAACTGTCAGGATAGATGAGTTTTTACACGTCTCCGAGAGAAACTAGAGCTCTTAGTGCTAAATTTAACTCACAAGGATATCATACATACATCTGACAGCTTGAAGGTCTTCAGTGTATAGGACTCTTTGCCGTCTCTGTCTGATGTCTTTCTAATTGCTATTTCAGCTGAGATATGTGAGTGAGGGGGCAGAGTATCCCCAAATAACACAGGGGCTACTTCATTTTTAGACTTTGATTAGCACTTTCCCCTGGAGATTGACAGGGAAAAGAGCAAGCTTTCCAATTGTAGGCTTTGGGGTGGGTAGCCACAAAGGTGTTCTTAGGGAAAATAGTTGAAATGTTTCAAACAAAACAAAACAAAACAAAACAAAACAAAACAAAACACCCACAACTGAGTAACTTGGACAGAAACAAGCTTACACTTGATAAAACAGAAAGGAAGAAAGGATACAATACTGAGTTGTCTTCAGGCTGGAATCTAAGGGAGGGTTGGCAAGCATGTGAGCAAAGAGCTGAGGCCAATTTGGTCTGTCCAAGCATTCCAAAGCACCAATTTGAAGGACTCATAAAACAAATAAAAATGAAAGTCTATGAGTCCACTTACACCAGAGAGTGTAACAAGCAATTAAAATGGTACTCTATAGGTTCAACGATAGGATACAGGAAAAGCACAAGTAATTCCATGTAGCATTGTTCTTGTAAGGGATTTATCCACTTTCCCAGTCTTATGGCTTTATGCATACTAAATAAGCACCCTGCCACTGAACTGTCCTTAGTTTAGTTTTTAATTTTGAGACATGGTTTCACTAAGTTGCCCAGGCAGACCTTAAATTTGTGACTGCCCTGCTTCAACCTCCTGAATATCTGTGATTGCAGGTTTGCATTATCAGGCCCAGTGTAAAAAGGAATACATTTGGATATTGAGTAAGGCGTTACGGCCAACATTTCAGTCTCGGTGGTCAACAGAAGGACGTTAGGGAGCCTTTTCTTCATGATAAATTCTCCCCGGAAAAACCTTTTATTCTGAATACCAAAGAAGTGTTTATTTTAACATAATATTTGATATTTTAAAACTATAAAGCTTCTTACCGTGGAACGATTCTTGTCCTGGATTTAGGTATGGGAAATGCCCTTAGGTTAGGGAGTGGAGATTTCGGCCCATTTTCTGAAGGTCCCAGTCCATTTTCTTGCTGTGATTTTACCCCACAGAGAAATTTGGGGGGAGGGGTATAAATGATTATCTTCAATAGTTGAGAAGTCTTTGGCAGAGTATGAATTCTTTTATAAAAATAAACAGTTCATTTTTGAGTATTTATTGACTGAAAGCAAAAAAACCAGAACCTCTCAGTAGATTATTTTCAGTTACAAATCAGTTCCAGGACACTTATGCAGTGTTAAGATACAGAACTGAGGGGTTGGTGGGGGGGGGGGTTGTCCAGGTTTTAAATGTCACCTTTTCATTCAGGCCTTCTTGCCCTGCCTTGCCACCGCTCTGGTCCATTTATAAGCTGTAGTTCTCTCTGCTTCTTCTCTCTCAGGCCCACGAACACTGCAGTTTTTCTGTTGTTTTCAGGCCACACCAAGATACACAAATTTCTTGCCAGCATCTCAGCGTTATTTGCTGATGTTGATCATGCCCTCTCTGGGGTCCTATTATTTTCTTGGTGCTTTACAAGAGGAGGCAAACATTGCTCTCTTGTGCTTGCAATCTTACTGCTCTTCACGTCTCAAACTTAAACAATTCCCTCAGAAAATGGCCATTGTGACCTTACTTCATTTAAACCTTATGTCCATTGTATGAGCCCTCTGCATTCCTCTGAGTAACTGAAAAACCCTGGGAAGCAGATTACCCACCTCTAGCCATCCTCCTTGCTGCATCAGTCCCTGAGATGTGGAGCACAGGATGATGCAGGATTTTAAAGTAGTGGCAGGTTAGGTAGAGAAAATATTTGGAGGAAAAGCAGTATAACCTTTGAGATTTCAAAGATGTCAAGCTTCTTATGTCAGAAGTATTGTCCTGGATTTAGATGTGGGGTGCCTATGTGGGGCCCCATTCTAGGGTTCCTCTGGCTATGCTCCCTCTATAGAAAAGCATTAAACCTGGGACATGTGCTAATCTGTGGTTAATAGCCACCTCTCCCCACCCCACTCCCCACTTCCTGCTGGTGTGTCAGTTTAGAGTGCCGTTTTCAAATACGCCAGATCCAATTCCACTTCTCCCATGCCTCTATCCTGGACATATTCCCTAAAAATCAGCCACACTGAAATTGTCTTCACTGGGAAGTCTCACAACTGGGCAAAGGTCAGTGGTATATTTAACAATTGATGATTTCAAATCCCTATTTTTCTCCTTTATAGGTAGCTTTAAAAACCAGGAGACCTGATAGAGATGCAGCAGTGCTCTTCTTGATGTGTTGGGAGACAGGACGAAGACATTTCCTGATAAAATGCTCCCTCTGCTTATAAGATTCTTTCATTCTCTGGCGGGGGTTGGCTAAAGTTTGTAATAGATTAGATGTGCTGGAGCTAACACCCTCAGGAGCCCACAATCAGTGACCAGCCTCTCCAAGTCTTGCTGGGTTAACCGTCTAAAAGATGCTTTACAAAACTTTTTAAAGGGCGAGTGTAACTGAGTCCTGGTGCCTACCAAGATAACTTGCTTAACAGACTCTTTCACAGCCTCACATTAAGAAACGAGAATAAAGGAAAAACAGAATCAGGCCTTGGAACTGGACAAATTTTTAGGGTCATATGTTTTCAATTACATACAACAGAGGAGAAAGAAAGGAAGAGTCATTTTCAAAGACCTTTGTAGTGTATTGTGAATAGTCTAGCTTGCCTAATTTTACAGAGTTAGTAAAAAAAAAAAACCTTATTTCTTAAATCAGCTACTTAGACTGATAAACCATGTGTGGAGCATGGGCTTCATTTTAGGTTAAAAGCTTGGGGCTTGCCTTTTGCTGTTTGAAGGGAGGGAGCAACTAGGGAAGCAATTCTAACAGGACTGAGAGATGTAATATGTCAATTGATGTAGAAGACCCCCATACAAGTCTGAGGTCGATATGTAAGCATGCATGTATGCCCATGCACACCTGCATAACAATAGTGTTTCAGCGATGAAAGGGCAACTATCTCTTTTTTCTTCTGTGTTGTGCTGGGGTAGGGACACAGGTTGATTCATTTTGAGAAAGTAACCTGAATAATGGGCTTATCTGGACATGATTATTACCAAGAAACTGACCTTGTATCCTATGCCAGAACCCATGCGTGGAGCATAGTCTGGATGCCTGGCTGGGGAAATGTACACAGAGAATTTCAAGTTCTTCTTTAGATGATCCTACTGCTACCTTCTTATTTTGTAGCTTTGGGGGTCTGAATTGGGTGACACTAGAACACTGGGGAAAGAGAAAATGATAATCTTGGAGAGCTTATAGGATTGTTGGAAAGGTAAAAAGAAAAGAGCCTAAACCCAGAGATAAAGGCTGGGGAGACAAAAGCCCGCACAGATTAGTATTGGGGAGAAAAGGGATGCAGGCCCTTTATCTGTGGCAACCACATACAACAGAACAAAGAAATGCAGAAAGTAGTTTTAAGAGACTCTTTCAGGAATCAAATCCTATTCGGCCTTTCCTATAGAGACATCAATACACATTTTTCTCTTCTTTTCAGTCATTTTTTTTCCAGTTTGGGGCTATTGTTGCTTTGAATACAATGATGCTGGAAATGGGGTTCCTGTTAGTTTCCAATAAACTCACATGTAGCCTCAGGTTCTCATAAGCCAGTTGCCCCTTACAGAAAAGAAGGAAGGAAATTGTGTTATTTGTTTGATCCTAAGATTCTTTTTTCTTTTTTGAAGCAGGATGCACTTCCATATTTGACAAGAAATCATAGTTTGTCAAGATTCTTTTTCTTTGTTATTAGGACATTTCTTATTGGCAGCTTGAATTCTTGACAGTGGAAATTGGGTGACATGTTATGTAATGCACTTTAACTTTTAAAGAATGTTTAATCAATGCTTCCATTCTTTTTTTTCTGCAATAAATTTCCTCCTGTATGAAAAAAATTGAAATCATAGTGAATTTACCAAGTACTGCGCACCTTTTTTTGTAAGAGAAAAAAAGAAAATATCTGAGGAAACAAATTTCTGATATTTCATTAAAAAATACATACAATGACTTTGTAAATCCACAGATTTGTGCTGTTGTCAAGTGATCAGAGAAGCTTCATTTTGCTGGGGGCAGAGTTTAATGCAGAGACTGCCCAACTTGCTGAGAGTAAAGGCCAGTAAGTGTTCAACTTACATGGGGACTCTACATTTCTTCCCCTATCTTATTTGAGGCTCAGGAAACACCATGGATGAAGAAGAGCGTGGCTAAGTGCCGTACTTTGGGCAGGCCAAGTGTGCCATACACACAAACCCACAGTAGCTCTAGTTACCTGCGTAAGGTAGATACAAGACAAAGTTGAATTTCAAGCATGGAGTTGGCCCTGAGCCCTCATTCTTTGTTGGGGAGCTATTGGCTGTTGATGGCTGCTGGGGATGGAGAGTCACTTGCCTTTGGAAAGTGACCACTGGAAGTCAGCTTATGCACTATAAGCTGATGCCACAGCCAAACTCAGCTGGACAGCATTAATTGAAATGGAGAGGGGGTTATTGTCTTTTCAAAAGAGTATGCATGTGACATGTTTTGGAGGGGACATAAGTCAAAGTTGAAAGGAAGGAGTAGGGATACATATGAGTAAGATATTTTGTGTACCTGTATGAAATTTTCAAAGAATTATAAAAAAAATAAAAGAGAATTATCAGAATTATTTACTTAAGTATCTACTTCTTTTTATCAGCTCCAAGAAGGATGTCCACTGGGAGAGGTGTTTTTGTTTTTGTTTTTGGTTTTTTGGGTTTTTTTGTTCGTTTGTTTGTTTGCTTTGTTTTTTTTTTTTTTTTTTTGATAAGATTTTGGGATGAACAAACATAACTGAGACTTGGGTCAAATTCAAGAAAGCAGACCCCAATTTTAAAACAAATTTCAACACAATTAAAAATAAACAAGTGACTTGAGTAGATATTTCTTCAAAGAACATCTTCAAGCAACTATAATGTCTAACACCATCAGTCACTTTGATGCAAATCGAAGCCACAGTGAACTACTTCATGTTGATTCTGTGGTACTGACTACAAAGACAGAACACAAGAAAGCAAAGAAAGCCTGTCCGCATCTACTCTGGAAGACGGTTTGGTAGATCCCAAATAGTAAAACATAAAGTTAGCACTTTGACTGGGTATCTTCACTACTTGGTATACACGCAAGACAGTAGAAAATGCAGACAATTATCCAAGTGCCCCTAACAGCACAATTTGTAGTAACTAGAAGGTAGAAAGAAACTGTCATTCAAGTGTGAATGAAGAAATTGTAAAACCAAGGGGCTGGAAAGTTGGCTCCCTAGTTAGGAGCATTTCCTGCTCTTCCAGAGGACAGGAGTTAGGTTCTTAGCACCCACCTCTGGAAGAAGATAAAAAACATCTATAACTCCAGCTTCCAGGAATCTAATGTGACTGCATACATGTGGTAAACACACATACACATAAGTAAGAGCCAAAAAATGAAAACCTTTAACATGACATGTACCCCCTGTGAAATATTATTCACCTGTTAAAAAAATGAAGCCTTAGATACATGTTACAACTGTATATAACCCTGAAAACTTTATGCTAAGTAAAAACAACTAGACACTAGAACACAAATATAGAATCTAATTGTGTGACAAGTACAGAAAAGAAATACAAGGAGATATAAAGTAGATAAGTGGTTTCAAGTGGCTTGTGAGAGAAGAAAACAGAGAGATACCAGGAAGAGATTGCTCATGGGTGTCAAATTTCTTTTGGTGTGAAAGAAATTCGATGGAGTTAGAAATAGTGGTTAATGAGAAACTCAGAAACGACACCAAAAACCAATGAAGTGTGTACTATGAAACATTGATCACTATGGTATGTGAATCACACTAAATAAAGATATTATTAGAAAAATGAATATTCAGAGGGGGATGAAGTGACTGGACACAAGATCACTGGTTAAAAAAGGTTTCTGACCTTTGACAAAGTCCAACGCCTCTCTATGATAAAAAATTTGGTGAGTTTAGCGATACAAGGGACCTCAACAAAATAAAGACAGTTTACAGCAAGCCCATAGTCAATATCAGCTTAAGTGGAAAGAAACTCAAAACAATTCCTCTAAAATCAGGAATAAGACAAGGTTGTCTACTCTCTGCATACCTCTTCACTGCATAGAACTTGAAGTCTTAGTTATAGCAATAACACAACTGAAAAAAAATAACACAACTGAATGAATTCAAGGGGATGCAAATTAGAAAGGAGGAAGTCTATGTATCTTTATTTGCAGATAATATGCTAGTATACGTAAGTGACCCAAAAATTCTACAAGGAAACTCCTACACAACTAATAAACACTTTTAGCAAAAGAGCTGGATACAAAATTAACTAAAAAAAAAAAATCTCATTAGCTTTTCTTTGTACAAATGACAAAGTGAGAATGAAATCAGGAGAAGAAACACCTTTACAACAGTAGCAAAAATATAAAATATCTTGAGAGAAATCTAACTAAGCAAGTGGAAGAGTTGTATGATTAAAAAAAACCACCTTGTCATTGAAGAAATAAATTGAAAAAGATATCAAGAAGATGGAAAGATCTCCCATGCTCCTGTAAAGAAAGGACTAAGGTCATCCTACCAACATCAATCTACAGATTCAATGAAAACCCCATCAAAATTCCAACACAGTTCTTCACAGATCTTGAAAAGACAATTTTCAGCTTCATGAGAAAACAACAACAACAAAAACTCTGAATAGCTATAACAATCTTGAAAAATAAAGAACTGTTTATGATATCACCATTATCGATTTCAAGTAGTACTACAAAACTATAGTAGTAAAAACAGCATGTTATTGGCACAAAAATATATAGGTCAATGGGATTAAATTGAATACCCAGACATGAATCCATACACATGGTCACCTGCTTTTGATAAAAAAAAAAAAAAAAAAAAGCCAGAAACACACACTTGGAAAAAGACATCACCCTTCAACAAATGGTGCTGGTTAAACTGGATGGCTGAATGTAGAAGAAGAATCCAAGTAGATCTAAAATTATCACCCTGCACAAAAGTCAACAAGTGGATCAAAGACATCAACATAAAACTAGATACACTGAACCTGATGGAAGAGAAGTGGAAAGAAGGCTAAACTCATGTGTACAGGAAAAAGACTTTCTGTACAAAACACCATTAGTACAGGCACTAAGATCAACAATTAATAAGTGGGATATCACAAAACTGAAACATTTCTGCATGGCAAAGGATGCTGTAATTCTGACAAAGCACAACCTACAAAATGGAAAAGATTTTATCAACTACACATTCAATAAGGGACTAGTATTCAAAATATATAAAGAACTCAGGAAGCTAAATATCAAGAAAACAAATAATCCAACTAAAAATGGGATACATATCTAAACAGAGAATTCTCAATAGAGGAAATTCAAATGTCTGATAAACACTTAAAGAAATGCTTAACATCCTTAGCCATCAAGGATATACAAATCAAAACTACTCCGAAATTTTATCTTACACCTGTCAGAATGGCTACAATCAATAAAACTAGTGACAGTACACACTGGCAAGAATGTGAAGTAAGGAAATATTCATCCATTGCTAGTGGGAGTGCAACCTTGTACATCCACTATGGAAATCAGTGTGGCAGTTCCTCAGGAGGATGGGAATTGAACCACCTTAAGATCCAGCTATATAACTTGTGGGCATATACCCAAAAGGATGCTTTATCCTATAACAAAGTCCTCACTTGCTCAACCATGTTCATTGCTGCTTCATCTGTAATATCCAGAAATTGGAAACAACCTAGATGTCCTTCAACAGAAGGATAGGTAAAGGAAGTGTGATATGTTTACAGTTCAGTATTATTCAGCAATTAAAAATGGCATTGTAAAATACACAGGCAAATGGATGGAACTAGAAAAAATAATCATCATGAATGAGGTAACCTAGACTCAGAAAGACAAATACGGTATGTATTTACTTATATGTGGATATTAGTTGATAAGTCAATGGTAACCAAGATATAATCCATAGAATCATAGATGGTAGGTATAGAGTTAGAGACTACAGGATACAGATGGACCTAATTAGGAAAGGGAACTAGCATAGATAATTATAGATGGATAGGGGGACTGGAACAAGAAGATCAAGTGAAGAGTGGTAGAGGACAGAATATAGGGAGAGAGAGCTAAAATTAAGGGGCATTTGAAGGGTAGTATAAAAACCTAATACAGTAGAAATTTCCTAAAGTATATAAACATATGAAGACAATCTAAATGAAATTAAAGAATAGGGGACGCAGAGTTTCAACTGGCCATCTCTTGTCACCAAAACAATCTTCCAGTACTAGGATGGGGTTACATTTAATTGAGTTGTTGGCCAAAGGAGTCCTGTGGGAATCTCCAAACATTTAAGACTGCTGCAAAGACTATAGTTTTTTTCCCACAAATTGACAGTGAGGCCCTAGTGCTGAAGACAACACTTACACAACTCAGTGAGCATGGAGAAGTCCAGCTAGTGACTACATAGAGCCTTCTCATCCCTATGTTCTAGTGTGTTTGGTACAGGAATGTATTCTGCACAGTACCAAAGAGCAAAGTAAACACCAAGCCAGCCTTAAATGTTTTGATCTACAGTGGTGTCCTGCTTGCAAGATTTGCTAGGGTAATTGTGGCACATAGCTTATGGGAGTAACTGACCAATACCTGATTTACGTAAAGCATACTCCATGAGATATAACCCATATTCAATAGTGCTTGGGTGTTCATAAAGCAGAGACTAGATAGTCCAGGGATTTAGTGGAAAACCAAATACCACTAGTCTTTAAAAGAAGGTAGTGATAAAATGAGTCCTAATGATATTCTGCTACACTCATAGATCAGTGATGTTCAGCCATCATCAGAGAAGCTTCCTCCTGCAGCAGATGGTAACAAATACAGACAGACATTATTCTGAGAGAGAGAGAGAGAGAGAGAGAGAGAGAGAGAGAGAGAGAGAGAGAGACTTTGGAACACTCAGTTCTAAATGTAATTTCTCCATTAAATCCCTCCCTTCAGAGCTCAGGGAACCTCTTGGAAGAAGGAGATGAAAGAACTTAGGAGCCTGAGGGAATGAAGGACGCCTTGAAAACAAGGCACTCTAAATCAACATGAGCGAAGCTAATACAAACTCAGAGAGACCGAGGGAGCATGCATAGGACCTGCACAGGGCTGTACCAGGTCCTCTGTATATCTATTATGGCTTCCAGTTTAGTGTTGTTGGTTTTTTGTTTTTGTTTGTTTGTTTGTTTGTTTGTTTGCTTTTTTGGTTTTTTGAGACAGAGTTTCTGGAACTCACTTTGTAGACCAGGCTGGCCTCGAACTCAGAAATCTGCCTGCCTCTGCCTCCCAAGTGCTGGGATTAAAGGCGTGCACCAGCACACCTGACCAGTTTAGTGTTTTTAATGGGATTCTTGAATGTGCCAATGAGTGGGTCTCTGAATCTCGTGCCATCTCTTGGATTTTTTTCCTTCTGTTGGCTTGTGTTAGCAAGCTTTGATGTGACAGTTTTTTTTAAAGATTTATTTTTTTATTATATGTAAGTATACTGTAGCTATTTTCAAACACACCAGAAGAAGGCATCCGATCTCATTACAGATGCTTCAGTCACCATGTGGTTGCTGGGATTTGAACTGAGGACCTTTGGAAGAGCAATCAGTGTTCTTAACCATTGAGCTATGTCTCCAGGCCCGCAAAAGTTGCTTTATCTTATTGTATTTTATTGCATTTTATTATTACCTCTTAGAAATCCATTCTTTTTTAATGAGACAGAAATGCAGTGGATTTGGATGATAGGGGAGTTAGAGAAGAACTGGGGGGTGGGGTGGGGTGGGGCAGAAACCATAATCAGGATATATTAAATGAGAAATCAATCTATTGCCAATAAAGATAGGAAGTAAAAATGGGGGCGGCTCCTGAGGTTTTTCTTGAGACAAAGAGACTAGCTGGTACCCCTGAGATGCAAAATGAACATAATTTTTCTAACCAGTGTCTCAGGACCTAGTAACCAGAGACTGACCTCCTTCTACCAGAAACTATTCTGTGTTTGAAGATTACTGCCTTGACTCAAAGACATGATGGGCTTGACACAGGTTTTGATCACTGATAAAGAAAGTACACATAGGGATACAGATCCCAGTCCTTTGGCTTGCTGTGTTTTAACATGTTACTAAGGAAGGAAGTAGAGGAGCACTGAAGTTCGAGTGGATGCCGTCTCCTATTGAGATAGGAGTTGTTTGCTCTTCTTTCACCATTGAGATAATAGCTAGATGAACCAATTAACATATTCACCACAAATGCAATACTATTCCTCTACTGAGCACTTGTGGTGAGTGGGAAGATTGACTTGTGAGGCACAGCATCTGCTTGAGAGAAAGAGGTATTTAAGAAGGGTGAAGGAAAAGGATACTCTAGGAGTCTAGGGAAGAGCATTTGGAGCCCATTGAGTGAGATGATGTCTCAGGTTAGAGGGAGATGGATAGGACACTGCTAACTAGGGGTGTCTGGTGGAAGCACCTAGTTCAAGATCTCTGACATCCACCGAGGGAGTAAGGCTTTATCCCGGAGACAGCAAAGATCATTTAAAGGCTTTCCATTTCCTTTGGACTTTGACATTGCTTGTCAAGCTATAGCATGGGAAAAGGGCTACACAACTGACAATGGATTATCAGAACTTGGGCAGGTGAGAGGTGATGGTGGCTCTACCCACGAATGGGCACAGTGACAAAAAGCAAACAAGCATGAGTTATCACATGTCAATCAAAGCTGATGATCCTGAATTGGCAATTTCTTGGGAAAGGGATAAGGGAGAAGATATATAAAAAATAATGTTGGGTGTGGGAATGTAGCTCGGTTGGTAGTGCTTGCCCCGGCATGCACAAAGCCCTTGGTATGATGTCTGGCACTACATATACTTGTGGTGGTACACCCCTTGGATTATAATCCTAGTGCTTGGCAGGTGGAAGCAGAATGGTGTGGCAGTCAAGGCTATCCTCCCTCACATAGGGAGTTTGAGGCTAGCCTGAATACATGAAATCCTGAGTCAAATAAAAAAAAAAAACCCCACAAAACAACAACAAAAACAACAACACAATAACAACCAAGACAAACCACCAATGTCAATGTTCCGCCGTGGGCACCTAGAGTAATAGTTTTCTTTTCACTGGTGAAGAAAACAAAGGAGTTGGAATGTCATATTTTGCTGAATGCACAGTGCCTTTGTAGACTGTATTCCCTAAAGACAGCTTTGTGATTGCAGTTATTTTTTTCCCCCTAACTCTTATGTTCTTCATGGACCAAAACTCTGGCCTACATGGGGTGTGCCCACATTTGTTCCTCACTGTGAATCTGGGAAAGAGATTGTGACAGCATCAGTGTACACAGTGTGCAAGAGCGCGCATGACTTCTATGTGTAGTCATAAAGATGTTTCCCCATTCCTTCATGGCTGTCTCAGAAGGCTTACTTTTGGATTCCAGCTACTTCATTACATGTAAGGAAGCGTAGGCTACGGTGAAGGCACTATGGTCTTCTAGCTTAGAGCCCCAGAGTCTCCCAGCGGATGCATCACTCCATATATGGATGTCTAAAGTCAAGCCCCAAGGCTCTTCCTCAGGCATTGCAGGTAGACTAAGGCAGGCCATTCTCAACCCAGCTCTACTTGAATTCCTGTCTCTGTCCCTTAAGTCTATGACAGACAAGAGATCATTTGGAGTCAGGTCTGCATAGCAATAGATAACTGGTATGCTGCATTTGAGGTGACTTTGTGACACAGAGAACTCACATGTATATTCCCTTTCCCACCAGTGTTGCAAACTACAGATTTCATTCAGAAGCTTGTAAGGTGCACCATCTGTTCTTCTCATTTCCATAATTTCTCAAAAATCAGTTGCTTTGCCATTCTTAGGTTAGGAAGAAAGGGAGAAAGAACGGGATGACCAAGAGAAAGGAAAAAGAGTCTCCATCGTGGGGGGAGTGACAAGCCACTCCTGGAGGGAGTGACAGCAGTCACAGCTGTGCACTCTGCACAGCACCACAGCGTCTAGTCTGCCTGGGCACTGGTGTGTTGTGTAAGGTGGGCATTATACTCTGATGACTGGCATTATGGTCATTGTCACTGACCCCTGTAAAGTGGGCTGTGACTCTAAGAAGGTCCAGCTGGACTGTGTTAAGAAATTTTTATTGTTTCCTTTGGACAATTTTTGTGTGATGAAAGCACATAAAATTACAAGTGGAAGAAACATCATGCCACAAAATTGCATAGAATGATTACAAAAATGTGAATTATGCATTTTAAATAATTTCAGATAGAACCCAAATATGTACATTTTAAGAGCATCAAATACTTTGCCCTCTCCCTCTTTCTCCTCTTAAAAGGCGGGAATCACAATGTTCAATCCATTCCGAACAGTATTAACACAGTGCACAAGGGCAACATTAAATTCAAAGGAATGCAAGCAATGGCCCTTTCTTTTGGAACTTAATTAATGACTTCTTATCTATTACAGGAGTATTAATTAATGTGTGGTGGTACTGAAATGTTAAAAAACAGAGCACATGTCATGTCATTAGAACTTTGAACACTGATTTACACGGCCCAACCACATTATTCTCAGTAGTTTAAAGGTGTCAGGGATACAGCCTATTTTAATGCATGACTCTACTCTCTACTCTAGGAAAATCCACAGTACAGAATTTCACACATTCAACGAAGAACAAGGCAAGTACATAAAGGCACAAAACTGCACATCATATAGACCCCTTTTCTTTACCTTTGTCTATTTTCAAGTAATATTAATATTATCGATGGATAGTATCATGGTAGTAGTTTCGATGATGCAAGATGCACAGTGATACACACTACCCCACAACTGCAAAAAGTGTCACTGTACAGATATAAAAAATGTGATTACAGTAAATGACCAGATACAAAACATTGTAAAATGACTAGAATCACCAAGATAATGAAGTCCAACTACCAAAACAGGATTTGAAAGTCAAGGTTATTCAACCTCGGTCACTATATGGACTATGATGAAATCCAATGTCCTGCCATAACCACCAGTGTGTTTGGTTTCGAATCCTGTTATCCGTTCACTCTTCTCCAATTTCCAACAGTCTGTGACTGTGTTTGTAAAATTCAGCATTCCATTTGGACCGTCTCACTTCCTTCTGAGTAATTCCTTTCCTTTCCTTCAAAGTGCAAAAGTTAAATGGTTCACAAGAGATCTCTCTTCAGTGGAAGGTAAGCTTTAGTAAGTTAATTAACACTCTTGGTCCTTCAGATAAAATACAATCATCTCTAAAGGGGATGTGATTTCCCCCTTATGTCTCGTCTCAGTAAGTGTGTGTGTGTGTGTGTGTGTGTGTGTGTGTGTGTGTGTGTGTGTGATCAAACACTTTCATGGTGTTTGAAGCAAGCCTTCATTTTGATTAAAACTTAATTATGGTCCTAGTTATTGCTTAAAGTTAAATAAAATCATTTCCAGAAAAATATTAAATTCTTAAAACACAAAATTTCAGGACACAACTGTTATTTGCCTTGCAAAATTATAAACAGACAGGTTCCCTTTAAAGTAAAACAAAGCCATGGGCATTGTTACTGCTGGGCTTTAATGTTCTTTGTCCCACTCTCTAAAACCATAGTTTTTCTATATAATATTATTTCTTAAGACCTTTTAACAATGATTTTATTAGCTTTAACATGATATAATTTGTCTCTTATTCTCCTTAGAAGAAAATAAGAATTAAACAAAACATAACTAAGTGAAGTAAATATACAAACTAAAATATAACCAGAGCTTTATTACTGTCAGAATAAAACTGAAATTACTCAGTTAAAATTTATTGAAGATAGTAGTAATACATTTGCACTCTATTTCCTATGCATTTTTGCATATCCTGACCATTAAAACAAGCTCAAAGTCTGACACTTAAAATCCAATTTTTGATCCTTCAAATTTTTTTAGTAAATTCATTTCCTAAATTCTAAGACTACCTCAAGTTGCATCAATGACTTCATAAACTGATTCTTAGCATTCCCATATAATTTAATTATCCATATAACATATATTTGACCCATTTCTTCTCTGTCCATGTATCCCTGAACTTGCTTTTAAATCTTATGGAAGAGATTTGGGTCACTGCCAATTAATAAACACACATTTACACTCATGCGTATGTATGTGTGTACACTTACATGGCTGGGTGCATACGTGTACTATATACATGGAGATAATGTGTATCATTTATACATGTGCATTTAGATAAATATTCTATCTTCTTTTCTACAGTAAAAATAAATGAACCACAAAAAATATCTGACAATAAAATAGCCCACTGGATCCTGTTCAGGCTGGCTGATATCTTGATTCAACAGATCAGATATGTTGTAGCTGTTTGATAGGTTCAGGTCAACAACTGATAGATACCCAAAGACGTGCAGCCAAATATACAACCCATATTGCTAATCATGAAATGGCTTCACTGGGAAATGATACAATCATGTGATTTTTTTTTATTTTATAAAAGAAACCAGCTTATATGAGTCACTATGGTATCTAATAAAGCCATGTCAATAGCAAATACAGATGCCTCTGTGATAAATAAATTAGCAAACGGCAAGCCACCAGTGCCTGCAAAGCAAAGGATGACACAATTCACTATACACGTTAACTTGAAAACATGGAATTGCGGGGCAGTTAGGAAAACAATGCTCAAAGTGGAATGTTCCATAGTGTTAAATGGAGCTGCGCACTTCTCAAACTATTTCTTTTACTTTGAAATACTGTACACCAGAGCTTCAAATGAAGACAGGAGCTCTCATTTTCGTCCAAGAAGACATTGTCCTTCATTACATATTCCATGGAGCCTGGGAGCTGCCTGCTCTTAATTTACTATTGGGACAAAAAGAAAAATCCTGCATACATGCACCCTTCTGTCTAAGACTGGCAATAGTTTCCACATGACACATGGAACCAGGGTATGGGACCTTCACACGGATCCTTCTGGAAGTCTCCCTTTGGTGTGGATTTCAGGCTAAGGGATATTTCTCAGGAAGATGGCCCAGGCAGTGATATTTGTCATTAGAGTCCACTGGAGCTCAAGCAGCTGTGCATGTCTGGAAGGCCTGACAGGGGCATCACAGAGGAGTATCAAACTCTCTTCCTGGGTTCTCTCTTTCTATCTCCTCACTGGAGGGAGACTTGAGGTTCACCTTTGCAGCATCTGAGGCCAGAGAGGGAGGGGCAGAGCCGTGATTGCTGTCCTCGCTGATCTTCCCTTTCATGGCTTCCTGTACAAACTCCAGAATCTCCAGGGGCAGCCTTTTGAACTTGTCTTGGTATTCTTGCTCCAGCTCCGTCTGCAGCTGAGAGACATCAAGAGAGGAAAAAAGGTTGAGGCCATTTATATTTCTCAACTCACCCATACAGACACTCCTTCCCAATGATGTGTAAAGGGCACAGTAAGGATAAATGGACTTAGGATGCCACTCACCGGTCAGCCACAGTACGGGTGAGTAACAGTTTAGTAGGACATACCATTCGTTCCCAGCTGAAAATCAAGTTGTGGTCATGTAGTGTAACAAGCCTAAGGACTTGGACGAAGACGAATAAACTGAACTCTAAACACACTCACACACCCTTGGAAAAGTTTACAGAAGAAGTATATAATGATTGAAATTCTTATGCTCAGGGATTGAGTAGTGTCAACAGCAGGGTTTCAGCTTTGAGGCTGGGAAACTAAGACTGAGTGCTTCTAGTTTGTTTATTCAGTTAGTATTTTGGTTTTCCACAGGACCCGCTGCATGGTCAATGCCACAAGTCCACTGGTGCCTTTAAAACAGTGGTTCTCAACCTTCCTTATGCCAACACTGTTTAACACAGTTGATCACACAAAACTATTCCATTGTGACATCATGACTGTAATTTTGCTACTGTTATGAATTATAATGTAAATATCTGATACACAGGACATCTGATATACCACCCTGTGAAAAGGTTGTTTGATCATCAATGGGTTTGGGACCCACAGGTTGAGAACTGTTGCTTTCCCGAGAAGCTTGGTGTGTTATTTTCATATGAACCCTGCTCATGCACAAACTTTTGCTGTGAGTTCTTTTTCAAATCACTTCCTTATTTCGTCTTTCTCGCCACCATTTTTATTTGTCTTTTAAAGTGCTACAGTTACCTTTTAAATGTCTTCTATTTGACCTGTTTTATGCCTTGGAAATTTGCAAGCCCTTTTTAATATCGAGGACCTCTTCACATACAGACTGACACAGTTGCCTTAGCTATAAAGAGGCTGTAAAGCGCTTTCTCACACAATGGTGAGGGTGTTCGGAGCTGCTTACAAGAAGCCCCTGTGGTCTGAGCCCAAAGGAAACTCCACATTTTAAAATATCCTGAAGACAATGGTCCTTTGTTGCCTTTTATTATCCTTGAGGCAACTCCTTTAGATAGCACCTGGGTGGGTGAGGCAGGAGGATCACCATTGGTAAAAGGCTAGCCTGAGCTGCACATTGAATTTTAAAATACAAAATATGGACAAAGGAACCTGGAGAGTTCTTAAGACCTGAAAATGGTTTTGGTGTTTGTCTGCCCTCAGATGTGAACAGACTGTGTGGCTTGGCCTCGACTCTCGCTTGGGAGGTGAGGGTGGGCCTAGCCTCTGCATTCTCCGCTGCGCGATGGCAATACTGCTAGCCAGCTCTCATTACCTATGCTGATTATCTTTTTAAGGCTCCAGTTCCACTTTGGCCATATCCTGGCTGTGTATCCTCCATCTGCAACCACAGGTGAACCCTCTCAGGCTTGGCCTTGACTCTGGGGCTTTCTACTGTGAAGTCAGTCCTAAGGGCTACTGCCTTGGTGAGTCTGAACCTCTTTTCTGGACATTGTTAGCCATTTGGCAGCATCTAGTAGCTCAACTCATTCACTCTCTCTTTAGTTAGGTCAGAGATATTCTGTCAAGTCTTAGTTATTTCGTCTCTGCATCGATGTGATACAACTCTAAAACTCTCTAAAACTCTGCAACTCTGAAACTCTCGAAGTTTTGAAATACAGAAAGTTGCGGTAAATCTATGACAAACTCAGCAAGAATAACAGTTATTTGTGGTCCTTGTGTGGTCTCTCCTTCCAGTGCTCTCCCCTCTGCGCTGTATTGCAGAAAGGTTAATTTCTGTAGAGTACAAACCAGGCCTTCCTGAAGCATGGCATGGTATACACAATGCATTTCCTTTCCAAAGAAAAATTGTTACAGTTTCTAAAAATCAGTGGACTGGAATGATAGCAGACAGTAAATTCTGGATCTTGCTGAAAGACCTCTCCCCACATAGCATATATCAAGTTGAGTGTGGGGAAAGGTTCAGTCTGGGTATTCAGAAATCAACTTTCTCCCTTCTCAAAGAAAATACAACAAAAAATATATGAGAGAGAGAGAGAGAGAGAGAGAGAGAGAGAGAGAGAGAGAGAGGAGAGAGAGAGAGAGAGAACACAAGACTTCTATTGGATCAATAGAGAGGAGAGCCCACTGCCCCCAAAATGCACTGGATACTGGATTACGATGGAGCAAGGACATCATGAACATGGCCTCATATTCTTTGGCTCAAAAAAAAAAATCACTTCAGAGTCAGACAAGAAAGAACTTTCCTTTCATTCCCCACGCTGCCCCAAAAAATTCAGAAGAAAGCATGGTTTGCTCAGTTTGCTAGAGTGATTCCAACCCAGATGACAGGTCTGGATTCCCAGCAACTGCCTCTATCCGCTCACAGCCTTCAATCCAGCACACTTGTGATTAGTTTCAGTTCCAAGTAACCTAAGGAAAGGAAGAGCAGCACTGTGGCCGCAGAAGATGGCTGTTTTTATTTAGGTTTGATGGGTGGATCTTCAACTACGGGTGTATTGGACCTGACCTAGCAAACAGTCTCTCCTAAGATGTTGTATAAGACACTATGCAATTTCAGAATGATTCATTATCATAATCGTCATCATCCTCATTTTTGAAAAGAAAAAGAAATATGAGGAAATGCCAAACAATCAGCCAACACTTTTTAGGGATGTTGGTAATTTGATTCCTGTAAAGACTTAATTTTGATAATTTAATTTTAATAATGATGCTTAACAGTTTGTAATCATTGACCTAATTGTGGCTAAGTCATAACTATCCTGGACTTTTCTTCTTATCTTGAGGTAGAAGCAGATTTCTATTGCATTCTAAACTAGGTCACTGCCTAACAGTTGAGATGAAATGTCATATATGCTATTCTTTAGAAACATCATTCAATTATTAATAAGTCAATTTAAAAATTGTATTTACTATTAGATGTCAAGTTAGAAAATTTTCTTTTAGTTTTCTTATAAACTAGTGATTTGTTCCTTGTAAAAAAATAATATATATATGTATATACATATATATATATTATACAGATGAATTCCTGGAGCCATTCCCGGAAAGCCCCATCCAACTAGAGCTGGTATGGCTCAAGCACTTTTGATTACATGGCTGAGAAAGTCAGGTTAGTTTGAAAAGCATGCTGTGTAAGACAGAGGAGGAGGGGTGGGACTAGGGAAGATGTGATCCAACTAAAGGTGGTGTCATTAGCTAGGTTCTGGCTCAGGCTTCTTAGATGCTGGTTTTCCAAGAAAACAAAAATAAAACAAACAAACAAACAATAGCAGCAACAAAACCCAGAAATTGAAAATTTTCATGCAGGAATTTCTGACTTTTTACTGTCAGCAGTCAGACAAAATAATAATTGTCAGTCCGACAACATTGTCTGACACTGGGCCATAATCTGGTACTAGCTGTAGATAGGAAAACAGGTGTGCCCACCCAGCAGAAAGTGTGCTTTCCCCTGGTGTCCCCTTCAGGGGCTGGCCTCCCTGTAGCAGGTGCCCGATCCTTACGGCTGGGTTCAAGTGTGGCGATGAGATGTGAGGACACTCACTGCTTTGTCACATCTGAAGACAGAATGGACCCCGAAGCCCACACCACGTAGTTTCCTCTCACTTATATTCTGCGTTAATCTGAAGACGGAAAGGTTTGGACTCCCTGCCTTAGACATGATTGGGATGTAGGCGAGTGAGGTGACAGACACTGCTACCATCTTCACTTCATCCCACATCATCAAGTGGAAAGCCCTTTCTCTGCTTCCTATAGATTTTTGTGCTACAAATGACCTCTAAGTGAAGCTGGGCAGATCCTCAGAAACTGGTTTCTCCAGTGTTCTGTTTGAGAAGCTGTTAGCTTACTAGGCTCCACGAGGTCTGAACCCAGCATGAGTACGTGCCAGGCAGACAGCATTAACTGTGTGCTGCGGCAGAAGCTGGGGCTGTAGTCTTGGCTTTTCAGAACGGAGCCAGAGGGTCACCTGGGAATGAGTCCAAGATCAGTCTGGATATGAGATAAAGGCCTGACTGCCCAAAGCTGCCCCTGTGTCCCCAGGAGACAGCCTTTTACTTACACTTATTGTGTGTTACAAGTACCTCTTTATATTAAAAAAGAAACCCCAAAGTAGTTTAAGGCAAAACCAAATTAACAAAAAGCAAAGAAAGAAAAGGACAACATACATAGCCTTTGATTGGGTAAGTCTACCTTCTGGAATCTGGCTTATAGGCGTATGGCTAAGGATGCTTGAAGCATTATGATGTTGACTGCAGAGGCAAAATAAATGAGCCATGATGGTAATGGAAACATAGCTGAGTGTCGATATCCGTAAATAATCTTACATTTTTACTTTTTTTTCTAAAACTTGCATTTTCTATTATTCTAAGTATCTGCGGAACCATTTGAAATTGTTTAGACATGAACACATGTCACCTGGAAATAAGGATATTTTCTTAACATAATGGCAGTATCTTAATCAGTTTCAGGAAAATAGTAACAATTATTAATTGTATTATTTTTTGTTATATCTTTCTCACCTTTCCTATTTCAGGTATTGATCACTGTCTTTTTTTTAACTGAACACACACATTCTGAGATTGTGTGGCTAGTAGCTTGCAATGCCATTTAAGTTGGCTCTTGAAAACTAGAAGGTAACTATAGATTTCATTATATGGAACTTAAACATTTGATTTGGCAGGAATGTTCAGCAGGCATTTGTTTCTAACTCCTGGGGCTATATGTTTGTAGGTGTCGAAATCAGCCGGTTTTACTATCAACATTGAATGTTCTTAGAGATAGCTTGGTAACTGCTGCCCCTTTGATTTGCAAAGATCTGTTTTTGTTTTTTTTTTTTTTTTGTTTTTTGTTTTTTGTTTTTTTTTCTCCTTCCAATAGTCAGTTACACTGTGAGGTCAAATTACAAATCTGTATGAAGTTTCCTCCATAACTTCTTATATAACTAGTAATTCTTTACTCTTCATTGGAGGTAGACGGTGATTTGTAACAATTTTAGATTTAGATGGTACTCTTTCTGTAATAAACAGCAAAACCCTGTCTCAAAAAGCAAAGCAGCCATCTGTGTCTACTAACAACCTTCACCCTGGACTAAAGTTCTCCCTGAAGGCAGAGCAAAAGTTAAAGGTTTCCCTCTTTTTCTTTAATTACAAATTTTCTGAATAAGAAATGGTGAGAGTAAAAAAATTTTTATAGTTACATAATTCCTTCTGCTCCTCTTTCTCCTCCTTCTTGTCACCCCCCCCCCGTTTCTCTTTCCCCAAATAAATGCAGACAATTCTTACTTATTCCTTGGATTTTAATCAGTTCTAACAGTTTTGTGCTTTCCGTTTGTTCATAGCAAAGCTCACATGTCTGGTGTGTGGCTGAGGGGGCCCTTTCAGGCTGGCTCTGAGATTTGTTAGAGTGTCCTTTTCAATTTTTGAGTATTTAATTGCTTGAAGGGGGAAAGGGGAGGGAGGGAGTAGTGGTGTGTGTGTGTATGTGTGTGTGTGTGTGTGTGTGTGTGTGTGTGTGTGTGTGTGTGTATGTACCAGATGTCCAGACACTTCTGAATGGTCCCTGTATCAAAACCAGAAGAAGCTGATTTCTGAGGAAGCTCTGGTCCCTCCCATGAAAGCTTTAATAAGCCCAGCCCCGGAACCCAGAAGTGCTTGCTGCTTTCAATCAACAAGCACAGGCTGCCTCACAGTATGGCAAAGAAATATACTTTGAAAAGTTATTGGTATATACTGCTATTTCAAATGATTTTGTTTGCTTTACTTTTGAGACAGAGTCATGCCCTGTAGTCCAAGTAGGATTGGAACTCACTATGTCAACCAGATGGCTCTTGAACCCACATTCTTTCTGTTGCTTCAGATTCCTAAGTGCTGGCATAGCAAGTGCACACCACCATGTCACACATCAATTTTAAATACAACATTACATATAGTTTCTGCCTAACTTAATCATTTTTTTCTTACACTGGAAAGTTTGCCTTCTGATTCGTGATGGTTTGTATATGCTCAGCCCAAGGAGTGGCACTATTAGAAGATTAGGCCTTGTTGGAGTAGGTGTGTCACTGTGGAAGTGGCCTTTAAGACCCTAATCCTAGCAGCCTGGAAGCCAGTCTTCCAAAAGCAGCCTTCATATGAAGATGTAGAACTCTCAGCTATGCTTACAACATGCCTGCCTGGATGCTGCCTGCTCTCACCTTGATGATAATGGACTGAACCTCTGATCCTGTAAGCCAGCCCCAACTAAATGTTGTCTTTTATAAGACTTGCCTTGGTCATGGTACCTGTTCACAGCAGTAAAACCTTAACTAAGACATGATTGTATTATTGTATTGACATTCATACTTTATGTCAATTATGAAGAAAGTTTCAATATTATGATCATTGAAATAACAAGGTAGCATTCCAATTTTTACAAGATTCTTTTAATTCCCAGAATATTTTTGGCTAAGAATAGTTCCCTGTTAAAGTTTGTCTAAAATAATTATATTCTTCCTGTACTTGTGATGTCTTTGAAGAATTCACAGGTAGTTTGTTCTCATTATATATTTTAGGTTAGTTTATTCTCTCTCTCTCTTTTTTTGCCAGTAGTAGCTACCATATATAGTTAAAATTCTTTTCCTGATAATCTATCTATCTATCTATCTATCTATCTATCTATCCCCATAATTATACTTTATGTGCATTGGTGTTTTGTCTACATGTATGTCTGTGTGAAGGTGTCAGATCTTGGAGTTAGAGACAGCAAGTTGCTGTGTGGGTGCTGGGAATTGAATCAGGGTCCTGTGGAAGACTAGTCAGTGCCTTTAACTGTTAAGCCCTCTCTCCAGTCCCCTTTTAACCCTCTTACATTATATTGTTTCTTTTTGTTTGTTTGGGAGGTAGTTATATTTAGTATTTTGCATAAAATATTTTGAAATTTATTACTAAAGATAAGGGAAAATAGTAAAACAAATTAGCCTAGAAACTAAAAATCATCCAAACACAAGTATTTCTGTGAAAGGATTCTATTTAGCAACATATGATATATGCAAATAAGTGTAAATAAATAAATGGATCTGGAAGCAGAGAAACAGGGGTGGTATGGAATGTGTCATGACTGTTACAATAACTGTAAAGTACACTTAGACTTGTATACATCTTCTGTAAATATGAGAAAAATATAAAAACCGAGAGCTCTGTTCAAAGGAAATACGAGAACATGAACTATGTGGGGATCTTGAGTATTTTCATTTCTTCTACTTCCCACTTTCAGGGCAATGTGATTATATTATTTTTGGCACAAAAGTGTATTTCTAAAATGAAAACAAAATCTAATATCCGTTTTAAAAAATAAATAGAAAAAGGCAAAACTCAGGTTGTGTGGTATAATCAATGACCATTGCAGAGAATATAGTTCTCTGGCTTAAACTTCATCAGTTAGATAAATGGATATTCAAAACAACACACACACCCTTCCTAAAATATATTCACAGAATGGGTAGTTTCAGATTTAGCCTAAACTACCTTGTAAGGTCCTGTCTTATATTTAGAATAAGTTCATGAATTTTTAGAAAAGTACAGAGCGAGGCCAGTCAGGTTACCTGAGGATCATTCAAAAAGTACCATGTGGGAAAAGCAGATTCTACTTTGTATCCTCATCACTCTGGTTTTTTTTTTTTAAATGTGTTTTCTTCTAGGTTTTGTAAGACTAAGTTTCCATGAGACTTTGAATCAATATGGACGGATACATGAGAAATGCATTTTTTATCTAAACACTGAGAAACACTAAATAAAACGACAATGATCTTTGCTGAAATTTCTAGCTAGGTTTGAATATAGAAACCCCCCTAAATCATGAAAATAAGAAAAGCCCTCCACAGGAGGAGGCTCCATGGGTAGCATAGGAGAATCTCCATTCTGCAGGACCAGGCTTCTGTGTTGGGCCAGAATGGGTGAGAAGTGCTGTGTAAGGTCAAAGATCTCTACCATACAGATGAGAATTATTAAAACAAGTATAGGCAAAGGTAAAATGATTCATAGGGTCTATGGAGGACATACATTTGCCAAGAGATTTGGAAATCAGAATCAATAATAAAAAACAAACAAGTAGAGCTTCTAATTCAAATTACTGATGTGAATAAGGAATACAGTGTCAGTAAATTGAAGCACAAACTAACCGTTCAGCAACTGTTGTTACCTGTGAGGGCTTAGCACTGAAGAGTCAAATTCAGGCACATTGGAGTCCCTCATAACACAGGCCAGGAGTGAGCCAAACAGACAAGCAGGTACCAGTGACCATGAAGTGAAGTTCAAAGTCACAGACATGCCTAGGGAAACTCTGTTTATGTTGGACCTTGTAACTCAAGGTTGCCATTGGCAACAGAAAACTTAAAGAAGGAGCAAAGTGATGATCAGTGCGTTTCTAGGTCAAACAGGAAATACTTGGGATATGAAATAAATAAATCAGAAGAATAAAAGACTTCTGGGTTTAAGAAGAAGGAAAAAGAAACAAAACTGACATTTCATGCCCATGTTGGAGAGTGCAGTGAATTCACAAGATAAAGCCAAGTGTTTCTATCAGGGGGATGAGCACAGCACACTTATTTTTTGCCAGATTTTCCCAAGTAATTACATTTGCTATAAACAATAAAATTAATTAGCTTTCATCTCATAAGCAAACATTAGCTAGCAATAGCGCTTATTGTAAAGGGTCTACAAGGAAACCATGAATTACCTGTTGCCAGAGATTCACACAAGGAGGATAATTCCGGGGCCAGATAAGACTCTTAACTAAACTGGTATCAAGTGTGTCCGTTAGATAACACTGACCTTGGAAAGCTCATTTAATCTATTGGAGTTTCAATTGTCTTCAATTTTAATTTTATTTATTATGTTAGAACATGCATGTATCTTATCTCTTCCACTCTGGGTTCTGGGGATTGAACTCAGGTCATCAATCTTGTGAAGCAATGCTTTTACTCACACGTCATCTCCCGGACTCTTCAATTGTCTCAAAAATACAAGGAGGATTACTATACTGATTTCCTCTGGGTCCTGCTAAAGGGTTTAAATGAGACTATGTATGGCATCTTGTGATTGCTTAGTGACGAATCAGTGTTGACTCTTATTTCCGAAAGGAGATAAAGAACAGGATTTGTACACAAACACATTTGGTACCCTGCCTGCTAAGTGGCCCCGTCTTGAGTGGCTACTTGGTCAATGAAATGTGATCATGATTCTTCCTAAATTTTACCTTTTGGGCTAGATTCTGGTTTACTGTTGATTTTGATACATTTATCAATAAGTAATATTTTCAATGGTTTGATACCATGTGGTAGAAAGAACTCAGAATCTTTTCGAGATAAGAAAGTTTACATATATATATATATATACACACATATATATATATACACATATATATGATGTTGGATGGAAGGGATGGCACAGACCAGGATAGGATGTATGGGTTGGCAATGAAGCCTAGATTGTGACCTTAAAGTGACCCTGGAAATATTCTTTTGAGGATTTTAGAGCTAAAATTTGAGTCTCACAGTATCTGTGACATTATTATATCCAGGGGTGGAATCTCACAACGTGCTTCCTTTCCTGTAGAACAAATAATACATGGCATTTCCTAGACTGACAGTTCTCTAGCTTAGATTCCCTTTTTAGTGCTCCACCTAAAGGCATGTCATGTGTATACAAATAGCTGATTTTTAGGCTTTAAGTTTGCTGTAATATATAAAAATGCAACCTTGGTCTTTTTCCTTCATACAGAATCAGCTATAGATCTATAATGAGCTGTACATATTCTGTAGTTGAGGCTGAATCTTTTAAAAAAATAATGCTATGTAAAGAGACTCTCAGCAAGCTTTATCGCTTCCCTAAAGTTAATATAGAAACAAAAGAACTAGGGTTTGTCAGGTTTGGGCTAAGAAACACTAGATCTATGAAGGGTGGTGTAAAATTTCATTTCTGACCAGCTCTCAGATGATGCAGATGTTGCTGGTCTGATGACACTTTGTGTAACATCAGTTTTGACAGTGGTATTCAGGCACTTTTCTCCTGTTGAATTCTCTCCCTCTTCCACACTATTGCTGGAATATGTAAATAAGTATATGTACACACACACACACACACACACACACACACACACACACACACACACAATCAGAAAGATTTCTTTCTGGTAAATCTCTCCATTATAGACTTCTGGACCTTAGGGTTGGTTTCAGAGCAGTCACTGGAAACACAGGGTAGGGGGCAGAATAGAGGATGCTAAATGCACAGGAAGGAAATATGAGGATCAAAGGATAAGGTAGACGGAGCCTGATGTAGATATTAAGTGAATAAAAGAAAGAAAACAGAATATGGACATCATGTGATTTTTTCCCCAATGTGGTCCCTAACCTGCCTTTGCATCCTGACATAGCTCCTATGTGTGCACTCTTCTTTAAGTAACAGAGGAAATTTACTCTTCATCTGATGAAAAGCACAAGTGAGTTCTGGTTCCTTTTCCTCTCACTTCTGCCTCCATTCCTTCTTCACTGCCGCCATCTGAACACACCCCTCCATAGACAGTACTCTCACTATTTTTTTTAACACAACCCATGCTTTAGACTTCGGAGCTTTGATATGCTTTTCAAATTTTCTTTTGCACTTATCTCACAGGCACCTAGAGATTACTGTAGAAACCTTGGAAAGGAATGTTAGCAATTATGCAGTCAAATCCTACAAGATTTCAAAGTCTTGGAAAGGGACTTTTGCAATTATATAGTCAAACCCTTTCGTTTTACTAAGTGCAAACCTGTGGCCCAAAGTAGTTAGTGGTTTCTAAGAATATAGGGCTCACTGGTGGCAAGGGAGCACCACAATCCAGTCAGTTCTCTTCTGTGCCAGACAGACTGGATGACTGGCCAGGGCATTTTCACTCATCGTTGTTCTTATAACCTTTGACTATAGCTAAGTTCCTCATATTAAAGGCATAGTATGTATTTTTGCATGTCTTTCAATATGAAGGCTATGTGATTTGTTTTAACCAATCATATGTTATCAGTAATATAGACCATGAAGAAACATGGAGAAAGCCTCATTTAGCTTTTATTATAGCTCTTTTGCCATATCCTCATATATGGTAGAAGGTGGGACACAGCCTAGATTGACTGACTGCACAACTTCAGATACCCAGATGTGCAAAGCAAATCCACACAAAGGCCATGTTGACACCTACCTGACCTGTAATGCACTGAGCTAGCTAAGCTCAGTCACCAGGAGCTAACTCTTACAACGTTGTGAGTTAAATGACTGTTCTTGAATACTAGACAGATTGGTGTCTTTGAAACAGCATTGTTAATTGCATTTCCTAATGACTTTCATGACTTTTCTCAAAAGCTCTATAGTTGTGACATAGAATGAGTTGTTTACCATGTTTAATAAATAAGGTGCTTGCCGTGTGTGTGTGTGTGTGTGTGTGTGTGTGTGTGTGTATGCACATGTGCAAGTGTGCACAGGTTTGGGTATGTGGTATGTGTAATACATACACACACACACACACACACACACACACACACACACACACACATATATATATATATATGTATATATATGTATATATATATATTTTAGCCATTTAACATCTAGGAGCAACCTCTACTACAATTTAAGGTAGTGATGGAGGACTCAGAAAACTACTTCATCTCAACTTGGGATCTCTTCCAAGTTCCAGGCCTTGGGAGTTTTGTTTTGGCTCTAGGATACTATTCGTTTACAGGGCCCTGTTATTGAGGCCTGGGAGTTTTCTTTTTTTCAGTGGGTGCTTTCTTTAGACTTAACTGTCATCAATTAGAGCTAAGAATAAACATGACTATGAGTAAGAAAAATAATTTCAATTCTGCTAAACACTCCAGAGATAACCTTGTTTAACGGGACATTATGATTATTCCTGAAATGCCAAAGCGCCAGTCTATATCTTTGAAGACTTATGCTGTGGTTGAAGGCAGCTTAGGAGAATTAATTTGTAATCTGGAGGTAAAATAAAATTTCAGTACATTATTATAAAAAATCCCATCATTCATGAACTAAAGGAACAGAAGCTTTTACCGCCTAAGTGACTTAGAAAAGAATCACGATTTAAACCTAACTAAACTCCTGTCTTTTGATCCAGGCTGCATGCCTGTTGTTCCTGATGAAGCCCTTACTATAGACCCTGGTAGCTATGTGCCAAGGGAAGACTAGCAAATCACTTCAATATGCTTTTGTTGAGTGCCTAGGATTTCAAAATTGCTTTCCTAAGATAAGTAGGGAATATTTCACTGAAAAGCAACTCTAGGGAAGGAGAAGGTGGTATTCTTCCTGACACTGGGCCTTGTAACACAGAGTAGGATTTCGTGGAAAATAATGATTCCTAACCATGTGCCATCAGCCCAGGCTATTTCTAATCCTTTACTGGGCATTTCAGTATCTGTCTTGTTTAGAAGACGCTGGCTTTCCACTCTCTCTGCGTAATTCTTCAGTTTTTAGAGCCTGGTTATTTGCTGGGCTGGCTGTTCTTCTGTTTGGCATTATGAGTCTAATTTAATTTGACAATTTCTGTAAAGAGCCAGGGACTGTATAAAAGGGCAAGCAAATGGAAACCTGGAATAAGGAAAAAAAACACAGTTGAAAAGGAAAAGTATTTCAAAGTATAAACAATCCGGCAAACTGCTAATAAACAAGAAAACACAGGCCCGGAAAAAGAATTATAGTAATGTAATGATAGCAATAATTACAATTCATCAAGTGCTTACTGTTCTCAGAGCTTTACATGGAGAACAACATACTAACACTGGACTCTGAGAAATAACATGAAGTCGTGAATTAGATTTTGGACAAAGTCGCAAGAGATAGAAGCTGTTTGATCTATGCAGAAATGGTGTTGTATTTCTTGGTTGAAATATTGAAAATGACCAGGAAAGAGGCAGAGAGCTTTTTTGGACGATAGACTTTTATGATTCTTTCCCAATCCTTAGCTCCATTTCACTAAGAAACCTTGAATACAATCAGGATCTTCCTTTTGCATGTGACTCTAGTCACATCCCATGAAGAGTTTGAACCCTTATAAATGCACTTTTTGAAGAAGAAAAAAAAAAGGACGACAAACTTCATGTATGTAACATAAAGCGTGCAACCTTGAGATGCTGTATTCTCTACAAATAAAGACACCCCCCAAAAAATTAAAGCTGGAATTTTGACATATACCAAAGCCATATGAAAGGCTCAGCTGACTACTAGTTATTGTCACTAGCTTGTAGCACCTTATTTAACTATGAGGAGCAAGAACATGTTTACAAATCATGACGTATGCTCTCTAGAGGGACAGGAAGAGAGGAAATACAGAGGAAATCCACTTTTTAAACACACAAACTCTATGATGACCTTAGAAAGTTGGAAGGACTAAAACACTAATCAAAGGCTAATTCTAGATTGAGCAAATTCTATTGCTTTTCTACCAAGAGGAAGGATTACATTCACTCTCTGAATTTAATTCCTACATGGATCAACATTCAGAGCAAGTCTCCGCTATACACAGTGAAGGCAGCAAGTTCAAATAGGCGGAGTCTCAGTGGAACATCCCCAGTGAATCTTGGGTTCTATGAAGGCTTTTCACAGAGAAGGGACCTGCCCTCATGTGGTCCCCAGCTCAAGTAAGAGTCTCTTCATCTGTGCACGCCTTGATGCTGGCTCTTTTTAAGACCCAGGCAACATGGTAAGAGCCCAACCTCAGCCCCAGCAAGGACTGTTGTCTTGACTTGGCCTGAGCATTTAGAAAACAAGAGGCAGGCTCTGTCACATGTCCTAGGATGAACTCAGATTGTCCCCAAGGAGTGTTCTCTTGATCACCTAAAATTAGTTTTGGTTTTTCTTTTTCCTAAGTGTATATTTCAAGAGTGGTAAGCTGTCCTAGGGTTTTATCCGGATAATTGATTTTGGTGCTTAGGGAGCGAGTGTGTCCTAATTATATATAGTCACTCCTAAGCATGATGTTTATACCTCCTGCTTACATTGCTGGGGTTTAGGGTTGACCATTTACAAGTTGATTTGAAAGGGAGCTGGGTACTCTTTTCCTAGGCATTTGAAGGCCTATGACCGCCAGGGACCTAAAATCTCCACCCAAGGTGAAGTCAAAAATGATGATGGGACTTCTCATGGTCAGCAAGCTAGAACAGAGTCAACATGAAGGTCTGTGAGTGAGGCAGGGCTAGGTGGGAATTGCAGTGAATACAGAAGACGTGTCTGAGTAGCCCATGATAGTTACCTGGTCTTCTTGACTGGATTATAGTCGAGTGAAATGCATGCCCAAGTGTGGCTTGTTTGCTTTTTGTTTTCAAAAGAGAAGACAATAATACTGAATTTTGTATTAATTCTGACTTTTCAGCATTGGCCTATAAATTAAAAACACAAAACACGAGGCAGGTCTATATACAACTTGTAGACAATCTGGGCAATGATCTGTATGTGTTTGTTTATGAAGCTGGAAGATGGCTATCTCACTCAGTGGGGCCTCTCCAGCCAGGATGGGCCTCTATGAAAATTTGTACCATTTTTCTTTGGTATCTACTACATCTAGCTGGAATTGCCTAACCCAGGAACATGTTTACAATTCTAATGAGAAGTTTATTGAGATGTATAGAGTTTGGGTCTGGTTATTCTCACTGTTTAAAGATTTTTTTATTATTAATTTGCAAATTTTTATAATAACATTTATTGACAGTAGTAACACAAACATGTAAAAATACATATGTATTTTTCAGATACATAAAGCCAGATTCTCTATGTTCGCTCTTATTTGTGGTTCCTAGCGCTAACCTTCAGATATGAGTGCAAATCTTAAGTAGCGGCAGACACCAGAAGAGCAGAGAGAAAGATGGTGAGGATGAAGGGATAGAGCAGAAGCCTGAGAGGAAGGAATAGCACGTTGTGGACCCAATGGAGAGGGAGCAGGAAACATGGGAGGGTTTAGCTGGGGGGAGAAAAGGGATGCAATTTACTGAAAGGGGAAGGGAATATTAATACTGAAGATGTTTGAAAAGGTCATAGAAAATGTTTTATTTTATCTCTTTTTTATTTTTATTTATTTATTAGATATTTTCTTAATATACATCTCAAGTTTTTATTTTATCTTTACCTAAAATTCCATATTATATATAAGTACACACACACACGCGCACACACACACAAACACACACACACACACACACACACAATGCTATGTCACTAGGGATTTTCTTCTCATGAGAGTAAGAATAATTCTTTCTATGAGAAGTTTCAGTACTAGACATGAGAAACTTCCTCTTGAGGTTTGGTCAGAGAAGTCTAAGACATCTCCTCACAGAGCAATATGGACAATTGGTGTTGATTTTGTTAACTTATCAGAATTTGAAGTTATGTCCCTATTGAAGACACCACACACTTTGAATATAGGAGTTGCAGGATGTGAGATGGATCTCACCTGAAAGCCTCCTTCCTGTGGTCTAGCATTCATAGTACAGAAGGTGCTATGCAATCTGCCAATGGAGAAAAACTGCCAAAACTTATACCTAGCTGTGATATCTACATGACACAATAATAATCATTATGGCACTATACCCTGAAGGTGTTATAGTGGCAGTTATATCTTGTCTAGTGGAATTAAGACCTGCTCAGTAGGAGAGAATTCAGGCCTGATAATGTAAACCTAGCCAACTACCCAAGACTGATCAAGTCATAGACTCGAAAGGAATATCTACTGCTGTCACTTTCTTAAGCTAATATAGCTTTTAACTATAACCTACATAGTCATCCTTATACTGCACAGGTAAGTGTAGCTCTCACCTTTCATCAATGACGCTTTTTTTTTTTTTTAAGCAGACAGAACGCCACAAATGGTCAAAATGAAGAGAACAACTGAGTCTGGGGTTGTCAAGCCTGATTATTAGGGAACACAAAAAAGAGGTCAGAAGACCAAGGCATATACCGAGAGACAGTGCCTTCTCTATAGAACAGGGAAGCTGCGCCTATAAAATATTAACAATATGTTAGTCAAAACAAGGCCTGAGCACTGACAACACTAGTAGACAGGCCAACATGGATGCTGGAACTCTCACAAAGCCCAGTCGCTAAATGAAGAATTATGGGCAATTCATTATTGCTGAGAGAGGGAGAATCAGTCTTCTCTGGGGATGAGACCATGGTAGGTTATCCAATACCAAATGGGCTGCCCTAAGTATCTATGAGTAACACTAAATGGATTCAGCATGTTTTGTTGATATATTTATATATGCACAGTCATATAACTATAATAATTAAAAGAAACAATAGAGAAAGTACACAAAAGTAGAAACTTGGCTTGGAGGTAGAGGAAGAGAAACTAAGGGAGTAGGAAGTCAGGAATGATAACAATGGTTTATTTAAAAGGATTAGAATATATTAATTGTTTTTAAAAAAGCACATAGGGGCACCATGATGTTTTAATAGTTTGCCAATGTGGCTCTGTCATGTGACCCACAGCATGAAAGGAACCTGATACTCTGAACCACAAGGTAGAAAGAAGGTGGCCAACTGGGAACATTCATGCATGACTTCTATTATTATTTAACAGAAGCCAGTTCTGGCACTGTTTGTCATAGCAGCTAGTAGTCTATGGATACATTCTTACACACACAATTTAAATTGTCTAATTTACACTGGAATTAATGAAATGCTGAATATACACCAAGATACTATAAATATTTCTCCTCTTCATGATTCACCTTTATTAGCCAATCTTTATAACGTAAGGATAGACTCTTAAAGTTGCTGTAGGCCTTTTTGCTTATTCTGAATTTAAAGTAGAAATTAGAGAATAATGCCAACTGTAAATTTTGAATACTTTAAAGCTACTCCATAGCTATAAGAAAGAGCTGGTGTTATGAAACCCAGGGACATTATTACTTCACATCAATCTTTATCATTTTTTCTTTTACAAGGAAACTATAGAAATGGGAAAAATTGCCCCTTTCTTCCATCAGTGGCTAAAATATATAGCATCTATGGTTTATTGCTGTAGTGAAGCTAATTTCATAACCACAGGTCAGGTTACTTCAGTTCAGTTCTATTGTAAATCAATTTTAAAACACCAGTCCTTTTTTTTTTTCTGCTTGAGTAACAAGGCAGAGATAAAAAGCAAAAGCTTACTGTTTGCAGCGACCATATCCTGGATAGGTCTCAAAAACTGGGGGGAGGGGGGTCTTCTATAAATTGTTCAATGCAGAGGATTAAAATCCTTTCTGAGGAATCCTGGATTTAAGCATGGTAAATAACAGCACAAGAGCTATGATTCATCTCACTTGTGACAGGAAAGTCTACTGGGTTCCACTAACCCTGTTCTGTACTCAGTTAATCACAGTAGTGAGAGAGCCAACATAGCTTCACATTATATATAGCATGTGCTTGGAAGTGGACAGTAAGCCCTGACCTGTGGTTCATTTTCTGCTTACACTAATGTCTATTTTTTTCCCTTCACTTCCTAATACATTTCCTGATTATCTCATACAGCCAGATTTTAAAAGTGTACTTCTTTGTACCTGGCCCTGTGATACAAGGGACAGGAACATGAAACAGCCTTGATCTTACAGAGTTCCCAGATTAGTGAGAAAATGTCTTCTCCAAAACAATAGCGTGATACACTGACAAGTATCATTCCAAGATGTGTACACAGGCAAGGACACAATGAACAATCACCCGTCCATGCCATCACAGGGAAGGAATTACTCAAGACCACAGTAATGGTTATCATGGAATGCTGGCTCCCTTGCATATTTTCTAAATGACAGCCACTTAAGTTCAATACAAGCCCATTGGGTCACTTCCATTGTCCTTCTGTTACATTCTAAAATGACCATGAGAGGAAGAGTGGCCAGAGTGGGGTGAAGCATAGTAATACATTCCTGTAATCCCAGGAACTCATGGGAAGGAGGCAGGAGGATGAACAGATTAGTCAGGGATATGCAGTGAGACCTACTGTCTCAGCAACCCACAAAAATTCAAGAATTCTAAACAGGTTTTGAAAAACCTGAATATGTTGTCTAATTTTATGCTAACTAATATAAAACATCCTGGGTAAAAATATCCCATGATAAAGCAGAGACTAATAACCTAATCAATCATAAAAACTATCATGCATAATTGGTTACGTGATGCATAAATGCCACTTGGAAGATGAAGCAACATAATTCCTATAAATGTAAGTCCTCCTATGAGTCACTGTTTCAACACATGCTCATGATGAATGAGTATAAATGAGACATAAGTTTTACAGGTGGCACAGGCCTGTACTGTCAGCTACTTAAGAGGCTGAAGCCAGAGAGTCACAAGTTCAAGGCCAGCCCAGGCAACTTCACAAGACTCTGTCTCAAAATGGAAATGAGAAGCAGGCTGAGGACAAGCTTACAGCAGAATGCTTTTCTAGCACGCATGAGGTCCTGGTTCCAATTCTCAGTGTCTCCAAAAAGAAAAGAAATTTGACAGACTTCTCAGCTGCCATGAAAATGTTTCAACTTCTGCATTGCCTGCCTTTTTGAGAGGTGGGAAAGTTTCCCTGTTTCAAAGTGTTTTGAAAATGCGTCAGGGCCTCCTCGGTTTCACTAACAGAGGAAGGCAATGTGCTTCTGGTGACACAATGAAAACACAACTCAGAAATGTGTTGGGATAGGTCAGACAAAATGTGTGAGGTCTCACGGACTTGAAGGCTATCAAGGTCACCACAATCTTGTTAGTAATGCAAATTCTTGGGCTAATTGTATATGTAGAAAAGCTAAGGATGGGACCCAACTTATCTGTATTTTACTAGTTGTTTCTGCTGATGTCAAAATATGAGAGAGTTCTGATGGTTAGAGCATGAAGAAGACCTGCAGGAGTCTATTTCCAGAGAATACAGATTAAGTCACTAACTGAGCTTTTAGTGTGAATGTGTTGGCTAGCACATTCTGGGTGGAAATTTGCAAGTTTCTTTTGGGCCTGGTGTACACTAGTTCCTAATGCATATTAGTGTGATCTGACTTTATTAGAAAAGATTTGAGAGAGCCTTCCTAAATTTTCCAATGACTTCATCTACTTTAAAAAAAAAAAAAACCTACACAGATTTGCATGGGTTCGAAGCACTTTACCGTCAACCAATATTCAATTGAATTTAAGTTTGAGTATATCTTGTCCCCGACCTTATGGAGAGACCCTAATCTTAGTGGTCACATATAAAATATAACAGAAGTCTAAGATGTTGAGGAATACTTTCCATAGAGAAAGTAAGTGATTACACAAGAGAACTGATGGTCTGTGGTTGGAGCACGGCCAGTATGTGCCAACACAAGCCCTTCCCCATATATTCCTCAAGCAATATATGGAATAGACAGATAAAGGAAAATTCCAATTGGTCCCGGGGCCAAATGTTACATAACATTTCAAGTCAAAGGAAAAATTGTCAAGAAAGATTATGCTCTGCTTTTATATAAATAAGACTTGGGCTGCATACCAGCGTGTTCAAAAGCAGTGCGTCCCACCAAAACAAGACCAAAGTTCTGTACAAGTAATTTGTTACTGCACTGATTAATAGCTAATGTTGTTCAAGAAAAAAACAGATTTCACACTAAATAACAATCAAATACTGATGCTGGGGACACAATGTACACTTATAAGGCTTTTATTTTAAGATATCTAGCTATGACAGTCATATTTTCAACATTTTCCATCTTCAACAAATGAAACATTCATTCTTTTTAGCTGCCTTCTAACCAAATATTTTGTCTCAAAGACAAGGACCTACTGCATAAATAAATGAAGTAGCCCTTGTTCTTGCTTTTAAATGCTTGAGTATATTACTCCTTGTTAACATCCTCTCTTCCTTGCTCACATACCGTTCATACCAATGCACATATTAAACTTGTTTAATTTCATTCTTACAAGCCAATAGTATCAACATTTTCAAGTCAAAATGCTACTAATAAAAACATCAGCTCTGATTTAAAATGAAGCCCTTTGAATTTTAGTCAGACAAAGAACTAATTTGGTGTTCTCTTCCCTTTCCTGATGGAAGCTACTCTACAAAGTAAAAGTACGAGGGAAGCAAATGGATATAGATTATTTTGGTAGAAAAGGTATTAGCAAGGGGTAATTCAGCGTGTCCTTTCCCTTCCCTCTCCTGTTCCTGCTGTTTCTCAGGTTTTACCACCTTCTAGTAGGCAATTACCCAGCTGAATTACCTGCCATCCATGAGAATAATTAAGTTGCTCTATGAGATTGAGAGAGGCTATATTGGAATAAAAACATCTTCAACAAGAAACATCCAAACAGCATCTCACAGTTGGGAAGACAGTTTTTTTTTTTTAAATTTTTTTTTTAAATATCCAAAACTAAACCATCAGGAAGTCATGTGCTTATGAAAAGTTTAGATACAGAAGTTTGAACAGAATTGTTAGTTTTATCAACATGGGCCTGAAGGGTTAAATGGAAAGAGTACCCTTGTCAACTGCTTCCTATTGGTGAACACTGCTATTTGTGCAGGTATTCAGGTGTGTGTGTGTGTGTGTGTGTGTGTGTGTGTGTGTGTGTGTGTGTGTGTGTGTGTTTAGATTAATTAGGACCCAACAGTGAGCAAGGGCCCCCTGAAATGATGAATTTAGTGTTGGGTGAACTGACTGAAATATGCTCTTCTTTCCCAGGAGAGCCTGTGGGGACAATGGACTAGTCAATAAGGAACATAGGCTGCCACCTTTGTGACTTTTCAGGCATAGGTGCTAGTGGTCTTGCCTTAGTGACAATCTGAGACACTGGGTTATGTCTCAGAAAGGGAACACAGTAGCAGGTTAGAGAGGAACTCTTACTAGCTATGCCTTTGTTGCCCTTGTTTTTCTGACATTCTAATCCCCAGACCATACTACCCTGACACCGAGAACTGGGAAAAACAGAGTGGGTTTTTTGCTTACTAAAGTCCCTTTTAAAATAAGGTCTTATTCCATATTAGACATTAGGCATTCCCTCTTCCCCCGCCCCTGGTTGAGGGATGGGGACACCCACCCATTTCCAAAATTTTAACCCAGAATTGCTCCTATCTAAAGAAATACAGGAGCAAAGAGTAGAACAGAGACTGAAGGAAAGACAATCCAGATACTTCCCCACCTGGGGATCCATCCCACATGCAGACACCAAACCCAGATACTATTGCCGATGCCAAGAAGTGCTTGCTGACAGGAGCCTGATACAGCTGTCTCCTGAGAGGTTCTGCCAGATCCTGACCAATACGGATGCTCACAGCCAATCATCAGAATGAGCACAGGGACCCCAATGGAGGAATTAGGGGAAGGACTGAAGGAACTGAAGGGGCCTTATCTGGCATCAATGGTAGGGGAGGCCCTTGATCCTGTGAAGGTTTGATGCCCCAGTGTTGAGGAATGCTAGGGCAGTGAGGCAGGAGTGGTTGGTTGGGTGGGGGAGGATCCTCATAGAAGCAGGGTAAGGAATGGGATAGGGGATAACATTTGAAATGTAAATAAATAAAATATCCAATTGAAAAAATAAGGTCTTATTTTTAAAACCTACTATTAATTAGGATATGTTTATTTGATCACTTGTTAAGTAACCCCTTCTTGACACATAAGGTGTACATACACTGTTTGTACTACTGTAATAGTTTCCTGCCATGATATTGACAAGAAACCCTGTGGAGTCCACATTAAAATGCCTGATCACATCGTCTGGGAGGTATTGTAGTGAACCGCATGGCCCTGGACATCTACACTGCAGACAGCCTAAATTATGCAAAGGATCCATGGCTCTCAGTGGGACTTGTACAGCCTTCTACCACCCAGCTTCACATGATCTCTGCCTCACTCTAGCAAGGGCCATCCTTGATCTGTCACGTTCACTTAAAATTTTCCATTTCTACACAACATTAGGGCCTGATGCCCAGAACAAATGCTCTTTCCAATTATTCTCGTGACTTGTTAGAGCAATTCAACTCTGAGACTCAGGTACCTAGACACTATTATCAAGTACAAGCACATATGTAAATATTTTATAATGAGCACAGAAAAACATCACTATAATCGCCTGCATACAAGAGCAGGCAATGGAGGATGTGCGTGTGTTTACTGGTGGGATTTAGACATGAGGATTATAGGTATGGCTGGACTGAATTTACAAGAGGGCTCAAAAGACAGTTCAAAAATAGGAAATATAAAAACGATGCCTTAAAGCTGCTTAAAAACACATTTGAGAAAGCAGACTCCTAAGGACTTAAGACTTTTCTTACAGGCAAGAAAAAAGAATTCTATGATTCCAGTGAATAAGGAGCCAAAAATTGATCTTGAAAGGGCTGTGTTAAGCTTTGGCCCTTAATTTGATGCTACTGGGAAGCTCTGGAGACCTTAAGAGTTCATAGGAGGCCATAGGTCAAGATACTTTTGAAAGCCCTGGGTCACAGAGGAACCCACTCCACCCCTTCTTTACTCTCTCTTAAGTCAGAGTGAGACTAGACCCCCCTCCCTCATTCTCTCTTTTCCCACATGCTACCATAAGGTAAGTAGGCCTCCTTGACTGTCATTTTGACTATGATGTACTGTGCCATCACAGGCCTGCGGCAATGAGCTCAACTGGTCATAGATGAAAAACTTGAAAACTGTGAGCCAAAAATTAGCTGAGCTTTTATGAGGCAGTGCCTCCGGCATTTGATGCAGTAACAGAAATCGAATTATCAATAGCCAAGGCAATGCTAAAGAAGAACTGTGGAATCTGCCTGCCAGGTTGTGCTGTGGAGTTAAGAATAGTCAAGAGTACAGATTGGGAAAGGATCTTTGCCTATCCCAAATCGGATAGGGGACTAATATCCAATATATATAAAGAACTCAAGAAGGTAGACTCCATAAAATCAAATAACCCCATTAAAAAATGGGGCTCAGAACTGAACAAAGATTTCTCACCCGAGGAATACCGAATGGCAGAGAAGCACCTGAAAAAATGTTCAACATCCTTAATCATCAGGGAAATGCAAATCAAAACAACCCTGAGATTCCACCTCACACCAGTCAGAATGGCTAAGATGAAAAATTCAGGTGACAGCAGATGCTGGCGAGGATGTGGAGAAAGAGGAACACTCCTCCATTGTTGGTGGGATTGCAAGCTTGTACAACCACTCTGGAAATCAGTCTGGCGGTTCCTCAGAAAATTGGACATAGTACTACCGGAAGATCCAGCAATACCTCTTCTGGGCATATATCCAGAAGATGCCCCAACCGGTAAGAAGGACACATGCTCCACTATGTTCATAGCAGCCTTATTTATAATAGCCAGAAGCTGGAAAGAACCCAGATGCCCCTCAACAGAGGATGGATACAGAAAATGTGGTCCATTTACACAATGGAGTACTACTCAGCTATTAAAAAGAATGAATTTATGAAATTCCTAGACAAATGGATGGACCTGGAAGGCATCATCCTGAGTGAGGTAACCCAATCACAAAGGAACTCTCACAATATGTACTCACTGATAAGTGGATATTAGCCCAGAAACTTAGGATACCCAAGATATAAGATATAATTTGCTAAAAACATTAAACTCAAGAGAACGAAGACCAAAGTGTGGACGACACTTTGCCCCTTCTTAGAATAGGAAACAAAACACCCATGGAAGGAGTTACAGAGACAAAATTTGGAAGTGTGATGAAAGGATGGACCATCTAGTGATTGCCATATCCAGAGATCCATCCCATGATCAGCTTCCAAACGCTGACACCATTGCATACACTAGCAAGATTTTATTGAAAGGACCCAGATGTAGCTGTCTCTTGTGAGGCTATGCCGGGGCCTAGCAAACACAGAAGTGGATGCTCACAGTCAGCTATTGAATGGAACACAGGGCCCCCAATGGAGGAACTAGAGAAAGCACCCAAGGAACTAAAGGGAACTATAACACTATAGGTGGAACAACAATATGAACTAAGCAGTACCCCGGAGCTCTTGTCTCTAGCTGCATATGTATCAAAAGATGGCCTCGTCGGCCATCACTGGAAATAGAGGCCCATCAGACACGCAAACTTTATATGCCCCAGTACAGGGGAACTCCAGGGCCTAAAAGGGGGAGTGGGTGGGTAGGGGAGTGGGGGTGGGTGGGTATGGGGGACTTTTGGTATAGCATTGGAAATGTAAATGAGCTAAATACCTAATAAAAAAAGAATAGTCAAGAGTTTGGTATAATACAAATATAGATGACTTAACTCCAGGAACAGCATGGGGATCATAGACACTGACACAGGATTGATGGAACACTGTCATATGATCATGAGACCATGGCTAAGTGGCAGGAGAAAGATAGATTATACGTAAGATAGATCATAATTACAAAGATGATTATCATAGGGATAAACCAGGCATTAATTTCTCATGCACTACACATAATTTTAGATACTTCCATGATTTAAAAGCCAAACCAAAACTTGGGATATTTTAGATGATTTGTTAGTCCAGTTCAGTCTTTGCTTTGAGATGCCTCAGTACAGGTAAATTAGGGGAGTTTATCAATTATACGCAAATTTAATCTTCAGTAACGTGAGAAACAATGTTTAAACAGGACAGAGACGTTAGCAATGAACACATGTGACAAGAGTGGCTTTGGGCTCTATAAACAATTATTACAAGCAACAAGGCAACCTAGCAAAGGTGTGTGCATGAGAGGGATACATTTAGCCAGAACCAAACCAGTAGTAAATGGGGAAAAAAAAGAGATCATTGTCTTCTTTGACCAGGAAAAGGCAAATAAAAACCACAAAGAGAAAACTAATAATAAAATATAGAAAAACAAGAAGTGCCGTTTAAAAAGCAGGCATGGCAAGCGTCTAAATCAGCAGGGTTTCCCACACAGCAGTCAAGGAAATGCAGTGTGTTAAAGGTGCTTTGGAAGATGGTTCAGCCTCATCTTTAAACCTGAACAAGCCCATGCCCAAAGGCACAGCAATGATATACTTGGTACAACTCACACATGGTATACATCTTAGGAGATACTGCATGTTTTAGTTAAGGTTTTATTACTTTGAAAAGACACCATGACCAAGGCAACTCTTATAAAAGGAAAATATTTAATTGGGGTGGCTGACAGTGTCAAAGATTTAGTCTATTATCATCATGGTGGAGAGCATGGTAGCATTTAGGGAAACACAGTGCTGGAGAAGGAGCTAAAAATACTATATCATGATCTGAAGTCAGGAGATTGCTTGCCATACTGGGGGTAGCTTGAACATAGTAGACTTCAAAGCCCATCTCCACAATGACACACTTCCTCTAACAAAGCCATGCTTATTCCAACAAGGCCACACCTCCTAATAGTGCCACTCTCTATGGGCCAGCATTCAAACAACTGAGTCTATGGGGGCCATACCTGTTCAAACCATCACACTGTACATGAATAATAACAGATCTTCTCATTACAGCAAGCTCTTGAAAATCACTAAAACACCCACCCACAGAGAAGGGATACATAACTATAATGTGATCATGACATAAAAAGTTGTATGGAGCTAAAGGGATCTGCAACCCTATAGGTGGAACAACATTATGAACTAACCAGTACCCCGGAGCTCTTGACTCTAGCTGCATATGTATCAAAAGATGGCCTAGTCAGCCATCACTGGAAAGAGAGGCCCATTGGACACGCAAACTTTATATGCCCCAGTACAGGGGAACGCCAGGGCCAAAAAGGGGGAGTGGGTGGGTAGGGGAGTGGGGGTGGGCGGGTATGGGGGACTTTTGGTATAGCATTGGAAATGTAAATGAGCTAAATACCTAATAAAAATGGGAAAAAAAGTTGTATGGATGTGAAAACCACTAGAACCATATTTAACCAGTACAAGTAGACTATACTTATTAAAACTTTCTTGCCATGCATGGTGGCACACGCCTTTAATCGCAGCATTTGGGAGGCAGAGGCAGACGGATTTCTGAGTTCGAGGCCAGCCTGGTCTACAAAGTGAGTTCTAGGACAGCCAGGGCTATACAGAGAAACCCTGTCTCAAAACAAAACAAAACAAAACAAAACAAAACAAAACAAAGCAAAGCAAAACAAAACAAAACAAAAACACAACAAAACAAAACAAAACAAAACAAAAACCACCAAAAAATTATAAAAACTTTCTTATATACATAGAAAAAGTATGTTTAACATAAGTAAGAGTGATTGATGTAGAAAACACCACTGTCTGTTAATCCTATCTGTGATATATTAGTAACATTGCTCAGTCTTGAGACCTGTTCAAGAGACCTCAAGTTCTTCCTCATGCTCCTGGATCTTTGACAACATTTGAATAAGTGTGGACTTGTTTGACATTGGTGAGAGACTATTTTTAAAAAAAAATCGAAACAAAACAAATAAAACAGATAGAAGTAGAAGGTATTCTACCCAACTCATTTTATGAAGCCACTATTACTCTGATACCTAAACCACAGACAGATCCAACAAAGATAGAGAACTTCAGACCAATCTCTCTTATGAATATCGATGCAAAAATTCTTAATAAAATTCTCGCTAACCGAATCCAAGAACACATTAAAGCAATCATCCATCCTGACCAAGTAGGTTTTATTCCAGGGATGCAGGGATGGTTTAATATACGAAAATCCATCAATGTAATCCATTATATAAACAAACTCAAAGACAAAAACCACATGATCATCTCGTTAGATGCAGAAAAAGCATTTGACAAGATCCAACACCCATTCATGATAAAAGTTCTGGAAATATCAGGAATTCAAGGCCAATACCTAAACATGATAAAAGCAATCTACAGCAAACCAGTAGCCAACATCAAAGTAAATGGAGAGAAGCTGGAAGCAATCCCACTAAAATCAGGGACTAGACAAGGCTGCCCACTTTCTCCCTACCTTTTCAACATAGTACTTGAAGTATTAGCCAGAGCAATTCGACAACAAAAGGAGATCAAGGGGATACAAATTGGAAAAGAGGAAGTCAAAATATCACTTTTTGCAGATGATATGATAGTATATATAAGTGACCCTAAAAATTCCAACAGAGAACTCCTAAACCTGATAAACAGCTTCGGTGAAGTAGCTGGATATAAAATTAACTCAAACAAGTCAATGGCCTTTCTCTACACAAAGAATAAACAGGCTGAGAAAGAAATTAGGGAAACAACACCCTTCTCAATAGCCACAAATAATATAAAATATCTCGGCGTGACTCTAACGAAGGAAGTGAAAGATCTGTATGATAAAAACTTCAAGTCCCTGAAGAAAGAAATTAAAGAAGATCTCAGAAGATGGAAAGATCTCCCATGCTCATGGATTGGCAGGACCAACATTGTAAAAATGGCTATCTTGCCAAAAGCAATCTACAGATTCAATGCAATTCCCATTAAAATTCCAACTCAATTCTTCAACGAATTAGAAGGAGCAATTTGCAAATTCATCTGGAATAACAAAAAACCGAGGATAGCAAAAACTCTTCTCAAGGATAAAAGAACCTCTGGTGGAATCACCATGCCTGACCTAAAGCTTTACTACAGAGCAATTGTGATAAAAACTGCATGGTACTGGTATAGAGACAGACAAGTGGACCAATGGAATAGAATTGAAGACCCAGAAATGAACCCACACACCTATGGTCACTTGATCTTCGACAAGGGAGCCAAAACCATCCAGTGGAAGAAAGACAGCATTTTCAACAATTGGTGCTGGCACAACTGGTTGTTATCATGTAGAAGAATGCGAATCGATCCATACTTATCTCCTTGTACTAAGGTCAAATCTAAGTGGATCAAGGAACTTCACATAAAACCAGAGACACTGAAACTTATAGAGGAGAAAGTGGGGAAAAGCCTTGAAGATATGGGCACAGGGGAAAAATTCCTGAACAGAACAGCAATGGCTTGTGCTGTAAGATCGAGAATTGACAAATGGGACCTAATGAAACTCCAAAGTTTCTGCAAGGCAAAAGACACTGTCTATAAGACAAAAAGACCACCAACAGACTGGGAAAGGATCTTTACCTATCGTAAATCAGATAGGGGACTAATATCCAACATATATAAAGAACTCAAGAAGGTGGACCTCAGAAAATCAAATAACCCCCTTAAAAAATGGGGCTCAGAACTGAACAAAGAATTCTCACCTGAGGAATACCGAATGGCAGAGAAGCACCTGAAAAAATGTTCAACATCCTTAATCATCAGGGAAATGCAAATCAAAACAACCCTGAGATTCCACCTCACACCAGTGAGAATGGCTAAGATCAAAAATTCAGGTGACAGCAGATGCTGGCGAGGATGTGGAGAAAGAGGAACACTCCTCCATTGTTGGTGGGATTGCAGGCTTGTACAACCACTCTGGAAATCAGTCTGGCGGTTCCTCAGAAAATTGGACATAGTACTACCGGAGGATCCAGCAATACCTCTCCTGGGCATATATCCAGAAGAAGCCCCAACTGGTAAGAAGGACACATGCTCCACTATGTTCATAGCAGCCTTATTTATAATAGCCAGAAACTGGAAAGAACCCAGATGCCCCTCAACAGAGGAATGGATACAGAAAATGTGGTACATCTACACAATGGAGTACTACTCAGCTATTAAAAAGAATGAATTTATGAAATTCCTAGCCAAATGGATGGACCTGGAGAGCATCATCCTGAGTGAGGTAACACAATCACAAAGGAACTCACACAATATGTACTCACTGATAAGTGGATACTAGCCCAAAACCTAGGATACCCACGATATAAGATACAATTTCCTAAACACATGAAACTCAAGAAAAATGAAGACTGAAGTGTGGACACTATGCCCCTCCTTAGAAGTGGGAACAAAACACCCATGGAAGGAGTTACAGAAACAAAGTATGGAGCTGAGATGAAAGGATGGACCATGTAGAGACTGCCATATCCAGGGATCCACCCCATAATCAGCTTCCATATGCTGACACCATTGCATACACTAGCAAGATTTTACTGAAAGGACCCAGATGTAGCTGTCTCTTGTGAGACTATGCCGGGGCCTAGCAAACACAGAAGTGGATGCTCACAGTCAGCTAATGGATGGATCACAGGGCTCCCAATGGAGGAGCTAGAGAAAGTACCCAAGGAGCTAAAGGGAACTTCAACCCTATAGGTGGAACAACATTATGAACTAACCAGTACCCCTGAGCTCTTGACTCTAGCTGCATATGTATCAAAAGATGGCCTAGTCGGCCATCACTGGAAAGAGAGGCCCATTGGACACGCAGACTTTGTGTGCCCCGGTACAGGGGAACGCCAGGGCCAAAGGGGGGGAGTGGGTGGGTAGGGGAGTGGGGGTGGGTGGGTAAGGGGGACTTTTGGTATAGCATTGGAAATGTAAATGAGCTAAATACCTAATAAAAAAAAATGAAAAAAAAAAAAAAAAAAAACAAATAAAACAAAACAAAAGAAAACAAAACCAAGCTGTTGCAAAGAAGGCCATTTTGGAGCCTTGTACAGCCTGCTATAATAGGAAGGAGGGGCTAGGCTATATACACCAACAAGAAGCCCTAAGACCAGATTTTTCTATATCACCAACTCATGAAAAACTGTACATTTCTGACTTTATGCCATTGTTTGAAATGCTATTTGTTATTTAGCTACAACAACTAACAGATGCAGCATCTCCACAGATCACGAGTGTTGTCTGACAAGTCAACATGTCCATTTAATCAGCACCCACATACCAAGAAAGGAAACATCATATCAACAGTGTAATATTGTAATTTGGCCACATTTTGTTGTGTGCCACTGTGGCTTATACATTCTTATTGGTAGACTATATTCAGTTGTATGAACCAGTCACATTTTATCTCAGCCTGGAACAGGTGATAGCCATTGTGCTAGTCCTAGTTTGGGGCTATTGTAACTACTGCAACTCCAAAAGCTCTAGAATGGCTTTGAAGAGTATATGTGCACATTTCAAAGTGAAAATTGTGTAAAGGTTATATATAATATCTATCAGTATACTTTACTATACACTATCATACTTTAGTACAGTACTTCTAATGTTATAGGATGCCATTTGATTCAACTGAAGCAACACACACACACACACACACACACATACATACACACACACACACACACACACACACACACCTTAAAACTCAATATCCCAAACTATATAATGTTATAGAAAGACATGTACATGTGATATAGAAAACCTATGTGAACTTAAAAAGTATAAAAATTGTACAAACAAGATTCAAATTCCTGGTAACCTTGGAAGGTTGAAAGTGGAAAAAGACAGAAAGGAGAAGAAAGGGAGAGGAGAGGAGAGGAGAGGAGAGGAGAGGAGAGGAGAGGAGAGGAGAGGAGAGGAGAGGAGAGGAGAGGAGAGGAGAGGAGGAGAGGAGAGGAGTGGAGAGGAGAAGGGAAGGGAGGGGAGGGGAGGGGAGGGGAGGAGAGGAGAGGAGAGGAGAGGAGAAGGGAGGGGAGGGGAGGGGAGGGGAGGGGAGGAGAGAGGAGAGATTTGTGTTGTAAATTTTTACAGGAAAATAATATATTAGAAATATACTAATAGGATCTTTCATGAGACATCAAGAAGGGAAAGTTGTAAACAAAGAATGTTTTCCAATTCTTAAAATGTAGCATAGGGCTACCTACTACATGCAGTTCAGAGTTAGAACTGGGTGTGGTGGGGCAGGCCTATCACCTGACCTCAGGAGGTAAGGGTGGAGAATGAGAGAGGAGGAAGGAAGGTCACTCTCAATTCCATTGAGAAGTTGAAGTCAGTCTGAGCTACATGTGGGCAGGAGACTGCCACCAAAACAAAACCAAAGAAGCAGAAAAATAGAACTAGTGAATTTTGAAAAGTCACTAGTCCATGTGGCAGATTCTACACTTGCCAGGAATGTGATGCATTGCATTATTTTGCTGGGACCTTGGACATGGAGGTGGTGGTCGTTTGGGGTAGGGTCTATGGCAGCTAAGTCAACTTGACCTTGGAGACTTCCACCTCCAGCTGGTGTCAAGGGAGAACAAAAAATTAGGATGGAAATGCTGGCCTCTTTTTCTTATTTCTACCTCCTTACCAACAACATTGTTCAAAATACAGTCTCAACCCCATTTCTCTGGTAAGGCATCTTAGAACAGGGGTCGGGGGTGAGTGGGAGAGAACCTGTCAACATCTTAACTCCATTTTGTGATATTTGAGCCACTTCTCCATCCATATGCTCACAAACATTAAAGGGAGATTCCTGTATCAATTCTCCATTAGGTCACATCCCTTTTCCTTCAGGTGTTTTTCGCTACCTCCAACAAACTCTAAATGCACTGAGCACACATCATTTCAAATTTTCCCTATCCCTGTTATGTTATTTAAACTTTTCCTACATATCAATTAGTTGGAAATAATAAGTCTTTAGGCTATCCATTAATTGCTGCGCTGTAGACATGATCTGTATTTAAAATTATGCGAGGAAAATTAAGGTGAAGCACGAAGGAGGCTTGTCTAATGGAGAAGGCTTCCTAGCCCTTCAGAGCAGCAAAATGGGAGATACTGGGGCTGAGGTGGGGCTCCCCTCCTGGTTTCCTCTCATCTACTAGTGTGAGATCTGAAAACAGCCTGCCCCAGCTGTAGGCTCCTCTTCTTGCCTTTCAGTTTTTCATTTTGAATACTTACTGTATTTGGTCATGCTGCAGCAGAAGAAAATGATTGTCTGCCAAAGGCTCTTTTCTAGTGGAAATTTATTATAAATAGTTTAAAGGCAACGAGGCTTCATCATGAATTTCCCTCTTCTCCTCCCTCTCCCAAACACAACACATTTCTGGTCTGGAATCTTTCTGTAATCTTGGTTAAGTCTTGGGGAGGCTGGAAGGGGCTGAGCCATGGTAGAGCAGGGAGAGAAAAGAGATGTTACCAAGAGCCACCTCACCCACCAGTACTTTTATTTCAGTAAATGCTGCAGCTTTACTGGAAGATTCCTCGAGGGGAAAAAGTCAGGGAGCCCCTGCAGCTGGCACAGGGCCACTGGAGCTGTGACCATTTTATAAGAGTCTTTGCCTTTCTAATCACCAAGACTCCTGCTGTGCTGAGAAAAGTCCCACCCACTAGATCTATCTGATCTGGTCCCGCACCAGTGAGTGCCAGTGAGGATTGCAGAATGAGGATTAGAAAACCTGGGAAGTGAAAGGGAGAATGGGAAGAGTGTTTGGAAGAGGACCTTTTCCACAACTCACCCTGTCCTGGAAAGTTCAAGTTCAAACGTGTTGATTTTGCATTTGCATGCTCATCCGTTCGTTCGTTCTTGTTTTCTTTTTCTCTCAGGCTTCTTGTTTTGGCCTCCCCATGATTAATCATTTTGACTGTGGATCCTGAAAAGCCTGGCATAGTGGAGTCATTTTTGCCCTCTAGTGGGGAAATAATGTATTGAACTATTTCTCATGCTTTGTACTCCTGGCCAATACATGTTTAGATTCAGTCAGAGAAACAGGCTTTATCTTTCCTCTTCCCTACACTGTTTTTGAAAATCCTTAATAGGCATATGTTTTCATAGTTTCTCAAGTTGGAGTTGCTCTTTGGGTCCTTCCTATCCCGTCTTATTGGAAACGAGGTCTCACTATGTTGGCCAGGCTGATCTTAAACTCTGGATTTGAGAGATCTTTCCTGGTTCAGCATCTCTAGCCTTAGAGTCCTGAGCTACTTCCTGGGGGAGATGTTATCAAGTGTCTACTCACCTCACACAGGACATTGACACACTAGAGGAATGATTCTACCAAAGTCCTGCTTGGTGAGCCAATGAGTTCATGGAGGTTACTCTTTAGGACTGTGCGCAAAGGCCTTTTTTTTTTTTTTTTTTTTTTTTTTTTTTTTTTTTTTACAAGAATGTGCACAGCTCACCTGCTGCACATCACTGAAAACCCCGCACCAGCACGGGTGTCAAGGAAGTGCACTATGGACTAGTCCTTTCAAAACAGTTCATCTACTGTGTACTTTAGCTCTCACCTAAGACCACACAGCTGGTGACAGCAGGAGTTAACAGGTAGAGTTGCAGGCAAGGGTCTTATGGGAGACCTCTACAGCTTTCTCTGCTAGAGAGTATCAACAACTCCACTACCATTACTACAGACATAGCCACCCTGCATTGTTTGGCTTACTTTGTTGCCCTGGCGAGGCTGTACATTCTATACTTCTACTCAATTATGGCTCTTGGTCATATCGGGCAGGGGGAAACCACTCACTAAATAGTGTTTAACCCAGGTTATGACATGTAGACCCACTTATTCTAACTGTAACAAATTAGTGTTGAATGGACTGTTGGATCCCCATCATTGCCTGAATGAAATGTGTGTGTGTGTGTGTATGTGTGTATGTGTGTGTGTGTGTGTGTGTGTGTGTGTGTGTATGTGGTATGTGTGTTTGTTATGTTTGTTTTGTGTGTGTATATGTGTGGTATGTGTGTTTGGTGTATGTGTTTGGTATATGTGTGGTGTATATGGTGTGGTGTGTGTGTGGTGTGGTATAGTATGAGTTCTTGAGAAGTTTTCAAATACATGTTTTTCCTATTATCCTTAGAGGGACTTATTACTGGAGTATTTACATTCAAAATGTAGGTGACCTCCCTGGCTCTCAGCATCCCATCGGTTCTAGGAACTATTATCTTGTAGACTGACACAGTGAAACTTCTGACCACCAGACGATGGAAGTGATAAAAGCTCACTTCTATCATTCCTGGGCTCCCCAGGGCTGGATGGATGCGATTTTCTGTTTACTGTGTTTCTGATACCATTACAGTAGGTAGCCCTGGGGAGGCAGGAATGACTGTTATTATAGTAGAACAGGAACAGTGTGTAGAGAGAAATGAAATCAGAGCTCACACGGTGCTTGCAGATGTCTGATGATTACTGGAACTTTCATGCCTTTGGATGTGAAAGTGCTACTTCTCTCACCCAACTCATCTATCCTAGAAGGGGCACACTGGGGTGCCTGCTCACACATTTCTTATGTGACTAACCCTCTACTGATGACAAGGAAGTGGTAAGAACATATTTCCCAGGACTGCAAACTTAGCCGGAGAACACCAGCATATGGCCAGTTCTGTACTACTTCCTGGGATGGGGTCCTCAAGTCAGACCCAGAGAGATAATGTCACTGAGCATGGCCAGTGTTAGACTCACACTGCATACAGTTAACTGGCTTTCCTTAGCACTGTCTTGGAGGATTGCTTTATTATTGATAAAGAGGAGCTCTTTGTAATAATGAGAATTTCTTTTTTAATTAATTAATTTATTACTCCTATTTTTGAGATAATGTCTCAAGCAGTTCAAGCTGGCTTCAAATCTCTATATAGCTGAGGCTAAACATGAATTCCTGGTTTTCCTGTCTTCCAAGAGTTAGGATTATAGGAGATAACCACTATACTTGGCTCAACAGGGAGATTTCTTTCAAGGTCTATAATTAAGGGCTCAGAAATGATTGATCTTGCTGCTTTTGGGAGACCTAATCAGAAGATTTTCACTAATGACATTAGCCAGAATTTAGTAGTGACACTTCATAACCTCAATATGAATGAGATGACAGAATGAGTAAGAAGCAGCAAAGAAGCAGAAAGCATAAAGGATGGTGAACGAGGATGGATGCCCAGGGCTGTAACATCTGGTGGGTAGCATTAACTCTGGTGATGAAGGCAAACTATCAGGGTGTGAACCTACATAGCCCTGGAATTCCCATCAACTTAAAATCTAAGGCACTGTGGACTGGAGTCATATTGACTTGCTAGGCAAAGAGCATCCCACTGCCATCCAGAATAAGGCTCTTAGGGACCCAAGTTGGGATGATCACTCTGGGTTGTTTTGCAGCCTATTATAGATCCTGAAGAAATGACTACTTGTGTCTTAGTGTGGCCCACTGAAGAAAGGTTTATATAAGCAAATGCATAAATCATAACCCTAAGGATCTTTAAAATGCAGGATAGTAACAGTGATTAAACATGCCGAAAGAAACCAGGTGAGAAATTCGAGTCAAATGGTAATGGAGTTCACAGCCAGAGACCATGGGAACAGGGTAACTGTGGACAAATGGTGGATATGAGCCCCTTTACAGGGAAGTGGTAGGAACATAGACTAAGTGTGGTCTTCTTGTACTTCAAAAGAAGCAAGGAGTCAGGCAAGGTGGCACACGCCTTTAATCCCAGCACTCGGGAGGCAGAGGCAGGCGGATTTCTGAGTTCGAGGCCAGCCTGGTCTACAAAGTGAGTTCCAGGGCAGCCAGGGCTATACAGAGAAACCCAAAAAACAAAAACAAAACCACCACCACCAACAAAATAAAAGAAGCAAGGGACCTTTTATTTTGGTAAAGAAATCTTGTTTATCAAAAGAAAGGAAAAGTAAGGCGCAGTGTCATGCTGATATGTGCATTACACAGCTTGTGTTTAGGGCTCATTCCAAACAGTTCACCAGTTTGGAACTTATGACTTGCAGACTGGCTGGAATAGTCTTGTCAGTGTCAGGTTCCTGGAATATGCTGTGCCTCAACAATACCTTACAATGGGCGATTGATAACCCACAAATTCATTCCTATAGCTCCAGAGAATGGGAGGTTCTAGGTCAAGGATGCCAACAGAGTCAGTGTCTGGCAAGGGCTTCTCCCTACCTCCAGGGTGGTACCTCTTTCCATTGCCATCCATGGAGAAACGAAAACAAGGACAGGCTGCCTCAAGCCCTTACAAGGGCACTCATCTGCTCCTAAAGAGTTGGCACTGTTTCATTGTGGGTTACATTTCAACATGGACTTCAGAGGCTCAAAGACATTCAGAGTGCAGCAGGAGGGGAATTTATGTTTCTACTTCTCAGATCCTTAGGTTGAGAATTACTGATGCTTTTCCAGTCTTTTCCTGACCAAGTAAAGAAAATCTGGCCTTTCCCAATCTGGTATTCCCAAATGTGAATGCCTCTGGATGCTCCGGTAAACCTGTAATTCACAAGCAATATCGGCCCAGCTATATGTGTGGATATAGCCCTCCTGTATACTTGCTGAATGCAGTTCCTGGCTCTGACAGGAAAAATAATCAATGTGCCTACGGATAATTTCTAGTGCCGTGGTTTACAGTGAAATTAAAGGGGTCTACTTTGTCCATGACAGATATTTGGGGATTTTTGTAGTGCTATCCCCTTTGCTCCGGGAAAGGAAACCATGCTCAGAGTCACGGGGCTCCAGATTGAAAGCTGTGGCATTCGCACTTGGGAGGCCTTTAAAGACGCGATTTCAGGTTGGAGCTTACAGAATGGAATTGTAGGGTCAGCTTGCCTGTTAATTCTGGGGGTGGACAGCCATATGAGCTTGACCAGTGGTCAGTCCTTATACCTCTAACCTCTAGAGTAAAATGAGGATGGCAAGACAACCTTCCAGATGCTGTGGGTGATATCAGGAGAGAGTTCCTATGGACAGGTAGCAAGAGAACTGAATTAATAAGGTTTATCGTTATTTCAAAATCACAAGGTAGGACGTACTTTTTGGGGTAAATCCAGGTAGAAGCAGATCCTACTGAAGTGTCTGACTATGGCAATGTTCTAACAGAAAGAACTCAGCGGCACGGAAAATGTAGCCAGCAAGTCTTCCTCCCATTTGCCTTTGGGGCCTAGTCATTTTCTCCTGGGATAAACTGTTTGCAGACTAAGTATTTGGCTTCTAAGCCCCTAAACATGATCCATCTGGAGAAGTGTGACAAATTCCTAGTTTGGCATTGCTTGTAGCTCTCAGGCTCTGCTGAGAACTGGGAAGTGTTTGGCAAAAAGAAGAAAGAGAAGCTATTCTTTAGCTCTGCTTCTCTTGCAGGCTGTGTTTACCCAAGAACACCTTGGGTATGTAGCAGGAAAACTAGAGAAAACAGTTAACACTAGGCTCACAGGGCCCATCCAGACGGTCACTGTGAGCCAGAAGAGGGATTCCCTGGACTCTCCTCGGTCCCTCTGGCTCTCTTCCGTAAACACATTTCACATGGATGGACTGGCCTAGGCCCTGAAGCTGAGTTCTACTTTTTAGAGATGTCCAAGCATGATATAATATAATATAATATAATATAATATAATATAATATAATATAATATAATATAATATAATATAATATAATATTTAGTGTTTGTCCCAAGTTCCCAGCATACAGCTCCTACAATCCTCAGAGCCTTCTCGGTAGGAGGATTATCTTCCGTTAATCACAATGGGTACTTTCAACCATAACTTGATGCTAATTGGATCTATTAGGATCAGGTCTCTGGACAGTCTCCTAGATGAGACTTATCTTGAGAAAGACAAAGTGAGTAGAGTTGGAATCTTTAACTGGGGGGAACTAGAGATGGTAAAACTCAGAATAATGGTAGGAGAGTGTCCATGCTGATACAGCTTCTGTACTTGGGGCTCTCTCTTGACTTTGCCCTCTACGAAATTCAAGAGTTGAGACTATCTTTTTAAACATGTATTACACTGTCTCTGTCTTCAGTCACATCAGAAGAGGGCATCAGATCCCATTACAGATGGTTGTGAGCCACCATGTGGGTGCTGGGAATTGAACTCAGTACCTCTGGAAGAGCAGTCTGTGCTTTTACCCACTGAGCCATCTCTCCAGCCCCCTTCTGGACAATGTGATGGCAGCAAGAAGTAGGTCTGGGCTATGTGTACAGCCCTGATGATCACTTGGCTAGCATGCACAAGTCAGCACTACATAAACAGAAACCAAGGTAGGGTCTTTGCAAGAGGATGAGGCCATTGGTGACTCCTTCATGAAAGGAGATTGAGAGCCTTAGAAAAGAGCTTAAAAACCTTATGAATCATATACACTTGGGTCTGGTTAATTTTGTATGAACTAAGCCTTCATGCATATCTGAGCTCTCTTAATGTTCTGCCTTCGCTCAGGCAGGCACGGGGTCCTTCTCCTACACAAGTTGACAGTTTTAAATGACCAAATCTGCCAGTGACTTGATTGTGGGCTTCCTAGCCTCCAAGACTGTGAGAAACTGACTTTTTAAAAATGAATTATCCAGTTTTAAATATCTTGTCATAGCAATACAATCCAAAAGACACTCTATATTTTTAAAAACTGGTAGATATAAGTAAAGAACCTACCTGGGTTCTAATTTATAGTCAGGGAATCCAGGACTGCACTTGCAACTAAACTGGAAGAGGTCCTGTGGGAATGAATCCCTCTGAACTGGCTCCAAGTGGATCAAAATCAACTGTACTGGGCATCAAGCTAGTGATGAAAAGTGGTTATTATTTAAAAAAAAAAGGCCCACACAATTACCAGAAGTCACTTACTTCTTTCCAAGCCTCTTTCTAGGTCCACTCTCCCAGGTCAGAGTTCCTGGTAGCAGAACTTACAGTCACTTTGCCCATATCTAACTCCAAGGGTGACTAAAGGGCAGAGTGGAGTGGGACAGTAAAGAGAACATGGGCTCAGGGCTTCCTTTTATATTTTTGGTTTTTCAAGACAGGGTTTCTCTATGTAGGGCTCAGGGTTTCCTTAACCTAAGTCCTGTATATATACCCTATATCCTGTTATCCACATGGTTTTCTTTTTAGAGTCTCACTTGTCTATGGGCAATTGCAGTCTGATGATACTAGATTAAAAGCTAGAGGTGTAATAAGCTCACAAAATTCATAATCAATGCAATATGTTTTATTATAATATATTTCCATAATTATTCTGTTAATATTGTTGTAAATCTTTTATTTTTTTATTTTTTTTAAGATTTATTTATTATTATTATTTGTAAGTACACTCTAGCTGTCTTCAGACACACCAGAAGAGGGAGTCAGATCTTGTTACGGATGGTTGTGAGCGACCATGTGGTTGCTGGGATTTGAACTCTGGACCTTTGGAAGAGCAGTCGGGTGCTCTTACCCACTGAGCCATCTCACCAGCCCCGTAAATCTTTTATTTTATCATAAGGTACGGTACTGTCTGTAGTTTCTGAGGTTTTGGAAGGTACCTTTTTGGATATGAAAGAGGATAATATAGTAGAGAATGGGTTGTTCTTTCAAATCAGCATCTCTAAAGATGCTGGCTTAGGAGTCTTGTAGGGTGGTCCCCAGACTAATTTAGTTAGAAGTCCTCAATCTTGGCTGCACATGAAAATCACCCATGGACATTTATAATAGCCAGTCTTTTTGCCAAGCTTATTACATGAAGATTTGGGGGTTGAGGACCAGGGATCAGTACTTCTCATATCTGGTTGGATTTCAATAATTAACTTAAAGTTGGCAGCCCTAGCCTAGAGAATGAAATTGGCAGTAAATGGGTAGATGGATCACCCACAGGTGTGGGGCAATGAAGGTAAAGCTTAGGGCTCCCAATGAATCATGTACTTTTTAAAATGGACCCCCTGTGCTGTTCCTGCCGACTGATATTGTTAAAAGAGGCACACTATGCATGCTTGGCACTATCTTCAACTTTCAAGTGACGCTTCAAACCATCACATCATGCAACTTTGCACTTTATAACTGCTAACGAGATGGTGTACTGCCTGAGGGTCAGCTACTTAAATGGCTTGGTGTTTAGGGCACTAGTCGGGACTTTTGACTTGGAATTTTCCTCTTCACATATAATAAATCAAATGCATTTTATTATAATATATTGCAGAAATTATTCTGTTTATTATTGCTATTGTTAGCCTCTTACTTTATCATAGGGTGTGGTACTATTTTCAGCTTCTGAAGGCCTTGGAAGGTACCCCTATGGATATGAAAGAGGCTAATGTAGTAGCAAGTGACCATGGACCATGGTCCAGCAACATTGACATCTGGAAGCTTGCTATAAAGTGGGACTATAGAAGTTGACTTTGTTGTAAAGTTTGTTCAGTTATTTGGATTTGGAGCCTTTGCTTTGATGGACCCCAGACAATATGCATACACTTTACAGTGCCAGAATCTTTGAGTAGGAGATTGAGTATAGGGCTAAGGCCATTAAAACCACTGGTGTGCTGCATTGTAGCTTTATATACCAGTCATGCAGAGCTATATTATTACAGGGTTATACAGCCTCCATCCTGCCCCAAGGAGACTGGGCATGTGAGTGTATCTGTTATGCAAAACAAACAAACAAACAAACAAACAAAACAAAACAAAACAAAAAACAAAAACAAAAAACCCAACCAACCAACCAACCAAACAAAAAAAACCCTAGACATTGTGGTCATGTTATCCTGACTCTTTAAAGGCAAAACAGAGTTCATTTTCATTTAAAAATATGACTAAGATATCCTCTCCTTCTCAGAGTCTATTCAGGACTTACCATGTTAGATGTCACCCTGGGCTCCACACGGTCACAGTCTCATTTTCCCTTAGCATTTTTTTCTCCCTGAACTCTTTGGTTATCGTAATTATTCTCTTACCACATAATGCAACTTAACTGATGAAAAATAGTCTTTAAAAAATCTGGCATAATAAAATGAAAATTGGCTTGTAAAGAAGTTTAGCAAATTGGAACTTCAAAGTAAATGCTTTGTATCTGAGCAACAGAGAGCACAATGAACTGGAGAGAAATTAGTCTTGCAGGAGGGACTTATCAATTTTATTAATCTTTTTAGACACACAAAGCAAACTGCTAACTTCATGGATTTTTTTTTTCTGTGATTGTTTCCATTTTGCTGCTCTATGCTTTTTTTCTTTTCCAGCTTCTCCTACTTTTTGCTCTCTCTGGCCCTAAGATGTGGTATCCTTTCTAGTTTCTTGAGCTAGAACCTGAGTAGAGTACTATTCTGTCTTCATGTGGTATCATATTAAACATGAGTTAAGTCCCACACTCTCCTACAGGAACTCAGAAGTTTTATTCTATATACATTAGGGAAATGTGTGTATATATATATATATATGTATGTATATATATACTTATATATGTATATGAAATATATAATTATGTAAAAATATATGATATACTTTATATTGTGTATATAGAATATGTACTATAATATATAATTATAATTATTATATTATAAAACATATGTGATGTATTATAATATATTATATAACATGCCATATATAATATATATTTAGTGAGTTATATATATATGTCCAGTTCAATATTAAGTTCTAATTCTAACTTTGCTTTCTTTTTTCTGACCCATGCATTTATTGAGAATACTACTGCCTGTTTTCCAAATACCTGCAGATTTTAAATATTCCTCTGGTTATTGGCCTCCAGCTTATTCAGCTTTGGTCCAAAAACATCTTCAGCATGACTTCAGTAGCTTAAAGGTTTGAGCCTTGCCTTATGACTTTATCTATAGACTATGCTGGTAAAGTCAATGTGTTGTTGAGTATGTATTGTCCTCTTGTTGAATGTAGTGCATTTCACGTTATATTGATTAGCTGTGGTACTCAAACTTTCTGTGCTTTTCTAGTTCTTGGTCCTTCTGCTTTCATGTGAAAATCTCCGTGTATGATTTGATGGGTGGAGAGTGGTACTCCTGTTTATACAGTAGTTTCCAGCTACATCACTTTCATTCCACGTATACCTGGGCTGAGAGGATTTACAGGCTAGCTTATCTATTTTAAACAAGCGTCACTAGGTGGATCAAACCTCTACAAAGTGACAGAGAAGGAAACGTGAGCAGCCACGTGAGTGGTGAGTAAAAGGAACTGAGAGATTTGATTTTCCTCTCTCTCTCCTATATTCTATGATCATAGAAGAATCGTTCTGCAAATATTGAGTGTTTGAAATGTAGAGTTCCTTTTTCTATGTCTAATGACGTTTCTCTCAAGTATACAGGACAATTATGAGAATTCAAAGGTATCAGAATTCACAGGGTACTTAAAACTTAATCATTAGTTATTACCCACAAACCTTTATAATTGGTGCCTAGGATTAAATAAAAGGTATAGTATACCACAGGAGATATAGTAACCACAGGAGTGTGGGGGATGCCTCTCCCATTTAGATTTTCAAATCTGTAAGAGTATATTTTGAGGGACGGCAACAATCATTAAAATCGGGAATTAAAAAAAAAAGTCTAGTGCTCAAATTTGATTATCGATTTCTGTATCACAGTGTCAAATCAAGTATTCTGAAAATTATAAAGGCTGTCCAAATACAAGTGTTCATTATGGAGGCTGTCTTAACCTACATCTTTACTATGGAGGCTGTCCCAACATACATGTTTATTATGGAAGCTGTCCAAATATGTTTCCTTACCTTGGGAACAGTGAGCTATTTTGAAGCACTAACAAACAAGACTAAATATTACTTTTCCAATTTCTATTTTTATTTTCTATCAAAATTGAAGTGTGTGTATGTATATATATATACATATATACACACATATATAATCTTTATTTCTATAAATATAGGTATCAGTCTAATAATTCCATAATTTAACAAAAAGCTTTGCGTGAGGAAGGAAGTACCAAATTTTTAGGGGTATTGGAAAATTTGGGTACCAATGCTCTAAATTACCACTTGTCTATTTGAATTTTGTCTCAGCATGGAAATGCAGTACACTGGGTGGCCAATGCACTTTTCACTTTTCAGAGAATTAAAGTTTCCAAAGCCAGAAAGCTCCTTCTGATGTCCTTTAAGATTTTCTGTGCACTTGTAATCTGTCCAGATGATGCTAGGAAGTCATGTCTTCCCAACTCGGTGAAACATGGATGGGTGGGACAGGCTGATTCTCTAGGCTTAAGCAGTCATAGGCACATCTCTGGTTTTCAAGCTTTTTAAAAGAATAATGCATAGGCTAACATCAATTAAAGGACATGTATCTATAATATATAGCTTCTTTTCTTTCATGTTTTTGGTAATTTGTTATTCCCTAATAATTTCATCCTAAAGTCTATAAGTAAAGCTCCTAATGTGGTGCTTGAGAGATGGCTCAGCAGTCGAGAGCACTAGCTTCCCTTGCAGAGAACCCCAGTCAGTTCCCAGTGCTCATATGAAAGCTCACAGCTCTTTGAAATTCCAGTTCTATGAATCTGACATGTTCTGTCCTCTGTGATCACTGCATAGAAGCAGTGTGCACGTGCACACACATACACACACACACACACACACACAGGCACATTCAGGCAAAACACTCATACATATAAACTTGTATATATAAAATTCATTTAAAATTTTATAAAATATAATATATATTATATTTTAAAAACACTGACTTTATCCAGAGGACTTAGGTTTGGTTTCCACCATGCATATGGGAGCTGAGAATCATCTTTAAGTCCAGTTCTAGGTGATCTTATGTCCTCTTCTGACATTCTTGGATACCTGACATATAACTGAAATACATACATACATACATACATACATACATACATACACCATACACACACACACACACACACACACACACACACACACACATGTATGTACACACTGGCTAAACACCTATACTCATAAAAAATTTAAAAGCTGAAAAATATTTAAAATAAAACTTCATGTCCTGAATTAATTGGCTTCAATGATGCAAAATGAAATAATATAAAACATTTCAACATAAAATTCTGGCTTGACACAAAACCAGACTTCTAGATGTATTATAAGATTAAACTAAACCAACAAAATACTGGAGTCATTAGAAAGAAACAACAATAACATCTAGCTGTGTTTAATTGATATAAGGATGACAAACACTATCCCAAATGATCGAATATTTGCATTAAAAATGTCACCGTGCAATGTCTATGTAAGGATTCTTGAGGACTGCTTGCTTACCCCTGAAATAACATAAGCTAACTCCGACAGTTCTCCCAGGCTTTCATTTTTTCCCACTATTTAAAAATATTGGGGTACTGGAGACTGAACCTAGGACCTTACACAGGGTAAGCACATACATTATCCCTGAGTTACACAGTAGCATCCCTGCTCCACTATGCTCTTCAGAATACTAGACAGCCTAGTATCTGCAGCTTTATATCTCATTCTCTTTTACACTAATGTCATCATTTCCTTGTATTATCCTAATTATATTAGTTTGAAACAATGGCCACACTACCCAAGATGCTTTCAAAATTATGAAGAACTTTAATACTAACCAGAGTTGAGGCCGAATAATGTTTTCTTTACGTCTACTCTCATATTAACTCCAAAGCAAAAGATACACCAAATAATTAGTGTTTTGCACCAAGCTGAAGAAATAACTTAAGGCCCCTCCAAATAAGTTAATTTCTATAAAATGACTTCAAGATGTTTCCACAAGTGTGAGTCACATGGCAAGATTATGAGCTCAGAGTCGCTGGAGAAGGTGATCTAGAGAGTCCAACACCCTCCCCAATACAGTCAGCTGCTCTGTAGAATTCAAATAGTTCAACCTTAGTGATGATTCATGGTACTCTAGAAATCTGATTTTAATGTTATCACAACATAAGAGCAGAGCTGCATGGACATATCTCAGTATGCATATACACATGCATACTGAAATATATATACATACTGATATATATGGTATGTAATTTTGTATACTATATATTCCATATGTGTCACAAATATGTATGCATGTATAGGAAATACATTTGCTAAAGAGGCCCCTATAGTGAGGCAGACACAATGTGGAATTTAACTGAACAGAGAACTAAGAAAAATATTGGTCTTAATTACTATAGCTGTCCTGCATTTCTTTTTAAAAGAAGCTCTGTTTTAGAAGGGAAAAAGGCAAACAAATTAGCCTCAGCATTTCCACAAAGGGAAATCATCTGTATTTGTAGCAGTCATGCTAAATGGTGCTGTTCTTTAAAATACAGTCACAACTAACAGCAATTAGGGTAATGGGGAGACACTGTATCGTTTGAGAAAGGACTCCACAAAATGAATAAATACTTCAATGTGTTTTAAAGAAAATAACTCATAAGATAGCACATATACTTCTATAAACTGTGGCCACAGAAAATGATGGTGGAAATGAATGTTTGAATTTAGAATTGTTGTGAGCTGCCATGCCTGTATAAGAAATCAAGCTGCTTTCAAATTTGGAAGTATGTTAGGCTGCTCAGGTCAGTTACTCTTGGTGAGATTCAGGCTGAATAAGTCTCTTTCAAATTCAAAAGGAGGAGGAAATCCAGTGTCCTGGGATGAACTCATTCTCACAGCAGGGTTTTGGTGCTATTGCCTTCAATAAGGTTGGCTAGCTTGAACTTCGGCAAGGTTTATCATGAAAGAGACCAAAACTGGGCCCAGAGCCTATGTATCTAGGACGCCAGTATTTGGGAGCCCTGGGGTCTAAAAACTATGTCTTGAAAGCCAGTCTGTGATACTTAGTGAAACAAAGCAGAGAGTGAAAGAAAGGAGACAGGGAGACAGAGGGAGAGAGATGGTCAGTGGAGGTCTGTGTGTGTGTGTGTTGAGGATGGTGATAGTGTCCATCTTCCAGATACATTGAGACATAATATATCACAATAAATCCATAATGAATATTAAATCCCTAGGTCTGCTGCTCATATAACCCACATGGCCATCTTCCGAGGCAAAATGCATTTGGTTCAATGTCAAGAATTCCCAACATCGTCACCATTTGAACTCTGTTCAAAACGTCTAAGCTCAACTTTCTGAGACTTAAGGCAAACTGTTAGTTCCTATAACATTAAAGAGAAAGTCACACTCTTCTAATATACAATGTCCTAGAGTAAATACTCCCTTCTATATGGGATGTATTAGAGGATACGAAAAAAAAAATGAAGGAAAGTAGACCAACACTTAGCAGTGCAAGTATGATTTCCTGTAGACAGATGGTCATCATCTCAGGCACAAGGTGCTGTGATATGAGCACTAACCAGCTTGGGCAATCCTACACCTGGGGTCCTGTTGTCTATCACACATATGTCCTCTTTCTTGAACAAACTCTACTCAGTGACAGCAGCTCTCCTCAGAAGATATCCCACGTTCCTTGTCTCCTGTGAAGCTCAGGCTTCACCATCACAACTTCATGAGTCAGCCTCTCAGGGACTCCTCAGAGACCTGACATGAGGCACTTAGTCTAATTTGACCAGCTTTGCTGAACATATAAGTCTACAGAATCCTGTTACTTGCATTCTGCATGTTGGGAAGTGGGTGCCACGAAGATGTTACCAACCCAAGAAACAGCTGGACCAACATGGGCCATGGCTGTGCTGAGTGCCTGAGCAGCTCGAGGAAAAAAGATACTTCTTTAGTCATTTTCAGCAGGACATCTTTAAAACTAGCCCTTTTTAAAAGGAAACTTTCCTATCCTTGGAGCCTTGAATGGTGGGGTGGTCTCACCCTCAAGACACCTTCTTATTTTGCTGGGAAAGCACATGGATTCTTACTAATGGCACTTGCCTTTTTAATAACCATGTCTGCTTTGTTGGCGCTTGCTTTGCCTACAACTTTTAATGTGCCATCCTTTCTGGGACACGGTGCATATTTCCCATATCCTTCTATTCTTCTTTTTGCTTGTGCTTCTCACTATAACATCAGTGACACGGCTTTAATATTATACACTTAGAAAATTGTCCTACCAAATTAATTAGTCAATCACTTTTGAACTCAGCCTTACTCAAACTATCAGGTGCTAAGCAAAACATACTGAGATCTTTTTAGACTGTAAGAGAAATGCCTCAAGGATAGCAGGGATCTTATTCCCATCGGATGCTTCCTGAACTGGGGTTTTACATTCTGCAATTCAATTAGCATTCTAGTCTGAGAACCATCACTAGAATCATTCATTAAATCCTGCTTACATCACTCTAAGGTTGCTCTTAACCATGACTCTAAGAGGCCTACAAGCCACATGGTTAGGTTTACTTATACCAATAACTCCACTTCTCTAGCATTCTGTATAACATTCATGTCAGGATCAGATACTGAGATAGTTTTTTTTTTAATAAGAATTTGGCTTGTGTGGTTATGGAAGAGAGCAAGTCTCAAGATCTGTGATTGACAGGCTAGAGATCTCAGGAAGCCAATGTGTAGTTCCAAAACGGGTCTGATGACACAAAAACCAGGGGGACCAAAGTGACAAGGTCTAGACCAAAAAAATCAACAGGATTGAGACTTGAGACTTGAGCTGAGCTGATGTTCCAGAGTGGGTCAGAAGGCCAGTCTCTGGCTAGAGATCGATTGTCTCAGCTCTGACAGTGAAGGCAGAGTAGTTTCTTCCTGCCATCTTTTCTCTTCTTGCCAAATCGTTAGTTTACTAATGAGAAGACAATCTGTGTCTCTCAATTTCCTGACTCAGATGTTAATATCATCTAAGAAGAAACCAACTGAGACACCCAAATAATGTTTGATTGAATTTTGGGCCCCCAGTGGCCCAGTTCAGTGAACAAAGAAAATTAAGCCTCACTTATATTTTAGTTAGGTTTCTATAGCTGTGGTAAAACACCATAACCAAAGCAACCCTGGATGGAAAGGGTTTATTTAAGTCTACATTTTTACATTGCAGTCCATCACTGAGGGAAGTCAAGGCTGGAACTCAGACAGGGCAGGGACCTGAAGACAGGAGCTGACAGACTACAGAGGAGTAACACTGCTTACTTGCTGGTTCCCCATGGCTTGCTCAGCCTGCCTTCTTTCTTTTTTCTTTTTTTTTTTTTATTGGATATTTTCTTTATTTACATTTCAAATGTTATCCCCTTTTCCCAGTTTCCCCCCTCCTGGAGACCCCCTATCCCATCCTCCCTCACCCTGCTTTTATGATGGTGGTCCTCTACCCACACACCCACTCCCACCTCCCCACCCTCGATTCTCCTACCCGGAGGCATCTATTGAGCCTTCATAGGACCAAGGACCTCTCCTCCCATTGATGCCTGACAAGGCTATCCTCTGCTACATATGCAGCTGGAGCCATGTATACTCCTTGGTTGATGGCTTAGACCCTGGGAGCTCTGGGGGGTCTGGTTGGTTGATATTGTTGTTCTTCCTATGGGGTTGCAAACCCCTTCAACTCCTTCAGTCTTTTCTATAACTCCTCCATTGGGGACCCCACACTCAGTCTAATGGTTGTCAGCCTCCTTTCTTATAGCACCCAGGACTATCAGCACAGGAATGATACTACCTACAACTGACTGAGCCCTCCCACATCAATCAGTAAGAAAAGATTGGGCTTGCCCCACAGCCCAATCTTAGGAGGCATTTCCTCAGGTGAAGTTCCCTCCTCTCAGATGATGCAACTTGTTTCATAAAATAGGTAGAAAAAATAATGTATAGAGGAGAGGGCTCACTCACGTTCCAGCTCTTCATATCAAGCTTTAGGATCTGTTCTGCCATTTGTTGAATCTGTGCTGATTTGTTTGGATTGTGACTGAAGTGACCATTTGCTGCGTTTGAGCACAGGCGATGAGAGGTCTGTAGATTCCAGGGTTTGAAATATCTGGGCTAGATAGTTAAAGGTTGGGCTCAATCATTCACACTGTTTCTGCTTTCAAAGAGATAGATGAAGCTATACCTCAATGAGTCGCCATGGTTATTGACATAAGAACACCTGGTTATTGACTTAAATTATGAAAAATTTTGAGGTTTCTTATGGCTCAGCTAAGATTCACTGGTCCATATCAATCATATATTAATTAATCATATATTAATTAATCATATATTAAATGCGATGCATGTGCTTTCGACTATTTTTTGTACTAGGAGGCATGATTGGTGAGATGTTTATGGAAAGATGATCAAGTCAATTTACAAAGCATAAACAGCCAGAAGCCTTTCCACAGCAAATATGCAATGAGTGGTCTTGAAAGACAGAAGTCCACAAATGGATTTGATTCATCAGTGCCATGTAGGGCAGGCTAATAGCTACCATGATGTACATGGGCTCTTCCACTTTGTGTGTGGCAAACCATCACACATACATCAGGATGGGACCCAAGATGGTGCTTCAAACAGCATAGATCTTCAAAGGCTGCAGTCAGCTACTTCAGACAAGGAAAGGGCTATCACAAGGGTGGAGAGGATCAGGAGACAGATATCACAAGGGTGGGGAGTTTTACAAAACAGCAAAAAGTTGGCAAAAAGCCACTCCCTTGATTTTTTGGTGGGGGTGTGATGTCCACTCAACTTCTTGCTATTTAATGATCCTTAATAGTGTGTGCAGCTGTGAGGTGCTTTCTATAGAAGTGAATCTTTATCATCAAGTTAACTAACCCTCTTGGGTTCTTCAAATACTCAGATTAATCCACCTGGCAAAGAGGGAAGCAGTTAATTATCATAATAAAGATCTTTATCTCAAGGCTGTGCACTGAAAAGAAGATCAAACATTGCCTTTAGACAGGGAGTCATCTGTGGGTCAGGCTTTTGGTTTTTAGTCTTATGACAGGGATTCTAATAATCTGCTCAGAGTCAGAACCAGCATGTACTCACATCTACGGAAAGTAAATATTTTGCAGTTGAGCTTTTAACATGTCAATGGTCATCAAGGTCCCCTTTCAAGCACATGGTAGTGCAAAAGGACCTCCATCCAGGACCACTGTCTGCTTTTCCTGGTGTTAGCCTCTATAGCCCTGACTACATTTTAAAATTTCCCTGGCATTATGATACTTCAAAATGAAATGAAATTTAATTTCTTTAATGTATTACCTCAGACAAGTTTTAGAACCAAGTGTTACACAATTTATTAAATATGCTGGAAAGCTCCCCTTTTGTCTGAGCAAGTATAAACAACTGTTCTAATGAAAATTTAAGACCACTAAGTTTTATTACGGTTGGTAATTATTTCTTTTCTATAGATGTGGAGGCTTAAGTCTTTGTGGATAGCATCCTTTGGCCAATGGAGTGTTTAGTAAAAATCTGTATGCCAATGGCAGAGAAGATTTTGTGAGTTAGTTCAAAAGCTGGTACAGATTTTTTGATATCATGAAAATCACTTTCAGTTAAAATAAATGTAAAGCATTTATGAAATTTATTTTTTAAAAATCCATTACTTAAAAAAAATAAAATGGGATGGGCTAGAGAGATGGCTCAGCAGTTAAGAGCATTTGTTGCTCTTGAACAGGACCCAGGTTTAATTCCAAGCACACACATAGCAGCTCATAGCCATTTATAGCTTTCATTCCAGGGGATCCAACATTCTCTTCTGTGGATACCAGGCACACATACATACACACACACACACACACACACACAAGAGAAAAATAAGTAAATCTTTTAAAAAATACGTGGCTAGTTGATCACTTAAAAATAGAGCTTACCTTCCAAGTAAACAACAATAATAAATAAAGCTGGTGTCTTGTCCATATTCTAACCGATGTCTGAGGTATGTCCTGAGGTCTTACAGCCTCCTGTTTTACAATGACCTGACTTCACATTGCTAGCACTGAGACACTGTAAACTCAGCCAGAATAATCCAATAAGAAAGAAAAGTGTGGTGATCACAAAGAGTGTGAAATAAGAATTTAGCAAGAGGGAGCTCATTGCTGATATCCGATGTGACTGTCCATCACTGAATAGTCAGAGATGTGGATCCATGATAGCATGATAGCATCCCTGGTACATTACTGTGAACGTGAGCAGCTGGGGAGACTGACTTTCTCTGGAGCTCCATCTATGAAGAACAGCCTTGTTTCCTGAAACTGTATCTGAAGCTTAGGGAATTCTGGCATTCCCTGTGTTACCCATGGGAAATCTGGGCTAAAATATAAGCCCTGTCAAGATATACTGCTCTAGTTTTCAGGTGTTTCCAGAAGGTCATCTCCATTGTGGTAGGGTTGGGAGGTAGAGCTAAATACAGTGATTGGATTACCAAGGTAGGGACCTTGGTCATTGTGCAGGTGGGTTAGTTACAAGAATGGGCTGTTGGAATGAGACCCTGCTCACACTTTTCTTTGTATCTGCTTATTTGTCTTCACTCTGTGCCATGTTGTCATGCAGCACAAGATCTCAGATGTTGTCCTTTGCTCAAGGACTTCCTGGGCTTCAGAACCATAGCTGAACTTTTTAAAAAGTTCCATCGATATTCTTCTGTGATAGTGACAGGAAGTGAATGGCTGTGCATAATGACGCCAGCCTTGGCACACATTTTACTATACTTAATACATGAAGACGTATTCAGTAGGTTCTTACAGGACTTTGCATGATTTTTTAAGCTATGTGGTTTAACTTCATTCAGAAATGGAACCCCCTTACTTCTAGAGGATAGAGGATAAACACAGTCAATCTTGGCCTGTTTTCTTGTTAGTGTCCTCCACTTTTTTTTCTTTCAGTCCAGCAGTTCTAAGTCACAGACAACTGAGAATATTAGCATTTAAAAAACACATTTACAAGGATATAGGTAAACAAAAAAAAAAAGCAAGACAAAACAAAACAGAAAACTGAAGCATTTATCAAAGTCAGTCTGGATTCATGATACTTTCTAATAAATTCATCTATGTGGCCCTAGATACTGCTGGGGGATGGGATGGGGAAATCAGTCCCATCTCAAGGTGGAATGTGGGAGACTCATCTCCATTAGGTCAGCAGCAAAGTCTTCCTGGTGGCACAAAGATGCTCTGAACCCAACCATGCAGAAAGACAGATGGTGCATAAGAAAGGCAGGTGAGAAAGGACCAGGCTAGAGGCCACTTTATGGTCTCAAAGCCAAAGCTCTTAGCTGTCTTCTTTGCACCAGGGTGTGACTGTGAATGATCCTCTACTGGCTAATGCATGAAACAGGGAGGGTGACATTAACAGTCACATATATGCCAGAGCTGAGACTTGCATTTGAGTCTGAATTTGATGCAAGCCCAAGAAATCTTGAGCAGTAATACCTGCATCTCAGGCTTTCCTTTGAAGTCAACAATGCTTCAGAGAAACGTTGAGGAATTTAAAGATTAAATAAAGTGTCTTTCTAGAGGCTTTTTCTCCAATATTTTATGAGAAAATTTCTCAAGCATATGTAGCATTTAAAGGAAATGAACAGCAGACATCCACAGATTCACTGTGATATTCTACCGTTGACCATTACTGAGTTAGCTTATTTCTGCCTCATTTAGTTTTGGGATACATTTCAAAGACTTTCAGACATCAAAGCTTATATATCAGCACACATGTGATGAGTTGGCGTTCATTGTGATTAAAAAAATAAGGCATTCTGAAAATGCAGAATGATTCTCTGTCTCATAAGTGAATTCTCTTAGGTCTGGGCGAGTCTGCAGTGAGGATCACTACTGGAGAAAGTCATATACTAGATCTTTTCCTAAATAACTACTTCTAAGCATACGAAAACAAAACAAAAAAAAAAAACAAACAAAATATGACTTGTAAGTGAGGAGGAAAAAAAAAGAGGTTTCGTCTTTTCCTCTCTCACTCACTGATACCATTTAATCAGCTGGGTCGGGTCCTTTAGGGTGCGTCACCATGGCACTGTGATATTCATGAACATCACAGTGTAGAAGCTGCAACCCTGAATCTGCACAAATCCTCAAAAAGCCATACAGAACTTTTTGTGAGAAATAAGTCGATGAATTTCTGGCTTGTACTTAAGCTTGGCCCAATAAAGGACAGCATGTCCTAATTAGTGGGGTCACCCTCGAGAAACGGTAAGAGTGGCCATAGAATAATGCCAGCTTAGATCAGCTCCCATGCAAACAAATCATCCCTGTGTCCACCTTTTTCTTAAGAGAAGGTTGAGAAGATAATTGGCCTCTCTGTCAGGGGGGGTCAGCAGATTCCCCTGCCAAACCTTTGAGAGAACTTAATTGGACTTTGGACAATAGAGAAGACAGTGACCTATAAATAGAAAGTAACTGTTGAGAAGAGATTCTACAAGAATTACAGAGAGACAAAGACAGATGGGGACTCATGGGGGCCCTCACGATGCACGAGAAAGGCTACATTGCCAGGGACACACATTGGGAAAGTCTAAAATGCAAATGTCCCCCGGCAAGCAAATCAGTATAGCTCTGGAAAGGCTCTCTTCTTTCATTTGATTTCCCTGAGTTACACAGAATAGTCTATTAAAACTATTTGTCACGCTGCTGTTTCCCTTCCTTTAGCTCAGGGGCTGGCAAACTATCCCCAGGGGGAGCCACACAGAAAATATTTTGACTATGTAGGCTGTCCTGTCTCTGAAGCAATTGTTCAGTTTGGTACGGGAGATACAAACCCAGACAACACATAAAGAAATGGGCATGCGGATGCTTAGGAAAACTTCTTGAATTTTCTGTTTCAAGCTATTTCATGGGCTCCAAAATATTCTTCTTTGGATCAGTTTTTGATCATTTCAAAATCCAAAATTCATTCTTTGCACCTTGGGTTGTGTAAAAACAGGAAGTAGCATGGGTTTGATTTTCTAGTGGACTTCCTGTGATGGTAGAAAAGATGCACTGGCAGCGCCCAGGACTGGACGTACCAGCTACTGGCCTGTAGAATCTGGAACTAGGGGTCACAACAAGAAGAAACTGAGTTTTAAATGCTGTTCAATTGTAATTAAATAACGATTGAATTGCTGTGTATGGTTCATGATTATCCCTTTGTACAATACAGCTGCATAGCCTTCTTTCACATTAATGAGAAAAGATCAACATCTTTGGCCTACAAACAACAAATTCCTTCCTTTTTGCTGAGTAAGTCATATATTTGGTACTCCCACTTGCAGAGGCCACCACTTCTGTATATACCTGTGCATGCACACCGTGGGTGATGCCACATGCACACACTGTGCCCTGTGTGTTCTCAAGTGCATGTCCAAAGCATAGTGCTCGTGCCTGAGTACATACCACGCAGCCTTTTGTCTATAGAGCCAAGTTGAAAATATAATTAGGAGGGGAAAAATGTTCCTTGACGTGTGCCTTCTTTTCCTATTTATTATCTATGCAAACACAATACAGGATAATGAAAACTACTGTATGGTATGAAGTTCAACATTCTTTTGGTTTGCTCAATTATTTATTTAGGGAAAAAAAACCTTACATCCCCTTTAGTCAGCTTGTAGTAGTGAGCCTGCAGGAGTGATCCAGGAAATGAGATCTGAGCTATGTAACGTGAACATTTCCAAATCATTGACAATGTACAACCCCAAGGTCACTTCAGATGAAATCCCCATTCGCAGGCAATACTTCATGCTGTGCTCCCAAGCAAAATCCCGAGAAGACGACTAGTCACACACAAAATCACAAAAATCACTAGTGTTTAAACTGCTTTTGCAACCAGTGTATTCAGCCGTACTGTACAAGCCTATTTAGACGGTTCCGAGGCTTCTCTGGTGTACTCTATCCAACAGCATTCTTACTTCGTCCTCTCTAGAGTCCCGTGCTTGGTTGTCTCTGGCAATTCTGTAGTCTGCTGGTAGGTACCAACAACCCCTCAGTTGCACAGCCAGAGAGCCAGACAATTCTTTCCCTACTTCCTTTCTTGACACCTTGCACCTAACTCAGCACTGGGTCCTGCTTCACATGCTCCCGTCTGTTGTCACAATCCAGGTTCATACAGCTCTTGTTGCATTAATACAACGGGAACAGACAATCTCTTGAAATGTTAAGAAGAGTGCTTGGTTAAATGAAAGCAGCAAGGATCTTGAGTGACTCTATGGTAGTACCAAAGAGCGGGAAGTCACAATGCCAATGACACCTAAAAGCTCAGTCAGTTGCCAGGCAGCTTCTGCTCACACTGAAAAATAATGCACAGGTTTTGAGTGGCAAACTCCCTGTTCCCAACTGACTTCGGTACTCACGGTTCCCAACTGACTGCCTTACTTGGTTCCTTGATCTCACTTTATCTCACACTGTCCATCTGTCCTTTGAGATGCTCATCTCTCTTTGCTGTGTGTATTAGTGCTCTCTGTATTCTTCTTGGGGACAAAACTGTCATGAAATAAATATTTGTAATTTGGAGCTCCAATCCTTATTTCTATTGTTTATCTATGTATTTACATATTTATTTATAGTGGTAAGGACCGAACTCAGTATCTTGTGCATGTTAGGGAAGCCATTCTCAGTATTGAAAAACAATTTTGATGGCTGTATGACAATCAGTGCCCAACTGGGCACATGCCTCCTTGTGTGTCTATCTATCTATTCATCCATCCATCCATCTATCTATCTATCTATCTATCTATCTATCTATCTATCTATCTATCTATCTATCTATCTAATCTATCTACACACACACACACACACACACACACACACACACACACACACATATCCTCAAGATTACATGTGGTTTCTCTCATACACTCTTCCATGTCCACATCACATAACCACACTTCTCCGGAATTTGTGAGAAGGCAGTAAAATATTTAATAATGAAGCAGAGCCTGGGTCTAATCAAAATTGGGCATCCAAACAAAATACTAGACAAAACATTAGAGCCATCATTTAAACCCATGCTGTGATGTTTTTGGTTTGATTTTGAAAGTATTCTGGAAGCAGGTACTATCCTGAGGTTTTTGTCAGTGTCTGGGGAGCCAGGAAAAGAAACAGGATATTACAAATTGATTGGTGTGTTTATTACTACCACATCCTCCTTTAGATCTCAGAATATTTTATTTTCTTTGCATCTACTTGACATTTAAGAGTCAAGAATTTTTTCTTTTTTTCTTTTCTTTTCTTTCTTTCTTTCTTTCTTTCTTTCTTTCTTTCTTTCTTTCTTTCTCTCTTTCTTTCTCTCTTTCTTTCTTTCTTTCTTTCTTTCTTTCTTTCTTTCTTTCAAGCAGACAACAGTAGGCACAATGTGATAATATACTGCAAGGGCCATCTGCAGATAGAACATTTCTTTGTCACCCTCTTTAGCATTTTTCACTATGTGGAAATGATTCATTATAACTGTACAGAGAAAGAGCAACATGCTATCTTGCTTGAATTCCCCCTGAGTTCCACAGAAGGCATGAAGCTTATCAACTTCTTTGGTGGGCATCTCCAAACCTGCCCTCTTCCCCATGAGCTGCACAGTGGCTGTACCTGCTCTCTGCCCCCAGATGGCCTAGAGTTTCTCTTGTTTTATGGTTGGAACACAGTTCTGCTAAATGTAGAGTCTCTCAAGCAGCAGAAGGAGCTTCGACTCCTTTCCCTGCTTTCTTTCATTTGTGTCTGTTCCATCTAATCTCCATAAAGGACCATATCTCTTTGTCCTCCCCCCATGCACCTGAAATAAAGTAGTTTACCAACCAATCATATAGAATGAGCTAATACTGTTTTAGCTTGCTCAGTAGAGAATTAGCAATGTCAGCAGCATGCTCTATCAGTGTTTAAGTGTGCATTGCTGGCTGTCAGTGGCTTTGTCAGCATCTCACTGGGTTGACAATGACATCCATCTTAGGCTTTCATTGCTGTTAAGAGACACCATGACCAAGGCATCTCTTATAAGGGATAACATTGAATTGGGGCTGGCTCACAGGTTCAGTGGTTCAGTCCATTATCATCAAGGCAAGAAAATGGCAGCATCCAGGCAGGCATGACACTGGAGATGCTGAGATGCTGTTTGCCTTGTTCCAAAGGCAAACAGAAGACTGTGTCTTCCAGGCAGCTAGGAGGAGGGTCTCAAAGCCTATCCTGACAGTGATACATTTCCTCCAACAAGAACACATCTACACCAACAGGGCTCCTATAGTGCCACTCCCTGAGCCAGGAATATTCAAACCACCACAATATCCACCACTCACTTGCTGAATAGAATTAGCATCTTATTATCTTGCTAGTTGACACTGTATCCAACGATCAGATTATCCATGCCATGTAATACAACCAATAGAAATTCACGTTTAAAAAGAAAACCCAGGTGCAGATTACTTTAAGTATTAAACCACAGGCTGTTGGGCCTGTAAATAGGTCACATGTTGTGCTGAATGACTCTGACCTGTCCTTTGCCATCTGGCTACATACAACAATGTCAGATGGATACAAATATATCTCTAGAAAGAGACCATGTGTCAAAGTGTTGATCTACCAAGCACAGACCTCAGGATAGTGCTGGCTCCCGGAATAGCATTTTAAAATCAAACTAAAGTCATCTCCACTCGGATTTGCTTTGTCTAACATTTTCTTTGGATGCCAAAATCTGAAAGGACACAGATATTTGTGACTTTCCACATAAGAAATACTGTGTTTAGTTTTTGTATGTTTTTCTATTATCTCTAAATTTACAAGAATTTCATCTATACTATTGCTAGATATATTAGTATAATGCATAGTATATATTATAATATATACTAATTAGTATGGCCTATGCATAACAATTATCTGCCCTTCAAAGTATATTTGTATGAGCAGTACACATATCCACTTTTGCTTAGATATATTGTCAATAGTTGTATAAGTTTTGAGTTTGTTTTTTTTTTTTTTTTTTTTTTTCTGTATCAGTAAGGAAATACTCCCTTGTCCACACGGCACAAAGTAGTGAACATTATCTTCTAAAGATTTAACTGCTTTATGCTTCACACTTAAGCATTGAAAACCATGTAGGTGTGGATTTTCTCATGTTGTGTTGGGCATATATCCATTTACATTTTCTTAATATTGATGACCCACAGTCCTGGCACCATGGATTAAAAAGTCCATTCTCTGCTGATGTCCAGTGTCAACTCTGTCAAAGAGAGTTTCACAGTGGGTGTAGTTCTTTTTGTGTAACATTTTGGTGCCAGTGTTTAATGTGCCAAGAACCCATCAGTATCTTTAAGGTTCCACATTGATGATTTTCATAAGTGATAACATTTTAAAGCTTAAAGTTACCTTAAAGTTTATTACTGCCTAACTCTTAGATCTCTGCTTTCTCACACACATTTGGGAATCTACTTAGCACATTCTACAAGTGTTGAGATAATTTTCTTGGCATCGTACTTCATCTATAGATCAACTAGGACAAATTCTTTTTATGCTGTTGGCTCTTGGCACACATAAGAGTGTTATAATCAGGCTTGTTTGATGTTTGCTACTTCTGTTAGATTTCGTTCATAATTTTCAGTATTTGCTGCTAGCATTATTGCCACATGTAGGACATTTGCTAAGGCATTTATAAAAATTAAGAGTTATGCTAGCTGCTTGTTGTTTATTTATGAAAATGCAGTTGATGTTTGTATCCCCTTTGACAGCCAGGCTACCCTCTATATGCTTATTAAAGTAACTTATCTGTGAACGTTTTGAACAGACACACATCATTTATAAAGTCAGTCTTTCTTCAACAAAAATCTCAATGGCATACTGCGTAGATAGGATAGTAGAGACATTTAGGCCTAATAGGAATGGTAATCATGATGCCACACACACACACACACACACATACACACACACACACACACACACACACGTAAAATGTCAAGTTGTGTGCAATCACTAAATTCCTCTCATAATATCTCGGTTTTTTTCCAGTTTGCTTCATGTGTTATGCACTGAGAGAAGAGTGTTGAACATTTTAAACACAGAGCTAGATGTACAGTGCTGAGCTTGGTGACACACATCTTTTGAGAGAACACAGTGGACACACACACGATGCTTCTATTCTTATATCCTCCTGGACAATTGGATGTTTGCCATTCTGTAGCAGCCTTCATTTATTTTAGCCTAAAATCCATTTTCCAGTTAGCTATGTTTTGTCTGACATAGTTTTCTTTACTTTTGATGTATAACCCACCTGAACCATCAGACTCTCAACAAGTCCTTTTCAAGCAGTGTAGCACTGAAGTTTTTTAACTTCAAGCTGACGGTCTTTAATATACATGAGTGGACTCTTGTGTATATGTTGTAATTGCTAATGTAATGGGGTCTGAATTCATCACCTCACTTCATGTTTTCATCCTTTCCTTTCCTTCTCTGCTTATTCCTTCCTTTCTCGGCTGCTTTCTGTTGCCCTGTGTTTTTTAATCTTAGATTTTTCTGCTCTGCCGTTTATGATGCTACAACCATTTTTTTATTCTTTCAGCAGAAGTTCCAATATCCACTATCCTACAGCCCAATTAATGTCTTCACACTCTTCCTGAACAACACAGGGACTCATGTTTTAACATCAACTTCTTTAGAATGAAGCGTGGCTTCACATTTTATTTCTATAATATAACCACACAATGCATCATTATTTTCTTACACAGACATGTTTGTTTAGATTTATTTGCTAATTTATCTCGCGGGTGTTGCTCTTCAGTCTTCTGCTCTGTGGTTGTTTTTCCTCTGACTGCTTTCCTTATCATCTGCTGGTGAGGGAGCTGAGATTCACCATTGTTACCATGGTGCATATCCTGGTGGGTTATTTTCGTTTGTTTCTTTGTTTTGTTTTGTTTTGTTTTGTTTTGTTTTGTTTTGTTTTGTTTTGTTTTGTCTGGACTAGGCTTAAAACATCCTCATTGTTTTCTGTCCTTAAGTGATATTTTGGGTTTCTGAAATTTCAGTAAGTTTGCACTGGATATAGAAATTTTTTAAAAACTGCATCTTGTTTATGATTCTGATTCTATGAGTTTGTGTCCTCCATTGATTCGAAGGACAAAGCATTCGGAGCCTCTTCTTTTACTCTCTTACCTCCTCTCATTGAGTCTGTTATAACCCCTAGTATCTCTACTGTATTTCTACATGTCTTTGACACTCTTCTACATTATGGTAATTTTATTAATTAGCCATCTGTGACTATAGCTATGCCTTGGATTTTATGTAGAACTGCGTTCTGCATTTATGGAAAGTCAATTTGTTTCAAGTCAGCTTCAACCTCATTTAAGTTCCTGACTCACATTATCAATCTTCCACACACCTGCTCTAGTGTCTCTCAGAATTCCCAGATCTCCATCTGTAGCACTCTGTCTGTCCTCAGGTGCTCCTGTGCTTCTTTCTCGGGGACTGTCGCTGCATGGACTGTGGTCACTTTGGTGAGATGATTTGTCTGGGAAGTTTATATATGTGCAATAATGTCTAAGGTATGGCTTAAAGGCTGATTCCTTTATAGAAGGATTATTCCAGCAGTCCTAAATGAGATACACATAGACCAAATACTGGGTCCTCGAAGTGGTATGAATTCAGGTTTCCAGTTTCTATGAGAAGCAGCATGGCCTCTCAGGGAAAAGCAAGCAAGCAAGCAAGCAAGCAAGCAAGCAAGCAAGCAAGCAAGCAAGCAAGCAAGCAGACAAACCAAAAAATCATTTTCTCTTTATAGTACATCATGCCTTGAAAATACAATTTTCTTGAAATTCTACATAGTAACAGTTTTCTTCTTTTATTTTAAATTGATGCATGGTCAGAGCCTTTGTGGCTCCCCAGTGTCCCAGTTTTAGGAAGTGTGTTTTTTTTTTTTTTTTATGAGACACTTCATATGTTGGCTGACTTCCCTTTTCTTCCACTGTCCAAACACCTCAGCAGATACCCTCGAGGGGGAAGCCAGCTCACTCTTCCCTGCTTTTGGGCACTGCTTCCACTCAGAAACACCTCCTCTGGACAGCCGTTGCTTCTTTCTGTCTGCTGATGTCTTCAGACACATTTAATGTAGCCTAAGTTTTAACTGTCTCTGTTTCTCTTTCTAGATGTTTTCATAACTTAAATCATTTCCTGAAGTGGTGATTTAATCACCATACAAATTTAACTTTCACTAACATTCAGGTAGTTATAATTTTTGTATGAAGAAAAATATACCGAAGTTTGTTCAGAACCTACAGTTAGATCAGCCACAGATGTGGAATGCCATGCTGAGAGAAACACGTGACTTCAGGAGTACTTCAGGATCACCGAGTCTACTAAGAACCAATCAGGCTTGAAGAGCTCATTTGCAGAAACAGGATGGCATCAAGGAACCATAATGGCATCTCTTAGGCTGAATTGGAGGTTTGAAAAGCTAGACATAGAAAGAAGGCCCTTAGAAGTGGATGCAGATGGACAGCCGGAGGAAAGTTAAGGGTCCAACAAGCTCCCACTTAAAAGAAACTTTTACTAGTAATAGATTCTTTACAGTAAATTAAGAGTATTTTAAACCACACAGAAAATGAATGAATATGCTATTTTTGGAAAAACAAGACGACAAATAATACATATAAAGAGCTGTATTGTATCCAGGACACCCTATCCAATCTCAGCGTCCTTCCAATGTTAACCATGTTTTAAGTTGGTAAATAAACACCTATGACTTCTGTATTTATTCACATGCTTACCTGTGCCTACACATCCACTCTCAAGCATCCTTTGTCTTACATTTCAGTTTCATTTGTAGGTTGCATGGTATTTCCATGTGTCTGGACATGTTTTCAATCAACTCTTCTGCCTGCCTGGCCACAGAACTCTCCAGTCAGCCCCTTCAGAATTGTGAAGACATGGCTTTGCTCTTCACATGTCCGTATTATCTGTAGAGAAGCTGACCCCACGCTAGCTTTCAATCTGTCACCTACAGTTTTCTTACTGAAAATGTTTGGCAATTGTCTCGTGCTTTAGATACTGTAGATTCTGGTTTGGGGCTTTTATGTGGATGCATTTTTGCTGCTGCTGTTCTTGAGTACACATGTTGGATGTCTTGATAATTAATCTATGCCTTTGCAGAAACATTTTCTATTGTAACTCAATGATATTTGTATCCTTTGGTCTTCTTTGGACAACCTTCCCCCTAAGCTCCTGGCCCTGGACATGTAGCTACATACTGCCATGTTACCTCCTATCCACTTGCTTGTATTCTAATTATTTAGTGATCTCCTGTATATAGCTGTCTGCTCTTCGTTTTCCTCTGACTCTTCTGTCTCTCACTATCATTTTAGGAGAATCATTAAGTATCACTTCTCAACTATCCTATAGAAAGAAACAAGATTCCTAAAGAATCTCTATATCAGTTGTATAATATGATTCTATATTTTATGGGTTTTGTTTGTTTGTTTGTTTTCAAGACAGGGTTTCTCTGTATAGCCCTGGCTGTCCTGGAACTCGCTTTGTAGACCAGGCTGTCCTCAAAATCAGAAATCTGCCTGCTTCTGCCTCCCGAATGCTGGGGTTAAAGGTGTGCGCCACCACCGCCCGGCTTATGTGTTTTATAGTATACCAAACATATACATATACATATACATATACATATACATATACATATACATATACATATACATATACATATACATATACATATATATACATACACACACACACGTATATATATGGTAGTAACTGAATTCCTTTATATTTTATATATTCAGTGTTTTATGATGAACAAATAAATTTTAAATTGTCAAATATTTCTATATCTAATCTCCATGCTGTATACTGTAACTCACAAGAGGGATGTATGTGGGAAAAGAGGATGGTTGGGAGTGGGGTTGCAGTCCAGACAAGAAGTCTGGAAGCTACACTGCAGGCTTGAGCCTGGCCTCACCACCCCATGAGAGCATTGCTCTGGCTTCTTTCTATTTCTGGTAAATCAACATATCAGCTTGCTTAGGTCAGAGTCCTATCTTAGGATTGCAGGCCTAGCAATACCTCCTTTATTTCCCCTTTCAATGAATATAAATTAAAATTACCCCAGCCCTTCAGCATACCTTTATGTCAATAAGAGCACAGCAATGATTTAAATGCCAGATATGAACAGAAGCCCAGTGGGGAAAGTCTCTATTAAGGAAGAGAGGGTGAAGCTGAGGAAAGGCCACCCCTGCACACAGGCGGACAGGAAAGCACAGCCCTCAGGGGCACACAATTGCGTATGGAGTTAACAAGCTGCCTTCCCTCTCTGTGAAGATAAACCTGCAGCCGTAGCCATTAAAAAATGAATAAAAGAGGGCACGGTAAAGAACCATGGAAACAAACAACGCTGGCTGCAGACAGCATCCTTTTATCTAACCCCTGTGTAAAGGGATGCAAAGGTTGACTGAAAAGAAAAGAGACTGGAGTTTTAAAATACCAGGCTTTGTACTTGAATAGCAAGTATGGGGGCAGCTAGGCAGAAAGGCCCAGTTGGTCATCTGTTTGCTACATCTAGACAGACTGACAAGTGTAGAAAGTATCACATATTGTACAGCATTCAAAGAGAGCATACACTAAGGGCAATGCGATTTTCTTGATTGGATGTTCTAAGTATTGAAAGAGATGTTTCATCAGAGTTCATGCCAATGCAATGAGCTGTTGTACCTTTATGTCTATACAGCCACCCCACTACACCACTCTCATACACACACACACACACACACACACACACACACACACACACACACACATGAGACAGCCTTCTCTACTCATGGGATCTGTATTTATGAATTCAGCCAATCATAGAATCATGGATCAGAAATGTTTGGAAAAAAATTGGATTTGCAGTGGCAACGTATAAATGTCTGTTCATGCCAATGATCTTTAAATAACAATAACATCCATCATCACAGCATTCACCTTGTATTAGGAATTAAAAGTGAGTTGGAAGCAATGTGCAACTCTAAGCTAACACCATGCCACTGTATATAGGAAACATGAGCATCCATATATTTTGGTACCTGTGGTGGCCCTGCAAGCAAATTCTCATGGATACTGAGGTGTCAATACATACTCAAGTGTATCTTGTATATGCGTTGATAGATGGACTGTTGGATATGGGTGCTTCTTTTAAATTAACTGCTTGGTCGTTACAAGTGATAAGAAAAAAGAAACCCAGTCTCTTTTACTCATCCATAAGTAAGGATTTTATTTACAAGATTAGATATCTAGGTGTTGAGAGTTTTAAAGTGTAGCCTTTGGGATTTACAATTCTGTTAGCTTTAATGCTTATGCAGAATGTCCCCAAAGGCCAGCATCCAGACATGGACCAAAATGTAACACAGCTGAGGACACCACCCATTATTGTTCATCCTGGGCTCTCAGAACATCTCATGCAGCAGCTTTTGTCGTGTTTTAATTCCACCAATAAGATTTAAATACTGCTTACAGATTTTAGACATGTTGTAGGGTGTTGTAGGGTGAGCTCTGAACATTTAGGTACAAAATTCAAAAGAAATAGTACAGATCTTGAACTTCCAGCTGAGCTTAAGCCAGAGAAGAGGGAGTGTGCATGGGTCACATGCAAAAGCCTTGCTATGACTGGGCCCTGGCAGGGCAGACATTAGGTGTCACCATCTTTCTGGCAGTAGCAGACATCTACTGGAATAAGACCACAAAGTTATATGTCAAAAGTCAGTCCACTTTTTCTATTAGAAATATTTTATTTATTACTTTCTAAGGCATATTAACCACCTCCTAATGTTTCCTTCTGGTCCCATGAGTGAGTTGGATTTTGTGTGTGCAATATTTTCTGTTAGAGCAGATTTTATTAAGATATTCTGAGTTTTAAGGAGGAAACTGTTTTTAACTATGTATTTGGGGTGTGTGTGTGTCATAGATGCAGCGTTTGCCTAGCTTGCTTGAGGAACTGTGTTCAATCTTGAGCACCACAAAACTCGAAGGAAGAAAATTCTGACTTTTACTCTGTAGACTCAAGTCTTTCAGCAATGAAAATCAGAATGCTTTTTCTACAAAATAGGAGATTTTAAAAGGTTTTTCTTAAAATACTGCCAAACCTTTCTATGAATGTATAAACACAGTAGAGAAAACTGAAAAAGAAATCAAGGAAATGCCGGTGTCACCTAAGTCATACGCCTCTTGTTCCCAAGAGACCCAGGCGTTCATGAAGCTTTGTTATTTGCCTCCTTATAAACGTCTATCTGTCACAGCAGGTGTTGGGTCATGAGAGGACATGGTGTCCAGAAAGTCTGAAATTAGGTTAGAAATCTCCCAGGTGACCGATTCTCTTTCAGTTGACTCAAGTAACTCACGGAACCTAGCACAGCCCTTGAACTGCCTGTCTGTGACATGGCTGTGATTTCAGTCACAGCAGATATATCCCTAAACATGGTCACTGAAGATGTGAGGGCCACAGGTCCAGCGAAGGAACGGAGGCAACCATTCCCTTTCCAATTAATAGAGGAAACAGACCATTTCCTTCGTTGCTCTGAAATTCTGCTCCCTTACAAAATTGGTTGCCCCATGTCTTGTGTGGGTAAGTCTCTGAGTTAAAAGGTGTCCCTCCCATTTCTTTCCTTCTCAACATGGAGGAAAAGTCTGTTACAGAACTCCGTGTATCTTTAGGAAGAGCAGGGCTGCAGCCTCTGACCTGCAAACCTTCCTTCTATGTCATCTGAAGGACCAGCACCTCACTACTGGGTTGCTCATGTCCTGACATCAGAAAAGCCTTGTAGAACTCACTGTGTGAGTCCATGGTCTTATAGAACTAACATGAGCCACCAAGCCATCATCATATGAATCCTTTTTTGCTTGTTGCTTGGCTTCAGGTAACATGTCACTTCCTATTACTGGGACATACAATACTTCCCTGCCCTCCTGAGACACACAGGATGTGGACCAGTCAAGACTTTTTCCAGTTTGTGGCCCAGAGAGGCATACACAAAACCTTACCTGCTACTCTATTCTCTCCCCCATTTCCTTTTATATCCAAGTCTACAGTTGGAAGATCTGGGCTCTCCTCATTCTCTATTCATTGTCCCTGGCACGACTGTCTTTGCAGAAATGGTAAGACTGTGACCTCTGAAGCTGGCTTCTGGGTTGGAATTTTCTGAAAGAACTCTGAGAAATCTCCTGCAATCCCATTTTTCAGGATGTGTAGATCTCATCACCGAGAACCTTCTCTTTTAGGAGCCTCATCCTTCCCTTGAAAAACTCCTCCTCAGATATAAAGCTACAGCTTAGAGTGGGAAAAAATGATTTATCATATACAGAATGCTTCCCTCCACTATGAGGTGAAATGGATTCTAACTACTGAAACTAACATTAGCCCCCTATTGGGTGGTAGATGTCTCAGTAGAGCAGCCAGGCAGGCATGGAGCTTTATGGTGTAGGAGATCATGTTGTAAATACTATCATTAGAAGGCACCAAACTGTAAACAAAAACAACCTAGCATTGAGGTGGTGTCTTCAGGGGTAGTTGAAATTATATTTTATTAAAGTCCTGCCTATATACTCAGTAAGATAATGTCCATGGAGAGAAAAGCTCTCCTAAATACCATGAAGGTAGATGAAAGCATCTTCCTTGGTCTTTTCTTTGGTTACCATCTCCTTTATTTCCTCGTGTCAAACCTCACTCAACTATAAACTACAAGGACTTACTAGCTTCTCGGCCTCTGGGTATACTTATTCTGTTCACCCATTTTTCTTGTAGAACTCAATTTCCTTCAGTCTAAACTTTGAGAAGCATATTAAATGAGTTGTTATTCATTGCCTCCCACCTCCTCCTGATCCTTCCAGTGTGTCATCTAGAATCCATTTCTACTTTCTACCAGTTGCTCAAAATCAATGAAGCTACTGACAACGTTCAGGCTACCAAAGCCAAGGAACAGTCATCTTTGGCTATAGTTTGAGTAAATCAATCACATTTTCAGAGCAGGAAATTTGGTCCCAGTGTCAGAAGTGGGATACTTGAGAAGTGACAGATAGATGGATCAGTAGGTTGTGACAGGGGTGGCTTTGTTAAACAAGATACCTGTCTGGCAACTTCTTCCATCTTGCTATGTAAAGACTTTGCTACAGTGTAGTCCACCAAGACAGGCTGGGTGGATGCTCAGTAGAAGCTAACGGTGCATTCTGGGAATTCTGAGCCTCCAGAAGTGTCAGCTGCAAAACTCTGTTCTGCATCAATGAGCCATTCTGGAAGAGCATGTTACAGCAGCAGAAAGCATAGTGTCAGAGGAGCTTTAGACACAGTGGGCAGTTCTCTTCATGCTGATGTTTGATTTTACTCTTGTTCCCCACCCCCCATAGTCTAGACCCTCCGTTATGTTTTTCCTTTCTATTTCTTTTTTTTCTTTTTGCCAAATTTTTAATGTTCTCTTTTTTCAAAATACACCAAGGTTTCTATGTGTCCCCTCATATAAATGTGGGTAGATTTGGGATCCCCAGTCTCCCCTTTTCCTACCAGTGTTATAGGCATACAAATCTCACTTGGAGAAAGGATACAAAATGTAAATTATTTAATCATTTTGGCTTGAAACCGTCCACCTGTAAGTACCATAAGAAGTGTTATAGTGACAGCAGAAATCATAAATAGGGCTCTACTCAGAAAACACATACATTGCAGAGTTATTCTCAAGAGCAGGGCCAGGATGGGTCAGCTAGTGCTGCCAATTGTTCCCAAAGAACTTGGAAGGGGTCATTTTAACTTCCAGTTCTTCACATTTTAGAGTTCACAAATGCGACTTAGCCTTAGCTTTGGATAGAGGTTGAAGATGAACTCTTCTAAATGTAAACTCATTTTTCCAAGTCTGAACATCTTTAGACTTGGTAGAAGATGATGTAGAGGGGTGAGATTGGAGAAATACGCTTCTCCAAACTACTTCTTCCCCCAAGTTCTATTCAGCTTCACTTACCACCTCTTTATTAAGACTTTTAGAAGATTGAACCAGAAACAGCACATTCTATAAAATGAGCTGGGAAAGTGTTGGCTTGGCATCAGACACCAGCGAGTTGAGTCTCGGCAATGGGAAGATTGCTAACATGATGGCTGAGGCAATTTTTATACAGACATGTTGCTGACTGCGTTACAGAACTGGTGTGAAGACTGAACTTCTGTTTTAGGAAACTCTTGTTTTCTCCAAAATAATACCTTCCGGTTACCTGGGAGATGACTGTTTCAAAAGATACTATAACCTCTCGCTGTTGCAGGATGAAATGCGTGTGAAAAGTACTATGATTCCATAGGAAATCTTGTTTGGTTTATAATGAATGGGTACTATGATTTGAACGTGATTTGTTTGCTTTGAAACCCATGGAGATCTAATCTCTACTCTGAGATGTTAAGAAGCAGAATAAGGTGAGACATTTAATAGGAGATTAGGGTTCTGCCTTAATGAATGGCTTAATGCACGCATGTGACTAGGAGATTAATGAGTTATCTTAAGGAAACAAAGCAGGGTTGCTATAAAAGCCTGTTCTTAGTCACTCACCATGGGATGCCCTTTGCCACCTTGGAATTCTGCCAGCAAGAAAGTCATCATCTGATGTAGCCTCTGGATCTCAGATCAGAACCATGAGCTGCAATAAATCTCTTACCAGCACAGGTAGCCATTGTATTGTGTTATGAACAACAGAAGTAGATTACAAGAGGGATAATCATCTTTCTACAGTGGCAAGCTCCAGTGGGAACTCTGTATAAATTCTAGGAAAACCCTGTGTCAGGAAACCATAGAGTTCAAGCCAGTGGTGTACTGGCATGTGTTTGACAAGGGGCTTTTCTAGAAAGAAAAAGTGTCCTATTCATAGAGCGTGGTATTTCTCATGGTATAAGTTCTTGTACAATGTCCAACTTTAAACAATCAAATAGATGATTTTGAACAAGGGATAGAAGAAAATACTGTTATAACCACCATACAGATCCTAAATGTTAAAATATAGGTTGATAATGATGAAAACAGGTACCATTTTCTTTTCCCAGTTGAAAATTTAAAGCCTGCTATGTAATAGGCACCTTTTAGCTGAATTAATGAAGGTAAACAATAGACACTGTTCACCCAACTATAGCTTTGTAAAGGAATCATAATTCCCACAGGCCAGAGAACTAAGCAAAGACACCGGACTTTTTATTATCGATGGGTACAAAACTGAAAACAAACTATTTTCATTTTCTCCAGGATGAGAACACCAATGTGCATCATTAAGATATAATTATAGACTCCATCTCTCAGTGGTTAGCTTAGAGGAGCGCTATCGATTCTAATTTATTTTTCTAGGCCATCGAGGCTCCATTGCTCTATCAGTGACCCTATGGACTCATTAAATCTTTCAGCATGATATTTATGCAGCTGTTTAATGAGTCCTCCAACACCTTCAATTCTCTGAATCTCATGCCTATTATTTTAGAGGTAAACGTCTGACTTTAATTAATCATATCCTTCATGGACTCAAAGGAGATCACAGAAAGGTTCCAGAACTTTCTGTTGGTAAAAAAGATTCTTTGTTTCCACATTTAAAGATCTTCAAAGACACACACTGCAGCCCTTAGTGGTCCCTTTAAGTGTTTAGACGTCCTTACTCTCAGAGAAACTCCTTTGTTTCTTGCTTAAATCTTTCTAAATGTAACCCAAAGCACTTGCATTGCCTCTGTTGTCAGTGAAAACAAGCAGGGTGAGAGGTCATACACTCCAGAGAAGCCCATTCCTGCTGTGTGAGTGACACTTTAATACAATCTAGGAGATGATTCTCTTTCAAGATGGCCTTTAGCTTTTCTGGTGTCCATGGAGGTGGGAGGGTGAGGGTGGGTGGGAAACTAGGGTATAATAAATGTAACCTCAAAGGATATATGAAAGCCAATAGCTTAACAAATAAAACTAGGCCCATAGCAAATCCTACACACTATTCCTTCATACACACTAGCCCCTTGTACACATTAGCTCCTAGTACACACCAGCCCCATATACACACTAGTTCCTAGTATGTACTAGCACCTTTCTAGGATACTTCAGAAGAAAGCTTAATTATCAAGGATGTTTATAGAGTACTGGGGATGCAGCAGATTTTACCAAGGAGAGAGTGAGATGCCAAGGGAGCCAAATCCATTTAGTCTCTGGTTTGAAGTCAGTAACTACACACATATGTTAAAGGTGAGTAAAGGCAGGAAGAGTGGTGAGGATGTTCACTGACTCTCTCATACCTCAGGTTCCTCAAGTGTACCCCACAGAGAACAAGAAGACACCACAAGTGACATGGTCGGAACGTCTTGATAACAGTGCACACTGGATAAATGCTATTATTAGGATAAAACCTAATACATTTTATTGTAGGTAGCTGACTTTTAATATACCACATCATAGAGGAGCTGTGTGTTCTATTCTTTGGTGGTCCCTGCTGGCAATGTCTAGAGCATAGCTGACACTTAATAAATACTTGTCATTAACATGAATTTCCCCAAGGCAATATCTTCAGTATTTTTTAGGGAATGGGACTTTCAATAGATCCTTAACTTTTGAAAAGGTTCCTTTTATTCTAATTATGTTAATTATGATTATATGTGAGCGCTGTGCCATTGGAGTCCAGAAGAATATGTCAGATCCTTTGGAGGTAGAGTTCAAGGCGTTTGTGAGCTATTCGACATCATGGATGCTAGGAGCTGAACATGGGTCCTCTGTAAGAAGAGCAGTGAGCTTTCCTAACTGCTGAGCCATCTCTCCAGTTCCTCCTCCCCCTAGGCTTCTTATCTAATGATTTACGTCCACACAAAAGGAACAAGCACTTTACTTAGAAGTTTGCCCAACAGTTATCTTTCACTATTAAAAAGAGACATTATAAGGACCACTCAAAGCCCGGTCTATCTGTTCAGCTCTACCTATTGATCTCCAGCTAATAACTCGCAGTGTACTTTCTCATCAATGATGAAGGTGTGCACTCACAATTTTAAAAACATGAACATCACCTATTGCACACAAGTACTCCTGGGCACCACCTTCTTAATATCACAAGCTGTGTGTACTTCTAGCTTTAATTAATTTGCTCATTTTATAGGTGGTATATGGAAATAGAAATGTTTAGTGAAAAATATAAAAAACATTTTGGGAAAATTAAAATTGGAACAAAAATGACTTTTTATATACTGTTATGTAAGAACAATTTGTCTTTTTTTAAACTATAAAATACTATAATTGGTTTTTTTTTCTGGTTTAGCAGTGAGACCTATTTTTCATGAGCAGTGTGGGGTTGGTTTATTTTTACATCACCCTTTGTCTCTGCGCAGCTAAAGGGAGCAAACTAACAATGTGATTAAAGATTTTTTGGGAAGTCCAGGTATTATGGGAATAATCTTTTAACAGATAAATCATTTTGCCTCTCTGTTTGTTTGGTTGGGCGTTTTGTTGCTGTGTGCCAGCCTGGAAGGTCAGTTGTTATCCTGAAGGGAATGGAGTTGTAAATGAGGCCATCCAAAGCCGAACGGAATACTAGGGCAGAGCATAGCATGCATAGTCCCTATGCATTTGCTTTGAAAATAAAGCTCAAGTCGTGCATTTTTAGGATCACCGTCATTTGTAACTTTTGAGAGAATCCAGAGTTCTACCCATCACATAAACTGTCTCACAATGGCTCTCAATATAAAGCCAGTGAGATGTCTCAGCTGCTAAAGACACTGGCTGCCATAGCAGACCTGAGTTTCATCCCTGGGACTCGCAGAGTAGAAGGAAAGGACCAACTCCTGCCAACAGTCCTTTGACCTCCACACAAGGCTGTGGTACCCTCTTTTCGTGAAAAGAAAGAAACCAATAATCAGCAAAAAAAACCCACAAGAAAGAAGCCTTAACATTTAGATCTAAATGAGGAAGGGTTTCTAAATTCCCCTTGGGGATTGCCTGTACAAGATGGAAACCTGTGTAAGCCAGATTTTCTCTTTCCCAGGAATGAGCTCTATCGCTGGGTCAGGTCAGTACAATCACTAATGAGACGGTGCAGTCAGAATCAGAACCAAGTTCTAACTTTGCCCTCAAATGCACTCTGTCTCTCTCTGTGTGTCTCTCTGTCTGACTGTCATCTCTGTCTCTGTGTCTGTCTGTCTGTCTGTCTCTTTCTCCTTCCCTCTCTCCTTCCCTACCACTCACCAAGAGAAAATAATGATATCAAAGGGGCAAGCTCATGATTAGATAAAAACAAAATTCAAGTTTAGAGGCAGCTTACAGCTTCTTCTGTAGGCTTAAGACAGAATGTAGGCATGTTCTAGAACTGTGGCAGTCACATCACGGTCACAGAAAATGAGGGCCACCTGGTTAGAAAGGCAGATTCATCTACCCAACTAGACCTCTTGGATCAAGATATATGCTCAACAGCATGCCCAAGTAATTCACCAGCCCACTAAGATTTAATCAGCACTGAAAAAAATCTTGCTGTTAAAAAAAGGTTATTTAAATATTTTAAATGTTTCTTAATTTATCAAGTCCCAATTACAGTATTTCTATGGATTATAGTACAATATTTCAGAACAGACACATGGCACATGTGCATAAGGTCAAAATGATTGGTGTACTCATTACTTCAAACATATCATGGTGTGTGTGTGTATTCAAAATCCTTTTTACTAATTACTTTGCATATACAATTAAATATTGTTGTTCAGGATTAACAAGGCTACTGTGCTGTTAAGAAGTTTAACTTTTTTTTTTTTTTTTAATTACAAGGACGTCTCATGTCTCCTCCCAAATCCACACCTGGAATGGCACAGACCTGTTTTCAGATAAGTTTAAAAATACAATAGATTTTTACAACACAACGGCAAGCTAAAGTCCTCTGTTCAAAGTTCACACCTGCAGTTTGCCTCAGCCTCTTGCTGCTGACCCAGCATCCCTGCTGCATGGGTGCGATCTAGTGCTCTTGCTTCTACGAACTCAGGGCTATGCGCTGCCCTCTTAACTCCAAATGCCACCCGATTAAAAAAAATTAACTTTGTAGAATTTTTACAAGGAATAACTATGGTGCAGAGTAGAATGTGTTAAGATTCCCTGGGAGACTGCTCTTGTGCTCTTGGGGTGTGGGCTGTGTGGATAAAGGGGGTTAGTGGGAATCACTGGAAAATACACTTTCAGATTGGGAAAAAGAGATGAAGAGCAAGAAAGAAAACAAAGCAAGTTTAAAAAGGGAAGCTAATTTCGTAAACAGAAGGAAACGGAAGAAAGAGGAGGAAAGAATGGGAGTTTATGTTGGTTGGAAAGAATGCAAAGATAGAAAGAGCAATACCAGAGGGGTACAGGAACAGCCAAGGGAGGCATTCCAGATGTGCTGGAAACTCCCCAGGAAACAGGAGGGACTGTGGAGGAGGGAGGGTGAGGACTAAACAGGCAAGTCCAGGAAGACTGAGCAGGGCATGGCCACACAACCACCCTTCTCTCAAAAGGGCCCTCCCATCCAGTCCTACCTGGCTAGAAGGACGGTGCTCACCACTTGAGAGCTTGAGGGTTGGGGGGAGTAAAGTTGGGGGGAACAGAGGGATCCTCATGGCAACCTTCCGACAAGACTGAGGAGGGGCCTTCCCCCTGTGTGGAGAAAAAGGGAGGCTGTCATTTCTCTGTCAAGGAAATGGCTTTCTGAATCACCTGGTGTTTCAGACTTAGGTCTGGGTGGTCCCTTGCTGTGCCATCTTGGAGTAGCAGTTTAACACCCTCTCCTCCCTCAGCACTGGCAAGGGTAGCATGGGACCCAGCCTGCCAAAACCACAGTGGTTCTGCTCATTGACTTCTTGGCTTTTCCCCATCCTCTCCAGGGATTAGATACTGAATGTGAAGACAATGGTACATATCCCACCATATCAAGAGTCCTGAGAAAAGATGATATTGTTGACAGCTTTTTTTTGGGATGAGTTGACCCAACGAGTTGTTTTAATACTCCATTTTTCATTTGCAAAGAGAGAATGTTTTTAAAGGTAGTTAATTTAAATATCTCTCTATGTAAACAATAACAACAACAAAAGAGTCAAAAATCATTACTGGAACTCCCTTCAGTAGCATCTATGTGGTTACAGAAGCCATGTTGAGATTATGACAGCCCATGAATAAATTGGCATGCAAATTAATGAAATGTTCTATATTAAACAATTACTTTCAAATATTTACTGAATAGGAAGAATGTGGCAGGCATTGTTCTTGGGTATTTAGAGTGCTTAGACATCAGGAAACACAGAGAAAATGGAAGAAGATCTTGTCCCCTTGCAGCTTGTCCCCTACTGGGGAAAGACAATCAGACTTCAGAAGGAAGTCTATGACTGAAGGAGGAGTGCTTCCATACAGTGAAGCACAGAAAAATATAAAGGAAAAAAAGGCCAGAAATGGAAGTCATTGTGGCATACAAATTTCAGATTTTTTTCATCTTCATGTGTTTGGATGTTTTTACCTCAGTGTATGCCTGGATGCCATGTTTGTGCCCATTAACTACAGAGGCTAGAAGAGTGTGCTGGGTTCCCTGGAACTGGGGTTACAGACAGCTGTGGGCTGCCATGTGGCTGATGAGATTTAAACTTGGGTCCTCTGGAAAAGCAACAAATGTTCTTAACAATCTCTCCAATCCTGGCAGGCTCAAATGTAAACAGAGTGATCACTCAAAGCCTCCTCAAGATCAGTGATTTGACAGAGACTTGAAATACAGAAGGAGTTGTTCATTAAACACTTGGGGTATGAGGAAACAATCTGTACAGGAGCCAAGGGTGGGATAGGCTGTTGGTTGGGGGTGCAGCGAAAAGGTCAGTATAGCCTAAGCAATGGTAGATCCATGCAGACAGAAAGAAAGGGTCCAGAATGAAAGGGCTGGATCTCGTGAACCTCTACTGTAAGAGAGACAGAGGCCATCAAAAAGGCCTTGGACAAAGAAGTGACTCTATTTAATGATCGACTTTTGCTGCCAAGATAGGACTAGGCTATGTCCTTTTGCACAGCTCTAGAGAAACCATTTTAAAATCCAAGCGACATGGCTGTGCTGCCTTTAGCCAAGGCAAGCAGACTGAACTTTTACTTGATGTCTTAATACATTATGCTCCCAGCAAATCCTAGGGGTCTCTGATTCCATCTAAATCAAAGAGTGGTTAAGTGAAATGCAGTTTGACCCTTTCAGTTAGAAATTCCAAAACTTCCTTGCCAGATTCTGAGATTCAACTAATGATAAGAAACACAGACGACTTGTGTCAACTGATTTTTGCTTACATAAGGTGTATGAATAGGACTCCCATGGTTGACTGGCTATGCCAATGCTTTTGAGATATAACCCAAGAGATAGAGAAAGTAGCTTAGTGTTAGCTGCTGCTTTCCTGTGTAGAACAGAAGTTTCTGCAGTTTTCTCAGCACAGAGCCATATACTGGCACTTTTAGGAAAACCTTTCAGCCCCCATATTTGATTTACCAAGGACTTGAAGACTTAAGCTCTACTGTCTTTGGATAAATAGTTATATGTCTTTCTTGATTTGAATCTCACCATATTCCCCTTCAAAGGCCAAAGGCTTGAGTAAAATAATACAATGGTTTTCAGATTATCAATTATACCTTTATATATTTTGCTTTAAAGATGTTTATAATGTGTGTATTGATATCGTTAATTGTCTCTTTTAGCACAAAGAAGGATTTGAAAGTTAGACATGTAGTGAGAATTTAAGATCCAGTTAGTAGTAGGAAAATGCAGGCAAATCATGTACCATGTCATGGACGCAGGACAGGAAACGGAGAGAAATCCCCAAGCTCCCATCCCTGAGTATACGGGGGTTTTGTTTGTGCGTATGACAGTGGGAACAAGGAAGCCATCAGTAAGCTCTCAATGCTAAACTGGTGTTTACCGAGCAGACTTAGAACCCTAACTCAAGACCATCTACTTAGCAGCTAGAGTGTATTCCTTCTGGAGCCTCTGCCTTCTGTCCAGTATAACTGACTGCATATTCCCACGTCACCTTGTTTCTAGGAAGGGAAAATCCAGAAAAAAAAAGATAGAAAGCAAGCAAAGATTTAAACCTGAGTGAGTGAGTAGGGTAGAGTCAATGCATTAGACAGAGAGTGAGAAGAAAAAAAAAATACTATCTACAAGGAAGCACAGAACAAAAGGAGGGAAACAAAAAACCCTAAAGTTAAGGGAAAAAAGTAGAGTAAGAGTGTATTTGGCCTGAGAACGCACACATTTATAACACATGCAGGCATGTGTAATACACAAGTGTACACACACACACACATACACACTTGCACACAGAGTAAAATCCCGGAAGTTAAGAAATACATTGGAAAGTAGGACCCATTGTTTGCTACCCTGGCGGCTGAGAGTTCTGGCAGAAGAGATGAAGTTATCTGCCTGACCATTTCAAACACACAGATACATTTTAGGGTTGTCTGTCTGCTCATTTTAAACACACAGATAGATTTTAGAGTTATCTGTCTGGCCACTTCAAACACACAGACACATTATAGAGTTATTTGTCTGGCTACTTCAAACACACAGACACATTAAACAGTTATCTCTCTGGCCATTTCAAACACAGAACCATTAGAGTTATCTCTCTGGCCATTTCAAATCACAGATACATTACAGAGTTATCTTTCAGGCCATTTCAGTTACCCAAATACATTAGAATTATCTGTCTGACCATTGTAAACACACAGATACATTATAGAGTTATCTGTCTGGCCATTTTAAACACATAGATACATTATAGAAACAGTGTATAAGATACAAAAAGAAACCCAAAAACTATAAATGAGGTCAAAGGGAAGAAATACAAATTATGTCTAAAGAACTACACTAACTGATGCAGGAAGGCGGCAGAATTTTATCCCCAATGTATTACCAGAAAGTAACTGCCAACATAATATTCTATATCCAGAGAAGGTGTCATCACAGAGGGAAGACGATGTGGATTTTTGTCCACATTTTCAAGATTGGTTGATTGATTGCATGATTTTTTTATATGAGTTCGCTGTAGCTTTCTTGAGACATGCCAGAAGACAATATCAGATCCCATTATAGATGGAGTGAGCCATCAGATGGTTGCTGGGAATTGAACTCAAGACTTGTGGAAGAGCAGTTAGTGCTCTTAACTGCTGAGTCATCTCTCTAGCACCTTTGTTCAGATTTTATGTTTAATGTTCAGAAAGGAAGGCTGCATTCGACTGTGTGAATAAACTGAATGAATGCCAATGACACAGAGTGCGTTAGTCTCTTGCCTGTCTTAGGAGTTAAAAAGTCCTTATGGGGATCACACGACATTACCTTTTTCAATGTCTTCAGTAAGGACATCTAAAACCAAGGGACATAGTGTAAAATTAGAAAGATACTTCATTAGAGGCACTGAAGGAACCTCTCCTCATGTAGTTTTATTGTATTTTAGAGTATTGGCCAGAGATTTTTGAAGCTCTTTTATAAAAAATTTGTTCTAAGTTTAAAAAGTCTCCACAACCACCACAGGTCTCAAAAATAAGTTGAGATTGGACAAAGAGAAACGAAAATGGTCCCAAATTCCCTGGTATCTCCCCGAAGGAAAGCAACATGTCTCAGTTTTATGGTCAAGAAATGAAAGAATAACCATATTTTCCTTCTAAGACAATTCTTTACATAGGTAAAAAAAAAAAGGAAAACAACCTCATATAGAACAGATAAAACCAACCTACTATGTGCGTTAATTTGACGAGTGTAACATAGGCCAAAGGCTGTTGGCTCTCACTCGGGAGTTTGAGTTCTCCTATGAGAAGTTTGAATTGATACTGGCAGGAAAATCTATTCTTGTCCACCAAATAGCAAAGATTAGAGGAGGGACAAATGAATTAGTTAAAGAAAGGTCTAACTTTAAATCCTCAAGTTAAGCCTCTCCATGTGAGGGCAAATGTCAGCTGCCCCCACACGTACATCTCAAAGAGCAGCAGCTGCTTCTAGCATGATTGACTTCATACCAGAGATGAGTCACTCACCTGTCACAGAGATGTCAGAGGAGAAATAAGGAAAACTACTCTATATCCCTCCTGTTGAGAAAAGAGGAGGGGCAGGGTAGGAAGGGAGGGCGAGGTAGCTACATGATTAAATGTTTTTCAGAAATAAACGAAAATGCCCTAAGGCTTCCTGGAATCCTCTCTTGATGATGAGCAAAATTAAAACAGAAAGCCTATGGCCTAAGAAACACCAAAGATAAATTAAGTGTCAGACTAAAAAAAAAAAAAATTACAAATTTACCGACTGGTTTTTATTTCGAGGCAGGCAGACAGTTCATTAAAAAGTCCTGTCAAAAGACAATTCCTGTAACAAGAGCCATTAGCTGCAGAGTGATCAATATACATTGGGATATTTGCAACAGATTAAGGGCAACATGCTAAAGTAATCCTCTTTCAAATGTTCCGGGGAAAGAGCAGAAAGTCCTCTGTACCATCATAACTTGTGGTTGTTCAAGCCCACCTGGCCGTGGCTGCTCTCTATTGGCAGCTGAGCTTTTGAATAACGTCCAACATGTTTCATATACAGTAATTCTTTCTTATTGGCCTGGCAAACTCAGGTATAGAAATCCTGAGGAAACCAATTATGCCACCGAGTTGGAAGCCTGGACAGTGTTCTTGCAAGCATCTTCCAGATTCTGTGGTTGAAGTTTGCAAAAACATGTATCTTAGACACAATTGAAGACATACATTTAAAGGCTCAGTCAAACAGTTGACTGCCAGGAAACACGTATCTGAATATTTCTCTGGAACTGAGAATTCTGTTGAAAAGGAACTGAATGTCTATCAAGAATGTCTATTATTTTTAACTTAATAAGTCTCAGTGAGACTCACAACGGGCAACTTGATCTCATGTCAAATCAAGGGTCAAAATATTTATTTCTTGTGTAAATTGCCTGTGAGAATCACACACCTCTATTTTATTTATTTATTTGTGATGCTCTCAGAAGTTACATGCCAAGAGAGCAGACACTGTGTGCTCATTTAGAATGGAGACAAAGAACGAATTCCACCTATCACAAGGTTCTGCTACCTGTTGCAATGTGGGGGCAGTCCAAATTAGGCTTACACACTGGGGCCATCATCTGCTTTCCATCAAAGAGGGACCAAAGACTGAAGATGCTGGTCCTGATAAGCCATGTTCTCCTTTGAATGTTTTATTACAGGTTAGTAAGAACAAGGGGGACTCGGGGCTTCATCTGGAACCTGAGTTTGCTGCTGAGTGAAGGCCCCACAAAGCTCTATTTTATATGAACCATTTAAGGCACCTTGTTCCCTATTGGGCCAGTAAAATGTATTGCCACTGAAGTACTGTGGCTTTCACCAACTGGTGGTTCGAATTTCTTTCTTACGTTAAACTTTTTTTTCTTTTTTTTTTAATTTGATATTTTCTTTATTTACATTTCAAATGTTATCCCCTTTCCTGGTTTCCCCTCCAAAAACTCCCTATCTTCTCCCTCTCCCCCTGCTCACCAACCCACCCACTCCTGCTTCCAGAGGATGGTCTAGGCAGTCATCAATGGGAGGAGAGGCTCTTGGTCCTATGAAGGTTCTATGTTAAATTTTTAAAATCTCCTTTTACTTTTAACAGATAAGAATTTGTTTATCTACAAGGAAGAAAGGCATGCAGATAAGTCTAGAGTAAGAGTGTTCTAAAAAGAACTTCCTCCTTGTTAGGACCATGAGTGTGGATGCCAGCGTGTGCCTATTGCACAGAATGAAGCAGATGAAGGCGGGTGAATTATTATATTCAATAATATGCTGAATTGCACTGAAAAAAGAGGAGGGATGCTATATAGTGGAATTTTTTTGCTATAAGCAAATGATTGTGCATCATCAGGTTCTACTTAGAATTTTTTCCTGCCCCCCCCACCCCTTTGAGAAAAGGAATGCTGTATTCCAGAGCTAACTATGACATTTGGGAATTTTTTCCTATGAAGTATGACAGCTATATAGTCAGCTCCAGTTGTTTGTCAAAAATTCAGGATAGTTCATAAATTCTAGATGTCATAGAACCAGTCTGCCTTGCCATCTATCATTCTTGGTGAACCTGTTTCATAGCTACTGTAGATGGATTTTGTTTCCCTGAGATTTTCCTCTTTATATTTGTTGCTGCCCTGATTAATTTTGGTCATATCTAATGTCAAGCTCCAAGGCCCTTCCAGTACCATATTGAAGAGAGATGATTTCAAATGCAGTGCTAGTCTTTTTCTGGTCTATATCCACAGTCAGAGGCACACTGAGGTCTACTCCATCATCCTAGCCTTTCCTAATCTATACTTGCTCTCCAGTGTTTCAGTGTCTATCTTCGTATCCCACACTTGATCTTGCCATTTCCCTCCGCTGCTACTTACAGGTCTAGACCTGAAGCATCCCCCAGAGGTCCACGAATAAACGCTTGGTCTACGGCACAAGTGGTATAAGGAATTCAAGAAACCTTTAAGTAGTGAGGCCTTGCTAGGCATGGCACCTTACATACCTTTAATCAGAAAGGAGGAGGTGGAGGCAGAAGAACCACCGTTAAGGTGGTGTAAGCTGCATAATAACCTTGTCTCAATTTATTTATTTATTTTTGAGTGCATCCAGTGGGAAGAAATGAGCTTAGTGAGAAGTTGACCTTGAATAAAACTGGACTCTGGTCTGTTCTTCCTGTTTCTGATTTCTGGCTGCCAAGCATGAACACCGTGTGCTATCTCTGTGACCTGGTGTGCTACGAAAGGGCCAATGCAATAGGGCCAAACAAAGCAGGCTAACACATATGAGCTTAAGAGCCAAAACTAACCTTTTCTCTTTTTAAGTTAATTGTTTCTGATATTGTGTCACAGTGGCAGAAAGCTTTTGTTAACAATGTTTTTTCATTTGCTAAATATCTTACAATATTACCACATGTGATATGTTTTGTTTTGTTGGAGACAGGGTCTTATATAAACGGCTTTACGCCTGATAAGTAGCCAAGGATGACCTATGAAACTCCTGATCCTCCTGCTTCCTCCTGCCAAATGCTGGGATTATAGATGTGAGCTACCATGGCTGGCTTCTTCACGTGTGCTTTCTAATTTTATTATCAAAGCAATAGCTCTGAAAACACACCCTTAAGCTCCAAAGAACACACGTCAGCAAATGATTTAGGCTGACACCAAACAAACAGTTTTCAAGGGCTTCCTTCAAATCCGCTTACAACAAGATGGCCATAAGAACAGCATCACAGACGAAGGAGCAAATTTATCACAGTACTTAGGTAGACTAAGAAATAAAGACAAGAGAATGACTTAGAACTCTGAGGAACACTTTAGATCCTTTCTAAGGACACAAGAAAGAAAGAATAAAAGCTGTTAAATATACAGTTGTAGTATAAACTGCTCACTACCCCCAATTACTATTTATTCACTCTTTATTCAATGAGAAAGCATCAATTTTGTTTACGTTTCTGGTGACTGTAAACCCAAGAAGCTGACTTCCTCCCACCTCTGTGAATGAGTCTTAGGCACTCTAAGCCAGTCATGAATATTATGCTTTCTTTCTTGGGATTTGTTTAGGAACTAGAATGTGGCTCCATTATAGCACCACAGCAGACAAATCTATTTTGTGGATGTGGGGTGGTGGCTGGCCATTCTGGAAGGTTTCCATCACTCCTATGAAGGGAATAAAGTGGGGATTTTTTTCCATTCTGGTTTTGAATGGTACCAGATAGAAGATAATGCAGTGGGGCTTGGCAGCCATGTCTCACTGACTTTAAAGCTTGAGGACAATAAGCAACAACAATGAAATTCTAAAAATTCAGATTCTCAATAATATTGTTGAGTCACTAAACTAGCTACCCAACTCCGAAACTGAACACCCATCTCTAGAAGTGGTGAGCTATCCCTAGAAATGGCCACCCATCCTCAGAACTGGCTGCCCACTTGATGTGGTTTGAATGAGAAATGTCTCCTCTATGTGCATGGATGTGAACACTTCATCCCAGCAGGTAACACTGTTTAGGTGGATTATGGAACTTTTAGGACATGGAGCATTACGGGTGGAGGTACATCACTGCAGGTGATCTTTCAGGGTGTATAGCTTCACCCCACTTTCTGTTTTCTCCCTGCTTCCTGCCTGTGGGTAGAGATATACTCACCCAGTTTCCTGCTCAACTGTCTCCCTTGCCATTACATACTCTCTCCCACATTTCTCTCTCTTCGCAATGGTAAACCAAAATAAACCTTTCTATGAGTTGCCTTTGGTCATGGTGTTTTATCACAACAGAAAAACAACTAATACAGCATCTACTGTATGCCTGGAACCGTCCTCCCACCCCTAGAATTATGACATGACTCAAACAGTAATAATGTCATTTGTTAAGTTGGCACTATTTAAGACAATTATTTATTTAGTTTGCTAGAAATGTGGCCTCGCTATATAAGCTAGATGAACCATGAGCTCTCAGTTTTCCAGCCTTCATTTCCCAAGTTAATGGGATTATATATGTATTCAAGCATGCCCAGCGGGTTGAAATTGATTTTCTGTAAAACTGTACTCTGGCAGATAAATTGCCAAAAGTTATTAGCCAGTTTAATGTTTGGTTGTATAGAGTGAAGAAGTTCTAAGGTGCTTCAAAAGGAACTAACTTAATTTGATTTTATTTATGATGACATAGAACAGTCACATATGTGGTAGTATATGTCTATACTCCTAGCATGGGGACGCTGAGGGTGAAGGAACCTGAGTTTACATGCATGTACATGCATGCACAAACACATACGTGTGCGTGCGCGCGCACACACACACATACACACACACGGGATAGGGAGCTCAGTTAGTAAAATTCTTGCCTTGCAAACATGAGGACATGAGTTCAATCTTCACAATGTACACACATATGTATGCTGCCACACTCTGATAATCCCAGCTCTGCAGAGGGAAAGACAAGAGGATCCTGGGTCCCTAGCCAGGGAGCCTATTCACTTGGAAAGTTTCAGGCTCATGTGAGTCCCTACCTCAAACAATAAATGTGGCCACCACCTAAGGAATTATCCACTGACCTCCACATCATACACACATGTGCACCCACACATGTGTGAATAAACGTACATATGATATCTATGAATTACTTAAAGTAAATTGTGTAACTTTAAAATATGTGTATTGCATTTTGTCTATGGCTAAAATATTTACAATGTTGAACACACATAATCAAAAAGCAAAGCAAAACTGAAAGTATTAGTTGTAAATAAGGGTTTGTAGAGGTTTAAAACTGGCTATGAGATTCACCATAAATAAATTTTATTACACCAGAATACAAAGTGGTGACAAACTCAACTCCAGATGCAAAACTCGAAACTGTATGGGTCTGAATATATATATTTCTGACTACTTAATATTTTTCTTAAATTTTAGTCTAATCAGAGTCAAATTTAAAATAGTTGAGTACTTAAATGAGATTGATTCTGAAAAATACAGTGCCCCTCCCCTAATACGCCTTTAAGCCACAAAAAGCCAAAGCTAATCTGCCCTTGAGTGTTCTCAGGTTCAAGACTCCTTAATGTCACCACTCTTGTGGTTTGGAGCCATTACTACGTTAAAGGAGTCACAAACCCTATGACAGAGAGGACCACTGGGTGGCCATGCTGTACACAGGGCCAGAATGGCTAACATATTGCTTCCAGGGTTCATCAGCTGCTTAGAAAGTTGTACATTTTAGGACTTCATGGATTGCTGACTCTGTGAATTCTATACATAATATTTTTAGGTCATGAGTGACTGTGGGCAACTCAATTCAAGGAAAGGGAGATTGTGTGGCAATTTCTAAAGTTCTACTAAAATGCATCCCATTATATTAGCACTAGTGGACCAAGAAGCTGGCTAAGAAGATCTGAATTGTATATGTAAAGGAGAAACTTAAGAATTAACAATATACAAAATAACCATCGATTCCTGCTAAGCCTGAAATCTTTAGGAATCACAAATATTAAGTGGCTCATATATTGCAAGCATAAAGGCTAAAGAACATAAATAACCGTGAAAATATACCTAGAGCAAGCCACAAGGACTCTCTCTGAAGCCAACCCAGGAACGTTACATACAAATAAATAAACCTAGCATTGGAGTATTGCAGACTCAATAAACAATCGGGCCAAATGGTAGTACTTTTGAGAATCTGTATTTTTCAACTATAGTGAAAATGGCAGGGAGTCCTAGAGAGCCCATTTTGTTTTAAGAGAAAGAAAAATATTCAGCAATGAATCAAAATGGCTAGAATGTCCTAGAACTGACATGCTTTTGGCCAACCTGCGAGTATTTGATTTACAGATAGGGTTTTCAACACAGTGTCCATAGACAACTGATTTCAACAAGCCACAAGTCCAACCTACTTTGATTTGTTGTTTTGGATTGGACTCGGGACCTTGTACATGCAGACAACTCTTAGTACCACTGAGCTACACTCCGAGCTGTAATATAATTTTAAAGGACAGTACTGATTAGTTGTTGCTATGAAGGCAAAGAGATTTGCTTTTCTTTTTTTCTTTTTTCTTTCTCTCTCCGCCACGGACACCACCCCACCCCACCCCACCCCCACCCCCACCCCCACCCCGGTTGTTTTTATGGAAGACTTTGTTGGGTCAAGATCAGGGTGATCTTGGTGAAGAGTGTCCTCTGCTGGGCACATTCTGGTATTACAGCATTACAAGATGAAGGTGGTTGATTCAAATAAAAATGCCCTTGCCCAAGCCATGTATCCGAACCAACTGTGTGGCGAGGGCACCGTACGCGCTCATCTTTCCGCAGACACTGTTGGTGGTCAGTACTTGCAGAATATTGCTGTATTTTTACTTTCACCCTAAATGGTGAGTTTTGCACTCAAGGGGAGACTGGAGATGTTGCGCGAGGTACTTATAAAGCCCAGGGGATTTTACTTTTACTGAATGGAAGACAAATGAGCCAACTGTGTCTAGACATCCTGAATTTCTCAGCTCTTACCTTGGGCTTCTCATCGAGGATCTGCTGGCGGATCTCATTGTGTTTCTCCACGAGTTTTTCTTGTCTTTTACTTTGTGCTTCCTCTAACTGTAAGAAAGTTACCAAAAGAAAAGAGTCACTTATGAAAATAAAACAATAACAACAACATACAACTTTCATGCATGTTACAAGAAACAAAATCAAACAACAACAACAACAAACCCAAAGGTTTTTCAGATCTATGTTAGCAATTATTGAACATTCTGGGCCAAAATTGGCCTTTGAATCTAGCGATGGGAACACAGTACAGGGTGGGGTGGTGACTGGTGGATATACATTTTTGAGAATCTTTGAAAATTTCTATAACACAAATTTAAAGAAGCTTAAGGGCTAATCTGGATGTGGACATAATCTTAACGGTGAAGGGATTTTTTGGGAACCATCTTTTGTGTCATTTTTTAGGGGGGAGTCCCCGACTTAGGTAGTGATTCTGCCCTACAGATTTTTATAGACGTTTTATTTAGCTTTTTTATAATATGGTTGGCAACAGCCAGAATAAGTGCGCCCTTATAGAGTATCACAAAACAGCTGGATGCTGGTGGCGACTAGGTACTAGGAGGCAACACTCTCCTCCTAGAAGTTCACAGTGAGGTTGGCTACTGTTTGTGTGGCATTTGCAAAGGTGTGTGTGTGTGTGTGGGAGCAGACATACCCTCTTGATGTACTGAACCACCTCCTGGATGTACGATCGGATCATCTCTGTCTTCTCCCTAAATGGAAATAAGCCACAGATCATTATACCAATCCACCTGGAACTCTAGATGCCTACGCTTTTACTGTCTTTGTATAGCTGTTGAAAGAAAGGTCAAGCCTGTGTGTGTGTGTGTGTGTGTGTTTCGGGGTAACAATGACCGTGTGTCTCCCCAAGCACAGGCCCTGTTTTTATTAGATGCTCCCAAGGTTGTCTAAGAGAATATCTAGTCATTTCCCCAAAGAGCTCACTTTACTTTCTTTCTCAAAGGCCCAGAGTGCCACTGTTTGAGAGCTCACTGAAAAAGCCATAAAGGAGACTGCGGTGGTTTGAATGAGAGTGGCCAGCTAGAGTTCATAAGTTTGAATGCTTAGTAACCAGGGAGTGGAACTTAGGATTAGGAAGTGTGGTCTCATTGGAGGAAGGTTGTCACTGGGGTAGGCTTTGAGGTTTCAGAAGCCCATGTTTGCCCCACCCCTTAATCAGGATATAGCTTTCAGCTACTGTGCCAGCAACTTGAGCACCTCATGCTCCCACCTTGGTGATAATAGACTAACCCTATGAAACCATAAGTAAACCCACAGTGACATTCTTCCTTTTCTCTGAGTTGCTTCGGTCATGGTGTCTCTGCACAGGAAGAGAACAGGGACTAAGGCAAGAGTCATATAAAAGAGTAATTCAAGGAGAGACTTTATGAAGGGGCCATTGGTTAAGACACTGCTTCTCTCACTGGTCCTCTCACAGGGAGCACCTGCTCCTCCTTCCAGTTAGGGAGGACTACTTTCCACTCACTCTTCCATCTGGCTTTTGTCTTTGGACTTGGCTTCTGTTATCTTCTCTTGCCTCTTCTTATCCATTTTCTTCTTTAATTCCTTCTTCTCTCTGAATTTACAATGGGGGAAAAAAATCAGACCAATTGAATAGCAAGCAGCCCTTGAAGCATTCATGTATATTCAGGCTGAATGTGAAGGGATGGAGGCTTACTTCTCGCAGATTTCCTTCAGCTTCTTTAACTGATTGTTCTGACACTCTTCTGCAACATCTGTCAACTTCTGAATAAGCTGGGGGAAGAAAATGCCAGTTTGATGTTTTCTGTGATCACAGGCACAGGCTCCTGCCCCTGCCCTTCCCACCCCAAACACCAGCAAGTGTACTTAAGACAACCTGCAGTGGGGCTGAGCTGTTGTTAGAATCACAAAAACCTGACTTTTTAGCAACGAGGGCATGATTTTTAAGGTATCACATGATCTGTTTTTGTTTTTGTTTTTTTAAAGATGAAATCCCTCTGATTTTCTCTTCTAATTGAATGACTGTCATTCTAGTTCCTGAAGCTTGGCTCAGTCAGTACAAACACAGCTAAGAGTGTGGACCTGGGTTCTTACCTCTACTCTGTAACGCAATAAAAGTATTTGGGGGCTGGGGATATAGATTAGTGGCAATAAGCTTTGAAGGTATGAATTGAGCTAAGATCTACCTTTTCTGAACCAGTATTTTCTTGATTATAAGTCATACTGTGGCTACCTTTTCCTCTAGTAGGTAGTGTGAAGCTTAAATAAAATAAGTAAATTAGAGTCAGCCGTGCAGAATTCTGTGTTTCTGGGTATGTTTTTGCCGCTGTTGTTGACTTGGTTTGAGATTAACATCAGTTACCCATCTCAGAAAATGATGTAATGTCCTGGTGAGGTAGCTTCAGTTGACACAGAGAGCATCAGGAATGCTTTCCTCTGCTGCTCTTAAAACCTGGGTGCTGAGAATGTAATAACCGTATCATGTGATGCATATTTTCTTCTTGGATCAAGACTCACGACAGCAGCTACTGTATCTTTGGATCATCAGCACTCCTATGGTTCCCACATTCAGTACACGCCTAATGAATGTCAACTACTTGAGAGTAAACTTTCATGCTGATCAACCCTCACTCTCTATTCCACACTGAAAGTCTGTGGAACCTCAGGTGGCTGGAGCAACAGACCTCAGCCCTTCCACTGGAACATAAAACATATGGCCTGAGCTTTCCTTGAGAGACTTCACTACTATTTTCAAAGTGTCGAATTTCTTCCTCCAAATGTACAGAACAAGATGAGCTAACTAGTCTAATATAAGTAATATCTCTCATAGTAACAAGGCAGCCATCCCTCAAGATCCAAGGAAGATTAGTTCTAGGACCCCTATTGTGCACCCAAATCCATGAATGCCTTATGCTAAATGGTATAGCGCTTGCCATAATGTTCGCATACACTCCTGTGTACTGTAAACCATCCTCATACTCTTTATAATAGCTAAAACATTCTAAATGCTGACAAATAAACTCAGGCAGGCTCTAAAATCTGGGCTCTTCACCTCTGTCTGCTGCTGCTGCTCTTCCCTGTGTTTTTGAAGTTATTTTCAAATCCCTTCAAGGGGCTGGGGAGATGGCTCCAGAGGTAGAGCCCTTGCTTCGATAGCATCATGACCTGGGTTCTCATCTCCAGCACCCACGTAAAAAGCAGGCATGGTCATTTCTGTGTGTAACCCCAGTGTTGGTGTCAGAGGCTTAGAGAGATCCATGTTCACTTATGATAAACAGGAAAGTCCCCGCATCTGGATGGAAATAGCTATCAAGGAGAGCATGGGCCACAGAATGCCCGTGCCATCATTCAGGAGAGATGGCCTCAGCACAGCTGCCGTAGTTGAGGAAATCACACTGTGAGCAGTGCCAGGAATCAAACTTTCCAACAATGCTGTTGTCCCTGTCCCCAAGGACTCACAGAAGGCTTTTACATTGACCCAGGCTATCACCTCACCTCTGCATTCCTTCCACCCCCCCAGAGGACCTGTCCCCTGTTTCATTTATCCCACATGCATCACAGAAATTATTCAGAGATTCCCCACTTTGCGCTATTAGATTCACTTGGGGAGACTTCTTAAGGACAAAGATCACAAGGCCGTGTTCCCAGACCTATGAACTGGTAAATGAGTATTTCCATAACCTTGTCCGGGAATGTGGATCCTTACGTGGTCCCCTGGGTACTTTGATCCTGTTACTCATGTGTCCTCTGATGAACAGCCTCAGCGTGATAAGGACACACATTAGAAACGAGAACTCTCAGGCCTTCTCCTAGACCAAGAATTCAGAATCTGTAATCCTAGAATCAAGATTCCTAGGACAAAATGTGCGCCTTGGAATTTGAAGAACCCTGTCTGGATTATTGAGGAACATGCTGACACCATTAAAGAAGCCATTTCAGTTTGTGTGGTCTATGTCTCAGAATCTTTGGAACTTTGTATTCTCTTCACTACTCCCAATGGAGTGCCCTCATCTCTGTAACCAGAGTGGTTTAGACAGCTTGGGAAGCACACACACGATTCCTGACAGACCATATACCATATTGTAGGTCCTTCATTTGGCTGGTTTGCTTTTCCCCACTAAATTAAGTTTCTTTACTTCTCTTCATGTCTTTTCTACTTCTGGAGGGATCGGAAAAAAAATCCCTATTTTTCTCAGAAATGCCTGGTCTTATGGGATAAACTCCCTCTGTGCAAAAACCTCGTCTTTCTCTCTCCTCCCAGAACCAGTCCCTCTTGTCTTTGCCTAGTAAGCCTAACTGTGGATGCTCCTCACTTCCCTACCTCAGCATCTACATAAGTGAGCAGAGACTTCCTCTGTTCCCAGAGACAGGACTTTTCCTTTGATCAGGCATCTTTATTCAACTCAAGAATGTGCAAGGCTTTCCCCTACCTTCTTGGGTAGTTTCATCATCCACTGAATCACAGACATCTGTAAATTTTTCTACACAGCACAGCTTTCTGGTAACAGGAACCCTGGTGCACATACCTACAAGCTGCAGTCTATCTTGCAAGCATTTCTTCCCTGTCTGCAGCCTCATGTCAGCTTTTCTACTGCAGCCCAGAGATTTTTCCCTTCTTATATGTCTCCAAGACTTAGCTGGCCCTATCCCCAGATATATTTCAATTTGCAGATTCTCTTTTAACATTGGCATTCATCATATTGTAATAAACAAGGCAATAGTTTGCTTCCAGAACTGTGTGCATACACCTGTGTGTACACTTTCCCTTCACACTATTCCATCCTTTCAGTGACAGTCCTATGTGAACAGGACATAGGACAAAAAAAATTACTTCTGTGATTGTAGGCTCCCTTGAATTGTGCCATTGTACCTCAGCAACTCTTATCTGAAATCTGTATAATTAAGATGCTTGTATCTGTTTGTATCTAGGTAGCAGGATAAGAACCAACACAATCTGTTAGTAGTGTCTGTTAAGTAGATGATATATATGCATACACAGTGGGTCTCTTTCCTACCTCACCAAGAGAAGGCATGGGCCCATCTGGGCTTTCCCACATAGCACTGTTTCTCTGGGAAGAGCTTGCTCTGGTTTCTGGTTCACGTTTGGTTCCCATGGAAACTGTTGTAATCTTCACCCCCCCATTCTTTGGCCAAAGTCATTGATCCAGGAAATCATATTCTAATCATAGCTTGCCTTCTGGCCATGTGTGACTTCTCTAAGGTAACAAGGCTGGCCAATCATAAACCTAGTAACGTTCTTCTCTAAGACTCACCTACAGGTCAATAAAGAAAGAAATGAAAACCCTGTCTTGTCCCCATTCGAATAAGGATAACACTAAAATTAGAGGGGAGCAAAAGGGGGAACAGTGGTAATAATTACATGAGGGCTACAAGAAGTCTCTGGATAGGCTTCCTGAGTAAGCTGTTTCTGGATCCATCTCTGTTAATTTTCTTCTTTACATTTCCACAAATTTTTTTTTAAGAATAATGATTTTATCCTGTTTATTTTTTTCCTAGTGTATACTATTGTTCAAGTTAGTCCAGTGTAAGTTTCTAACTCTTGTAATCTAAAGAAACTTTACAAAACAAAAGAAAACAAAAAATAAACAAACAAAAACAAAAAAACTCTAAACCAAAACACAAAACCAAACCAAACCAAAACAAAGCAAACCAAACCAAACCAAAAAAAACAGCCAACCAACCAACCAACCAACCAGCCAAATGAAAAAAAAAACCCAAAACTAAAAATGTCTCTATTGTTCCCTCAATAAGGTGAAGCAACTTGGGTTTTGGTTCAAAGTTTTCACTCTATGAGATATAAACACAGGATCTAGAAGAGTGGTTTTTTTGTAGTGATGGAAACACTTTTAACAAACCTAAGAGAAGAGGAGATTAGCTTTTGGAGTTAAGTGTGATCTCCAAGCTTCTCCAGGGACAAACAAAGTAACAAGGGAACAGAGATATAGAGTTCCTAGGAAATGAACCAAGAGTCCATATGGTAATCTGGAATTCTACATAAAATGTTTAATTTTAACTGTTATAATTTAGTTTTCCTCTAACAGACACATCTTTTTTACTTCGTTTACTATTTATGGCAATCCCCTAGATAAATGTCCAAACAATTTTAAAAAATCAAAAACCAAAAACAAACCAAACACATTAAAAAAAAAACAAAAAAAAAAACCTAAAGCCCCAGAGACTAGAATTTCATGCTTGTTTTTAACTGTGAACTAAATTTCTATTGGCTTAGTCACTGGAAGAAGGAAATTTTTTTTCCACAGATGAGTACAATTCCCAGTTGCTAAGTCAAAGAGGATAAAAGATGTGTGGATAGAAGTTTGCAGTCTTTTCTGAGCAGGATGACTTTAGGAGGTAGATGACCAGTGTTAACCCAGTGTTAAATAGGCTCCCACACAGTTCCCCCTCCTTTGTTGCTCCCATTAGTTCCTGATGATTGTCAAAGTCCCTCTAGTGATTTTTTACTAAGAACTGCTCAACTTCTCAGTTACGTAGTGATGCAAAGAGCAAACACAACACTGAGAGTTTAAAGACAAAGTAGATGTTTACTCTGGGGAGTCTGGACCACTGAAGTTGGAAATTCTTCATTCCTGAATCCAGCAACTCCTTGCTGGACATCTATGGTATTGTGAGACCCCGACTTAAAGCGTTTCTCCCTGAAAGGTAAAGCCCCTGGACATTCCCCAAGCTTATTTTCCCTGATCTCTAAAATACAGTCAGAAAGAAGCTCTTTGTTCTCTATAGCCAGCAAAAAGCCTTTTTGTTTCTGTGCCTTACAGCCAGAGATGCGATGATTGTGGTGAGACCCAGCCAGGCGCTTGCTTGGCTCCCTGTGCCAAGGACACCCGCTAGAGAAGAGCTGTAGCCAAACTCCTCCCAACTCTTCCCAACTCTCCTCCCAACTCCTCCCAATTCCTCAGCTAGCTGTTAAAAGCCCCCCACCGTTACCCAGGGGAGTTCGTCCTCAGCTAGCTGACAATAAAGCCTCTTACAATTTGCATCAGGTGTGGTTTTCTGGTTATTGGGGTGCCGGCCAGCTCATCTCGGGACTTAAGCAGAAGTCTCCCCAGTTTTGGGGGTCTTACAGTATCACAGACAGTCTGACTGTGAGCACTGGAGAGCCCTGTTCACAGTGAGCTGACTTTCTCCATTAATTTCTCAGAGATGAAAGTTTTGGCTGAAAAGGCTGCCATCTTGCTTACTCTCTAAAACAGTCTTTCATTCCCAGGCAACCATTATTCATTTTTATTTTCCACAATTAAAGAGAATTGATACCTACTCACTTGACCCTACATGTGTTGGTGCTTTATGTTTACTGGAGAGCTCAGGGTCAGAACCGGGAACTCATACATGACAAGAAAGTACTCTACCACTGAACTAGACAAATATTTGTACTTACATATTTACATGATTCATAGATGAAATTTCCTTTATTCCAGAAAGAAACTTGAAAGTCTGAACTGCGTCTCTATTCAGTGTAAATATTTTCATCTAACTTATTCACTCTGGGTTTGTACCATGATAAGGGCCACCTTTAGCTATGGGGAGATGGGACTGGAATAGCACATATGCTTCCTTAAAGGACATGTTTGCTACCCTTCCATGAGGCTATAGCTTACAGTACTTGAATACCTTTTGACAAATTGGTAAGTCTGACGCAGGAGCTGTAGCCTATTTTGTAGACTAAGTGACACATGATGAGTTGTGCCACTGCAGCTCTTTAGACCTTCTGATTCTAAAAGCCACAAAGGCCACTTCAGAATAAACAAAATAAATATTAATTGCTTGAAATAACCATCATGGCAAATAGGGGTTTTTAGCTAGTTAGAAATGCGGACCTGACTAAAGGAGATAACATTTGTCTTGCTTGTAACTTGCTTATAAATCATGGGCTCTATGGTCCGTTTGGATGGAAGGCCCAGAAGAGCTGCCCGTGAAGATGTGTATCATGCCCATCTTTTCTTTCTTCTCTAAATACAAAATATATCATTTTCCAGATGAATTGCAGTAATTCTTGCGATTCCAGGTGTTCAAACTAAAGATCAGTCATGTGGATTTTATTTTAGAATTTTTCTTACACAAGAATATCTTCCTCCTGAACTCCTTTATGCTGACACAAACCAAAGCTATTCTCTGCCTTGCCTTGGGTTTCGCTGCTCATTTATGTTTTCTTTAATTTTTACTAAATAATCATCAGCACCACTAAATCAAATCAGGACGATGCATATTGTGTATGAGAGAGAGAGAGAGAAAGAGAGAGAGAGAGAGAGAGAGAGAGAGAGAGAGAGAGGAAGACAGACAGACCAGGGTTTAAAAATCCGTTGCTTTAAACTAGACATTCTAATTATTACTTTAAATCTCTGGGAGGTGAGTCATCCTATATTCTATAATATGAGACTAACGTCCTAGTGAAAGGAGACTTTCTAAGAATTCTTGTATAAACATCTTGTTTTAGAAATAGGGATACAGGGAAGAGAGGCCCCTTGGTCTTGCAAACTTTATATGCCCCAGTACAGGGGAATGCCAGGGCCAAGAACTGGGAGTGGGTGGGTAGTGGAGCAGGGCAGGGGGAGGGTATAGGGGACTTTCGGGATAGCATTTGAAATGTAAATGAAGAAAATATCTAATAAAAAATTGGAAAAAAGGAAAGAAATAGGGATACAGATACCAAAAAAAGATGAAATAGTTTTATCAAAAGGTACATATGTGAGAACACAAGCCACTGTGCCTTCCCTCAGTCCTGCGCTGATTATCTGTGGTAAAGAAGTCTTACCAGATTCCAGCCACTTGGTTAAGTTTCCATGAATTTTCCTATTAAATCTCACATTTGAACTATAAGGGATGTACACAGATTGTTGTTTTTTTCTAAAATTATCTCAGAATCTATGCCTTTCCCTGCACTCCCACTTTGCATTGTTATTGACAGCTGCCCAAAATGAAGAGTCTAGTTCTCTAACTATTGACAAGTCCTATGACTTGACTTAAACAACATAATAAAAAAAGAAGAACTCTTGAGAGAGTTCCTATAGAGGAATGGAACTAGTAAGGGACCAGTGGGGATGAGAAGATCTTCCAAGGAAGGACAAATAGTGCAGTGTTATAAAGAGATAAAGGGAACCTGGATAGGAGGATTACATGGGGGGAGGAAGATGAACGGGTACGGTAGAGGAGGGAATATAGGGAGAGACAGCTAACAATAAAAGCCTTTTGAAAAATCATAAGGATACCTATTACTGTAGAAGCTTCTGAAAATACATAATACATGAACACAGATACCACACACACACACACACACACACACACACACACACACACGAGTAAGGTCACATTGCTGAAGATATAACTTACTTCTATCATTGAACATGGAGAAACAGAGATTCAAGATTTGAGGCTTCACCCCTATTGATTAGCATTCACGGTACTGGAAGGCATTTTGCACCGTATCAGAAGAGAAAATGAATTATCAAGATCACCCAGCTATAAAACCTATGACCTACAATAGAGACTTTCATACAAGATATACATCTGCAATAGTGGCACAATTGTTATAGTAGTAATCAACCATTTTTTAAAAATTAGTTTTAATTCCTACTATATGGGATGGAACCCATACCTGGCACTTATAAACTGTCCAATACCCTGAAGTTAGATAAGTTATATGCCCTGGGTGAAAATCTACTACTATTACTCTGCTAAAAGAATATAGAAAAAAAAGCCATGTAATGCTATATACTCATAGATCAGAAAAACACTTAATCCTCGACATTGCATTAATCCTCTCCTTGCATGCAGTAGATGGTAATTAACACAGAGACCCACAACTGGACAATGTGCAGATACTGACAGCCTTTGGATGACTCAGATTCTACATAGCATGTCTTTATCGAATCCCCCCTCACCTTAAGACTCATGGATCTATGAGAAAGAGGAGGTAGGAAGATTTTAAGAGCCAGCGGTGGTAGCTGACTCCAAGAAACAGTGTCCTCTTGATATAAAAGGAATAATGCATATAAGATGAACTCATAGACTGACACCATGCACAAGATGTATATAGGTTCAAACCAGACAAAATCCCTGCACTGAAAGAGGGAAGTAGATGCAAAGTCATGCTCTACCCAGGAAGTCTTTTGTAGTTGGGAACTGCTGCAAAAGGGAAGGGAATGGTCCATGTCTATAAGTAGTTGGAGCAGACAAAATAGACTCCATTTTCTTGTGTGTGCACTTTTTGTTTTGTCTTGGTCTATTTTTGTCTTATTGGCGTTTTTTATTGGTTTGTTTAGACTTTTGGGTTTTTTTGGAGTTTGTGGGGCTTTGTGTGTGTGTGTGTGTGTGTGTGTGTGTGTGTGTGTGTGTGTGACCAACTCCATTAGGGAACGATAGAAAAACTGACAAATAATGCATGTTCACAATTACTTCATTTATTGTTCTGCTATTAAAAGCCTTTACTTATTTGTCATTCCTGGTTAAAAAAAATGGTAGCATTTTAGGGAACGATAGATGATTTCATTTTTGAGAATAAAAAATGATTCTGCACTAAAGTCAGAACATGAGAGAAAAACAGATAACAGGACCCCAGCAAACCATGGTGAACGCCCACCCTGTAATTACTTCTGGCGTGTGTGTCTCAGGCAGGGCCACAGAGGGAGGAGACTCGAGAGTGTCACAGCAAGCTGGAGCACAGAGTCAGCACAAATCGTCAAAAGGAAGACCGTGGGTTCTCTCCAGTTGTACCAGGAGCTCGATCATGACAACACATTTGAGTTTGAAGTACAGACTTCCTAGGCAGTTCATATATCACACAAAATAAAGATGTTCACTTGTAGACAGTATTCTATGCATGCTTCTCTTACTCTTCCCTGCAGTCTAATGGACTGATAATTACTCTTCTCTTCAACGAACAGATAAGAATTCTAAATTCAGTGGGCAGCAATGTCCCGTGAGGGGGTATTTGATTCTAACCCCTGTATCATTATCATAGCCTATGAGGTGTTCTACTCATGGGTGGTGACAACCACTCAGAGCTCTGGATTAAAAATGCATCTTTTGGTCCTTTGGGGTTGACAGGTTATTAGAGGATTCAGGGCTGTGCATGCTTATGTTGATTTGTCTTAGAATAGCTGCTCATATGACTGACACGAGGACGTGTACAAAGTTAAGGGGAAATGAGGAAGAAATGGATGAGCAGAGCATATGTGAGGGGCTGGAGTTATGGGTCAGTGCTAGTCTAGTATTAGCGAGGCTCAGATTCAATTCCCAGCACTGAAAGAAAAAGAAAAAGAAAAAAAAAAAAAAGGAAAGAATGGAAAGTGGAGGCCAAGCATTCTGACTGAGAAATAAGACTATCAACACTATCACAAAACCCTAACAATCCCTATCCTGCAGCTGTGAATGTGATGCAGGGCTAACTATTGACGGTTACTGAGGATAATAACATGGAACTCCTATCAAGTGTTATCACTTACTAGTGACTTTTAAATGTAAAACCTCACCAGTGATGTGGTGCACAATTTTAAGCCTAATACAATTTTAAGAAGCAGTTGACTCTTTGTGAGTTGGAGACCAGCCTAGTCTACATAAAAAATTCTAGACCATTCAAATCTATGGAACCACAATTTAGCTCTCAGTTCGCACAACAGGTGGCTCATAAGTGCCAGTAACTTCAGCTCCAAGAGATAGGATGCCCTCTTTGGGTCTCCATGGACACACACACACACACACACACACACACACACACACACACACGGTATACCATCACAGAGACACACAAATACAATAAAAATAAGTTTTTCAAGTTAAGATCTTATACGAGTGGCATAAAGAAAACACAAGGTTTTTTTTCCATGGTCTGGGTGCATAAGACATTATCAGGGGGAGCTTCAGTTCCTTGCTAGGAGCCAGGGTCCTTTGGTAGTGTAAATACTCAGGCCATTCATGAGGCTCACAGACTTGAATGGGTGGTGGTGGGGTTCCATCTGTGTCTTCATACATCCATACTAAAGCACTGTGAATATGGGCAGGCAGCCCCAGCAGAGATATACTCAGCCATGACAGATGCCAGCCAGCCAGCTCACTGAACAAGTTGTGAAGGGCGCAGTGTTTCCCATTTTAATTAAAGCGAACTTTTGGCTGATTCTAAAATGTACTGATTTGAACCCAGACAGGTGTTTATCATGCCTCTTCAACTTGAGTGTATGCAGTGTCACCCAGGACTCAGCTGAAACACAGAACATGAGATAGCAGACCTGGGATGGGACCTGCAATCTGCCTGTTGAATGAACAGGTTCAAAACCACTGAAACTACCGTCTATGCAAATTGTGTTATTACATATCTCCTGTGTTAATAGGAACAATGGCCTCAATGGCAATTAATAGTTTCCAGATTTGGTAAACTGTTGCCACATCTTTGCTTTTCTGTCAGCTTACTGACACCTTTATGACTGATTTCATTTTAAAATTGATATGACTGTTGAAATTCCATGTCACGTCCTCCTCAAGTGATTTTACTTATTTTGTCTTTGGCACCTATCAGAATATTGGGCTGAAGTTACTGTTTTCAGTGGATATTTGGTTAGGAGTTTGTTGATGTCAGGGCTTCTTAGTCTCTGAAATGCAAAAACTGTAAGCCATGCACTTCTCACCTTAAATCCATCTTAGGAAATGAAATAACTTCTCTTTAAATTTCCCATCACCCCTGTACCTGGGGCCTGCTGACTTCTAAGCGGCACTTGGCGTTTGTCTAATCTAGCCTGGGTAGCCCGCTCATCATCCAGACACACCACCAAAGATAAAACTGTCACTTTCAGTCAGCTTTCTAGCAAGAATGTCTCCGGCAAACCAATCTCCAGTTATTACATTCGGAATTGGAAAGTCTGGTATTCGTGTTGGAAGGGGAGTGAAGGAGTGTGAACTGCAGAAGTCAAATGGCCTTGAAATAAGCTGCGAGTTTCCAGATCTAAGGAGTCTGGGTCTCAGCGTTCTTAACAAAAGCCTTCCTAAGTGGTTTATCTGAGCTCCAAGCTCACAAACACTGCCGTGAGCCAGGGAGCATTTTGAGAAGGTTGGTTAACATTTGACCTGTAACCTGGGGTATGTTGATCTGGACACATATTTATGTTGTATGATATCTTAGGTCTACAGAGTGTGTGTTTCCTTTCTTCAGTTGAAGGGAGAGGGCACATATTCTAGCACGTCACCTCTGCCAGGACTTTGATATCTCCCACAGCACAGTAAGTAGATTCAGCCTCTTTCCACGCTCTTCAGTGTGGCTCTTCCCTGTAGTGTCTCCTTCATCCCATTTGCAGCTGAAGTTCACCCCCTTTCCCAGGACACACACAGACAAGAGGGCTTCCTCGGCTGCTATGGCTTACTTCCCAGGCACTTTCTGATTTCTTTCTTTTTTTTCCCCTTTCTTCTTTCTTTCTTTCTTTCTTTCTTTCTTTCTTTCTTTCTTTCTTTCTTTCTTTCTTTCTTTCTTTCTTTCTTTCTTTCTCTTTCTCTCTCTCTCTCTCTCTCTCTCTCTCTCTCTCCCTCCCTCCCTCCCTCCCTCCCTCCCTCCTTCTCTCTCTCTCTCTCTCTCTCTCTCTTTTTCTTTCGTTCGTTCTTTCTTTCTTTCCATTTTTTTTTTGAGAATCACTGATGAATACCAGCTTCCCCCCTTTATTTGACTATATCACTTTCTCATAGCCATGACCCTGTTCTTGGTGAATGGAGTCTTGTCCAGGTCACTATGAATGGGTTGTCTGGACTTTTTAGTAGTATTCATAATGTTAGTCAACTTGAGTCCTCTGTTGACGAACCCAGGATTTCACAGTATCTGGGGCCAGCCTTGGTCTCACCTGAGCCTGGGACCATCCCTTCCTGGAAAACCAGTTCTTACTATGGAGTGAAGGGATTTTCAGAATGGTCTTTGTGGATGCTATTCCATGTCAGTCACTTGTTCAAAAATAGGCCTTCCCTCAGCCTGACACCCTTATATGGTATCTACCTAGTTCTGAGGACAACCTACACAAGACAGTTCCCCCAAATCCTAGATCTGTATCCTCTACATTAAATATCATCTGCCTTACTCAATATTGATGGAACCACTCTGTTAGTCTTCCAAGATCCAGCCTAGACACTTTGTGTGTCACTCCTTTTGTCTAGAAACCTTCTTCCATGTGTGTGCCTGGACTAGGCCTTCAGCTCAGGACTCAAATGTTGTCTTATCAATTCATCTGTCAGTCCTTCCTGCCAAGTTTCTTTAAAGTTTTGGGATAGAGTCTCAAACATCTATTTCCTAATAGTAATATTATTTTTTCTCATGATCCTTCTCACTACTTAATATATTAAATTTTCTGCCAACTCATGCTGCTTATGGTCTGTTCCCCCCCCCCCCCCCCTTTTAGATGGTTAGCTCCAGAAGGGCAAGAATTGTTGCGAGTTTTGTCCAACATTTGTTTGAAATGGACAAAGTAGTTTTTTTCCTTTTGGGATGATAAAAGTTAGTGTTGATTATGGTGATGGTTGTTCTTAATTGTGAGCATGCTGATATTTTGCATTTTATGTGATATGTGAAACAAGTAAGAGAGAGAGAGAGAGAGAGAGAGAGAGAGAGAGAGAGAGAGAGAGAGAGAGAGAATGCAAGCCATCCAAAAGAAATGCATGGCTATGTTTCACATGAGCAACAAACAACACAAAGCAAGCCCTTCATCACAACATTGGCATGCGACATGAAGTAGAAGAGGAGTCTGTGTAGTGGTTAGGAAGCAGAGACTCTATAGTCAGATGGACAAAGTTTAAATCACAGATGCACTACTTTCTAGTCATAACACCTTGGAAAAGTCACCACATGGAAAGAGTGCCAACAACAATCCTGAAAGGTTACGAGTGCTCTGAGGAGTAGACCCAATGCCATTCCTATAACTGGCTTAATTATCCAGTATGTGTGTCAGCAGTGAGTGTTCAATGCACAGCTGTTTTCTTCATGGTTATAGTCATAGCTTACTGGAGAAATTCAGATAGTAATGGTTGGATCGCGAAGGACAGCTGTCATCTATTATTAAAATTGACTTTGGCTCTCTTGGATCTGTCAAGGCAATTCTTTCCTCACCTCTACCCTCAACCTCTCCCAGACATTCTTTTACTGTTTCGATCTTTAGAAAAAAAGATAATTGATTTTTTTTATGTATGTGTGTCAGTGCCTGACTATATGTCTGTGCACCATGTACATGCATACCAGCAGAGTTCAGAAAAGGCATCGGACCTCCTGGGACTGGAGTTACAAGCAGTTGTAAGGTATGATGTGGGTGCCCATACACAAAACACACACACACACACACACTCACAGTCATGTGTGGCTTATTCACAAATGTAACTTCTATGAGAGAAATAAGCTATTCCGTCTCTGTCTTCATTAACCTTTCTTGTTCTCCTTCTCCCCTCTTTTCCCATTCCTTCCCCTTTAGAGTCCCTGCTCTGTTTTCATGCCAGATGTTTATATTTAAATCTAAATTTCACACATGCGAGAGAACATGTTCTATGTCTTTCAGTCTGGACTAACTGAACCTGACAATCTCCAGTTACACCCATTTCCCTGTGTTGAGAAATAACTTAATTCTTCTCTATGGCCATGTAACACTCTGTGCTATTTACCACATTTCCCCTAGTTCGTCCTTTCTTCCTTCCTTCCTTCCTTCCTTCCTTCCTTCCTTCCTTCCTTCCTTTCTCCCTTTAATGAATATCTTGGCCTCTTCCTATCTACAGACTGCTGTGAATGGGGCAAAGATAAAAATGAGCATGCAGGTGTGTGAGGTGTGTTGAGTTAGGACTCCTTTGGGCAGCTGAGTCACATGGGAATGCTAGTTTTGTTTTTTTGAGAGCGTGTGTAACTGATGTCCATAATGGCCACACTAGGCCACCTTCCACTAGCAGCTTGTGACAGTTTGTCCTGTCCCCCAGTCTTACTATTATTTTTTTTGTCATCTGCTTCTAGCCCTTGTGACCTGGGTGAAATGGAATCTCAAAAGTAGTCTTAATTTGCATTTCTCTGACAGATAAAAGATAGTGAACATTTTCGTATATTTACTGGTCATTTGCATTTTTTCTTTGGAGAACTGTCTATTAAACTTATTTGCACACTTACTGACCCAATGGCTTATTTCCATGGTGTTTAGATTGTATGGTTCTTTATAGGTTTTAATTCCTTGTTAGAGGTATAGTTGGCAAAGTTTTTCTTCCTACCAAGAAGTGTACAGGGAAGAATCCATGGCTCCAGTTACATATGTAGCAGAGGATGGTCTTCTCTGACATCCAATGGGAGGGGGGGCCTTGGTCCTGTTTAGGTTTGATGCCTGGAGCAGTGGGGCAGGAGAGTGTGGGTGGGTGAGGGAGCACCCTCATAGAGGCAAAGGGGAGGGGGAGAGGTCAGCTGTGGGATGGGAGACATGTGGAGGGGTAACCAGGAAGTGGGATATAATTTGAGATGTAAATGAATGGAATAATTAATTTAAAAAAAGATTTTCTTCCTTTTATAGGTTGTCTTTTCATAGAGTGCAGCATTTCTTACATAGACAGACTCAGAACAAAAGGATGGATAATTCTATGAAACCATTTCCTAAGTACACTGCCCATTTTAGTCAAGGCTATTTGTTCCGATCTGTTTGTTTCTGGCATTAGCTTGTTTTCAGGGCTAGTACTTAACTCCTAAATTCACTTTGTGTGTTTCTGCGTGTGACTAAGTGTTAAATATTCCACTCTTCATGAAAGCATCAAAAACAGTATCAAGACTTTCACTATCCAAGAGAAAATATTTTGGCAGGCAAACCTCATCACTAACAAAGAGGGTGTCCTTCGCTTTCACAGGTAGCCTTGAGTCTTTGAAGGAAAATCAGGATTGTAGGCAGTGGGTGGTTTTATCATGCCTGTTCCTGAAAAGCTCAGTGATGCTGAAGTAGAGCGAAAATTTCCTTGCAGTGCTTGCTTTACTTTGGAAAGAATGTTTTACTCCCTTGTGCCCTCTCAAAGATGCTCTCAAACTAATGGATGCTCAAAAGTAATCCAGGAAAGGTAAACACGAAGCATAGCTCCATGGAAGGATTAGAGGGATTCATCAAATGTGAGGAGTGTTAGTGTACTGGGTAGCCTCTGCCCCCTGCACGCTGTTGCCATACACTTCTGCCCTGTGCCCTGTGCGTCATCTGAGAGCAGCAAACATTTGCTCCTTCACAGAGCCCTGCAGCTGCACAAACACAACCATGCTTCGTGGCTTACCAGTTTAATGTGTTCTCGCTTTTGGTACTTCTCGCTGTAATACTGCTCTTGCCGAAGATTAAGCAGCTGCTGTTGTTGCTTGTCTTTCAAGTCTATCAACTTCTGAGTCATTTCTGCATCCAGGGCAGCGAGGTCTTGCTCAATGGCTGATGAGCCGTGGTCAGGGCTGCTGGGTTCAGATCTGCAAAGACACAGACAGAGAAATGCAAGAACTGGGCTGGTGGTACCAGGTGCTTGGGAGGCTCCAGAATGCCTCCTCTCAAGGCCACTGGGCTTGGATGTAAAAACCTAAACCACTAGAAGGAGAAGATATGAATCCCACATCGAGACAGAAACTATTTTTGCATAAAGGGCTCTTCACGTTCTGTAGAGTGCTCAGGGAGATGATGACGGATGAAGGAATGAGAGAATGCTGTACTGAACACACTACCCAATGGTTACTCAGAGAAATCTGTAAGATTTACTTGTAGATTAAGGGAGATGGGAGACAGGAAGGCATAGCTAGGACCCCAGGGTCTTGGATTCTCCTGATCCATCTTCGGATATGAAACATTTTGAGACTTTTTGCTTTTTGGTGGACAATTCTAAAAAGAGGTAATCCTTTTACATCTTCCATCGAAACAGGCTCAAAGCCACTCCAGAGCTTCTAGAAATAAATCCTTGGGAGATCTGATACGGAGAAAGCACTTTTCTCTTAGGGAAGACCATGCACGCTTTCTTTAGACAGAGAAGTAGAATGGTCTGTCCTATATTTCCTTTCCTCAAAGGATAAGAGGTTAATTCAGTGTTCAAGGACAGAAACGGCATCGAGAGTTGGTGCTGTATTGCAGAAACACAATGTGAACTATGAGTGTGATAGTTCACCATGCATAGCACTTGTACTAGCCGCCTATAAATGGGAAATGAGTGATACTAATTTTTAACAAGATGTGCTATAAGCTGGATGTGCGAGGAACACCTGTAATCCTAGCATTCAGGAACTCAAAGCAGACTGATTGCAAAGTGCCACCTCAGTTACAAGGCAATCTCTGGACTCAAAAGAATAATTGTATGTGTATATATTAATTTAACCAATTAAAAGAAGCCAAAAGATGTCGGAGTTATTTTAGTTTTCTTTTGGAGTCGGAGAAATCTGGTATGTATTTTATAGTTTGAGTACATCATAGTACTGATAAAATGCACTTTTTTCTTGCTTGGGTTACATGTAAAGTTTTCCACTGAGCTACACCTGGAGTTCAAATGACCTAATCAAGGGCCTAATAGCCACATGTGGCTCATGGCTCCTGTCTAAGATGTGTATGCGCGTGTGTTGCTTTTAGCTTCCATAAAGTTTCCACATACTTGCTTACAGCTATGTCTAGGCCTATTCTCCCTCTCTCCCTTCTCCTCTGTTTCTCTGGTTCTCTCCCTATCCCATTCCCCCTTCCCTTCCCCTCTCCCTCTTTCTCTCCCTCTCTTTCTCTCTCCCTCTTTCTCTCTTTCCCTGTTGCTCTCCCTCCGTGCCCCCTTTCTGTGTGTAGGCGGCATGGAGGTTTCTGCTCACAGATAAATATTAGCGAACCTGGAATATTAAACACACAGAGTTGTTCCTTCAAAGAAAGGGATTAATCATGGATATGGTTAGTAGCCTGGTGACCTTTACGCTATTTGTATGGCTGAGAACACACGGGATCCTCATCCAGACAGCCTAAGCTTTATAAACCCATCTTTATGGAAGGTATCACATGTAGTTCATAAAGAGTTTTAATGTAGGTATGTCCAATCTTTATTTAGTTTCCTTTGTGCTGTGTTGTGCACAGGAGGTTGAGTTAGTTTTCTTTTTTAAAAATTTTTTTATTTTATTTTATTTTATTTTATTTTAATTCGGTATTTTCTTCATTTACATTTCCAATGCTATCCCAAAAGTCCCCCATACCCCCCTCACTCCCCTACCTACCCACTCCCACTTCTTGGCCCTAGCGTTCCCCTGTACTGAGGCATATAAAGTTTGCAAGACCAATGGGCCTCTCTTTCCACTGATGGCCGACTAGGCCATCTTCTGCTACATATGCAGCTAGAGACACGAGCTCCGGGGGTACTGGGTAGTTCATATTGTTGTTCCACCTATAGGGTTGCAGACCCCTGTAGCTCCTTGGGTACTTTCTCTAGGAGTTAGTTTTCACCAGATTGTGCTGTGCTTAAATATGCCTAAAATAAACTACTTGTCAGACTCTGTAAGCATGAAGCAATACCCTACTTAGTCATGTTAAACCAAACCACTTTCTTGCCTCCTGTGGATCACTACTCTGCTGGTTCTGGTGGTCATAGAGACCCAGCATATGTGGGATTCAAGCAGAACAGAAGGTTTCAGAAGCCCTGCCTGGCTTCCTCTATATGCTGGCCTCTTTGTACATTGTGGGCTACAAAGGCATTTACATACACATCTCTCCTGTGAAGTTATTTTGATGCTGCATTAGGAATTTTCAGGATATGGTATAAGAGCAAATAAACATATAAATGTGTGCATCTTTAGAGTTCTTAGGAGGTATTTAGAGCAAACTTGGCCTTCACTGGCTGTGCAGCAAGAGGTAAATGCTGACTTAGCCTTTAGCTTCCCGAGAAGGAGTGACACATCTCACCTGCTATCGTTCTACGTCTGTTCAACCTCTAAGGAAAGGTGATTTTTGCTACTTTTAAAAAATCAAGTCTTGCATTTTGATCGTGTTTTCAAGGTGAGCACGCATTACATCATATGTCACAATATGGATTTGAAGCTGCATCCTGCTTTTCTCTACCTGGTGAGAAAGATGATGATTCAGAGCACAGTAAGAGGAGAAGGAGGCATCACAGCCTACTGTGTTCCCAACCATGGACAGGTGGCTTACACACTCCGTTTCAGGACGGCATATAGAAGTTTCAGCTAGAGAAAAAGGTTGTATTTCTCAGCAGTGATAATTCCCTTTAGGTCAAGACCTTGAAAGACTTTGAGAGCCCCTGACCCATTTCTAGAAAAGCTCTGACTGTGAGCGCTACACCCGTTTCCTACATCTCTGATGATTGTTGGGTCTCCCTGACCACATCTCTCCACTTATCAGTTAACAGGAACCATTAGGACATCTCATAAGAGTAATTTGTTAAACTCTTACCCATGACCCCAGCTCTGAAGAGGCTCCTAAAAACATCTTTCTCATTGCTGCTCCTATGAGGCAGACTCTGAGCCATATGGCTTTAGCTGGAGAATGGAGTTTCTTGAACAGATATGGCCATCGTGATCACATACATTTCAATCTCTACAAGGATAGCTGGCAGTGACAGAGCCACATGGGCCGTGTCTTCTTTCCTCCAGGTATCCACTTCTCATCCTAAACTCTCTTAGGAAAAACAACAAGGCAAGAATCCAGCCTTTGCTACCATTTCCGTGCCCCTCTTTTTTAGGAAAAACCTGTATCATCGCCCATCTGGACTCCTGAGAGAGTGTCCCCTCAGGTCTCTCTGTTCCTGCTCTGAGTCCCCAGTCCTGACAGAGTACCATCTAGACACCATGACTCTAGCATCACCTGCTCCAAGCATGACTGAAGCAGACTTGATAGCAGCTCATGTACATCTCAAAAGTGCAGCAAAGGGTCATCTTCCATGCAGCAGCTATGAATATTTTCTGAGGCTATTAATTAGACTGCAGACATTTCATCAAACTGTTTCCTTCTGTGGCTTCTCACTCAACCACATAAGTTCTGAATTACTTGTCATTTGCTTCTGCTCTGGAAGACCTTGGTTAAACAGTTCCCTCTCCTAGCTGCTAGACATCATTTGTGTCACACCACATGGGGCTCACTAGGTCTTATCCATTTTGCCAACTGAACTATTCTTGAAACAGGTCAATTTTTCCCGGCTTTGAATCTTCCCCTTGGCCTGGGACTGCCTCCTATCACTCTATGGTTGTGCATGATTGATTCCTTAGGAGTCACCTCATTCTATACTGTGACTTGTCAGAATGGCTCTCCCAGCTGGGTGTGGTGACATTTGCATATAATCTCAGCTTTTGGACAACAAGGCAGGCAAATTATGACTTCAAGTCCATCTCAAGTGTGGGGGGGCTGGTGTGCTACTTACTGGCTTTCTCCTTACGATCTACTCAGCAGCCTATTATAGAACCCAGAACCACCAGCCAAGAGGTGGCCCCACCCACAATAGGCTGAGTCCTCTCAAAGCAATCATTGAGAAAATGCCCTTCAGGCTTACCCACAGCCAATCTTATGGAGGCATTTTCTCAACTGAGATTCCCTCATCTCAGATGACTCTAGCTTGTGCCAAGTCATCATAAAACCTAGCTGGCAAACTGAGCTACACATGGTGATGCTCTGTCTCAAAACTCTAGAGAGTGGGTATCAGCTAAGTAGTGAAGGACTTGTCCAGCATGCACAAGTCCCTGGGATCCATCCTTAGCACTGCAATAAAAAAATTTAAAAACACAGGGGATGTTATCTTCTCTGAGGTCATTCTACATCAAAATTTTGTTCTTTTTGATAGTCTTTATGGTTATGCTGTACCACGGTTATATGTGTTGTCCATTTTCCTCGAGTTATCTCGATGTCTTGGGTTTCTGTTACTGTGATAAAACACCGTGACTAAAACTACTTAGGGAGCAAAGCGATTATTTCATCTTATACTTCCATCATTGAAGGAAGTCAGGGCAGGTACCTGGAGGAAGGAACTAATACAGAGGCCATGGAGAAATGTTGCTTATTGACTTGTTCCTCATGGCTTCCTCAGCCTTCTTCCTTATAGACCCTGGGGCCATTAACTCAGCACTACTGACAGTAAAATAGCCTTCCCATGTCAAACATTAATTATGAAAATGCACCAAACACTTCCTGGGGCAGTTTGATGGGTACATTGAGATTTTTCTAGTTTTTATAAGCTGAGATAAAACTAACTAGCAAACGTGACTGCATATTTGCTGTTTAAGGGTAAAATTGTATACAATCATTGAATTATCCACAGGGCACAAGAAACAAAATAATAATATTACTCAATAGCTATGCTAGACTTGCTTCTCTCTGCCACATTCTGAGTGCTTTGAGTATATGAGAGATGTACTGTGAGAGCCCCAGACCCCAGGATATCTGTCAGGCCATTACGGGTTTCAGGCATCAAAAGAAAGTTGAAGCTTCTCCTTCCTCATGGTAAACAGTCTGTTCAACTCGATTCTAGGTACATAAGAACTCCATACCCACACTTTGGCAGCTGCTATGGTGTGTGGGGATGGTGTGGGGTAGGGGTGGGGGCATCAGGGACCCGATATCTGAGCCAAGAGCTAGTGCTCTGGAAGCATAATTGTATATCTACCCCAGAATTTGTTCAAATGAAGAAATCCATACCCAAAGTACTAGCTATGCCAAGACCAGAGAAAGAAGGGTCACAGGAATTCAGCCAGCCAAGACTAGCCTGGAAAGCGGGGAGGGGAGAAGAGAGGGAAGGTAGGAAGGAGGGAACTAAATTTAGCTTATAAGCAACTGTGAACTGAAAATACTCAAGAAGGGCAGGGTGGAGCCTGTGGAGTGACTTTGCTCCCTGTGGCATCACAGCATATAAACCATCAACCCCCCGCCAGGGCAGCATCTCTTTATGGACTCACTTCTTCTTGCTGTCCTTTTTGGCGGACTTCTCCAAGGCTGCCCTCCTTCTCAGGTAGTCATTCTGAATCTCGTTGTACTTGGTCGTGTGCTCCTTAATGAGCTCCGTGGTTTTCTTGTGGTGTCTCTTCACCAGGTCTTTCATTTCTTTGTAGTGTTTCTTTTGAAGTTTCACGAACGATTTCTGTTGCTTGAGCTCTTCGATGGTTTGCGCCTCTACTTCTGCAACAGAGGAGCGTTAGGAGCTGAGTGACAGAGTGGCTGAGAGTCCAGGGGTAGGGACAGTGGCATCCTGTTCAGAGAGGAACAGCTTATTCCTTCCAAGAGTGGCTGAAGAGCACAGCCTAGATGTCAGAACTGTCAGTAAACTGCTCTGGCCACTAGCTAACGACTGTGCTAACAAAACATTGCAGAGAGCGAGTTCCTTCTTTGGGGCTTTAAGTTTGGTTTTCCCAGAAGGAGAGTCTAGAATGGGGATTTGTGTGCCTGTGGCTCCTTGTGAGCTGAGGAGAGGGAAAGTAGATCAGCAGTGGAAACAACCAAGCAAAAGCACGCACATCAATTTCAGTATGACTTCTGAACAATCCTACGAGAACCCAAGGTGTGCATGGCACACCGGGTCTGGTCTCCCCATGAAGGCCAGCTTCTTGTGAATTTGGGATGATCAAAAGAAGATTTCCCTTTATATAGAGGAAAATTCTGCAGAGAAGCAGAGTTAATAACCTAGCCTCACTATGCCCGGGAACAGAACATATCACATCAGAGGAAAATGGAGCAGGCCCCAACTTCATCCTTCTTAGGGATGATGGCATTTCTACTAAAGGCTGGTCTGATGGTTAAATAAAATAAAAATCATGGAAAGTGTTTTGTTGTTTTTGGTACCATGCCTTAGATCAGTGGTTCTCAACCTTCCTAATGATGTGGACCTTTAATTTTTCATGTTGTGGTAATCCCCAACCATAAATTGTTTTTTGCTGCTACTTCATAACTATAATTCTGCTACTGTCATGAATCATAATGTAAATATTTCTAGAAATGGAGGTTTGCTGGAGGAGTCATGACCCACGAGTTGACAGCCACTGCTAAAGCGACTTAGCAAATGATCACACAGGTTCAGCGTCATTCAGGGGATGCACTGACAAGGGACACACCGTAGGTTTCTCCCTACATATCAGGGGATATGACAGTCAGGTGTGCCAAGAAAGTGTCCTTTAATCTAACTTTCACAAAGGCTCCAGCAGGGCTAGGGCCACCTGTATGACTGTAGTGTTTTATCCAATGTTGAGGAAAAAAATGGTCAATGTGACAAAGTCTGATCTTAAATCACTACATAGGCACACTCCATCACTTCTATAATAAGCATTTGTAAAATGAGTTCTCACTTCTGAAGTCAAGATCCCACACTAGCTTCTCTATTGCTTTCTCTAGAATTACAAGAATGGGGTTTTGGGGAGCCTTTCAATGTATGGTGTCTCAACTTCAATGAATTATCATTTATTTGGACCCAGCTAAGTCAGAGTTCACATGTTTCCATTTCTTGATTTGAACTTTCTGTTTTAGGAACAACACCACAAAAGATACCATAAATATTTGGAACTGTCAAGAGGTTCAGAAATAATATATATCAGAAACCATAGCAAACCTGGATAGAAACGGGCTGTGCATAAACAGGGAAGCTGGAATGGTAATTTCTGTTGCTAAACACCAAGGCCTTTAAACAGTGCTTCCTTCTCTTACTGTGTGTCTGTCCTGACAACTACTTTTTCTTCTTATTGAAGGAAGAAGTTGTGGAGAGAACTAGATACATTTATTTAACAGTTTCCCTCAGGTTCAAACTGACTTCAGACAGTTGCGTAATAATGGCTGCATTAAGAATTTATAATCCTGAGAAACTTCTGCATTTTCTGGTAGCCGATTCCACCTCATGAGAACCTAGAACATGAGCCACAAACAGTCTAGAAACAGAACTCCCCGTGCTCCAACCCTCTAAGAAAAAGACAGTCTAACCTGTCTTTGAAAAAGCCTCCGGGTAAAAGACTATCCCTTGGGAATATCCCCAAATGTAAAAAGTAATGCTCATCTGCATAAAGACACATATCACTAATGGGTGAACTGTTCAGAGATAGCCACAGATAGGGTGCGGTGCAGACCCTGTGTGTATACACTTGCAGATTTTTAGATAACATTTCAGTATCTTGTTTTCTTCATCAGCATTGTATTGCTTCCCATGGAAGCCCTTTAAAAACGTGCTTTGTTGCCTTGTAAGTTCTTCATAATTTCTAGGAATGATTTATGTATTTTTGGTGAAATATAGCTGTGTGGATAAAGTTTACATATCCCCAATCTGCAGCCCTGCACATTCTTGCAAAGCTGACACGTTTCAGTCATGGTAAACACCAGGGAAAAGGCAGAGGACTGCCAGGAGCCGTGACATCTTCTGGAAACTGTCCCTGACTAGGTGTAATCCAAGGCCGGGTTTCTTCTCCCCTCTGTACACTTACTGTGCAATGTTCATGTGGCAAATTCCATGAGGAAAAATGGTTTATGCTCACCTGTTAACACGCTCTGGATCAGATCTTCTGTTTTGGCAGGTGCCTTCACAGACCCTGCAACCAAAAAGATCAAAGAGATGGCCTTCTTTATCTTCCAAATTTCTATCTCATTTTCCAAGCATGTTTGTGGATGGAGGTGCAGCCCCGGGGTAGAAGAGCACTTGGCCATCTGGGTTTCATCTCCAGGACTGGGGGGGTCCTGCCCCTGTGCCCCCAAATTCTAAGTCTCTTTAGAGAGATGGCTAAAAAGTTGTAGAAAGTTGTTTACAACATAATTACAGTAAAACCTCTTTAGTTTGTAACTTGGATTCAATGCTATGCTGATGAGTAACTACGGGCATTCTCCATAGATAGGGAGACATCCCTCTACTTGAACCAAAACAAGAAATTCAATCTCAGCAATACTACTGCCACCTTCTGGCAAGATCAGGAATGACATGATTAAAGAGTGAATGCTGACCAAAGACCAATCAACTTCATGATCACTGTGCCAAGTGTGAGGTGTAACAGGTATTACACACCCTCAAAATGCTTCTACACAGAGGAGTGGGAAGCAAAACTTTCAGAGGGAAGCCATTTTGACCTAGGGTTGGGACATGGCAACATTACCTGTCCCCACCAAGATGCATTAAGAAGGGCACAGCATCAAAACAGAAGCCCAGATTAATGACAAGAAAACATTGAGGCAGCTCAAAGGAAGCAAGGGACATTTTGAAAAATAATAAAATATCAGGGGTATGAGAAACAAGAGAGAGTTGGGAGCTGTTACAGAAGGAAGGTGATCGTGGAGACATGATGAGCAAGTGCTCTCACTGTGGGACCCTGGGTGCAAATCTAGGACAATCAATAGACCCTGGTGCAAGGCAGGCCAAGCTTACAGAAGACTAACTTGTTTTGAAAGCTTACTGTGTTCTTGCTGACTTTAGCGGGAAAGGAGAGTTTGCATCACAGAGTCTGTAATATTTTTAACTGTTTCCTGTAAGCCAAATTATTTTTTGAGTATCACTTAAAAATCAAGATGTTAAAATGGCAAATTCTCTTTTATTCCCAGAAGCAATAAGCTCAGTTCAGAAGCCCTGAAAGTGTTTGCATGTGGTAGATAATAATCATTTGGAAATGCCGTGTCCTGTTATGGTTCACTCTCTCCTATTATTGATTTCATAGGAGTAGAGGATCAGTGAATGCATGGTTGATACAAATGAAGAAGGATTTGTATTTATAAAACATATTCTCTGAAAAAGCAGCCTTGCCCATCAGTGAGAAGATCTGTATTTCACCAATTCCATGTTCCACTATGACAGAGAAGAAAACGGGCACAGAGTCACACTCTCATGTTTTATGTTATCCCCCTCCTGTTTTATTAACTGACTCAACTAGATGGCTCAAATGCATGCCACTTCTTGGAAGTGAGTGATTACAGAGGATGCATGAAGCTCAACTTGCTCTCAGGATGGCTTCTGTCTGTTAAGAGAAACACAAAAACACACACACACACACACACACACACACACACACACACCATTACTACCACCATCACCACACCACTCACACATACACATATATACACACCACACATTACACATACAAGCACACACACACACATATACACACACATACATACATACAAACACACATATATATCACACACACACCACCACCACAGCACTCACACATACATATATACATACATACAAACATAGACACATACATATCATACACACACATCATCATCACTACCACCACACCCCTCACACATGCACATACATATACACAAATGCCACCCCACATATATATGTGCATACACACACACATATATATATATATATACACACACATACATACACACACACATACATAACAGACATACACACCATCACCATCACAGTACTCATACACACATACACATACATATATACACATACAAACACACAGACACATACATATCATACACAGAGAGACAAACACTACCACATACACACACACACACACACACACACACACACACACACACACACACACACACCATACATACACTCAATTAAGGAGAGTGAGTTGAAATGCTAACATGAGAGGCATTGAAATGATTTGGGTGAAGAACGGAAGCTAAAAGCAAGCACTTTAGTAGTACCATACGCCCTCTGACCTGGCTTCCCTTCTCTGGCATTGTGTCCTTCAGGAAGTGCTTCATCATCTCCCAAATGAAACTATAGAATGCACCCTGCTGAGGACTGGGATGATGAGATGACCTAACTCAAATGCACACTCTAGCAGACAGCCTAGCATAAGAGGACATTTAAGGTTACTGGAAAATCAGGTGGTGGCAGAGCCTTGAAGTGGAAGCAAGAAAGTGCTTCTAAGGCATACTGGTAAGTTGTTTGTAGAACTCTTCACAAACTCAAACTCTATTAGTGGATGGATCATAATTCACCCCCAAATAACAACCAATGACACAGGTGGGTTTTAGGTTCTCAGCAGAGCCAGGTGAGTATCTGTGAGGCTTGGTAACAGTCAACCATGTGTCCATCCTGCCACCTGCCCACCCATATCACTTATAGTCTGCTTATATCCCTCAGCCATAGCTTCTGGGCCCGCAGAAGTGCCCAGAAGCTGAAGGTTGGAGAGCTAGCAAATGGCACTGTCCCGCTGTTTACCTGGAGCAGGCTGGCTGTGTGGAGCCTGGGAAGGCGGCTTGGGTGCAAGGGATGCGGTGTGATTCACCCCATTCTCTGCTGGCGTTGTCCTGGTTTCGCTTGGAGCCTCGGAAGATGTTTCTCCAGGGTCAGCCTAAGATCATAAACATCTTTTTAACTTTCTGCTTCATACTGCTTTTATTTTCTTCCTGTAACAGTAAGGCTACACATTATGGCATTTTCAAAATTCCTCTGGAGTCTGAAATACCAAATTTGAAACTGTCAAGAAAGCAAGATTAACTCAGCATAGTGTGAAATCAAGAAGTGTCAGGTTAATTGCACAATGTGCTCTGTTTCCACTCCAACTTTCTCATGCTCCTGAATAAAGCCTTCCCACACTGCCTCTGGATCTCCCTAGATGCTTCCATCAAATGAGAGAACAGCAACGTTTAATGCAAACAAAGGACCATAGAGAGTCTGTCCAGCCTTTACAGATTTCTGCTATAGTGGTAGACAAGGAGAGGCTCTGTGGAAGGACTGCTAAGCCCGATGTCCTGGGATAGACACCCCTAGCTGAATACACATGTGAGTGAAACAGCTAAACTGATCTCAGCTTGGTTCAGAGTAGCAGAGACAGGCTTCTGAATAAATAACACAGAAGGAAATGCTAGTTTGATTCATGCCACCAGCTTCCATGTCACAGCAAAAACCAAAGTGATGGGTACGAGTGCAGACTTTGGAACCAGGTGTCCTTGGATTCAAATTCAGTCCATTTAGCAAGTCACTTACTTCTCTGTGCCGTGTCTCCATCTTTATCCTTGAGGGTATACATGAGTTAGGGATCATAAGATTGCCTACCTTATGAGGTTTCTTCCAGGATCAAAACAGTTAATGTTTGGTAAGTATCTAGAACACTTTCTGGTTCAAGCTAAATAAGTAAATGCACGAAACAGTTATGATGGTATGCCATTACCAATGGACAAAATGAAATGTGCCAAGACTTGTGAGCCTGTTATCCTGTCCACTCCATCAGCTATACCCTATTGAAGGTAAGCATTCAGTAAGTGTCTGTAGCATCAATGCCGGTCCTATAAAATAATTGCCTCTATAATGGTATAGTCCTCCAACAGTGCTTCCCCACACTCCAAGTGCCTGACAGCTGGTTTAGACTTGCTTTCCATGTCCACAGCAAGTTTTTCTGGTGACGACTTTATCCCAGCATCTTTCTGTGTAATGCATTTATAAGTTATTATCAGGGATATTTTCTTCCATGGGTCACCTGGACGTCAACCCTGTGACATTTTGGCATGTAATTACAAAGAGCACACTGGAAATTTTACCAAAGGAAGGCAGAAGTATAAACAGCATCACTGACTCATGTTCTCATTCCCTCCTAAACTTGCTACTTTTCATCCTTGAAACAAAGCCTTACTGTACAGCTATCGATGACCTTGAACTCATGATATTCCTGTAGCCTCAGAGGTGGCATTGGATCAGTTCGTTCCCCAAAGCTTAAGTCAACAAATAGCACTGCTGATTGTCCAGGTTTCTTCAGTGTACCTTCTCTCACTGGGATGGAGCAGGAGAAGATAAGTGTTGGTACTGGGCTGGACATCAAAACGGGAGCCTAGCCATAGAATCTAGAAGCATTAGATTTTGCTATTGGGAAATTATATCTTTTGACAGATGGATAACAATGATTGGTAAGCTCTGGTATGGTCACATTAAGTTAGATTCCATTAGGAATAATCTCCCTAGAGTCATATGCCAAGAGGAATGATGACATATTCTTTGTTCAACCAGACATCGCAAATGAGAGTCTCCTGGCTCAAGTGCTGCCTATGGGTGGTACCTATGGTGCTATGTGGGTTTTTTGTTTGTTTGTTTGTTTTCTGCATTGGTTTCCTATATTGCCAGATTTTTCCATGCAGGACATGTCATACACAGAGAAGGTTTTTCTTGAAAGACAAAAAAAAAAAAAAAAAAAAATCAGAGTTAACGAACTGGACCTATAAAGTGGTGACAAGGAGAAGAGAAGCCATACCCAAACCCAGAGGAAGCTGTTATAAGTGGGACAGGCATGGTTCAATTACCACCTATACCCACGAGGTGTTGAAATAAGATGAAAAATTAAATATTTCTGGGAACTTACACATTTTCAAATGACCTAAAGGCTAAAGTGCACCTCCAGGCTGCACTGGACCCAGAACAGCCTTGTCTGCGTGCCCTGACTCGAGGAACAGAGTTTGCCTGGAATCCCCAAGCCAGAATGCTAAAGGGATGTTGTGTCTGGAAATGACCTAGGCCAGGAGCCAACAAATGTGCAGCTCTCGCTTCCTCCACCCTGCCAGACATGCGTCAGGAGAAGAGGGCAAGGAAGGCACTGATTAACAAGATTTTTGAGTAGTCAAATTTCCCAGGGGCCTCTGAGGATTTTTTTTTCTGGGGATAAATGTGATACAGTACTGAGCATCTATGATGGCAAACAACAAAAGACTGATGTCTGACAGTTTTGCCAAGGGATATGTAGAAAAGCCCCAGTTTCCCCATTGGGGAAACTGATAACAGGAGAGGCTGGGATTCTGTGGGCTGGATGGTGCTTTGTCTTGGCTTCATCTCTGCCCAGCCAGGTGGGCTGCCCTTTTGGCACCATGGCTGAGTAATCAAAGATGATATTGAAAGTCAGCACTAAACTCTATTAAAAGTAAGCCAGAGGTCAGATAGGAGACTTGAGAACTTATGATAGTTTAAGGTCTGAATAGTTTTAATAGCAGGCATTCTGTGTTCTATGACAGTGGCAGCTTAGGTGAACATTAATACAACAGTAAGCTATGGCTAAGATAGTGTCACACAGAAAGATGAGGGAATTACCAAAGAACTCACCCTGTTGCACTAGAATGACATGCAAATAATAAAATATAAAATAAATAATACGGTTAAATACCTTCAGTTGTGAAATACTAAACTTAACTTTTTGAAATAATTGAGAAACTCAAGTCCTTCCCATCACATAGATGTGTGAGCTTTAATGCAAAACACAAATTTTCTGTGTCCAGCTCAAAGGAATCAATACTTTTACTATGTTTCTCTCCAGGCCTCTCTATGACAGTTACTTTCATGTGTTTCAACAAAACAAGGAGAAATCCTTCCCCAAAGTGCTAGAAATTATGAAATAAATAAAGGCACCAAAGATATGTTTTTTATAAACTTAATTGGAAGGCCACTGGGATCCAATTAACATGAATTTCAATTAAGGAAGGGTCATATGGTGGAACTTCAGTTGCTCTTACTAGATTTTTGCTTGTAACCTCTGCCACCTAGTGGGCATATGGAATTACTACAGTATATTTTTCTTTAAAATAAGGCCAAAAATGGCTTTTAAAATTGATTTCATATTTAAAAATTAAATCTTTCTTTCCAAGAGTTAAGGTAAACACAATCTCTTTGAAATTATACCACATGTAAATCAGTAAACCTCCGTTCTTATAAGTTTTGTAGAAGGTACGGTGTACAAATAAATGAAAAACACTTGTGACCTGGACACAGAAATTTTGGCTTTAATAAACAAAACAAGCGGCTGAGAATACATAGCTTTAAAAAAAATCTGTGGGATGTTTAACATGAAAGTAAAATATCTTTCAACTATGAGATGTTACTGGGGTTAGTAGAGGAGATGTTACTGAGGTCACTAGAGGATACTGGTTATTCCTGATTCCTGGGCTGGTAAGACAGCTCAGTGGGTAAAGGTAAGGCCAACAAGCTTGCTACCTATATTTGAGCCCAGGGCCCCACATGGTGGAAGGAGGGAACAAATATCAGCGCTTTCCTCGGAACCTACATACCTGTTCTGAGGCACAATCATGTATGCACACCTCACAACACACACACACACACACACACACACACACACACACACACACACACACACACACTAAGTAAATAAACAGATGTAAAATTCATTAAAACACACTGTCCCTTTCATGTGGTTTTAGGATGACAGCATGTTGCCTTGGACCCTGGTGGGTAGGGGAAAGGCTCGCCACTTTCCCAGAACACCATGAAGGAGATTTATAATTTCAGGGTGTGCCATCCAGTCTCCTGAGGATGGATGTGGGCAGTGTTTATGGCCTTGTTAGAGGCAGCATTTTGGTTGAAGCAGCTTTTCAGGATGTATAGTTAAGTTGTACCTAAACTTTCCACTAGCTGAATGAACCGAGCTATTGTACCTGTCCCATCCCTAAGAAATTCAGGCTCAGTCCTGAAAAACACACATCTTGGTTGGTCTTCTCCAAGTGCGTGGGAGGGAAGCACACCGGCATTTGCAGCCCACTTTGAAATGCATTGAAAAATAAAAATAGATAAGTGGACAGAGGAATTTATATGTTATCAAGCGAAGAATGCCACTTAATTGTGGACTGAGATAAGAGTATCAGTTTTAAGATTCTTTCAAGTTCAAGTTGTACTTGAAGAGTCTGGCAGCACAAGTGATGGGCAAAGGCTTTACGTCGTGAGCAAGTTTGTCTCCTGTCTTTAGTTTTTGGCTTAAAAAAACAGGGGTTATTCATTTACTTATCTCCCATATGTGCTTATGTGCACTACATATATGCCCTTAGAGGGGAGACGAGAGCGTTAGGTCATTTGGAATTATAGTCATGGATAGATTTAAGTCCCCATATGGGTGCTAGATACTGAACCTGGGTCCTCTGCAAGAGCAGCATGGATTTTAACCATGGAGCTCATCTCCTGCCTCATTTTTCAAATGTCTTAATGAACACCTGATACGTAAATTTAGTTTGATATCTTTTGCAATCAATGTCTGGCAAGCTCTTTCAGTAGTAACTAGATTGGAATCCAAAGGGCTCTTCTCTCATGAAGGCTGCACCCCAATTTAGACAAAGCTATCATTCCCACCACATATTGACCTAGGAGTGACCACTGCAAGTTTAATGTGTGAACTTTTATTAACTGACATCACTTTCTGGTTCAGAAGTGAGGAAGACAAAGTATGATTTTTCTCAGGGGCTGTGTATGTACATATATATCCATACTCATGCATATGTACATGTGATTTGATAATACATATAACGCGCGCGTGCACGCGCGCGCGCGCACACACACACACACACACACACACACACACACACACACACACACACATTCCAGCATAGTATCTGAGGTATAGCATTAAAATAACATTTATTCAAAAAATGAATGGATGGACGAATATGTTCACCTACAGTTTCCTGCTGGTATATAAGTAGTAGGTACACTTCATTGGCAAAGTCCTGAAACTATAGTATATGCTCAACCTTATGCTGAAATCAGAAAAAAAAAAGCATTTGAATGAATCCGTAATGAGTAAATTCGTGAATGGAATGAATGAAACTGCTTCTCTTTCTACAGTTGACTCGTTACCACAACTGGGGGATTAGAAAGCTATTAAATAAGAGTGCACATGACCCTGCTGACTACTTTATACACATGTCAGTGTCTATGTGAAAAAAATCACAAAGGCCACAGGCATTAAAGACTCTGAAATGTGTGCGAATTTTGGACCATCACCAATATCACTTCAGATCCTTAGAAATCTAAATGCCAGGGTTTCCTCCAAACCATCTGCATCAGATGGGAACCACGCATGGGTGGTAGAAGAACACACCCAGATGATTCTGAAACATGGTAAATACTGAGAGCCCTGCTACTCCAAACCAAGAAGGTTGTTGTAATGCAGAATTTTATGCCCTGTCCAAGATTTAATGAATTGGCATTATATCATGATCTGTGGGTGATTTTTAATGCAATAGAGCAGGGGGAAAGCCTTCCTTAACTGAGAGTCACACTTTTGTACTTCGTCTGCCATCAGGTGTGGCGTGGGCAATGATTCCAGTGTTTTAGAAGGACTTTAGAACACACAGTCCTGAGTTGCAACCCACTGAAAAGTGTCAGCACACACATAGAGATTTGTGAAAGCAGCTGGAGCAAACCAGTGGTTGATTTGCTGAAGTTCCAGTGGCTCTCGGGGTTTCTTGTGAGGTCTAACTTTTAATTAATTAGATCGCTCCACAATTACAAGCAATTGTTTCCTCCTCTAAAAATGGTGGCTACTCTGATTGCCTTAGGGCAGTCAAAGAAAGTGGCATGTCAAAGCTAAGTAGCCGAGGGATGAAAAGGAAACTGTCATTTTTTTTTCTTTTTTACAGAAACAATCTTATTGACTCTGAGAATTTCTCACAATGTGTCTTGTTCATATTTTTCCCCTCCTTCAACTGCTCCCATTATATCTCCCTTTCCTCACCCAACTTCATTTCTTCATGTCTTTAAAATTCAGGAAGTCCAATATGTGATGCCCATATACTCTTGGGAGTGGCACCATCTAAAGGAGTTTGGAGATTTCACCAGGGCCAAACCCTTAGAGACAACTGACTCTCCATCCCTTGGCAGCTATCAATTGTCCATAGCTCCTCTGAGGAAGGAGCCTTACCCCACTGCTTTATGCTGTGGTTTTGTCTGCCCTGAGCCTGTGGAGGTCTTGTTCCTTCTGTCACAACATCCAGATGTGCTCATCTGCACAGACACGCTGCTGTCCGGGAGAATAGGAAGAACCCCTCCTTGCTAACAAGTCTCCAGAACGCTGCAGATTTGTCACGTGGTGGTGTGGTGTAGATGTGTTTTACGCATAGTATGCTCCACAGGCCAGGAGATTCTGTCAGTATGAGTATCAGGCCCACACCCAGACCCACTGAATCAGGCTCAGCATGTCACCATCCTATCCTGATCGACCTAAAACTTGGAGACATTCTGGTATACACGAGGAGTTGAGAGATCACATCCCAACTCCTTTGTTTACAAGTTGTGTAACTCTGGGCAAGAAATCTAGCACTTGAGTACCTACATCTCCTTATCTGCTAAAAGAAATGATGGATACCTTAAGAAATACATGAAAGAGGGAGGGGCTGGCAGCTCCTGCCTGCAATCTTAGCTACTTAGGGACCGAGGCAGGGGGATCACAAGTTCATAAGCCATCCAGGCTACACTGTGAATTCAAGGCCATCCGTAAACAATTGATAGCTTGGGATATATTTCAATGGGAAAATATTTGTCCAACCAACCAAAAACCAACTAACAAACCAAAATGACAAATACGTTAATATAACTACCAGGTACATGGAAAGCAGCAGTGTTTATTACATGTACTTTCTCCCTGGTCCTCTGATATGCTGCTAGATCACTGTAGACACACACACACAAATTAAAAACAAGAAGTACCCCCCCCCAACTGTCAGATCCTAACTTCTTGACATATGGTCTTGGGCCAATGTCTAATATGGATGATTAGAGCCTAACCTGTAATGGCTCCTAGTACCTCATCCAAAATAGCCGCTGGGGAGGACACGAACCCACTTCTTCCCTGGGGTGTGGTCCCCTTTCTCTCAGGGAATTTGCCTGCTGTGTTTTTAATCTATAATATACATTACTTATTAGAAGATTTCTATCAGGCGCAGCTGGTAAAGGCATTTGTCACAACACCTAAAAACCTCAGTTTAAACCCTGAAACTCCACATTGTGGAAAGAGAAATGATCCCTGTCGCAGACCCTCTGGGCCCCTTTGTCTGCGTGAAATGGGTCTCAAGTCTCGGGTGGGCAAAGCGTAGGATGAATTGACAGACAGATGCACACAGGAGAGGTTGTGTTGGATCTGAATGTAATGTCAAGTTGAGCATCAGACTTTTTATACAGAAGACAATAAAGAAGTTGGGTTACATACCCACAAGGTACAAATGAGGTAACCGGATGCTTAATGACTCATACACAGAACAGAGGAATGAAAACGCAAAGACTGGCAGGAACTGGGCAATAAAATAACTGAGACAAAGTCAGCCCTATCTAAGGTCAGCTATAGTCTTAGAAGCCAGGTGTGAGATCTTTTCACTCCTAGGGCAAGGGCTTTCACACCCAAGTCATGGTTCTAACTAGGGAGTTCCGTTCTAGCTAACCATCTCATGAATAATGCAATACTCTAAAACCACAGCCGGATCTACTTCCTAAACCATTGTAAATTCCTGTATAAAGGTGTAACTCAGCTATAATTCTAAATATCTATTCTGGTTTCTCCTACGGTCAGAAACTTCTTTCTTCCTTGGTGATGGTAGATTCCTGTGAAGGGCAGTGACCTAACTTTTACTCAAAGTGATAGGGCAGTACTGAATTCCAAGCCCAAGGTCTTGCTCAAGGACGTTCTAGGACTGTTGGAACACTGGCTTTAGCTATGTCAGAATTCAATATTAAAAGGCACTTATAATAGGGTAATACTAAAGGAGAGCACGTGGATCCATACACTAGACTAATGCAGGAATGGAAAATTAATGTATGGGTTAGAGAGAACGCCAGACTCCAGGAGCGAGTTTCTGTGAAACTCTTTTGCCTCGTGAGTGAGTAGCTTTCAAGCCTCTCAGCTTGTCAAACTGACTCGACCGGAGAGCATGGCAGATCCCCACAAACTAACCTCTCAGCAAGCACTCTGTGGGCCATGAGTGTGCACACACATGTGTGAACAGCCATGAGAACCTTTATCCCCATGCTTTGGACATACCATTCTCAGAGTGACACTCAAGCTCAAATGTTATATTTTGACATTAAAGTCTGTATGGAATATTTTCTAGCAGATATATTGAGTCACAGTTTTTTCTTTATAGATATATTTTAAAAGTAGAAAATAATCTGGGCTTTGAACTTTTATTAAAATTGTAGACTAAATTACACACAGACAGCATCCTAGTATTACCTGTATCAATGACTGACAGTGCCTATGTATTACTAAAGAGTTTCTTTTTTGTTGTATAATTCAATTTTAATTAATTCAATTTTAATTAGATTTTTAGCAAAATACGTATAGCTGCTTATTTATCTAGGATTGAGATCATGTTTTTGTCTTGTTTTTGTTTTTATTCTGCAACATTGTTGACCAACAACCTGAACAGTGATTTTTAAAGTGAGAAAAATACTCAGGTGCCTAGGGACCAACCAGCCATCCCAGAACCTGGGAAAAAGATGCAGAAAGATGTACAATTTGAGTATAGCCTGGGCTATGCAGCAGTATGCTCACTACAAACAAAACAGAAGACCAAACAAAAACAAAATGAGAAGAAAAAGAGGAAAACAGTGAAACTGCGTGCAGCAAGCCTCATGCAACCTTCTAGTGTCCAACCATAATTTTCATATTGCACAAAGACGAACATCTCAGTCTGGACGCAGGTTATTAAGGAGAGAATTTGAATTATGCCTTTTTCAGTTGGTATATAATTAATGCCTGTTAACTGAACCCAGGGGGAGACTTCAGATTTAAAAATTATCCTAAGAAGGTAACTCATTATCCTATTAGAAATCTAGTAATGTTTTACAGTTCACTGATGTTTTTATGTTCAAATACAAAGGAGTTTTAGAGACATTATGTTCAAACAGTCAGATGGAAGATGTTGTTGCTACTGAATTAGGGTCTCCAGCACCTAACCTGTCCTACATAGACTCTTCTGTTAAAACTATGGCTGCTTTTATTCTGAGAGGCCTCATTCAGATGAGTGTGCATCCTAAGTGTACTGTCTTGTCCCAGCTATTCATGGTCAAGGCTCTGTATATGTATGTATATAGGTGTGTGTGTGTATATATATATGCATATGTATGTGTATAAATATGTATATATTTCTTCAGTTTCAAAACCAAGGCCATGGAGGATTTAGACACCTTTATGGGCAGTGGGTAGGGCAGTATGGTGGTATTCTTATTTTCCATGAGAGTAATGTGGAGTCTGAGATTTTAAAGCTTCTCATAGATAGTGGAAATGTCCACAATAATCTCAACTTAACCAGAACTGTACATTTCTAATCATTTTATCAAAAAGGAGAAACAAAATTAGTTCTGACCTACATCTCAGTTTCTATGCTTTTTGCACGCTTTACTGTTTTTATCCTCCAGAAGCAGGCTCTTTGTATGTGAGACCGGCTCTTGGTAAGTGATGCTGGGTACAAAATGAAGCTTCTGAAGGAGCCAGGAGGATTAGAATAGGAAAGGTTCTCCACTGCCTCCATCCATCTCCTTACAGAGACAATCTGCCCGGGGACAGAGAAACAAGCTGGGAGGCACCATCAACAGGATGCTCCATCATGGGATTTTCACCAGTGGCTGCTTCAGCTGAAGAGCTGAAGACTGTGGGAGCCTGCTAGTGGGCCTTTGATGTGAATAACTCCTCTCTGGCCACAGCAGCTAACAGACAAGCATAATCAGGCACCCTACAGCTTATCCTCATATATACTATCGCTTCCAATTTAGAGTTTTTATGGGATTCCTGAGTGTGTGAACACATGGGTCGCTAATTCTTGTGCCTTCTCTTGCGCTCTTTTCCTTCTGTTTGTTTTGTCCAATTCTGAAGTGCCAATTTTTGGTTTATCTTATTATATTTTACTATATTATATTTTATTATTGTCTCATAGAATCATATTAATTTTTGAATGAGAGAGAAAGAGATAGGAAGATAGAAAAATCCAGATAGAAGGAGCAGAGGAAGGGAAAATTATAATTGGGATATATTGTGGGGAATTGCAGGCTGGTCTCCAGTCGAGCTGAGGTCTGAACCCCGATGGTCATAATTCACCTACATGACATGGTAGGCGTTCCCTCATGCTCCTGGAACTCCGGCCCCTGCCTAAGGTACCACCTCCCACAGTCCCCACAAGAGAAGCATGGTCAGTAGTCATGTAAGCAATGGCCCAAGCTTCTGACCTTCAGGCTAAACTCCTCCCCAGTTACCTAGCAACAGTGAAGACCATAAAAAGGGGTGCTCAGCCTGCACCTTGCTCTCTTATTCCTTTGTCCTCTCACCTCTCTCTTCTCTCACTTATCTCTCCTCTTCACTTTCTCTTTGTCTTTTCTCTCTCTCTCTCTCTCTCTCTCTCTCTCTCTCTCTCTCTCTCTCTCTCTCTTCTTCCTTTCTAACCTTCTCTCTTTCCCCTGCATTTCTATAAAACTATAGAGTCTCTGCTCTGCTCCTTCAAGTTCCACTGCGCACTCTGGTCAGTGTTGGAAACTTCTTCCCTCTTCACTCTCTCCCACAACCCTGGTGGCTTTAGCAAAGCAGCTTGGGGGGGGGGGTTGTCCCCAGGCAGGGCTGCCCCTTGACCACCCCCTGAAGAGTGGGATAGAGGAATGCCCACCGAGGGATGAGTGGATAGGGTAGATAGCAGCCCTCCCACGCCTGACTGACCAGAGAATAGGGAAACTCTGGAAGGGTGTGGGCATCTTTTTCCTTCCGTTCTTCCCCAGGGCCCCAGGCCCCCCCTTTTTATTTTGTTCCCAAACAATATATTACACTGGATAAACCATTTATTTTCAGCAAAAGAACAAGAAGCAAAAATAAATATAAATAAATAAATAAATCTTCTTAGCACCCCAAGGAGCCTCCTCTAAGATATGCTAGGCCACAACCATAGTCTTACCAAATGCACACGAATCGAAACAACCTTTGATAGCTCATCAGAGCACACAGCAAGAAACTTAAAAAACCAACTGCAAGAGAAACCACAGAGGCTACACAAATACCTGGAGATAGAACTGTACACTTTTAAATCACTGATGAGTTACTGAGAAGATCAGGGAGGAAGTTAAATAAAATGTTTTAGTGTCCAATGAAAAGGAAAACATAATTTACGATAACCTTTGTCATACTTCCCAGACAGTCGTGAGAGGAAGGCTTGTAGTGATGAGTGCTTACACTGCTGTGCCCCTGTGAGCTGCAACAATGAGCCCGGCCTGGCAGGTGTGTGAGCATATGCATGTCATGACGCCCATGTAGAGTTTGACTTGGAGGAATTCCTTTTCTCCTTCTACTGTATGTGTCTCAGGGATGGAACTCAGGTCGTCAGGTTTGGTGGCAGACCCCCTTACCCACCAAGCCTCTCACTAGCCCTTGGCAGGTATTTTCTGTATTATAATATATCACAAATCACGTGGAAAACCATTCATTTTCCAATTAAAAGGAAAAGAAGATACAATGATTTAATGATGATCACTTCCTAGTGATTTAGTTGCTAAATCGACCCAGAAACCTCTAGAAAAGATATGCACCATTCACTACAACCACAGGATAAGTTTAAAGTATGCTAAAGAGAAAAAAAATGTGGAAATTTTGGTGACTCATGTAAAGTGTTCTAACTTGAGGCTGAAATCCATGAAGGTGTATCCCAGCGTGCCATGTCTGGGGTGTGATACAATAGTGCCCATGTGGGCAGGTAGATGTGGAACTCATGTTACAGTCATGTATTGAGATTGGATCCCATCTCACCTCCTTCTTTACTTCCTCTTCATCCTCCAGGGTCAACGCAGCCAGCTGCTTAGCTCTCTGTTCCATCAGATTGACATATCGGATTGGGTTTGATAGAGCTTCGATTACATCTAAACAGGGATGAGACACTGTAGACAAGGTTTCTGGAGGATTTGACTCTCCATTGTCCATCCACGAGACCATCTATGCATACAAGCCATCATCTATCCATGTGCATTAATTCATCTCCCCATCCCACTCATCCATGTAGCATCAGCATTCCTCCACTGTCCCTGCAACTCTCCACTCAGATATTCCATGTTTTGAAATTTCACATGGGTCAGGATTTTGATAAAACTTCTGAGAGAAGTCATAGTCCCTCAGTTTTGCGAGCCAATGATGAGTATTTCAAATAAAACCCCCCAATTGCATCTTCTCCACCTTCTTTTTGAAGGTTTTGTCTATCCTAGCAGTGGTCTTCATACTTGGCTTAGTTGGTTAAATGTGCTTTATAAACAGAGACTCTTCAAATAAAGTCTGTCTTCCAGATTATTGGAACAATAATCAAAGACTTGGCAATTTGAGTGCCATTTGCATGGCAATGGCTAGGCAGAGAGTTACAGCTGCCCACCTTTGGGCCAAAAACATGTGTCCCAAGTTTGTCACAATGTCCACCAATGGCCAGTGTCTTTCACTCCAAGGACCCATGGTTAATAAACAAAAAACAAACAATCCATTTAAAAATGTGACTTCTGGCTAAGTTAATTCCTGTTAATTTAGGACTCCATCCATAGAATGGATCAGAGATCTGCTACTAGCGAAGGCAAATTCATTGTACAGACCTAGATAAACAATCATGGAAGGGGGCAGAAGGGATTAGGGAGTGTTGGTCCCACGGGGATGAGACTGCCCATGTGGAAATAGACTAAATACTGGTTAGGATTCCAATGGACACAGAAAGGTTCAAACAGCTGACCGTTAAACATCCGCATCCATACACAAGAAGAGTTTATGGGGCTCCCAAGGCCCCAGTGTTGGCCCAGTTAGCTTTCCATCAGGCCATGGGAATGCAGGTGACCCAGGTGGCACTGTTTACCTGCATACGTGTCTGGCACATAATCTTTGACTTCTATGTAGACAAAGACAGCTGGCAGCGTCAGGGGCTGGTTCCTCTCATTCCGCAGGCAGATGTAGTGATAGCCTGAAGGGTGACAAGCACAAGTGTCACCTGCTGGTTTCCCAGTGCGAGCTATGTCCATTCATACCTGTGGTGCTCTACAAACAGGCCACCTTCTTCTCATCTTAATCACACAATTCAAACACTGATGGCTCTGCTTTTATTTTTATTTTTATTTTTCTGTTGTGACCACATTCCCCCTTGCAAACTGTACATCCCAGTTTGAATTACTGACCCAAATGTGTCCTCTATAATAAATCATACTTGACATGATTTTTGTGGCTGGGGATCTGCTTTGTCCACGGGATATTAGTGCTTTGGGGCAAGCAAAGAGTGAACACACACATATAGAGTTAGGTACTTTTTTCCCTGTGGGTTGGAAAAAGGAGTCCCTATGTTGGGTGCCATCACTACTTCAGCATGCACCCCAAAACGAACACAATGAAACAAAAAAATGACCTCATATGGCACCCCAAATGCATACACTGAGCTCAGGATAGCCCAGCCAATTCTTATGCTGTGGCCAATGTGCTTGGTCTCCCATGAGCTCAGGCTAGCCCAGTCAACCTTTATCTTGTGGCCAATCTGCTTTGTCTCACAGGTTCCCATAATGGAGGGCTGTGTGGCCATCCAGCTGCTGCCTTCTGCACAGCTGCAGTTATAGGCCTGTGCCACTAGGTCTTGCCAGAGGTGGTTCTTGAGAGACATTCTCATTAAAAAGACTTGAGTGTGGCCTTACCCAGTTCTCTGATTTCCTGTCTGGTGAGGAGGTCCCTAAGCCTACTTCCCCTCGGAAGCCTCCACTATTAGACCTTTACCAGAGGAAAAACTGATTAAATGATCAGATCTCAACCTTTATAGCTTTCAAAACTGTGAGCAAAATAAACTTCTTTTCTTTATAAAGCAGTCTGACCAAGGTATTTTCATGATATAGTAAAAAAGAAACTAATACACAGCGCTAACCCCCAGGACTCATGAATTGGGACCTGCAAATCCTTGTATGTGAGGTTTTAGGCAGCTTGTTATGAACAAGTATTGTGGCTAAAGTCGACTTTTACAGCACAGCAACATGACAAACATGCAAGACTACCAGACTGATCTGAGCAGTTTTAACGCCTCTGTTATACAACACAGTCACAGAGGAGCAACAGTTCCCATGTCATTCTTTAATAAAAGTCTCTCCCCACGCTATGCATACCTGGCCGAATAGCCTGCACAGGCAATATCCGGTGGCCAATAAATTTGCCTCCCTCTTCATATGCTGCTATCCTCAAACAGGCCAGAGAAGGTAGAACTACCTGTGGGGGTATGAAGGATTCTGGTTATAAGAGTAAGCAAATCCTAGAAAGAACCAGAAAAGCATTAGAAAAGCTGGCCCTGCTTTTTCCAAAGCTGAGTATCTACTCTGTTAATTTAGGTTAAAAGTTAAGTTGCCTCTCTGTGTTGTAAGAAAACATGCAAGCAGAAATTGCTATATTTGGGTATATCTCTGTGCTTAGTACCATTTGAGGAGCATTTGAACCAAAGGGTAGTTTCTTATTGCACATATACCCTCAATGAAGAAAGTTCCCTGAACTCAGACAGGGGGTCACATCATTATGTGTATAGGTTTTCACAGGAAGCTACTGTGATATATTAGATCAAGTCCTAAAAATAAGGGGCTGGAGAGATGGCTCAGAGGTTAAGAATAATTGTTGCTCTCAAAGAGGATCCAGGTTCAGTTCCTAGCACCCACATGGCAGCTCACAAGGTTCTATAACTCCATCTCTAGGTGATCCACTTGCCTCTTCTGATATTTATATGCTGCACAGATTTATACACAGGCTATACATTCATACAATTAAATAGTGCTAAATACTAAGGAAAATAAAATTAAAGCTTTTATGATAACCTTCAAAATACAACTGCTTTATACACCCATAACCAAATAACTGCTTGTTTTTCCTCTGTTTAAAACACCCAGATAAACTTGCCTCTTGCAACAGGCAGGAGACCCACCTTTTTGAATACAATAGGTTCTTCTTCCCAGACAGGGTTTACAGCATTTCCTTGGGATGTCTTGGTTTTAAATGCCTTCCTCCTTGTGTCCACAGGCAAGCCAAACATATCCACTTCCACATAAGTCCCAACTTTCTTATCAGAGAGGAACTGACCTGAAATAATCTAGAAAAATATCAGGAAGTCTTGAACAATGAGTAACACAGCATCAGGAGACAACACTGAGACAGTCCAAGGCAGCCTGAGTGGGAAATCATACAATGAAATAAAAGGGAAGACTAGAAACATCATTCCTCTTCCATTTAAAGAGTTGATTGAGGAGACTGGGTGAGAATGGGCAGGTTAGGAGCCAATCAGATCGAGCAATATGGGAGCAGTAAGTGAGCAGCATCCTTGAAAGTCACTTGGACGTAATCATGACCTCTGTCCTCATCCAGCTAGCCATCTGTACAACAGTGGGAGTCCTTTGTCTAGTTACAGAATTAATCAGTCACCTATTTAAACAAGGGTTAAGTCTACATAACCCTATAACAGTTCCCATGTTTTCACCTATCTAAATCCAGTTGTCAACATCTTGGGGATCTGCATTAAAGAGTAATGGACACAATAACACAGGGCCAACTAAGGAGATTTCCAGGTTCCTGCCTCCTTCAGGATTTCTGACCACATCAGCAGGCTCTTTGCCCTTTCTCACTGAGTAAGCCTCTGCCACCACTGTCCTGGATTTCTACCCTAGCCACTGTCTTGGAAGTCCTGTCCCTGTCGTGGGTGAGCTCAGAACACTGTTGAATGACTTTGTTCCAAACACACAACCTGGGTTTGCTCCATCATCCCCTGTTCCTGCTGCTTTGTCTGGAATGAAGTATACGGACATTTTATCTGTTTCCATTAACCTCTATGACGGTTGATGGATCCCTTGGATGTTGACAATTTGGTTACACAGAGAGGAAGATGTGGGAGATGTTTTGTGAATATGTAGCCTTAAACTCTCATTCAACTCCACAATATTGAACTATTCATTAGGGAGCCAAAGTGGGCCAACAATTTATAGATGGCTAACTGGAGAGGAGGAAAGGCAAGGATGAGCTTGGTGAGTCCACACCTGCAATCAATCACTGCTGTTGAACTTGGGTTTTACCTCCTGGGAGGCTTTGTACAACATCTTTAAAACTTTCCAGTGACTGTGCAGAGACTGTCCCATCCGGGGATCCATACCATAATCAACCACCAAACGGAGACACTATTGCATATGCCAGCAAGATTTTGCTGAAAGGACCCTGAGATAGCTGTCTCTTGTGAGGCTATGCCAGTGCCTGCCAAATACAGAAGTGGATGCTCACAGGGCCCCCAATGGAGCACCTAGAGAAAGTATCCAAGGAGCTGAAGGGTTCTGTAACCCTATAGGAGGAACAGCAATATAAACTAACCAGTACCTTATGAGCTCGTGTCTCTAGCTGCATATGTAGTAGAAGATGGCCTAATTGGCCATCATTGGGAAGAGAGGCCCTTGGTCTTGCAAAGATTATATACCTCAATACAGGGAAATGCCAGGGCCTGGAAGCGGGAGTGGGCGGGTTGGGAAGCAGGGTCGGGGGAGGGTATAGGGGACTTTCAGGATTGCATTTGAATTGTAAATGAAGAAAATATATGATAAAAAAATTGTAAAAAAACCAACTTTTCAGTGAAGTGAGTCCTGCAAGGGATTCATATGCCCTGAAGTTTGGGGAGCTCATGTTGTTTGATGAAAAGCAGAGCCCTAACATGGCAATGTCCCCAAGCCTCAGTGTTCTATTGCTAGTCCAGTGGGACAGTATATCAGCATAATAGCTTGTAGATCTGAAACTGTAAAGAAACTGTAAAGTCCCTGCCAGAAGACCCACACAAAGGAATCACAGAGCCATCAGGAACTCGACTCCAGGCTTAGCGTGATGAGGGAGGCAGGTGGAACTCTATGCAGTGCCCTACATTTTGGACATAAACTACAGAGTAAATGGAACTATTTCTCCTTCACCCCAACTTTTCTGTATCTGTGTCATGGTTTTATAACTGTCTCCACTGTTGGAGAAAAAGTTTCATCAGAAAATTAATAAACAAAAAGACACATGGGAAGTATGATAGATCTGAATAAGAGCAAGCTACTGCTAGACTGAGTCAGCTAGAACAATTGACAGGAATGCTTAAAATTAGTTTTCTGTCACTGCATGCTGTGTAGTGTATCTCAAGAGTGTGTTTTAACTGTTCTTGACAGGAGTTAAACATCATTTGCTGAAAACAGATTCTCAAATACAGACAGCACTGTTTTTGCATAGTTCACTCTATAATTTGTGGTTTTTAAATAACTTCTAAAGATATAATTACATTTTGAAACTTTAATATAAAGTGGCTCACTTTTAGGAGAATTAGGGACTGACAGGAAATGCTGAGTTTGAAGGTAGAGACCTGTCATCCCAGCACTGTAGGTTGCACTGTAGGAATTGCAACTTCAAGCCAAGCCTGGGCTACACAGCTAGACTCTCTCTCAAAGACTAAGCGCTTGAGATGTAGATCAATGGTAGAACACTTGCTTAGCAGGTGCAAAGCCCTGGTGTGTGTGTGTGTGTGTGTGTGTGTGTGTGTGTGTGTGTGTGTGTGTGTGTGTTTCTGGAGTGTTTGGGTTAGATATTAAACTGTCAGAGGATTGTGTGAACAAGTTTTTCACATGACTTTGTTGAGGTCAATCTGAAAATGCATATATGTTTATCTTTGGAAGTTTATTAGTCATAGAGATATTCATGGAAACACAATATAAATGAGACTTTAAAAAGTAAACTTTTACTTTTTATAACACTCGAGTTTCAACAACCACATGCTACCAGAATTCATGGGGAAGTTCTTTATAAAAATGGAGCCCTCTCATGGCATTAAAATACTCCTTGACAGCTAAAAAAAGTCTCTTCTCACATCTATTTCAAACACTGAATAAGAATATTTGGAATTCATTTTTAGGATAAGATACATAGTGAAGAAAACAACCCTTTAAGATTATTGAAAATTTTTTTACATCTTTGGATACTCTGGTAGATTATAAACCATACTATGGTAACCTGACAGCTTTTGTTTAATATTTAATAATTAGAATTGGTGAGACCTGGGGAAGGGAAGACTGGAAGATGTTCTGACAGACAGCTGGATTCCCTGTCCGTTTCTCCGTGGGATACTTGCACTCAGAGAGATTTGCCTCTGGGAAGTGGCTACTTCATCTATTTCTTCAGCTTCATTTATCCTCATCCTAAGAATGAGACTCAGCTCCTTTATTTCTATGTTGTCTGGGGGAAATTTCTAATGAGTGTTTGATCCTTAAAAGGAAAGATGTATGAAGGAGCCTTCCTAGCTCATAAATTTTTAATGACAGAAAACCTTCTTTATGCAGAATAAGTGATATTTCAGCCTCTTCTCGGGATGCATTTGGGACTTGGGTGTCGAGCATAGGGGTGGGGACCAGGGGTGGTAAGGATGTGAGTATACGTACCTTAACAGATAGAGTGTTGGCCACTATCCCATCTACGATTCCTTCAGTAAATGGATCAAAATGCTTGTCCGGCCTCCTCATGAACTCTGGCTTCAGCCTATAGCCGCTCTTCCCATTGTACTCATACATGCCCATGTTTATCTGCATAGCTAGATCTGATGGGCAAAACCACACAGGTGAGTGCATTTGTGCTTGGAAATTGTAGAATAAGACTGTATAATAATTTAGTCCATTTCCCCCACTGTTCATGCCTGTACCAAGAAATAGACATTATAATAATTTGGAGACATAAAAAATAAAATGACCTACAATCCCCAAATTCAGAGAGAATACTGTCAACAGGCTGGCTTATAACCTGGTTACCTTTTTTGATTCAAATGCATTTTTATAAACATTATACTCATTTTTAAAAGCATTTTTTTGTCCTTAATTTTAACAGCTGTATAAATTTCCTTTGAATACTTTTATCTGAGTTAATGATTTTTAACAAGTCCATTCTTTGGACACATCTAAGTTTCTAGTGAATTTTCAGAATTTTACATAATTGTTTTAGTGGCTGTCATAACAAATTTTTTGAAAACTTTGCAATGGTTTTGATAGAAGTAAAGGAAATTGTTGAGTCAAAATGCTGTTACTGCTTAGGTAAATCTTGTTAAAATGCTCTCCAGAGAGTTGAAATTAATTTAATTCACAAAAGCCATTTTAGTAGATTTATTGAGGACTGGTTTTTATATAGCTCACTATAAGGGGTGCTTTAGTTATTTGTTAATTAACTTATAGGAAGACATTTAAATGTGCATTTCTGTGATTAATTACAAGCAGTATGAATTGTTCAAGACTCTTTTCAAGTGGACAAAGGTTATTGGTCAAAGTCTTCTTAACAGTCAGTGCACTAAATAAATCCCTAAATTTATTATAACTGCTGAGACTAAAAATCCTAACAGAGTTTAGAGCCTGGGATCTCAGTGGTGAAGTATTTACTTAGTGTGTGCCAAATCCTGGATCAGATCAAAGCTAGATTTGATTCACGGCACAAAAAAATTATAAATAAGTAAAAATAAAGAGCAGAACCAAGATTTTAACTTCCTAAGGCACCAAGGAAGTGTCGGCTGTTCCCAACTAGCCGTCAAGTGATTTGTTTGTACTAATGAGGCCAGCAAAGAGGTAGTTACAGGGCTTTTAAAATTCAGAGTTCTATGTAACACTTTTTAAAGCAGAGAAAATAAATTAAAATTTCTCTATTGCTTTATTAAACTATTATGATCATGACACCAAGATTGGACAAGGTAACTTAAGCAAACACCAGACCTCCCATCCTTGAAACAGTCACTGTTGTTCAGGAAACTGCATTGTTAAACAGTACCAATTGCACACAGTAACGGAAAGAAAAGTATTAGTGCCAGTGAGATGGTTCAGGTGATAAGGAGCACTTGCTATCAAGTCAGAGAAATTGAATTCCATCCCC